>NW_004567130.1:2242211-2271300 GCF_000260355.1 Condylura cristata | reverse complement strand
TATCTGCCTGTTCTGCTCCCCGCTCTGTCTCTGGTGAGTTCTCTGGTGAATACTTTCACCATCCCTGCATCTCTGACTTGTACCCCAGTTCTGTAACTATAATAAATAAAATCTTTTTTAAAAAAATAAGTGAATAAATAAATAAAAATAAAAGCAAACTGTTGAAAGTGATTTCAAGTGTCGCCAGATCAGAACAGTGCCCAGCGCCACGGCCACGTGGGAGGTGACCTAGTCCCAGGCCGTGCCGCTGCCCAGCACTGGACAGGCAACACTGCTGAGCTCAGAGAGCCGATGAGCGGGACCCTCCTCCGGAAAAGGACCCCACGGTGCGAGATGACCCATCACACAAGCCGGGTGTCCTGCTTCACATTACCCTCCTTGCCGGAGGCTGCAATGGACAATCACCTGCCACCCCCTGGACAAACAGCTCTCTGGCCAGGAAGTCGAGACGCAGACTCCTCAGCTTCCCAGTTTAGGGTGGCATCTGGCCAAAGTTTCACAGGGAGAAGAGGAGAGGGTCCTTTCAACAAAAAGTGTTCAGCCCTCACAGGCTGCCACAGATCCAGTCTGGTGCCGTGAGGAACTGGCTGGCGGGGCCCAGGCCCAGCTCCCCTGCCGACAGCAGCATCTGCCCGCCTGGCTGTGGTTTGGTGAGGCATGTGATTCGAGAATATTCGGAACTGAATATCAGAAGAATCCCGCAGAGCTTCTGGATGGAGAGATTTGCATCCGCGGCTGCCAGGAGGGCTAGAACAGGAGGAGGCGGCCTTCCTGGAGAGAGGAGGCAGGCCAGGCTGGCCGCCCACTGGTCCTGTTGGGAACACTTGCCAGGCCTTCTGTGGCCGAGGAGCGCCTGGCGCGTCTACACACAGACCTGCCAGAAGCAGAGCAGTTGGCCGATCAGGTGCCGCAGAGCAGGGCCCAGGCAGGTACTGTTTATCCCATCACAGTGACGAGAAAACAGACGTGGAGGCCACTCTGCGCGGCTGCCTTCCGGCAGAGCAGCTGAGAAGCCTGCGGTGCTTTTAAAACAGTGCGCCCCACCCTCGCTCCTGGGGCTGCTGCCCAAGTGCGCCCCTCAGAGATCTCCCCTCCCCTCGGTCCTAGCGATAGAATAGTCCCCCCCCCCCATCCAAGGCCCTCAGTCCTCCTGGCCATGCACCCCTGTAGCTCAGTTAGTCGCCTGCTGCCCTTGTTCGGTGCCCCCTCCCCAGAGGTGAACAGTCTGTGCTCACGGCTGTGTCCCCAGTGACAAGGACAGAAGCCACCCCCCCCTTGCTGGATGGAAGGTGGAGGAAGAACATGCTAGGTCCCCACTGCCAAGGCTGTGGCATCAAAGCATCCCCACAAAGACATCTGTCAAAGTCACCACTTATCACACATCCCTCGCCATAGCTGCCTCAAGCAGAAGCGACCCAGATGTCCATCAGCACATGACCAGACCAGTGGACATGACCATCCAGACAGTGGGACATCACTGGTCACAGGAGGGACCAAGCCAGCCCTGCTCCGGCTTGAGCAACCTTGGGATGTGACCCTGAGGCCACTGTGATTTCATTCATGTGACATACCTGCAACAGCTAAATCCACAGAGACAGAAAGCAGACTAAGAGTCACCAGGGACTGGGGAGATTAAAGAGTGAGCACTTCCTGGGCTGGGGTTCCCTTGGGGTTGGGGGCGCTATTCTGGATCTCGGTGCTCAGTGGAGGTGGCAGTTCAGAGCCATCACCAACATGCTGGGTTCTGCTGAGTCACTTCAGCAAGGTTCATTCCATTTTCTGATACCTCACCCCAATATTTTAGAATCACACAAGAGCCTTGACCCCTCCTGAGATAAACTCTTCTTGCTTCACTATCTTCATAAATCTTCCTAAATATCAAACTGACAGTGTTGTTAGGGGGTTCAGCAGAGATTGAAGGTAGGGCAGGGATTTGCCAATTACAAGGCTCCACAGAAATGCCAGTGACCATCTCTCTGCTTCTCCAGTTCCTTCTTGATGGGACCGTCACCCTGTGCAATCCCAGCTGAGCTAAGGAAGGTGTCACAGATGAAAAAGGGAGGTGACTTTGACCATTATCTCTGTCCTTTGAGCCGCGCTTAGCTGAGAACTCACCCTCTGGGCAGTATTTTCTCCATTTCTTGGTACATGGTCCAGCCTGTGACAACTGACATTGGACACAACTGTCCTCTGGGTTGGACAGCTCTGCCCAACAGCCCCACCTGCCTACTCTGTGCACAAGTAACTGACCTGTGTGCCGGTCACCCTAGCTCCGGTCACCCCAGCTCCCCATCACCAGCCTCTGTGACCTCAGTGGCAGCACAGGCAGACTCTGGAAACAAGCAGAGGTGGGTGCTTGCGCACCAGCTGGCGGTTGTGTAGCTATGGGCTGAGCACGCTTCCTGCAGGAGCTTTAAGCTTTATCACCTATTACCTGGGAAAGGCAGCACCCACCTGGTAGAACTGCTATGTTAGAACTGGTGGTGCAGTGGGTTGGAGCCCTGCACTGTGAAACTAAGCCAAGCTGTTGCCACTTCAGTGCGAGTTCAATCCCCACCCCAGAGGTGACCCACATGGCGCCGCAAGGCCTCTACTGTCCCGCACGCTGCTTCCCGCAGCAGTGTACTTTGTCAGTAGGTCTGTTCTGCTCCCCACTCTGCCTCTGGTGAATCCTCTCACCGCCCCTACACCGCTGTCTGTACTCCATTTATGCATGCATGCATGCATAAATATTAAAAAAAAAAAAAGAACTGCTATGTTAGTTCAGAGTTAATACGTAGAAAGTACTCAGAACGCCTCTGGGCACGCCTTCATCACTGCAGCCAGCTCCTGCTCCTGTGTTGTCCTTGTTGAAGATTATATCTTCACTTAATTGTATGCTTTTATAGGTTTTGAAGCCAATAAAATCACTTTCAACCTGGGTTTTAATGCTAATGTTCCATTATATGCTGAAGTCATAATTTGTCTCACTAATCGCCTATTATAAGATCTTTACATTTTTATCCTAACTGTTCTCTAATATAAACAATGTTTTGATAAATTTCCTGCCATCATATTATTGCCCACATCCTTTATTATATGTCTGGAAAAGAACTGCTGGATCCAAGGGTATGTAAATATTGGCATTTATTTTTCAAATATATATAGAGTCAAAATATACCCTGGGAACACTGCGCACATATGAGGAACAACCAGCCAAATCTGAGATTCATATAATTATGTATTTGCTTTTTAACACTGATTTTCAACTCTTTTAAACATGTATATGTATATATATATATACATATATGTGTATATATGTATACGTATATGTATATATACATATACGTATATATATATGTATACGTATATGTATATATACATATATATATATATTTAACCCCTAAGGTTTCCATTTGGTCCTGTGTTATAGGGTCCATAGCTTTGCTGTAACTCTTCACATCACATCTTGTTTCCTGGATGTTGCATCGGGCAACACCACACTGATGAAGAAACAGGAGTCGTGGAGCAGGCGACATAATGCTGGATGCTCTCAAGAGCAAGTTCTGGCCTTTTATTGGTAGAATAATCACATAGCATTAATTGTGAAGGGAAGTGGAGCTGTTCATCTATCGTCTCAAGGGCTATGTGTCTATTCAGGTGCTTCTCATCCGCTGGCTCGGTATTGTGACTGAGATCCAGCCCTAGTTCCCCAGTCAGGGTTTCAGACTTACCAACAAGGTGTTTCACTGATCAGCTTCTGGGGTCCCTTGTCATACATCACCCTCAGCTCCCCAGGTATCCATCATCCACCCCCTGCCCCTGCGTTCCCAGTCATATCTACTGGTGCACGCCCTCCCCAGGATGATTAAGCTTTCTGCTCTTGATTGATTTGAAAAGCACTTGGTAAGGTTTGGTTCCTGTGACTGATTGACCAATTACTGAAGGGCAGTTCTGACTCGTATAGGAATGTGGAACTGCAGGTAACGAAATGATGGCCCAACAGGCCGCTTATGATTAGCAAACCCACACCTGGATCGTGTGTAGTCACTTGAAAGTCTGTGTCCAGTAATTCCAACCAGGCATGAGATCTTGGAGCATGAATCTGCTCCTCTTGTGTGTCCAGTCTACGTGGTTTTCACTATAGCACGTTGTGACTTTGCGAGACTATTTGTTCGTTCTTTTGGTTGGGATAAATCGGTGCAAAATCATTAACAAGAGCATTAAGATAACATACTCTTCTGTGGGAGAAAATGTGCACTTACTGTATTGCCTCACAATGAGTGTTCAAAATCTAGGATTAACTCACCACAGTTTCTGTAGAGAAGGTGATTTAAATCTGAGATGCAGGCGCTGGCAGGGCTGCCTAGCTCTGGCTCCCAATTATCCCTATGGCGTTGCCCTCAGGGAATTTTCAGTGTACCCATTTTCATCAAACCCCATTCCATCACTCCCTGAGCCCCACTCCTTTCTCACTCCAGCTGTTAAGCAAGCTGCTCAGATGCCAATATTTCAACTAATTCCTCTGGAGCTGGCCTTCAGAGAAGAGAGGACCCAGAATCCTGGGTTATCTCCCTGGGTATCTGGAAAACCCTCAATGCCAGCCTGGGGAGTCTTTGTTACTACAACTCTGGCTGTTCTTTGCATTCATTCTTTCTCGTTGTCCTCAAGGGGAGGGATAATTGCTGGAGAATGATCCCAGAGTAGACTAGCTTTCCCTGACTGAATGTGTAAGCTTTTCATTATTCTTTTATTTATTTTCATTGATTGTTTTGTCAATGATAATTTTATCATGTGCTTTTTAAAGATTCTAACTCTTCTTCTGAGATTGCCTTTTGATATGATATTGATTGAGAATTAACAAGTTCTTAAGCATATTAATTCCTTTGTCCCTTCTGAACTAGGACAAATACAACCAAGTTATTCTGACACATCAGGAAGTGTTGATTACGAAATACAAGTTTAAACTCACTTGAGAACAGATATAAATTCCAAAATATTGGCCTTTCCTTACCCTTAGTCCTGGGTGTGAACAACTGTGCCCTCTTCAAAGGAAGCTGCCTAGGCCAGATCTTTCTCCTTTGTGCCTCCAGGGTGTGTCCGAACATAGCAAATACAAACAAAACCTGTTCTGCAACTTATTTCCTATAATCTTCAGTCCCCAAACCACTAAAATCACTGGCATGCCCTCGGCTTGTTTTTTGTTTAAAGATTTATTTATTTGTGCATACAGAACTGGGGTACAAGCCAGAGATGCAGGGGCAGTGAGAGGATTCACCAGAGACAGAGCAGGGAGCAGAACAGGCAGATCGAGGAAGTGCACTGCTGAGGGGAGCAGTGGGCGGGTCAGAAGAGGTCTGCCTCGTCATGTGGGTCACCTCCGGGGGCTGGGGAGGGAGGGTCCGAGATCCAACTCACACTGAAGCGGCTGCAGCAAGCTTGCAGAGCTGTGTCCTAACCTACTGCACCACCAGGGAGGGCCCTCCTTAGGCTTGTTTTGTTTGGGGACTGCTTTATCCTTAAAGGTGGAAATATTAAAGGTAGGAAAGTATCTAGAGTCTTAAAAGCTGAGGATAGAGGTGATGAAGAAAGCAGGCTATATACCAAATATCAACAGGACCTAAGTGTAAATATCTGCTCAGAAAGCCCAGCAAAAGTCGAATTTGCAGATCAATAACCTACTGGGTCCACTGCACCTAAGTGCTTTCACCTCCCACCCTGCCATCGATCCCCACCTTCCCAGAGAGCATCCCTTTTAGCAGATAGAAAGCTTGGGGCACAGATCCCAGACACCAGGTGCAGAAAGTGCCTCATCTATAATGCTAGGCCTCAGGGTCACGTGTCCATGGCCAGATGCACCCTTCTTCTGCGCTCTCCCCACCAGCTCCTACTCCCTGCATTGGACAGTAATCACCATAGGGCTTCTTAATGATATTAATGCCCCCTGGAGAAGAAAGCCTTGATCCCTGGAAAAGCAGTACAAGGACCTCCCCGGTGCACCAAACAGGCCGGGAGAGGAGTGGCCACCGTCAGAGCAGCCAGCCAATCCCAGCCTGCAGCCTGCGCTTCGTCCTTGAGGGATGCACCCCCACAGCCCCCTTTCTGAGCGCTACTGTTGTGCTCCCTCATGCTTCCTCTGATCTCATTTTCCAAAGAATAAATGGTGTCTAATAGAGCTAAAGCGCTGACATTTACAGAGGGTTAGGAGACTAATGATATTAATGACATTCTTGTTAGTTCCACATTGTTTTTCTGTAGATTTCAATTCGTGCTGCACTCCCTCCAGGGGCATAAGTTAAAGGTTTTTTAAAAGCTTCTTAGTAAATGTCTTAGTTAATGGAAACCAAAATAATCCAACGATTCTTTTCTCTAACCTTGAAATTGCAAAGGTTGACAGTGAACTCTGTAAGGCCGCCCTGGCCACTTGCAGGATTTTGAAAGCTTAGCTGTCCTTCCTGTAATGATCCTGCCCCACACGCTATACATAATAAGAAATCAAAAACAATCCCAACAGAACTTAAAAATGACTGTGAACAATCCACGCTTAGAAGCAGCAGCATCTCATCTTTCTTGTTCGGAACAAACGGCATTCCTTGTCCAAGGATACCAGCTATTTGCGTGGTGGCTTTTAATTTGTCAGACTTATTCATTTAATAACTACAGCTTGAGCTCCCTTGATGTGCTAGTGTCCGGAGATGCAGCTGGGAAGGAAAAAAGGATTTCTTGCCCAGGATTTAGGGTCAACCTTGGTTACAAATACAAAACCAGACTTTGTCTCCTGCAAATAGTTAGGCCAGGAACAACCTATGTCTGCCTGACATTGTGTCATTCTTTTTTTTTTTTAAGATTTATTTATGCATATAGAACTGGGGTACAGGCCAGAGGTGCAGGGGTGGTGAGAGGATTTGCCAGGGAAGAGTGGGGAGCAGAACAAGCAGATGGACAAGTACACTGCTGAGGGGAGCAGCGGGCGGGTCAGGAGAAGTCTGCCACGCCGTGTGGGTCACCTCCGGGCAGGGATGGAATTCATGCTGAAGTGGCTTTAGCTTCTTACTGCTGTGCTTTAACCACCAGAGAGGGTCCATTGTGTCATTCTTTAATTAAATGAACCATTAACATTTAAATAGCAGAATACTGCATGTGAAAATAGCATTTCCCCCTTCCTCTTAAAATATGGAAGATTCATCAAATGTAAGCCCATGTTCTTGCTCAGAAACAGTGACTCACTACCTGCTCTTGAAAGAGGAGCCCTTGGGCTTGACCAGGTTTGAGAGCCAGGCCTGGCAGGAGCCACTAAAAACATAAAAAGCAAGCAGCCAGTGCAGCCGGTGGTCCAGCCCCAAACTCACATGCCAGCCTGGCAGGCTCCAGCAACAGGATCTGCAGTAACGTCCAGCTGTTGGGTCTGCACAGCTGGCTGCATTCGCTTTTAACTTTCCCATCTAAATTGTATGGACCAATCAGGTTTGCGCTCCCATCCATGTAGTCAAGGGTTTTGAGATGCTCAGGAATTATAAATGGACCCATAAGGGTCAAGGTGGTTACCTTCAGTCAAACAGCTGGAGTTGCAAATGGACCAATCAGGTTTGAAAGGCAGGTTCCCTGGAGGGGATATAATCTCGGATTTAAGAAGTCTAAGGGTCATCGGATTCGTTTGACCTTCTCATGGAAAGGCCTTTGGAGACATAGTCAGCAGGAAGAATCATTAGGACTCAGACTTCCACAGCCCTTTGCCTCTGATCTCCACTTCAAGCCACAGCCTGACTGCTGCTTCTGCCTCCAGCCCAGCCTCGGACATCGCCAGTAGAACAGCGCCGCTGGCCTGTGCCCGTGTCTCTAAAAGGGCTATCACACGGGTGCCTGGGCTCTCTCACTGTCACCCACTGTCCTGACCGGTGACCTATGACTAGCACACTCTGGCCTGCGTTTGGCTCCCTGTGAGAGCTGTCTGCTGCTTCTGAGCCTCCGGCACCACCTCCTGGTGCTGTCTTTGCTGGTGCTCTCCATCGGGAACTCTGAGTAGGTATCACTGGGTGCCATGGTGCCCCCTCAGCAGCACCAGCTGTGAGTGCCTCCAGCTGCCATCATGGCCTAGATCCCGGCCCACCACTTACCACTGTGCCCCCGGCTCCAGGCTCTTGTCAAAAGACAACACCAAGACCCTTCCTGGCGGCGCAACAGGTTAAAGCACAACACTGTGAAGCGATCCACAGCCACTGTAGTACGAGTTCGATCCCCAGCCAGGGGCTGACCCATGGCGCAGCAGACCTTTCCTGAACCGCCCGCTGCTCCCCTCAGCAGTGTGTTTCCGAACATCCACCTGTTCTGCTCCCCACTCTGTCTCTAGTGAATCCTCTCACCGCCCCCTCACCACACCCCCACACCATCTCCCACAAAGAAGCCTTGCCTTTGGACTACTGGTCACAAGGGACAACTAGCTGGGACAGGAAGGCCAGTGATTTGTGGCCTTAGTAATTCCTTCCTTTGTTAATGAACCCCACTTTGGCTGCACCCCATGCCTGATTGGTGTTTTGCAATTGTGAGTGTACAACGGAGAACTCACAAGCAGTGACCTGTCCCCAAGCCTTTCTCATAGTCCCTGGTGGGGCCATTGCTCCAGAGTCACCACAGTCCCTACTGACTCTCCCCACTTACTTCGCCAATCCCAATAGTATTAGACCGATGAGTGTAACTCGGAGGGGGAAAGTCATTGCACAAAAGACTACTTAATTATCTTCGTAGCCCACACTACCACGGAAAAGTTAAAGGACATATTGTATGTAATGGGGGATCTCACCTCCTCTGAGGTCCCACTGAGACCTCTGGAAGTCGGGTTGCAGGAGTGGGGCAGAAGGGCCCAGGCAGGTGAGGTTGGGATCCACCCTGAGCCTTACAAAGTGAGCTAATTTCACGCTCCATTAAATAGCTATTCATCTTCGCTGGGTAATGCGCCTATTAATCTGGCTAAATACATCTGTTACCAGGAGCCACTTTGTTTCAAAAGTTCTGTGTACAAGGTCTACACCCACCCTTGTCACTATCTGAGGATTTGAAAGCTGTTGAAAAATTGTCCCATGGCAAAGAAGGATGTAAATCCTGATGTTTTAACTTTAAGCAAGACTCTGAGCTATTACATTATTCAATTATTGAAATGCTAGAGGGTCACAAGGCCAGTGTCTCCAGGTCTGACATACTCACCTGCTTGACATTCCACAGTTGACACTGTTTCCATAGCATGACATCTGTGGGAGAAGGACAAGCCCCCCCAAACCCCCCGCCCACGCGGCACCTCCTCGCAGTCAAATACCACTGCTTGAAAAGGCACACATTTAAATGCCTGGGAAGAGAAGGCCCTGCTGTGTTCAAAAGAAATAGTTCAAGGACAGGGAGGCGCACATCAGGGCGAATCCGCCTTTTCTTTTATTTGTCCTTCAATAGATAAAATTGGAAAAGCTAATAAAGTTGCCTCCTCTTCAATAAAGTTCCAGCCCACCACTACTCAGCTAGGGAAGGCTTCGTTATTAATTTCCTTTTAAAAAACAGAGCTTCCTGGGCTTGGTGTCCCTGGCGGGGTGATCTGTGCTCAAGGCCCCACGTGGCCCCACCAGTGGAGAGGTGATTCCTGTAGCCCCCTCAGCACAGCCGGGCGCTCCCCATCCTTCCCTAGGTGGGCGCTTGCTCCCACACAGCCAGGTTTGGAAACGGGGACCTTAGCCAACCAAGCTGTTGATCCCCCACTGGAGCTGATGGCGCTACAAAGGCAGCCTCCAGTACGCATCCTGAGCGGGCTTCCCTGGGTCTGCAGAGGGGAACTGGCCTAACCTCATTTAAGGACGCCCCGGGGTACAGCGGGGTACAGCGGTTCCAGTCTTCCAAGCAGGCATGAGTGCCGCCAGCCAGTAACGCCGGCCCCTCCCTGTCCCGGGGACCTGGAGGGCGCGCCACGTGGGACAAGGGATGCTCGCGCTCCCAGCGGGCCCCCGGCACATTTAATTCCTTTCCCAGTGACAGTCCTGAGCTATAAATCAAACACTCTAAAGATCGCCCCGGTCAAGCATGCGGTGCAGCAGGGTCGCAGAGCCCTCGCAGCCGGCTCCGGCAACAGCAAACCGTTTTTACTTACTCCCAAAAGAAACCCCCGACTCTGCGGGCGGTCCACACCCGGCCCCGCGGGTGTGCTTTCTGTCTCTGAGCACTTGCTTCTTCTGGCGCTTTCTTGTCAGTGGAACCATAAAATGTGCTTTCTGTGCTTGGCTTTTCACGCTCGGGGTGATGGACGGCTCGTTGGCGCTTGGCTGATTTGATGGCTGGTGAAGCTCTTGGTGCACCTGCTGTTGGGGGAGGGGCATCTGGGGGCGTCTCCACTTGCGGCTGCCGCCAATAGTGGGGTGGTCCCCTTGCCGGGTTGTGTGGTTCTGTGTTACAGACACTGGCGGAGATAGTCCCAGGAACAGGACTACTGGGCTGAGCGTGTTTCTCGATCTTACTGGCCTCCTGGTCTATGGGGTCCCCGCAGTGACGCCTTCTATGGGTCTGTTGGGAAGAGAAAATGAATCAAATTGAGGGACACCCCTAGAAGCCGCTTCTATGGCCATCTGCATGGCCATCTGCATGGTCCAAGTTCCAGCCTCCGCCTCCCAAACAGCGTGCTCTCGCCGAAGGGCGGAGACCATCTTCCCTGGTGATTGCCTCAACCTCCAGCCTCCACACAGCACCACCCACTCCGTGGAAATCAGGGGGTGGCCCCCAAAATTCCGAATCTCTCACCTTGGTTGGGTCCCCTGGAAATCAGCCCCCACTGCTTAAAGTGGGGGTCAAAAGTCACCTCACTCCCATAATAAAAAACACCTTGAAGCGAGCGCCCCGTAGGCAATGGTAATATTTTTAGGCTCTGTGTGCCGCCATCGGGAGGAAAACAAACATCTATTTCTTATTAAAAACAGTGCAGCCTGAAACACCTTTTACACTGTTCTGTTCTTGGGTGGGTAGTCTCCTCTATTTCTCGGGTTAAGACAATACACATTTGCCAGATAGGACCCTTTCTGAGACCCTATGATAAATAACTGCATTTGTGCCCAGTGATTTCTGGTTAGTCCTCCCGCTACGCTTCTCAACGCCATGTTAGCTGCTGGTTTACCTCGTTAGCTCTCAAATCTCTCACTGCTGGGGGGGAGCTTTTCTTGCTATTATCCCTCGGGGTATAAAAAGGTGAGGATGCATACTTCTCCGGCTCAAGAAATAGTTTTCAAATGAGCAAATTAATAAATAAAATTTAGGGGGTCACTGTATAATATTTTGTATTACATCAGGGCTTACTGCATGCATCATTGTTTTCCATGTTGAGTCCAATTTTTAGCTGTTGTAAATATAATTTGTTTTTCTGGCAGGAGCTGCTCTGAGATTCAGATAGGTCACCTCACAGTTCCCTATCAAATAGCAGGGAACGAAAAGCAGAAAATGACACCACCGCCCCAAAATTAATCCAAATGGATGGCTTTAAGTTATGAAAAAGAGAAACTGCATAATGGACTCATCACCAAATGAACAGGCAGCCAGATCTTTTAATGATTGCAAGTGCTTGAGGATTATGGAGATTCCAGCTCCCAACAAAACAAAGGAACAGTCAAAACTAACCCAGAACAAGCCATAGAAATCTGACCGCAGAGCTAAGGCCACTGGAGGGGAGGTTGGAAGGTTCAGGTGAGCAAGGACCAGTGGCCTGTGGGAAGGGTTATGGGGGACTTGGCGGTGGCGGAAAGGGGTACTGTGGTCATCTACATGTGAAGAAGGGACCTGTTCCCTCAACCATACAGTGTTATAAACCAATGTGACCTTAACATAGAGGCACAAATGAAGCCACAAAAAATCAAGAAGAGATTCTTGAAGCTTTCTCCTCCCCAAGTCCGCCGTGCTGTGTACAAGCCCTGTTGAGGAAGAACTGGATGGGTCAATGATATTTCCTGGGCCAGCTCCTTCCTCCACTCTTTCTTGAACTTGACCAAAACTGAAAAAACAGGAGTCCTGTGATGGTTCTTGCTTCCCCTGGCAGCTGGAGCGGCAGGAACCCCCTTCCTGATCACCTTGATCACCCCTTGAGCACTGCAGGGGAGGAGACACCCCACTCCCAGCCCTCCCCAGAGTCCTGCCTGCCTGGGCTGATGGACATGCAGATCCCAGGCCCTTTGCTCAGGTAGGGGGTGTGCAGAGGGTGGCACTGCCTCGTTCCCCTGGGACTCCACCAAGAGATAGGGCAGGGACCAGGGCTTCAGCGCTGAGCCCTGATGATTCTCCCTGCAGCCAGAAACACTGCCTCCTCTTCCTTCCCCAGGAAATGAGGCCCTGCTTGGGGTGCCCCCTGCAAACTCCCATCAGCTTCCAGGTGAGAGGACAGCACCCCATCAGGGCAGTGGGGGTGGGAGGAAGAGGGCAATGATGTCTCAGGTGTCTCAGGGGCTCTACAGTAGCCCTGTTGGGGCCGGCAACACTGACCACACCCCGGTAGTCCTGGGAGGGGTCCCAGGATGAAGCAGTCATTCCAGGGAAGGGGGCAGGAGTGTGGGGGTGTAAGCAGCCTTAGGAGTCGAAGGAAAGAGGGATGAGGTCAGAGACAAGAGGAGGGAGAGTTTCAAGAACTTTGAGCTCCTGTTATCTTCAGCAAACTTTCCTGTAAACTCTCTGTCCCAGGTGGCTGGGCAAATACTTGGGCCTTGAAATGAAATTTTGGAGCGCTCAGTACCCCACACAGGCTAAATCAATCATGGATATGTGTAATAAACTTTAGCCTTTGGCATTTTATGATTTCAAGACTTTTATTGCACCAGCTGTTTTTATACTTTGTCGTCTAAGTTACTTGTGTTTTCTTTATATTTTGTGTGAACTCTTGGAAAAGACACTATTAGATAAACACTTGAATCTAGGACTTGTGCTGACATTTTATCATCTTTATTATAGGGAAATAATGTTATTTTTATTTTTAGGAGATCTCATTTAAAATGCTTTCTACTGGAGGATATGTTGTTTAGCTATTCTTAGTAAGCATCTTTGGACTATGGAGTATCCTGGGAAGTTTGTTTTCTTGCAAACTTTTTTTTTGCAAAACCTCTAAAATTAAAATTTACCTAATATTTGCTAATTATGTGGACATAGGAAACACACAGAATAAAGAAGGAAGCAAAAATATTGAGTAAGCTTATACTAGTTTCAGTCTTATTTTTAGTCAAATTCCTACTTGAATTTAAAAAAATTGTCTTATAATAAAGCATGCTTTTAAAAGAAATGTTACTTACTAAACATATTAAGATTTTCAAATTATTCATTACTGACATGGGAATATAATATTGGCCATAAAAAATAACATAACAAATGTATAAACCCCTTGCAACACCCAGGCTTTAGGCTGTGTCTGAAATGTACACATAGTAGCCCATTTAATCCTCTACCTCCAGGTTCCACATGAGGAAAGCTAAGTAAAGTTAGTCATATGCAACTTATCTTAGTATCAGATACATAAGAAGCAACAAAACATGTATTTGAGTTCAGGTAGAATTGCCAAAATATCATGTTCATGATTTCAAAATTATCCATTGTATCTAAAAGTATGTTATTATATCAGAAGCCTGACATCATCCCACCCCCCTTACCATCATCACCAAGATCATCATCATCACCACCAACACCAGCACCACCATTAACGTCATTACCACCATCACCACCACCATCAGCATCACCCCACCATCAGCATCACCATTAACATCATAACCAACATCACCATCACTTACACCATCACCACCATCACCATCTCCACCACCATCACCATCTCCACCACCATCACCATCTCCACCACCATCACAATCTCCACCATCAAATCACCACAATTGTTATTTCAAACAATGCACCCACCTATTGAACATTTCTTCTTTGTTCATACATGCAGGACTAGCTCTAGTCCATACATCACATGGGATTTTTTTAATTTTACTTTTCCCATACTTATATCAATAAAAGTTCATAATATATTGACTTTATAAGACTATATCCTACTTCTGGTTGCTGGGTCCGGTAGATGTCTCAGTTGTATACTGTACAACCTGCACAACTGTCCATGGAAGCTCTGTTCACTGGGTTTAATTCTTTAAAACATAACAAGCAGACATGAAGAATTGTACATCTCAATTAATAATGTCAAATTACCTGCCATAAAGTAATAAGTGTGCACTAATATGACAATTGTCTAAATCTAGATGTTACTACCTTTTTTTGTTCCTTTTTGTCAACATTTCTAAATATATTTCATTTAAAAAATTAGTTGCCCTGATGACTTCTGAGGTTGATTCTTGGAAACATGAATCAAATATATCAGTGGGTAAACAGTCATTAAAACAGTGAGGGAATTTGAACTCTCACTGTTTCATAGAATATATAATAGCCATTATTAATTTTAATAGGGGTAATAGTAGCAATACAGTTGTTTTCAATAAATCCTTTTGAGATGCATTCTAAAGTACTCTCTGATAAACTACTAGGTTTGTTCAGGTGGGGTGAGTACAAAGCAACAAGATCAGCAAAATGCTGATAATTGTTGAAACTGGGTAATGAGGACATGAAGTTCATTAACATGTCTCTATTTTCTATTTTGATGTATGTTAAAAATTTCCATAAAAAAGAAAAGTCTGGAAAAACATGGAAGCAGCCAAAATGCCCAAAAGGAGATGACTGGATAAAAAAGATGTGGTACATATATACAATGGAATATTACTCAGCAACACATGTCTTTTGCGGCAACTTGGATGGAGCTGGAAAAGATCATGCTTAATGAGATAAGCCAGAAAGAGAAATAAAAATACCAGATAGTTTCACTCATAGCAGGAGTATAATGGACCAGGTGAGAAAATAACAAAAATAATGAACAACCATATACCAGAGACATTTTGTGGGGGTGGAGTGGGGAATGGGATCAAAAGCAGTGGGGGGAGGGAAATGCACGGGATTATGGTGGTGGCACATGGGTGATTTGGTGATGGGAAACCTGCAGGGATTACAATCGAGATGGGAAAAAAAAATGTGCAAAATGATGTAAAAATAACAAAAAAATGTGGCATTAAAAAAAAAAGTCACATTTTATCTCTTCATAAAAGAATGATGAAATAACCCTAAGTAACTAATCCCATAGAGATAAGAATATCAGAATAAGTGGAACAGAAGTTAAGTTTTTCATTAAAAAAAAAAAAACCTACCTGTAGCTGTCAATGACTATAAAAGGTACATCTACCTGAGATTTGTATGATATAGGACATGCTGAGTGAGGAATGGTACTCCTCTTCACTTGTCATGACATTTTTATGTTCCTCTCTAAGCAACGGAAGGTTGATATTTTATATCCTAATGGATTTCTTTCCTGTCGTACTTTATGCGAAAAAAATTAACTGCAGAGAGAGGTTTAAATTAATTGATAACTTTAAGATAATTCCCAGGTTTCTAGAGGCCTGTGTGACCCACTGTGTGTTCCATCTGATATTATTCTACTTAAACTTTTGATCGATGCTGTACTTATAGCAGGATCAAAAACACAGGTAGAATTAATCCGGAAAAATCTCCTTTGTTCTGTTGCACCCTTGCCAATTCCTGACTGTAGAATTATTTAAGTTTATTACTGAGTCAAAAACAGTTTCCCAGAGAGCCCAGAGGTGACTACAGAATTCCAGCTGTCCCTCTCTGGAGGGTTTGTTGCAGCTATCTGTGACAGCATCTTACACAGTCTGCTTTCTCACTCCTTCTACAGTTGAGTCCTACAGTGTATCCACTAGAAGGTACACATTTGCCCAGTCACATCCTTCCTCCATCTGCAGCAAAGCCAGCTGGACTTACTTTTCCTTATTACCTGTTCATTCATCAAAGACTTGCCTAAAGCCATCCATCAGGAGGAATAACTTGGTAAACCAAACAGGCAAAATCTTTCTCCTTAGGGATCTTAAATTCTAGTGTGAGTAAAAATTCTCTTTAAATTCTCTTTAAAAAAGAATTTACTGCTTTGAGTGTCTTCTGGGTTTGAGTTCAGTTGGATTTAGGTACTTAGATTGGGTTATCCAGCATCACTACCTTCTACTAGTTAGACTTTAACAAGATAAGGCCCATCCTATGGTAGTTTATTTAGAATTTGCAGCAAGACACAGACCAGGTGACCCATGGTTTTAGCACCTCAGCTAACAGATTGAGTGGGATCATGGAAATGACTGGATCTTATTTATCTTGGATCGGTGTTTTCCCCCCATCTTGATATACTGTATCTTCTCAGAAAACATTTATTTCCATTTGTGAATATTCCCCCATTAGCAAGAATGTCCAACTCTTTTCATTCCTTTCCATCTTCATTTTAATCCTCTTTGCACCTGTGTGTAGGTGGATGTTGCAGGATATTAGAGGGTAGTTTAAATGAGCCCTCGACAACTCCTTGTTCATGCAGTTTGCATCCAATGCTTGACCTAAATTTCATGTCAACCTTATAAGGTCAGGCCTATGGTTATTTCTATTTGACAGATGAAGATACTGGGGGCTTACAAACAGTCTTCTTAAGCATTACTTAAATTTGAGGGCTTTAGAGAGGACATGTGGTATTGAAATCAAATTTATGATAAGCATTTATAGGCAGAATTAGAAAAAATAAAATTGCATAAAATAAAAATAAAGAAGCAGCCCTGATTCTCCTTACAGTGACTTCACTGCCCTGCCCCAGTGAACGTCAGCATGAAGGAGAAAACAGAGACTGCAGACAGGACAGCACCTTCTCTTGTCATATCACCTCACACAGAACTGAACCTGACCCCGCCAGTGCCCTCCTCACTGAAATGAGTGTGACCTAAACTATAGAGGAAAGGCCCTGCTCCCATACCTTGCACCTGTACCCACACCCCCACCCACACCCCTCACCCACACCCTGTACCCACACAGCCTGGCTCCTGTAGAAGTTGCAGCACAGTGCCCGGTACACACACAGGTCACCTGCCCTGCACTCACATTGCTGAGCTGTCCGCCCAGCGGCCTTTGCCACGAGAGCCAGCTATGGACAGGCAGGAAGAGCCAGGCCTCCCTGCAGCAGAGAGGGGGCTGGGCCTCAGCAGTGGAACAGAGATGGGGCTCGATGGGGGTGAACAGACTCCACCTGCACTAGTGGGGCAGCCTTGGCAGTGCCCCCAGGGAGTGGGGTGTGGGCGCAGAGACAAGACAGGGACAGTGGCCCCGCAGTGGCCAGCACAGCACTGCAACCAAGGGAGAGGGCGCTGAGGGTCACCCTGATTCCTGAGCCCTCCCAGGACCCCAGACGGCCCTCAGTCTTATTCTAAAATATGGCTTTTAATTCATAAAAATAATGATGCATTTTCCCCTGGGCGGGCCAAAATGAGCAGCACTGGAAGGAAGTGGGCTTTCTCTCGACAGCGGAGCAAAGAACGGAGATGGGATGGAGAGGAGAGCCTGCTGGGTCAGATAGCCGGATGCACACATACCCTGGGGGTGGGGGTGGGCAGCCGTGCTGCTGTGCCTTCCCCTGGGGAGCCAGGAGGGATCAAGCTGCACACAGCCAGGTGTCCAGCCAGACACTGCCCACTTCCTGGGACAGCAGGTCCCCCGCTGCCTAAAGTGCACAGGGTGAAAACGACATACCAGAATGGCCAATGCCAGCTCCCCCCAGAGACCGAGATGCCTCATGGGATATGGCCACACGCGTTGCGGGGCTGGATGCCTGTTTTCAGGCTCATCCGCTAGGCAAGTGCTCTGATGACCTCACTTAGTGGCAAAAATTAACCGTGGTCTCATTTCCATGCTGCAGGGGCAAGAATGAAGGTTGAATTTACATTGAATTTTATTCTCCATATTTCTACTTTCTCTTCAACTGCTCTCTAAATATCATGTGCTTAGACTGTATTTCATTTTGTGTAACTGCTTTGGCCAGTTTTTCTTTTTATTTAGTGCCTGCTCTTTTGCCAATGTTCTGCCAATATTCTGCAGAGAATCTGAAGCAAATTTCAGGACTTGATCCAGCCACTTGAACGACAGGCTAACACACAGGGCCCAGCTTCGAATGGAGACCTCTCCTTTGACAATCCACCGCAGCCTGGTCATTTGCCCTGATTTTACAAAGGACTCTTAAGAAGTTGAATTTAGAACCAGTGTGTGCAGTGAAGGAGCTGGTAACGGGAATCAGCCTCTCCAGCAACACTGGCAGGAATGCAGCGGGGAACAGACACAATTTCCCAGAGATGGAATGAGAGCATTTTTTTCAGCATTTCTGGCCATTTGACCTTGTTTGCTGTGGTTGACCGCTCTGGGAGCACTGTTCTTTTTCCAGGACAATCTCCACCCCTGTAAGTTAACATCTGCACAAAGGAAGTTTGATCCACAACCGGGACTCTCAGCTGAACTCACATAAGTTTCTCGGGCCCCTCCCTGGTCCCAAGCAGGGTCAGCTCTTTGTAGCACATCCATTCATTCCTCACCCACTGGGAGCAGGAACATCGGCCCGGCAGGCACCAGGGTCCTGTGGCAAGAGACCATGGAGCAACAGAAAGTCTTTCAGAACAAATGCCAGGAATCAAGGTGAAGGGGCTGTGCTGCCTTGAGACCATGCCAGAGCCTACCTCCTCCAGCCTTGCAGTGCCACCAGCCTCTGCTAAGACTACATGGCACCATCCCGGCCTCATTGCCATGAGGACACCAGTCATTGCATTTTGAGGCCCCTGACTCACCTGGACCATTAACACCCACAAAGACCTTGTTTCTAAACAAGGCACATCCTGAGACGCTGGAGGAACAATTCTTTCACCCCGAAAAGCAGGTGCCATCTCCGTGGGTGTCTGTAGCAGCTCTCTGAAGTAGGCGGGGGGCAGGTGATGAGCCTGTGTTTAGATACCATCACCCAAATACAGAGAGGATGGACAGGGAATGCCTTAGCCACACCTCCCGAGCACCGATTCTAGCATCTGACCTACCGGTTGGTTTTCAGCCACAGCTTCCTCCACTGTAACCTCATCCAGCAAGCCCCAACCCCACTATAGGCAAGACCACTCCAAGCATCTCTCAAAGACCAGATTACCTGGGCCAAGAGCTGGAGCTGCAGGTGCACCCACACAGGTCACTGCGTCTCACAGGACAGAGACGTGCATTCCGTGAGAAGAGTTCTGGCTTCTGGCTTTCGACCAGGCTCAAAGCACTGAGAATAAAGAACACTTTCCCAGCCTCCTTTGAAACTGGGTATAGCAAATGTCCACAGCTCTCTAAAGGGGCATGGGACGGTCAGGGGCAAACTCCAGATGCTGAGGAGGCCCCTGCAGCTCACACCCCTTGCTGTTGCTGCCCATCCTACTTGCTGTACCTGGAGCTACCGGGACCACCTGCCCTGAGCAGACCTTGGGGATGGAGACAGTACATCGGTGCTCTATGCTGGGGCCATCTGGACTCCTGCACCAGGCACCTGCTGCAGGCTTTTTTGTCTTGGAGTGAAGCGAACTTGGATCCAGGTGAATGTGGATCATTGCATAAGCAACTGTTCTTTGTGCTTCTTGCCGACTTGCCAATTAAACCACTCTGCACCGAAGTGAAAGTTTGAACCCCACATTGTAAATAGCACATTCTTCCAATACAAGAAGAGAGAAGACGCAGGTGTGTCCCTGAGCAGGACACAGCACCCCTGAGGACAGACACCTGCCCACCACCTGAGTAACTGGCTGCCCCTTGCTGAGTCCCTGAGAGTGCGGATGGCCCCACCACTCTGTTCCTCAAGATGGAAGCCAGTGGGAAATAAAAAAAAAAAAAAAGTGAGATCTGCTTCGAAAACAACACCATTATTGTTGTCTCTGCTAAAAAGGGAACATGGTTGGAGCTGAGAGAAAGTCATATTCCTGATACTCCTCTCTGCAAGCCTGGGTCTTTGGGTTCTGTGGCATGAGAAATCCGGATGTCTCTCACCTGTGTGAACATATTGTATAATTTTTCCGAGGACCCCCTCCCAATCCATCAGGCAGGAGAGGAAAGCCATTAGCATAGAATTCAGGTCAGAAACAGCCTCCCAGATACTGACTTCCACAGGCGAAACCACCAAGGACAGAAGGGCAGATGAAGGAAATGCAGCAGTGACGCTCTGCCATGCACCCCTGCAAGGCGTACCTCAGAAAGGAAGAGATTATATGGTGTGGGACCTTTATCTAGCCTGGTATGGCTAGAAGCCTCTCCTGAATAATCACTTTCCTAACCTGGATGTCTCACCCCTCCCATAGCAACTCAAAGTTGTTCTTGCTGGAACAGCTGTCATGGAGTCAAGGCCAAGGATTTCTCTGTGCCTAACTGCTGAGACTACCTACATGAACACCTTGTGGTCAGGTAAAGTAAGAAAGCAGAAGTCTGTCCAGACAGGAAGGTGAACGAATGGCTGTCAGCCCCTCGCCCCCTCCCCAGGGAATCCCTCTTCCCCTCCCACAGGGATCAGTGAGTGTGGAGATCAATGGCACCCCAGCACCCTTAAAGGAGGGAAGTTCCTATTTCACGGTCCAGAGGGAATGGTCCTGGCAGGGGCCATTTCACATCCACAGGGCAGAAGCAATGTCTGAATAACTGAGTGGCCCACGGGATGGCGGTATATGGAGAAGATGAGTGATGGATTTGGGAGGTGGGGGGGAGCTAAGTAACCACCAGAAAATTGAAATTGATCCATGTACGGGTCACATGAAAGATGACGCTTCATTTTATGCTTCTCCGCCTCCTCCTTGTTGGGAGTTTTTCCTCTGCAGATGGGATCCATCTTATGTATTTTGTGAGAGAAAGGTCTTTGTTAGCCAAGCAAGCAAGACGCACAGTTGGAAGACTTACCAGCCAGACCTGACTCCTTGGCTGTGGTATAACACACTCTAGAAGTACCCCTGCGCCTGCACCCTGCCTCCAGCCCCTCAAATGCCCACTTTTGCCAGCCCACACCCCAGCATAAGGAACAAAGAGTGGTGGCTCCATGAACTGGATCCTATCAGAATAAACAGACCCTCTAGTAACAGAGGGGCACTAACAGCTACTGTATCAGGAATGACTGCAAATTACACTGCCAGAGCAATGTATGGCTTCACGTGACAGGAAACCCTGCAATCATGTCTGATTATTCCATTCAGAGGCCTTTCAGAAGGGTTCACCATGGCCAAAATCCCCTGGAAACTTCTTTTGAACAAGGAAGTCCGGGCCTGCCGGAAAGAATCATCAGATTCCAAAGGAAAAGTGTGGGCAGAGGTTGTAAAGAGGGGCCTGTGGCTGAGGAACAGGAGCTCAGAAGCTTGGAGAAAGTGTACAGGGACAGTGTCATGGTCACAGGCACAAACGTGGACTTGGTCCCCAGCTCCAGAGGGGTCCTGTCAGCATCGGCCTCTTGAGAGAGGCAAAACCTCAGAAATCCTCCATGTCTAGCTGTTCCTGCAATCTTTGAAAATCTTTCCAGAGGGATTTTCTTACGTAGAATCTATAGCTATTTCAGTGCATTTTGTGAACCATTTTCAAACATGACCAGGGCACCATCTGGTGCCTACAGCCATGAACATGAATTTCCAGCATCATGTGCCTAGGGAAGCGCTCAGGCTTTCTGTGTTCCGTGTCCACAGATAAGCGTGTCACCCTTTCCTTCCATATTGCTTCCATTACACTCAGCAAAGCCCAAGTCTTGTCCTCTTTGCCAGGAGACCCTCATGCTGCATCTGGTTCAGCTGCTTTCCAGGATTTGAGTAAACTTCTTGACAGACAGAAGAAGGCTTGGTTTCTTCTCAAAGATGAGTCTTGTTGCCATGCTTGGATCAAAGAAGGGAGTCAGCTTCATCATCAAGTGAAAGGGAAGCTTCCAGTTGCCACGACAAAGGTAAGAATCGACCCAGGATGTAGTGGGCAGGAATGCTTTATTACTAAGTGGAATTTCGTGGAGATACCGACCACCCCGCTCCCCCGGATGCCACAGCCCAATGACAGTGAAATCAAGCAAGATGGCATGTTTTTGGGTAGATTCTGGCACAACAGCCAAAAGCAGAATCTATATGTGGATATGTGGTGAATTTAGAGAATCCTGTCTATTTGCCGGGCACACCAAGCGTCATGAGCGAGTTGGGGTGCACACAGACAAAGCAACCCAGCCCTCTTGCTGTGACCTGGATGTAGGAGACACGGCACCTCCTCTTCCCTTCAGTCCTAACCAGAAGCCAAGCTCTAGTGACCGGCTAAGTGCCATCAAGGGGTGAGTGCAAGGCGAACATGGGTGGACCTCAAGGGTAGGAGGTCAGCCAGGCGAGAAAGATAAACACCTTCTGACTTCACTCCTACATGGAGGAAACAAACAGATGAATGAAATAAAACAAAAATAGGTCTTTGGGTTGCAACCCCCATTAGCAGCTAGCAGAAGGGAAGGAGTGGGTGTGTAGGGAAATGACTGGTTGGAAAGGACAGAAGAGGACTCTTGGCAGCGACCTTGATACAGTCTATACACATGATGACTCTCCTGAAACTTAGACAACATGCAGTGTTAGAACATGTCACTTCAAAGCAAAGAAGCAAAAACCCAAACATCCCTCAGTGCTTTCAAAGTCAGCTGCTTGGCATGGCCCTGAGATCTGACCAGGTCAGGTGGTCAGCACTCATGCTCTCAGGCCACCCAAGCCAACCATTTCTAGAACAAGCCAAGACCATTCCGAGTCAGTGTCTGTCCTTCCTCATCCCCTGCCTACAGTGTCTACACCCCTGGGCACCTCACACATTCCCTCCTAAGAGTGTCCTAAGGCCACATCCCAGGGAAGCACCTTACGCCAGTCTTGTGGCTCAGCTCCTGCTCCAGACTGTCTCGTCCAGGCCCCCCTTAGCTCCTCCAGAGCATTTTACGTCACCTCAAGCTGCAAGTTCATTTGTCTGTTTCCCGTCTGCACACCTCATAGTGCATGAGGGCAGGGCCTCCAGGAAGGGGCTGGTGCCATGCCCACACTGGTGTCCTGACAGCCTGAGGAAGGACAAGGGAGCCATGGGTCTGGGAGTGGGGACCCTGCCCCAATGCCAGCATCCCAGGAGCTCACTCCTGGCCCGAGTTTCCTGAGCTAGGATTGCCCCAGCTGGGTGCATCCGGCTCCCCGAGGGCCATGGGACCAGCTCGCCCAGAGACCAGTGGAGCTGGACTGAGTACAGTGGGCTTCTGGCATTTGGCTAACTGACAACTGCAGGGAAAAGTCCACCCTTCCACACATGCATCTCAAGCTTTAGCTTCACTCCCAAGAGGCTTACAGGTGATAAAAGGAATATAATACAGTTTTAATAAAAACTGAGCTGTTTAAGGAACAAGTCAATCCCTAGAAACCGCAGAGACAGTGTCCCAGCTTCGCACCACTCCCCACCTCCTAAAACTGCCACGGGCAGTTAAAGCCCCTCAGGAGGCCACTCGGCCGTGAAGACGGGATGTGTTTGTCTCAGGCTTCTCTTTCTGATCCACCAACACGGCCCAATTTTCGCCAACAGAGAAGGGAGGTCTCGGTGCTATGGAGGCAAATGAAGCCGCTGGAGGCACCCACTTTCCTAGCTCCCTGACACCCCCACTCCAAGAAGGCAGGTGGGCAGCTGGTGTGTGCTTCGCTCTGAGCTCCTGATGGTGCAAACAATAAACAGTTCAAAGGCTGGGGGCTGCCCCTCTGGCTTATACCACACACAGATATTAACTCAGAGAGATTAAAGACTTGAATGTAAGACCAGAATCCACGAGATACTTAGAAGAAAACATAAGGATAAGCGCCTTGATGTCAGCCCTAGAGAGGTATTTGGGGATTTGTCTCCAACAACAGAGCAAACAAAGGCAAAAATAAACAGGTGGGATGACGTCAAATGAAAATGCTCCTTTACAGGTGAAAAGCCATGTTCGGAAAGTAAAAGGCAAATTGCTGAATGCGAAAAGCTGTTTGTGAATCATACCTCACACAGATTAATGTCCAAAATACATAAAGAACTCCTCCAACTCGACAACAACAAATAGAAACTTAACTAAAACATAAACAAGGAGATGAACAGCCAGCTCTGACAGAGACCTACAGGTGGACATGGGTGAAGAGACACACATCTCCCCTAACTACTAAGGAGACACAGATGGAACCACCGAGCGCGCTCACCCCACCCCTAGGGAAGACCCATCTCAAAAATACAAGGAACCACAAGCATTGGTGAAACTGGAGGCATCACCCACTTTGATGTGAGTATAAATTGGTACACCCACTGTGAAAACAGTATGGAGTTTCCTCAAAAAGCTAAGAATAAGCCTACCATATAACCCAATTATTTTATCTCTTGGTATTTATCCAAAGAATACAAAAACGCTAATGGGAAAGGATCCATACACCTCTGTGATCAGTGTAAAATATTAACAAAAGTCAAAATATGGGGGAATAAACTAATTTCCCACCAATGGGTTAGTAGATAAAGAACACACACATTCATATACACGTGCACATGCGCACAGAGAGAGAGAGAGAGAGAGAGAGAGAGAGAGAGAGAGAGAGATGCCAGGGAATACTATGCAGCCATAAAAAAGAATGGAAATCTTGCCATTTGAGATAACATGGATGAGTCTAGGGTATTAAGCTCAGTGAAATAACTTAGATGTAGCAAGACAAAAGCATATCATCTTTCTTATATGTGAAATTTAAAGTAACAAATAAATGAGTGAACAAAATGAAGCAAAAACAAAAGCTTAGGTACAGAGAACTAATTCATAGTTGGGAGAGAAGGGGATTGAGAAATGGGTCAAGTGGTTTAGAAGTTAAGGTTGTGGCTCTAAACTAAGGTGTTTGGGGTGTTTGGGGTGACTTGATCACAACACAGCAGGAACAGATCTCAAAATCTCATCTCCAGACCAGAAACTTGCATGATCTTCAACCAATAGAATTTATTTTAAATGTATAAACAGTTCTGTGAAAAGGGAAACAGCTATTAAGATCCTAATCTCAAAAAATAATTACTTGCTGTATTTTGCTGTATTTGAGGAACAGTTTACAATGATACATTTTGAAGAAGACTTAAGGGCTTTTTTAACTGAAAACAATGTCCATCAGAAACATATGCATTTCCTAGAAAGTGAAAATAAGCCATCATGGAAAAGTATTTTTGTCCAACCTAGCACTTGCTTTCTTTGAGGCTAGCAAGAAAATACTCACCAATTGTGCATTTGTGTCCATAGCAATTTCATTCATCATAGCAAAATTGAGGATTAGTCCAGAGAGGTGTCCTTCGATAGGTAAATGGTTAAACAAAAAGGTAGTATATTCAAACCACGGAAGACCACTCAGCCTTGAAAAATCACAGCATAGCGATACACACAATACCTTAGATAAATCACTGGGATATTATGATCAGAGGAAAAAAAAAACCTCAAAAGTCAGATACTATGAGTGCCATATAGGTAATGCTTTGGAACAGACAAACACATCAGCAAAGGCCAGGTTGGGTGGGGCTGGTTAGTGAGCTGGGGAAGGGAGATACAGGAATTCTTCACATCCTTACGGACAATATAGTAACAATATAGTAGGGGGTGCAGGTGGGAGACAGCCACAGGGACCTACATTGGTGAGAAAATAGACCCTCCTTAACACACTCTACACACAACTGAGCACATGTGTGACCTGTGACATCTAAGATCTGCGGTTGCCACCAAGCATCCCAGCTGGGATCCCTTATCTCAGGTTTGCAAAGGTTTCCATGACAGGTACTTAGCAAAGTTAAAGCTGAATTAGCTCTTGTAACTGCTTGTAACAAACTATATATGTATATAAATGATGCAAAAGTTATCTCCCAAGTTAAAGAGAAATGTCATGCCAAACCACAAGAAAAATGGTGGACTTTCTCTAAAGTGCAGATGGGGATTCTTCAAAACTCTTAGATCATCAAGAAAAGTAAATGCTAATGGTTGGGCTCAGCCCAGAGGCACCCAGGGATCCTGGGGACCGTCAGGTAGGTGCAGGACCGGCACCCTGCGCAGAGTGAAGGGGATCACGGTAAAGAATGGGCATAGGTGAACAGTGGGCACTGAGCCTCGGTCCTGGCGAAGTTGCCATGGAAATGCAGGATGCAGGTGGGGACGGTGGGGGAGATGGGCGCTCCCTGCACACTTTGACAATTGTTCTGTCCTAAAGCCATTATAAAATTAATTGATTTTAATAGTGTGTCTAAGGAAAGACACACTATTGAAGGAGTATTAAATAAATCAGCAGGGCCCACCCCAGGGATGCAAGTGCCCACCCCAGGGGCTGCACCAGCCCAGCTGGGGCTCCAGTGCACTGTGGAAAGTGCCTCTGTGACCTTGCAACAACTGGACCGACCCTCTCCACAACCAGAGCTACCGCTAGGGACCCGGCCTGGGCCCAAGCCTGCCAGGCTGGTCTCAGTGCAGTCGCTAGGGGTTCTTGAGAGCCTTTATCAGAATTGAAAATGCCTGACCTGAAATAGCCCCTCGAAGCCCAAGGGCAGTGATGGGCTTGGCCAACGACAGGCTGTCGGGACCACCCTCTGGCACTGTGGGGACACTTCCTTGCAGGGAAAGGGTGCTCTTCTTTCACCCCAGATGATTCAGCACCCGGGGCCTGGAGGCACTAACAAAGGAACAGGCCCTGCCGTGGTGGCCACAGTTAGCTGGCTTTGGAGTTGACTGTGGGGATGGGAAGCGTGCAGGTCATTGTTCAAACCGCCCCAAATTTCACACCCAAAGGTCACTCCCACACTGGAGGGGTATCCTTGGAGGATGCAGGGACGTTTAGCCACAATGGGAAGGCTTTGGAAATTTACTGGGAAAACAGGCTGAAAAGGGATTCCTTCCTCAAGTCCCGTTGTCTCTCTTGATATATTTGCTTGTTTGCACCCAATAACAAAGGAGAGGATTTCGGGATGATTTTAATATGGTGTGGGATTCTACTGGCAAAAGGCAGATACGGACATGAATTGACCCCAAAGCACCAGTCATGAAGCAGCCTGTGACATGGTGCATCGGTGACAATCCTGTATTCACCTTGCTCACATTTCCGGTGAACCGTCCTCAGGCACAGTCGTCCCTGCAACAGCTCAGGTGTCATGGCCAGAAACAGAAATCTCCGGTTATTTTCACCTTCCAACAAAAGTCAGTCTCTTAAATGAATTGCCTGGAAGGTGTTTCGCTGTCCTCTTTTCCTGTGTTTATTTCTAGGATAAATATATTGAACCAATTTAATTCGAGGATTATGTGGGCTCAGGCTAGGACTTCAAGTTCAAAGGGTAAAGAAAGACTACAGAGTAAGCCAGGCTTCTTCATTTCAGAGTACTTTCACTCTAGCCCCAAACAGTTCTCTTTGATTTAGTGCTCTCTTTTACTGAGGACAGAAATACATGCCCAGAGCAAAAAGCACAGCATTTATCCTGCAGCAGCAGCAAATGAGCCTTAATATTAGAATAAAGTAGGACTCGAGTTAAGCATTTTGCAAATCCTCTGGATTTAATCTGGTCCATTGCGGACCTGAATTTTTGACAATAAAGAGGGTAACGTGGGATCCAGTCCGTGCGCTGGTAGCCCCCAGGTGGCCTCGAGTCCGGTACCTCGGACTTCATGGAGAGGGTCAGGCAACTCTGGGTGCGATCACAGGCGCGCAAGTCGTTTGCAGCCTATTTGTCTGACACTTGATTTACCCCTGGCTCTGACTTGCAGAATTAACTTGGAAAATTAATCATCATCTTTAAAATAAAGATGCTTCTCCTGTCGGGGTACACTTTTAGCCCGGGTCTCCTTTTGCAGGTCTCTTACCCCAGACTTGTAGCAATTGTTTGAAGTGAGATTTCCAGGGAAGTATGATTTACCTGGAATGGACAGGTGAATTGAGCATCAATCGGAGAGCATTTTGGAAAGCTGCAGGTTCAGAAATGCCCAGATACTCAAGAATCAAAAAACACCGCCTCTTTTGAGAGGGAAAATGAGCCATCTTGGAAAGCTTGGGCACTGTGGCACCATCAATAAGCCACACGCATCAAAACAAGCATCCAGGGATCTCCAGAAAGCAGCATTGAAAAAAACGGCTTACAGTCACAGTTACTTTCATTTTGGCACATAAGAAAAAGAGAACATTTAATTCTTTGAACAAAACCAACACAGTCACAGTAGCAGTTTTAATGGCCCTGTCTGCTAATCGCCATTGAGTGTGACGGCTCCTGGTTGGCACGTCCCATTGACTGGTTTCCTCACTACTGGTCAGGGGCCCTGGCTCTTCACAGGCCTGGCCACTTTTGAGTGGACATCAGACCCTGGAAATTGACTTTATTGACTGCTTGACATTTTTGTAGCCTTATAAATATTCTTGAGCTTGGTTGTGGGTGTAGTTTAATTTCTGGAGACTGCTTGATCTTTTTGGGTCTTGCTTTAAAGATTCACTAGGCTGAACAGGAATGGGGCTCAGATTAAAGAGAATCACTCCCACTGCTGGAGGAACCCCCTCTGTGTTCTCTCCCCAAAGCCCTGTGGATCTTGAAGTGTGCTCATCTGGCTGGTAAGACTATTCTCAGCCCTGGAAAGGCATTAGGCCTGCATTTTCTCTCACTTTTGCCCTCTCTCCCTCTCTCTCACACACACATTGAATGCTGGGGGAGGGGCACAGCACCTTTCCAGGCCCTATCTCTGTCCAGCTCTCTGTCTGGCCCCTTGTCCTCCAAGCTGGGACCTGAACTAATCACACCTATGAAGCAAATTCAAAGCCTAGTGAAAGAGAAATTTATTGCAGAGGTCACTTAGAACCAAACTGAGACTCCAAGCCTGAAGACCAGTTCCAGATTTTGCTGAGTGACTGGCCCCTCCCCATGGGATTTAGAGCCTCAGTTTGTATGGGTAAGTGACATGCACACAGAGAATACAAAACTGTTTCTTCTTGACAAAGGATATAAGACATCCACTTGATTTCTAGCTTTTTCAGTAACTAAAGGAGGCTGATCTCAGCACACTTTGCCCAGTGATAAAGGAAGAACATGCCACATCGCTTCCAAACCACACCTTGATGTCACAGCCAACCAGCCAGCCATTGTGCTGGGGACATGCAGGGCCCAGAGGTGACTTGAATCTCTCACCCAGAGA
>NW_004567130.1:2240965-2242111 GCF_000260355.1 Condylura cristata | reverse complement strand
ACCAGAGAAACTTCTAGATAACTCCTTTGCTAACTGTGACCAGGCTACAGGCAAGGCACTTAGAAAAACACATGATTTTTCTGATGCTGCTGCAGCACCTTGATGTCACAGCCAACCAGCCAGCCATTGTGCTGGGGACATGCAGGGCCCAGAGGTGACTTGAATCTCTCACCCAGAGAGTAGGGGGATAGAAGCCAGGCTGTATCTCCTGCTCCTTCCTGCAATCACAGCACGGGGACTGGACGGAGGGCTGCCTGTATCCTTCATGTCCGGCCCCCAGGTTCTGCACAAGGAGTAAGAAGGCTGACTCCAGCCTCTAGAAGCCCCCAGGGCAGAGGGAGACCTCTAGTGGCCTGGCTGTCCCCACTGCAAACTCCCCTCCTCAAGGCAGGGGCAGGAACTTGAAACAGACTCAGGCTCACCCCTTGTGTTCCATTCTGTCCTTTGTTATCATGTTTCTGTTGTTTCATGTATGTTCCAGTTTCCTGATTGTGTGCATCAAGTGGCAAAATCCACCCATTCTGGGTAACAGCAGGAAGCTCGCTTTGACCTTCTTGTGCTCAGCAGCGACTTTGCAACCCAAGAAACTTCCACACACCAGCCTGTGATGTGGCTCAGAGCAGGCGCCTTTGGGAGCTCCGTCACCCCAGGCATGGAAGCCTCAGCCTCCCAGACTGACCTGCGGAGCTGACTGCCGCCCCACCGACGCAGGAAGGGTTAGGGAGCAGCCCGGTAAGCTGCACTCCTGACCCAGGGCCAGCCTGCTGGCAGCACCCTGCGTTCTCAGGGGCGCCACCTCCCAGAGCAGTGAAGCTGCCTCCAAATGCAGGTCTGACTGCTCTGTGCCCCCAAATTACAGTGACTGTGAGAATGTGTGTTATCACTAGTGCAAGCTAACAGTACAGTAATTTGTGCGGGTCACCGGTTGGTAGGAAGAGCCTTAGATCAAGGTGGTGTCTAACTGGCTCATCTCCCCAACCCTATGAAGTGCACCCTGTCCTTGCAGTGCTCCAGCTGGTAAGGGATGACTCTGAAGTTCAAAGAGGTTAAGGCAGTCAGGAGGCGGGGTGGGGTCTCAGCCTGGGAGTGGAACTTCAGCCTGTGGGTGGAGCTTCAGCCTGGGGGTGGGGCCTCAGCCTGGGGGTG
>NW_004567130.1:2237571-2240775 GCF_000260355.1 Condylura cristata | reverse complement strand
AGCCTGGGGGTGGGGCCTCAGCCTGGGGTGGGACATCAGCCTGGGGATGGGGTCTCAGCCTGGGGGTGGGGCTTCAGCCTAAGGGCAGGGTCTCAGCCTGGGAATAGTCTATCAGCCTGGGAGTGGGGTCTCAGCCTGGGGGTGGGTCACAACCTGGGGATGGGTCACAGCCTGGGAGTGGGGCTTTAGCCTGGGGGTGGGATCTCAGTCTGGGGATGGGGGTCTCAGACCCGGGGGTGGGTCACAGCCTGGGGGTAGAGTTTAAGCCTGGGGATGGGGTCTCAGCCTGGGGTGGAGTCTCAGCTTCCTTGGGCTGCAGGCAGACACCATAGGCACGCCCTGTCTTCTGCATTTATGTCTGTAAAAATGCTTCTTGCATAGCTTCCCAACTCGGGTCATTCTTCCCAAGGGGAGAGTAGTGCTCGCTTTGGTCCTCCGTTACCCCTAAAGTTGCCTCTGGAAGTCGGAGCTAAGAAAGCGGTGAGCTTTGTGATGATGTCAAATCACTACCTGTCAGGCAAGTCACCTGAAATGCTGCGCAACCCAGGAGGCTCAGAGCTAGAGGTCTGATCCTAGCCCTGGGAGCAAAGCATCACTGAAGCAAAGCTGGCTGGAGGAATGTTTAGAAAGGTAATGTCTCCACAGCGGAATCCAATACCATGCCTTGACTGTGCTACTCAGTGAGTGTCTTTACCCATCTTTGCGCTTCTTTCTATTTTGCTGGAGAAAAGCCAGAAGTATTCAGAGTCTGGGAAATCGTGGCCCTGGTTCTTGAGAAGATTCTATCTGAGTCAACCAGAGAAACTTCTAGATAACTCCTTTGCTAACTGTGACCAGGCTACAGGCAAGGCACTTAGAAAAACACATGATTTTTCTGATGCTGCTGCAGGACACACAGGACACACGGAGCAAGAAAAGGGGGCCGTTGTGCTTCTGAGCCTTGAATTGCAAAGGTGTAAAAATACAAGACTGTGGGGCAAAGCAGCAGGAAGCTGCAGGAACAAAGAAACCACCCGGCCCCCTTGCTCCAGAGAGAGAGCTGCTGGCTTAGGGAGAAGCTGGGGAAGCAGAGGCCAGGGCTCGACCCCTCCCCGCAGAGAAGTTGAGCTCCCGCAAAGGACTTAGAAGCGCAGTTACGATGTCTGGCATCTCCCTTGTTCATTCCTTAGCACAGCCGGGCCCAGAGCCTGTCTTCACCCGTCTGCAGACTTAAGGGATTCAGAAAAACAGGGAATCCTAACTTCCCAGCAACTGACTGATTTTCTCTCAGTGATAGGGAGCTCTGGGGTCTAGGTTTTTGTGGCTCAAATTTGCCGCAGCAACCAGCTTCCCAGGAGTTCCAGAAACCCATAAGAACAAATTCAATCTGTGCACAGTCTAATTAATTTTACCTTCACAATTAAGAACAAATGATTTTGATTAAAATGACTTCCTCTGGGTAGACCGAGACATAATAAACAGAGCAATTTATAATCTTTGTTTCTGGTTAATGTCGATTAAAATATCAAGCTTGGGTGACAAGCCAGCCTTGAACACAATCTCTGTCTGGGTGACTTCAGCGCCAGCAGACTGGTTTCTGCAAGGAATGATAAGTTCAGATCAATGCCGGCGCTGGGGATGAAATGCACAGATTCCTTCAGAAAGCTCATCTCCCATATGCCACCGCTAATGCTTTCTCCCTTCAACTGCCAGCTAAAAATTGTGGTTTTTCACAGCATCTCTTCTTTTCCCGCATGTATAAATACCAAAGCATGTCAATCTAGTCACACTGTGTTTGACTTAGTTAAATATTGGTTCAATTAAAACTATCTCTACCCACGACAATAGTGGAGCAGAGATCTAATCGATGGAGAGTAAGTTTTCACAACATAAGCCAGGAAGATGCGAGCTCAGTCACCGCACCCTGCCTGTCTCCACCTGCCCGTGCTTGATTTCCAAGGTTGGGGCCATTGCATTGTGGCTCCAGGGCAAGAATGTCCCAGTGCTACTTTACAAATATTTTTGTAAGAGTTATTTGAAAACAAGAACTGGGGTCTAGGTGAGAGGATTCACTAGAGACAGAGTGGGGCACAGAACAGGAGGATCCACTGAAATCCACCGCTGAGGGGAGCAGTGGGGAGACAGGAGAGGTCTGCTGCACCCCGTGGCTCAGCTCCCTGGCTGAGGGTTGAACTCAGGCTGCATTGGCTGGTGACAGCTGGATAGAGCTGAGACTAAATCCCTGTGCCACTCAAATGCTTTTTTGAGTAAAACACTGACTTTTTATCCCCTAATACAAAAACAACATATTTAGAGTCTAAAATTCATGGAAGGGGGATCACATACAGCTTTATATCAATCCTCCCACCCAAAGTGGTTAGCCTTTTTCAGTTTGTCTCCATTTTTTGTGGCTTTGGTCCTTTGGGTTTATTCTCATGAAAACATAGATGTTAGACGCGCACAGTAGACACAAACTCCTATGAGAATATGAAGAGACTGCATCCTCCACGCATCGTGGAGACAGAGTTGACAGTTCACTTTAAAACCACAGAGGACTTGCCATACAACCCAGCAACTGCAGTTCTGGGCATCTGCTTCAAGGAAATGCAAAGCGATTTCTATGCAGAAACCTGTGCACAAAGCCAGCCCTTGTTCTCCCAGCTAATCCAGCCAGTGTCCCTGGCAGCTTTATTTCTGAGTGCTCCACACTGAAAGCTACCCAGAGTCCTTTTCCAGGTGAGTGGTTCCAGAATCAATCATGTCGGAGAACTCTGGTCAGTAACCAAAAGAAATGGGCCTCCGGGACATTATCTCAAGTGGAAAAGTCAATCTCTAAAGGATACATTCTGAAGATTCCACTCAAATAACAAATGTGAAGTAGCACAATTGTAGAGATGAGAATAGATTGGCGGTTGCCAGAAGTAAGGGAGAAGGGAATGGAGAAAGCGAATAGATCAAGGAGCTTTGTGGAGCATGGGGCTCAGTCCCTGTGGGAGCTGTGTAACCCGGGTTACATGGTCCGTTGCCTTCAGACCCCAGCGCACAAGAGAAAAAGCACTTATCCAACTTTGGGTGGAGTTAGCTTTCACAGACTGCAGAGCCTAGAGGTTTACCAGCAAGTGACCCATCCTGAGCAAAGCAGAACCTGCCTTAGCTGTGCTCCCAGGCCAGCCTGGGCCAGGACCAGGATGGTCAGATTCACAGGAGAAGGTGTAACAGGGTGGT
>NW_004567130.1:2216459-2236441 GCF_000260355.1 Condylura cristata | reverse complement strand
AAAAAAAAAAAAAAGGTGTTGTAGTATCAACCTTTGTGCACATTGTGTCTGGAGCACGTGACTTGGTAAACACCTATGCATGCACACACGTGCAGACACACACATGTACACACAGAAGAGTGCATGTGTAACTGGTAAAATCTGAATAAACTTTGTGTGCTGGTCCAGAGCTGCCAGCTTCTCTGAATTTGCTACTATTTTATAGTTATGCAGATGTTAAACGTTGGGCAGGTTGTGTGTAGGGCATATGGGATTTCTCTGTATGTTTCTCTGTCATTTTCTGTAAATCTGTAATTATCTTAAAATTATTTTTTAAAGAATAATGTAGTAACCTTGCTCTACTGAAGAATAATATACAGGGCTTTTTTATATAGTTTTTTTTTTTTTTTTGTTCTAAAACCATTATCCTGCTCTAGGGCAATTTTAAGATTAAAGGAGAAATTAATATGATATATGAAGGAAATTCTCTATTTCATTCAACAGCATATTAAAGTTGCTATAGATTTTTTAAAAGCATTGTGTGCACACGGCACTGTAACTTAATTTAACTTTGCTCTAATTGCCATTTCCCCATGTCATTAAGTACATCTTTGCAGCATCGTTTTTTAAATGATTTTGTTGTAGTCTAGTGTGAGAACGTGCTTAAACCCCTGCCAATGGGCATTTAAGATGTTCCATCCCGGTCACTGTGATAAACCTGTTCACCTTCAACAAAAGCAATTATTTCACCAACAAAGTGGGCTTACTTGGAAACAATGTCAAAGCACAATTTGGAAGGTGAGTGGGAGATACACTTTTGTCCCCCAGAACAAAATCCAACACACCTTCCACATTCTCCAGAGAGGAGCCCTGCAGAGACGTGTCTTTCTGTCCCTGGGGTGCGGTGCAACCCCACTTTCCCTGGGAGACAGGCCACCTGGCTCCGTGGCTTGCTGACTACAAACTTCCAGCCTTCCCATCTCCTTTAAATAGGGTTTTTGTACTTCCATCTTCACAATCTTTTGGGGTACCATAATTGACCAGTCTCCTAATTTTCTTAGAGGATAATTTTCTAGAAGTGGAATTTTGCAAACTGCATAAGGTTTGAACGGGAGATTTACTACTGGCCCTCTCCTGCAGGTATGAGCAACCCAGTCCTCCCCTCATCCCCCACAAGATGACTGAAGGAAGGCCCCCCCGCAGCTGAACCCCACAAGCAGGATGTCTCAGGCCTGCTCAGCACTGAGGTCCCTGGGGAGGAACCCTCAGGGGTTACCAGTCACTCAGCCCTGTCTCCTGTGGTTGGAGACACCTGGACCCTGAAAACACCAGGAAGGCTGAGAACAGGGGAGCACCCCCATTTTCAGCCAGCTGAACTCGGCCTTCTTAGGTCCATCGAGGCAATACCAAGTCAGCTCCAGTGTGGCCGTCCCCTGTCAAAAGGTGGAGAAATCTTTGAGGAAAAAAAGGAGAAATTTTTGAGGAAAAAAAAACAAAATACATGGAAACAACAAACAAGACATAATTCCTTTAGCCATCACTGAATTCTCAAGAAGGGGGACAACGAAAAGCACTAAGCCAAGTTGAAGGAGGACAGCACAAACTGAGTCAGTTAGATCTTTAAAAGCATCTCATTGAAATTAGCCACACAGGCCCTCCCTGGTGGCGCAACGGGTCAGGACACAGCACAAGTAGCCACATGAGTGGGAAAGCACATGAATAACTGAGAGTCAGATAGGACACCCCCACCCAGGACCCCCGACCTCCCGCTCCACACCGACCTGGGGCACAGCCACCTCCATCGCAGACACAGCTTCCATTCTGCTCCTGTTTGGGCCACTTCCCCTTCCTGGTCGGCACAAATAATGCAACTAGGCACCTTCTAGCACCTTCTGTGTGTGGACAGGGGCGCACAGCTCCCAGGTATGCATTTAGGAGAGCACCTCAAGTTACATAGTGCCAAGAAGCTTTCCAGGTGGTCGTCCCAATATCAATGGCACTTTCTTTTCTCTTTTTGGTTTGGGGAATCAGAGTCTGCACGACACAAGGTACTTGGCTTGCACGCATGCTATTTTCTAACTGGGTGAGGCCAGGTTGTTGCTTCTGGCCCCTGACCATGTTTTGAGATGAGAAGAACCACTGGCGTGGTCTAGTCACCTACGCCACCAGGCCCCAGGCCCAGGCTTGCCCCACTGGCCTTGTGTCCCCAGGCCTGGACTGGCCCCTGCTGCCCCTGTGCTGTCTCTGTGCTAGGGAGAGTTTCTGTCTCAAAAGGCTTCCTGTGGTGAGGAAAGGAGCTGTGATTCACAGGGCCGGGAGCTGAGCTGCCCCAGGAGTGAGTCTGAGGCTCTTGGACCTCCCTGCTCTCCGTGGACAATGGGAATTTTATATTCAATTAGGATATTAGAATTATTATTGGTCAGAATTTTGTATTGGGAACACGTGGAGGCTTTAGAAAATCAAAATTCTCCAGGTAGTAAGCATAAGGGGAGCCTGGCTGGAGGGGGCCAGGAGGTGGGAGGAGCCCCCCAAGGTGGTGGCAGCCCCAAGGGAAGGACCAGACGTCTCCCTGGAGTATGGTGCAGGGACTTGAAGACAGAGAAGGAGGTGGCTTGGAGGACGAGAGGAGGCTGATGGGAAAGAAGAAAGACTGTGGCCACAAATAGAGGCAGAACAAGTCTCTGAGGAGTGCGAGGAAGCCAGCGTGGCCCAGAGGGGCACTGGCCAGGGGGCAGCTAGAGCCCAGGGCAGGGCCAGCCAGCGACCCCGGGCTTTGTCCTGTGTCCAGTAGTGACCTCTGAACTGGGGCCCTGATGTCCCGGACCACGGATTCCTGGTTCATCTTCATCTCATCAGCCACCACAAGGCTGGTGCGGGAGAGGGTGAAACAAGTAAGCACAGAGGAAATTGGGGAAAGTTGGCAGGAACGGAGACTGAAGTGGTTGACAAGGACCCTGGAGGGATTCTGTTTCCCGCACACCACCCTCAGCAGCTGAGGGGGAATGGCAGAGCAGGGCGCTGATGGCTGGCGCCTCCCGTTGCAGTGCACGCCCCCTGCACCCCCACTCTGGCTGAGAGAGGCTTCGGGACCAAAGTCGAGGTCTCTGGCTTTCCAGACAAGTTCAGCGCGTGCACAAAGCAGACTACAGTCTTCCCTTGGCTTCTAGAAAAAGGAAAGTGACAGCAAAGTGGTGTGTTTCCACTAGAAAACATCTTTTACTTTTAAGATGCATTTAATGGTGCATTTTGCAAAAGGAGGCAGAGCCAGTGCCGTCAGGGTCGCCCTCTTCCCGGGCTGGAGCCGTGGGTGCAGAACCCGCCCCCACCCCTGCTGCTGCCTGGGGTTTGGTCTGATGATAGCCTCTCCTGCGCATTCAGTTCCTACTTTGCATTTTTGATTGTCTTGATCAACACGCTACATTTTAGTGCCCAGCTCAGTCTCTGTGTACTGCATTCTGATGTTCTGATGTTTAATTTGAAGGCACTGTTTGTTTTCTGGGGTGCTTTCTGTTTGAATTAATAAAGTGGTCATGTAGAAGAAAGCAAAGACACATCCCTCCATAGAGAAGCCGTCCGTCATTGTGGGTGAGGGGCCCTGGCCCCCACTCACGTTGGGAAACATGCAGAGTTGTTGGGGGACAGAGAGAAGCACCTACCCCTAGCCTGCATCCTGTCTGTGGGTGCCTCTGCCCCAGCAGGAGTGGAAAATACTCTCCATCCATTAACTCTCACTTCTGTTCAAGCCTTCACAGGCTGAGTTTGCAGAAAGCGGCTTCTGAAACTCGGTGCCACCCAGTCTGAACACTGTAATGGATGAGTCAGCTGTGTCCTGGGCATGGGGGAAGCGACCCCTGCATGGCCTGATCGAAGGGGGTGCAGCCCCTCCTCATCCTGGCCCAGTGATAGAGCCACAGTGTCCGGAGAAATGTGAAATATCATTGCCCACGCCGACCCGGGCCAAGCCACACTTGTTAGGCAATGAAGTGTGTGGCCTGGTCACTGGGCTCTCAGTTACCCAGAATCCACACTCATTGGCTGCTCAGCCTCTGGCTGCTGGGCCTCTGGCATCCAGGCACGGCCCTGGCCCAGAGGTCAGGGTAGACCCAATGGCCCAGAAGTCAGGGTAGACCCAAATGGCCGCAGGAGAACAGCCTCCCACGGGCCACCAGTTCCCCAGCTGCCATGACAACACCCAGCAGTGTCAATGCATCGCGTTGTCTTACTCTGGAGTCAGAGGCAGAGTCAACAGGCTGAGAAACAAGGTGTTAGCTGTTACAAGGAAGGATCCGGTGCAGGCCAGAGGCTTGGGGAGAAAGAATACACCAGACAGAGCAGAAAAGGTGGGTTTACGGACATACAGCAGGAGTCAGGAGCAGCTGAGGGTGCAGAGTGGGGGTCCCGCGGCTGTGTTGTTCTCCAGGCCTCAAGATGGTCAAAGGGATTGGTCTTGGGTGTCGGAGTGGGGCTTCGTTTTTCAATTTAGGGATGATAGCGACATCTGCCAGCATGTGGTCCTGGGGGCTCTGGGAGAGGGTCTCCGGCTGTGTCCAAATGCCAGAGGCACTGGGTCCTGGCGCTGGGCAAGCAGGCTGCGACCTGGACCTTTCTCCTCACTTCTTGAACTCTGACCTGCTCCCTTGTTCTTGTCTGAGAACATCTGGGACCCCACTGGCCGGTGGAATCACCAGGGAAATCTTCTGACTCCAGACCCACACCCACATCTGCCAACCCTCAGGGGTCGTCATCGGGGATCAAGACACAGACACCCTCACCCACCACTGTGGGTGCTCCACCACCCACAGGTGCCACACAGCACCAAGCTTGCACTTCCAGAAGTGCAAGGAAAGAGGGTGACCGGGTGCTCAAAGTCCAACTTTGTGGACCAGGGACGGACGCGAGCTCCTGTCTTCCAACATGTGTACTGTGTCTCTCTGTTACCTGATAACTAAGCCCATTTCTTCCTATCCTACCGTGTAATCTGGTTTTTATAGGAAGGGAATCTATTCCCCAGAACCAGCTGTCGAATTGATGATGCATTTTTATCCTGGGTATTAAGTATGTGAAAATGCTGATAAACCTCATTAGGGAATTTTCAGTGAACAGCTAATGCTGCAGTCTGGCTCTTTAGGACTAAGGAGATGTCCTGCAATTGATGATATTCATAATATCATTCCCAGAGTAAATCAAAAGGAAATTTCTGGAGACAGAAACCAGGAAGCTGAACGAGAAAAACACATTTGGTATGTGGGTGGAAAACCCCCTAGGGAACTGGTATTCCCTGAGGACAGTGGAGGTGGAAGGGGGCCAGGTTGACTCAAGAGCCCACAGCCAGGTGTCCTGGGCTCCAGCCCTGCCTGCAAGATGGAGCGCGGGCCGACTGGGCCTGCCTGGCAGGTGAGCGGTTTCTCGGTTTCTGCTGTAAGGAAACCAGGAGTGAACTGAGCCACAGAAGGGAGCTGGGTGGGGATATTTCACCACACAGCATCACAGGCTAGGGAATATGGAAAGCATCCCGGGATGGTCCCGTCTGTCCAGCCCCAGCGCTGCCCTGAAGGAACGAAAGCCCCGCTGAGAGAGGCTTTGCGCTGAGAGAGACCTAAAAGGTCACCATGCGTCACTGTGTCCCTGGCCAGGAGGCCCCTGCCCCATTGCTTGTCCTCCTGGGCCCACGGAGAGGCCTCCCATGGCTCAGCCTGTGGCCACAAGGCTGGGCTGACCCAGCCCCCGGCGCCGACTGTGCTTCCTTCGGACTCTTCCTCGGGACCCCTCTGGTCTCCTCCTCAGCACAGGCCCAGAGCTGTTTTTACTCAAAGCGTCTTCTGGTAGTGGGCAGCTCACCCAGTCTGAAACACCTGATACCGCAGGGGTGAATTAGAAGTTCGGCCTTTGTTTTGCTCTAAATCTCTACCTAGGAGCACAAATGTGCAAAAACACATGGGTGGGGGTGGGAGAGCCAAATGTGGGGAGTCTGCCCACAGCCAGGTGCTAGTGCAGAGCAGACCCAGGGCACCGAGTGGGGGAGGGGAGGAGCTGGGCTGCACTGAGCTGGGCCTCGAGGGATGGGAGCACTGGTTCCCCGGGCAGGGAGCCCTGGGAGGCTGAGGAGCAGCAGGAGCGGCGGGTGCCCCGCTTCTGGGCCCGTCCTTCCACACGCCCAGGTAGTAGCTGGGCTTCTTGCTGCCCTCTGGTCCTGGGGCAGCACATGGTACCTGTGCACCCAGGACTGCCTTTGTGGAGGGGCCAGGTGACAGACCAGCAAGATGCCCCATCACATAGGCTGCGAAGAGCATTGTAAGGGAGGGAGGCAGCGTGTCCGGGCGCCTGAGGGGTGAGCATGGGTACAGGCCACGACCCCACAGCCTGGCGCTCCTGGCTGCAGGCTCACCTGACCCAGCCCACACCGGCTCTGTCAGCTCAGTTCCAGGGGCCCCTCCAGGGGACCCATCTGAAGTGCCGTCCGAAGGCCAGGAGACCTTGGCCCCTAGCTAAGGAGGTGGAGGTGGGCCGGAGCTCAAGACCCGAGGGTGGGTCCGAATTTCAAACACAGCTTTGGGGTCCTGAATGCCACCCTTTAACCACAACGCAAACAACTCCTATCGTTAAATTGTGCAGTTCTTAATCGTGCATTTCTTAACCCCGAGCCTTACTTATCCCAAAGCTAGTATCAAAGAAAGGTTGATCCTCTTCTAAAACCTTTTTTAAAATATGGTATAGCTCCCAGCTCACTTTCCAACCAATACAAGCATTTTTTCCCTCAAATCACATAACATCCATGTTAGGTCAAGGGACCCCCAGGGGAAAGTTAAGGACCTCCCCAGGGCAGAAAATTAAAGACCCGAAACCTGCCCAGTGACTAAGCATCACCTGACAACAGCAGGAAAAAGCGCCCGAAATTCAGTAGTGAGAAAACAAGGAGAAGAAAAACAACTCTAAATAGGGGGGCAAAGTGCCCCACTAAGATGGTGCACCCCATAACTGGGTAAAAAGCCTGCTTCTCACAAGTACTGTTGCAATGCCTGCCATACACATGTGTGGGTATTGTCCGAGAGCGCAATAAACTTCCTTCCTTGACGTTTGCTCTCTTCTCTCTTACTGGTAAACCTTTTAATCCAGCAGAAAGAAGAGGTCTGGACCTGGGGCTCTTTCCTGCCCTCACTCCCCCTGCTGAGCAAGACCCTGCTTGGGGTCAGCACTCTCGGGAAACCTCCTCCAGGAAGACCAGCCTCCTGCTCTCCAGGCTGGGGCTGTGACAAACCACAGGCGTGTTCCACCAGGAACAGACGTCACTCAGGGCAGGGAGCTGCCACCTGGGCACCTTGCTGACCCAGCCCAGCCGCCCACCCTTTTCAGCCTGTCCAGGACTGTCCTCACCTATGGACACCTGGTCCCATAGCCAAACTGTCCAGCATCAGGTCCCGAGCCTATAACCATGACACCCCCACACACACACACGTGGAAAGTGTGACCTGACTCTTGTCCTGAAGGTTCAGGAAGAGAGCCTTCCCCTGGACCCGACCCAAGGGAGTCGGTCATTCACAGCCCCAGAGATGCTCCCCGAAGTGGCTCTGACTTCATAGCTGGCCCAGCACAGGATTCCCAAAGCAATTCACTGAGCGGGCGAGGGCCCTGGAGGGAGCTCTGGAGAGGGCAATGCCAGTGTAACCCGTGTCTGGGTCGAACTGCAAGCTCAGGGTCTGTGTGAAACCACCTCACTCCCAGATGTGAAGCCAAGTTATCACCTGCAGGTTTGGGCTCCAAAGCCCAGATTAAGAGGCCAGCAGGCCTGAACTCCTTTGGAATATTCCTCATCTTCCAGACTCCAGGCACCCAGCAGCCTGCCTGTGGCTCCTCTTCCTCCATCAGAGAGCGGGGTCCTGGGATTCACTCTGGGAACGGTTTCCCCACAGCTCCCCTTTCAGAGGCACGGGCGAGTTCTCAGGACATTTTCTCCACAACAGAGAGAGGTTAATTGTTTCTGAAAGGACAGGTTCCTTGTAAAAGGGACAGAAAGATAAAAGACACTTGCATGGACAGAGCAGGCAGGAAGAGCTGCCCCGAAAGAGACAACTTTGCTGAGAGGCCTGCGTGGTCACAGGCAGGCGGCGCCGAGGAGAGCGGCCCCCACCGAGGAAAGTATCAGTGAAGAGAAGTCCCCAGCAGGTACAGGTCACGGGTGGGCAGGAGGCCACAGCCCAGCGGAGGGGAGAGTGGGTGGAAAGGAACACCAGCCTAGGCACAGGTGGGCGGGACTGCTGCCTGGTGCCAGCGCAGAGACGGGCTGCTCCAGCCTTCTCTTGGGGAGGGCTCACTCCGTGGAGTGGCCTGCTTGCTGCTGATCTTCAATAACTAAGTAGAATTAGAAGGGGCCGGATTTCTACAATGGCCTCCACCTCCACACCCACATCTTCACCTTCAGGTCTGCGCTCCTGAATTCCGGACAGCAGCTGACACCTGCCTGGGTCTTGTGTTTGTGACCTAGGCCTTGGCGCCTAAGGAGCTCAGTTCCTGTAGCTGGGTCATGACGGCCAGTCCCTCTCCCCCACCTCCAGCTCTCCACATCATGAGCCTGGTCTGGTCTGTGGCTTCTCCTTTCCAATTTTTCTATCCCTATCCTCCACCCCCACCAGCAGCATCACTGCCTCCCACTCTCCCCTCCTGCCATTTCCTTCAGCCCCCAATAAGGACCCTTTTAGTTACTTTGGGCCCACCCAAAGTAACCGGCACCCCCACCTGAGGCCATGTAAGCTGGCACAGTCACAGGCTCCTAGGCTGGGCACAGTGATGGGTGTGTCCACTCACCAGGCCACCTGCTAGACACCCTTCCTGGTGCATCTGCAAGAGTGAGGTATTTGGGGTGAGAGGAATATTACAGTTGGTAAACTGAGTTAAGCAGACGCCCCCCTCATGTGAGTGGAGCTACTCCAATCAGTGCAAGGCCTCAGAGAACAGAAATCTGCCCCCCACCACCCCAAGAGAGCTCACTGCCTGAGGGCTTGGGGATAGACATTGGCTTTTCCTGCCCTCAGACCTGACCAGAAGACCTGCCTGTAGCCTGGTAAGATGGCATCTTGTGTCCTAGGTCGCAGACCTTGGGAATCAAAGGAGAACTAGGCTATCTGCTTCCAATTCCTCCGGCAGGCAGCGGTGCCTGCCTCCACCACGGCCAGTTCAGATTGCAGGAATCCCTGTGGGTACCCCTCCTTCCTCACCCTCCTACTCTCCCACCCCCCATTTAAGTAAATAAACAGCCAGAGAGCTAGGAGCTGCAGTTCCTGGTGGCCAGGGGCTGGGACTGGAGGAGAAGGTGGGCTAGCTGGGGGACCTGGAGGCCCCAGAGGGCTGCTTGGCAGCAGTAAAGGAAATGACATTCTAATCAGATGGCAAACAGCAGCCATGTAATTGCAGCCTGCCCGAGGTGGCTTTTAGGCTATTAGTGCAACTGGAGTCGTTTGCATCTAAATTAAAATTGGACTTCAAAGCAGTTGGATGGGGTTGCCTTGCTAAGGACAGAAAAATGTGACAGACAGCTCACTAATTACTAGGGAGCTCTGCGCAGTGGCTGGGGACAGCAGAGAAAGAAACAATAATAATCGTAATAATAATAATAATAAGGGGGCCACTGGCAGGAAGAGCAGGAGAAAGTCATCTGGAGTCAGAAACTTAATCTGGAGCCCATGTTTTCGTGTGACTTACATGGGCTTACGTTGACAGTGTATGTTATATATGTCGACGTCACATTATTTTGGTGGTATCAAAGCAAGCATAGAGAGAATAACTTAAAAGTAACATCATAACATGATAGATAAAACACCGCCGCCAGCTACTCTGTCGTTTTTCTGAAGTGTACGTGTTATAGGCACAATTTCTTTATCCCACTTTGTTTAACTACACTTAATAGATCTTTGTAAGACCCTCCAGAGCAAAAGATTATCATTCACTGAAGGTTCAGCCGATGATTAGCACTTCCTAGCAATGAAGTCTTTATGTGTGTGTATATATATATATATTTTTTTTTAAAGATTTATTTGTTTATGCATACATAACTGGGGTGCAGGCCAGAGGTGTAGAGGGGGTAAGAAGATTCACCAAAGACAGAGCGGGGAGCAGAACAGGCAGACTGACCAAGTACACTGCTGAGGGGAGCAGCGGGCGGGTCAGGAGAGGTCTGCCGCGCCATGTGGGTCAGCTCCAGGGCGGGCATCGAACTCATGCTGAAGTGGCTTTAGCTTCTTAGTGCTGTGCTTTAACCCGCTGTGCCACCAGGGAGGGCCCAGCAATGAAGTATTTTTTAGGACCTTTTTTCCCCTGTTTTATTAAGATATAATTGACAAAAAAAAACTGTATATTTCTAAAGTGTATAATAAGATGAGTAAACATGTACATTATGAAATTGAGCCCTGGAGCAAGTTAGGGATAATTAGGCAGCTTCAGGAAGTTACAGGAGGCTCCAGAGATATGGAGAACAAACTCCACAGGGGACTAATCAAACACCCAGGACTAGGGGCACCAGGACCTAGCGGATCAAGGACTATAAAGTAAAAGGACTCTAAGGCAAGGGCTGGGACTAGGAGACTTAGAGCTGGGCACAGGGACATTAAGACTGGGTGAGACCTCTAAGAACTAAGCGATCACAGAGGACTGGTGGAGCCCTGGAATAACTAGGGAAAGAAGGTCCGTATTCCCGAGGCACCCTAATCAGAGGGCAGACACCAGCCTTCTGTAATTGCCCATATGCTTAAGCCACACACACCCCGCTATTTTCCTGCTTTCAATATTTAACAACTGTCTAAAGATCCCCCCTTTTGTCAGGTTCTGTGCTGGGGAGCTCCCCTTCCCTAACCCCTCCCTGGCCTGGAAGTCCCACTTTATTCTGTTCCCTTTCTCCTTAATTAATATTTCTTTCTCTAAACAAATCTCCAATCTGCCTCTTCTCACTCACTTGCCCCAGCATCAGCAAAGTTCCTGCTGCAGCTTTCTGCGGGCTGGTGACACCGACTAGGTGGTCTAGTGGCCTGGACTCAGCACTGCCACTGCAGCCTGGGAGCCGTCCTGGCTGGGAGACTAGGCTTGACAACCTGACCTTTCAGTATTAAAATTATTGCCATGATCAACTTAATTAGCACATCAATCATTTCACATATTAGGTAGACAGAGAGCAAGAGAGAGGGGTGGGTGGGTAGATAGACAGACAGACAGACAATACATATCCAAAGCTTTATGGCTTTGATTGACATATGAGTGACCCCTATACTAGTCTGGGCTTTCCAGAGACAGAACCAATAGGTACAGACACATATATACAGGCACGTACCGAGTGGGGACTAGAGGCCCTCCTCCCACCAGTAGTGAACTCTGAGAAGGCAGGACCCAGCCCCCAGCACAGATCCTGACAAAAGGGAGGATCTTTAGACAGTGCTAAATGTTGAAAGCAGGAAAAAGTGTTAGGGGGGTGGAGGGTTACTTAAAACATATTAGCAATTACGGAAGATGCTGTTTGCCATCTGATTAGAATGTCATTTCCTTTACTGCTACCAGGCAGGGCAGCACATAGGAATTCATTGATTTGTACAAGTGTACATTCATAGTGGCTTCAGGTATGGCTTGATCCAGGTGCTCAGTTTATGTCCATAGGCATCTCTTCATCTCTCAGATATGCTTCCCTCTCAGTTGAATAGATAGGATCTCCAAATGTCACAAAAAATTTCACCACCGAGCTGTTCTAGGTTTATCTTCTAGAAGGACTGATGTCGTCTTTTGAGTTCAGTGTGCATGGATTCACTCTGGGAATGGTTTCACCAAAGCTCCCCTTTCAACGGCACACGGTGAGATTCTTCATGAGACAGAAACTTGGTTATACTTAAAGAGGAAGTTTATTAGAAAGAGACAGGAGAGGGAAAGACATTTGGGTAGGTGCAAGTGGGCAGGAAGAGCTGCCCCAAAGGGACAGGTTTGCTGGACAAGAGACCTGCATGGTTGCACGCAGGCGGTCTTAGGCGAGCAGCCTCCACTGAGAGAGGTCAGTGCAGAGGAGTCATGACATGGTCCAGGTCCCGGGCAGGCAGGAGGCTGCTGCCCTGCAGAGGGAGAACGGGTGGGAAGAAGCACCTGTATGGGCACAGGTGGGCAGTGGACTGCTGCCCAGTGCTGATGGGGAGACTGCCCTGATATAGGCAGCTTCTCTTTGGGAGGGGTCACTCTTTGTGAACCCAGGTTTGTTGGCTTTGAATAGAATCTGAGAGGACCAGAAATTCCCTAGTGAGCTTCATCTCCATCTCCATGTCCTTGTCTTCACCTGGGCACCAGGCATCCTGGCTTTGGTGCCAGGATGTGTCAGTTGCTGCACCAGCCCCTTCGACCTGTCCCCTTTGTGTGACTCAGTCTTGTGATGCCTCCCTGCATTCCTTCCTCCATCAGGACCACACTTCCCCACTTCCTGAATCTGTCACCTTTGTACTGTTCTTTTTTTGTTTGCATTCATTCTGTAAGCAGGACTGGTTCTCTGGGGGCTAAGGGGGGTGGTCTCAAGCGAAGATGACTAGGGCCAGGTAGAATATAGCTGGGCACAGACCAATCAGTGGGGGTGTGGACTCTTAAGGGAATATAAAGGTGCAGAAGCAGCCTGCGGTCAGCCATTCCAGCCTCCACCACGCCAGCTTTCCAGACTAATGTTGCGGGCCTCCAAATGATGTAGAGGTGAAGGTAGCTGAAGACTGAACATTGTTAGGGATGGTGCCCCCACAGGGGTTGGCTGGTAAAAAAATCAAGGTACTAAAAGTGGAGTGAAGCAACAGCAAAAGTATATAAGGAAGCTCCACACACACCTAAAAGGAAGCTCTGGGCGTGTGAGAGAAGCTGCTCTGGGCGTGCGAGAGAGAACTCCACACAGACGGGCGGGGGAGAGAGAGGCCGAGCGGCAGCCACAGCAGTGCGGCGTTGCAATGACTCCGAGGGCCCCAGACAGCACCATGACGGCTTTGCAGAGCTGGGCTCCAAGGCGTGGGCACATGGCAGAGGCTTGTACTCGTACAGCCTTGTCCGAGTAGTCATGTTGGAAAAGTTTTGTTAGGCCTGACAGAGGAAAGGAGAAGCAGGTGTCTTAAGGAAGTGTGGCCTGAAGAAAAAGGAGCCTCAGAAACAGGCATTTTGCTCAAATGTGCGAGTGTGCTGCTTGTCAGGTCATGTGCTGCTATAGATTTTGTCCTGAGGATCCCTTGTTTGGTGCTGTGCTGGGGCATTTTGGCAGCCCAAGGAGCACCTGTTACAGCCTTTGCTGTGCTTGTGAATCTGATCCTGGCCTGTAGTCTGGCTGCCACGTGATCACACCAGCAGGAAGACGCCATCTCAGACACGGGGCCTATTATTTGGGAGAGTTTCTGCCCATCCTCGGTGGCAGAAGACGCCATCATAACAGTCTTTGGGCAGGACTGGACAGTACTGGACATGACTTGGGGTAAACGGCCATTATTGGCCTCAGCAACTCTTGTTTTACCTGGTTTGTTAAATAAATTCCTTTGTTGTTATTGCTTAAGCCTGAGCAGTCTTGCAACGGTGCGCACAGATGAAGAACCCAGAAAGTAACCGGTAAAGTATTTGGGTGGAGGGGCTGTGGCTAGTTTAGGGTCCCTCCTGCCCTGTATCAGAGAGGCTTCCAACTGCAACCTCTAAGGAGAAATTTTGCAGGTAGCTGGGCGGCTAAAACTGCCCAACTTGGCTACCGTAACAGTGTGGTCCCCAGGAAAAGGGGGGAGATTCCAGGTTCCCTGCCCCATCCAGAAGGAGGGTGGAACTGAGGAGAGAAGAGAGGAATCTGGAGAGGAGACTGAAGAGGAAGGGAGCAGGATGGAGAGCTAGAAGGTGCCTCAAGGGTGCTATATGGAGCAGAGAGACATGTGGAGAAACTGCCTCTGCTTCATGTTGGCCCTGGACTTGCGGAAGCAGATGTGGGTGAGAGACCCGTGGGGAGGTGACTATGGCAGCATTCATCTTGATTTTGATTTTGCTCTTTTCCTCCCAGACATATCTGCCCATTTCTGACCCTTTTCTATGGGTCCCAGCCAGAAGGTGCTTTAGGCTTGTGGTGGGTTTTCAGACCTTGCTTTGGACCAATCCTTTTGGGTGGACTTTTACCCATGAGGGGACTGGTGACTTTGGCTTTTGATTCAGAAATTATGTATGTTCTTGTCTTTTCTGTATTGCACACTCACTGTATTAAAGTTCCTTTCCATTAAAGGTCTTATGTCTTGTCTTGATGCAGCGGATGGCAGAACCTATTTAGAGTAGGCAGGTTTGGGGGTTCAGGGGTGCCCCACTCCCTGCCCTGTGACACTATTATGCCCAGAGGAGATGGTGAGGGCCCAGCGCTGGGCACCTCACTGAGCTGCAAGTGTGGCCATCTGTCAGGTTGCCTGCTTGATACTGTGCTGTTGCCTCAGGCACATTTCAGTGACTCCTGTGTCTCCTGCTGTCCCAGCCTGCTGTCTCTGGTGGCCACATGCTCCAGGTCCCCAGTGGCAGAAGACGCCATCTCGGCTGCCATTTCACTTAGGTCTTATATGCATTGGACACTCTCAGGGCCTTTCTTTCTCCTCTCTTTGTCAAATAAACCCCATTATTGTTTCCTGAACCAGAGTGGTTTCCAATTGTATGTATGGGTGAAGAACTCTGGTGAATTATTTGGACCAGTTTTAGTGCGCCTTACTGCCTGGTAGCAATTCCAAAGGACCAGGAGAGTCAACTTATAATTCTGGCACTGGCAATACCAATGCATTTTTTTTTTCTTTTAAGAACAAAGACTAAAAGGAATTGCACCAACGTGTTAACCCTGATGACCTCTGAATAACTGGTATAACTGGTAACTTTTATTGCCTTCCTCATGCCTGACTTCTAAATCATCTATGAGAAAATGTGTTCATTTGGCAATAAGAAAAAATAAAGGTGGAGCAGAGCAATGCTGCCCCACTGAAATTGTTTTATCAACTATTTTAATACAATTAACAAGATCTGGTCAGGCCTGTAGGCTGCAGGCTAATACACTCACCCTTTCTTGCAAGCTAAACCAGTTTTCATTGTCTGGCACCAGAAAGGCACAGAGAATCAAGGAACAAAGCCACAGATAACACTAAAGGTTGCTGGGTCGGCTCTTTACTTCAGAGCCACCCCTCAGCAGCTCCAGCACCCTGGAGGCAGGGCGGTCCTCGTCAGTTTATTTTTAAAATTGACCTACTTTCCAGATTGGGAAAATGCCAGGAGCCCGACTGCACGATTATGTGCATAAGGAAAGGCCCAGCCAACGCCAGCCACCCCAGCGTGGTGGACAGCATAAAGGAAGCCCAGCAAGTGGGGCGAGGAGGCCCGTCTGGGTTCTGAGCTCAGGACTGACAAAAAGCGCTGAGAGAGAAAGACTCTTAGGACAGCGCCTGCTGTAAATGGACGGGGAGAGAATAAAAGTCCATTTCACACAGGTTTGCCCTGAATAAGTGGAGCTGAATGACAGGCTTCAGAACGCAGAAAGGCGCAGTGCCGGCCTCCAGCCCGGTGCGTCAGGAAGCAGGGCTCTGAGGAAGCAAGAAAGGATGATTCGTCCCGCTCTCCCGCCCGTGTGTGCCCCGGCTGCCACGGATTTCCGAGCAATACAAAACTATTTCCTAAACTGGCCAGGACAGAACACCCCTTTGTCCCGCGGGAAGATTATACCAAAGGCAGCCGCCACCCCAGCGGGTAGGAGCACCCCAGCTGCCTCGCAAGCAAGATGCCCTTCCTAACTCTGACACTGCTGGCCATCACTGGGACAAAACAATAAAACCAATCGTAACCTCAGAGCCCCCGCTTATCTGCTTTCATCACACTCAGCAAGGACGAAACGTCCCTCATTGATGACCGGTCATTATCTGTTACATTTGGGACAATGGAGAATAAAATCAATGATTTTCTATTTTCTACAGAGGCACTTGTTCTTCATCGCCAGAGCCCACTTTTTATAGATGAGTTTCTGTTTTTAGGTGGAAAACAGTCCAGCGAGGGCCCCTTGGGCTCTGGGCGGCCGGCCCAGCAGGTGTCCCTTAACTCATTATTCCAGGCGGGCCCTTGCACCCACTTTGTTTCGGAGGGAACGGAGGGAACGGGGTTCTTTGCGGTTCTGTGTCTGTGGCAATACCGCAGCTGCTGATTATGCTAATTCTTGCTTACTTGCAAATAGCCCCGCGTTTATTTGTGCCATACCAGCTGTCAACAAAGACATTTTGGGAATAATTGCCATATTTAAAGGCAGACTTTATTCAAGCCCCCTTCTGAGAGCCATCCCAGTGGTGGGCCCTGCTGGGGGCTGCTGAGGGCAGAAAGGTGGGCACAGTCCCCCTCGGCCTCCTCCAGTTGGGAATGTAACAGGGGGGTCCCCAGGAAAGGGGAGGTTCCAGGTTCCCTGCCCCACCCAAGGGAGGGTGGAGCTGAGCAGAAAAGGAAAGAATCTGGAGAAGAGACTGAGGAGGAAGGAATCAGGATGGGGACCCAGAAGTAGGCCTGAGGGAGGCACAGGGAGCAGAGAGACATGTGAAGAAACTTTATCTTGTTTCTTGGCCCTGTGCTGGTGGAAACAGATGTGGGTGAGAGACCTGTGTCTCCACAGGTTAAACATGACAGTGTTTATTGTGATTTTGATTTTGCTCTTTTCCTCCCAGACTTATCTGGCCATTTCTGACCCTTTTCTGTGGGTCCCCGCTATTATCGAATGCCGGTCTCAGTTTCCCTCAGCCAATAAAAGGAAACAGAGTTTGAGGAAAATGAAAGTGGTTTTCTGTGTCCACAAATGAGGAGGGCAGCAGACTCGTGTCCCAAAGACCACCATCCTGCGCTTTGGCAAGTTACAGGGCTGTTTATACAATGTTCAACAAAGAAAAAGGGGAGGTGGGCGAGAGTCCCCAAAGGGGAGGGAGTAAAAGTGAGTGCTGGGATGGAGACAGGTGGGCACCAGCCTTTATTTACACAAAGACAAACAAAAATGGGGAATCAGCAAGAGGAATGGGGAGGGGGCTGGGGCAGCACCCAGAGGAAGAGGAATGGGGGTGGGGGGGTGAGCTTCCTCACTATTTGCTTTTGTTTGGGATTCCTTTCCTTGACCCTAAACCTGTCAAGAGAAGAGAAGGAAAGGAGAGAAAAAAAGTAAATCCACAGTCAATTAAGAGCTCTGGGAAAACCAATTCCATCATAAATTTGTCAAAGGAGGCAAATCCGCAAATGCTTACCTGAGAGCCCATTCACTGTATCACCGCCAGAAGGTGCTTGAGACTTGTGACGGGCTTTCAGGCCTCACTTTGGGCCAATCCCTTTTGGGAAGACTTTTGCCCACAGGGGATGGGTAGCTTTGGGTGTTTGATTCAGAAACTATATTCTTTGCCTTTTCTGTATTGCACTCTGATTGTATTAAAGTTCCTTTCCATTAAAGGTCTTCCATGTTTTGTCTTGATGTGGCGGATGGCAGAACCTATTTAGAGCGGGCAGTTTTGGGGGCTCAGGGTGTCCTTCTCACTGCTCTGTAACAAAACAAGTGTCCTTTAAACTGCTCCAAGGCCAGCTCTTGATGTCATGTTTGTAGTTAGTGGGTTTGGAGTGTGGAGTCCTTGAGTTCTGTCTGGGAAAGTCTTCACCAGAGCTCCAATTTCAGCAGCATGCAGGTTCTCCATGACACAGAGAGGTCAGTTATGCTTAAAGAGCAGGTTTATTAGAACAGGGACAAAAAAATAAAAGACATTAGCATAGGCGTTGCAGGGCAGGGAGAGAGGGGCACCCCTGGACTCCCAAACCTGCCTGCTCCGAATAAGTTCTGCCATCCGCTGCATCAAGACAAAACCTAAGACCTTTAAAGGAAAGTAACTTTAATACAATTACTGTGCAATACAGAAAAGACAAAGAATATAATTTCTAAATCCAACATCCCAAGTTACCCATCCCCTCGTGGTTAAAAGTCCACCCAAAAGGGATTGGCCCAAAGAGAGGCCTAAAAGCCCGTCACAAGACTAAAGCACCTTCTGGCCAGCCTGGACCCATAGAAAAGGGTCAGGAATGGACAGACACATCTGGGAGGAAAAGAGCAAAATCAAAATCACGATAAACACTGCCATATTTAACCTCCCCACGGGTCTCTCACCCACATCTGTTTCACCCAGTCCAGGACCAAGAAACAAGATAAAGCTTCTTCATATATCTCCCTGTTCACGTGCCTCTCTCAGGCCTCTTTCTGGCTCCACCCTGTTTCCTTCCTGCTCAGTCTCCTCTCTAGACTCCTCTTCTCTGCTCAGCTCCACCCTCCCTGGGGTGGGGCAGGGAACCTGGAACCTCCCTTTTCTGGGTCCACCCTGTTATAATTGTATTAAAGTTCCTTGCCATTAAATGTCTTATGTCTTGTCTTGATGTGGCAGATGGCAGAATCTATTTATAGCAGGCAGGTTTGGGGTTCAAGGGTGCCCCTCTCTCCCTGCCCTGTAACATAGGCTCAAATCAGGGGTTGGGGGAGGGCTATCATCTTCTTTTGGCAAGGAAGGGCTCATCCTTGTGAGTTGTCAATAAGTTGCTGGTTTTGGATAGCTATGTAGAATCTGAAAGGGGCCAGAGAAGTCTGCAGTGGGCTCCATCTCCATAGCTTTACCTTTGGGTCTGAGCTTTAGACACTCCCTACAGCAGTTTGCCACCTGCATGGGCCTGGTGCTTTGTAATCTGGTTGCTGGCACCTAAGGATCTTTGTTTCTATAAGTTGGCTTGGCTAGTCCCTTCTACCCCCAACTCCTTGTGTAAGTAAGTCTTTTGATGCCTCCTTTGGATTTCCCACTCTTCCCAGTGCTGCCCAGGCAGTGACCAGGTCACTTCTGCAAATGTGTCCCTGACTCTTCACTTCTCGCATCCTGCTGTGGACAAGTCTGCTCTCAGACAGCTGCAAGCAAAAGACAGTCTCATGGGGTAGCCCTGGGTTTCCAGAAACCCAGACGGAAGGAGTCACCAGGAGAAGGAGCCATTTCCCCCACTGCCCAATCCTGGACCCACAAGAATGGGCTAGGGTCCCAGTACCCCTGACGCCCAGGTGAAGGCCATGTGCCTGCCATGGAGGAAACTCCACTGGAGGCGTGAACTAAACTGAGTCTAGCTAGGTGCTTTCGAGGATTCCTTTGAATCCGTCAACTTTTCTTTACCTCATTATGCAAAAGACTGAAGACTGCTCTCAATCAGAGATGGGATGACCAACTTCTGGCTCCACCTTTGTTCACAGCTTGGCCCCCATTGGAAACGTCACCTATGATGAGGGAAACTCGTCCCTCGTGTACGCCCCGGCACTCTGACCAGAGAGCTCCCTTCCCTCTGCGCGAGGCTTAGCGCTCACATCAGCCCTGGCTCAGGAAGTCTGCCCCAGAATTCCTTCCCATTGGAACTGTCAAGTCTCTTCTGGCTGGAAGGAATTTGGAGCAGGCATTGGGAAGTGACGTTTGCATTTGCCAAGATATTTAACAGCAGAAAACAGCCCTACATGTCAGAAACTCAGATTTTTTTTTTCTAATTTAGGTAGATGCCTGAATTACCTTGCTCTGGAGCCTCCCAGGACAGTGCAAGGAGCTGGTGGGCGGGACGTGAGCGGCGGGTGGGCGGGGCGTGGGCGGGGCCAGGCCCAGCAGAGCGAGGCCCCAGTGTCCTCGCCTCGGGCGGCAGCAAACACCGCTGCGCCTCCGTGTCCTGCGCCAGCTCTGGCCTCTCCCTTCCAAGCAGACGCTTGGCGTGGGGCTCGGCGGTGGCTGAGACGGACGCGTGTCCAGCAGGGAAGGACAATTAAGCAGCTAATTACGATTTTAATTAATAATCTAAGTGGCTAAATTTAATTATCCGCTTCCCTCCCCGCTCTCCTGAAGAAGGCGGGTCCGACGCCTCCCTGGCTCCGGAGCCCTGTTGGGGCGTCTAGACAGCAGCCTGGAGCCCGGCGGGCGGCGGGGGACGGACGGACGGACGCGCGGAGGACGCGGGCGGGACGC
>NW_004567130.1:2210931-2216359 GCF_000260355.1 Condylura cristata | reverse complement strand
GGCGTGGGTGGGGCGTGGGCGGGGCGCTGTCCCCAGACTGGAAGCCCAGGCCAGGACCCCTGCACCTACCCCAACCCAGCAGTGGTGTCCATTTTATCTCAATTAAAAAAAAAGATAAGGAAATGTTTAAATAAACTGATTTCGCAAAGGACAGTGAGCCAACATTTTAGAAAGCAATATACTAAGGTTCATTTTCAGCTCGTAAATGCTATTTGTGAATGTATGTGTTTTTCTTTCATGCCTACACCTAACACTGAGATTAAATAAGTTAAAACGATTAACCATGGCTATTTCTGATCAGAATAGAGAAGTTTTATCTTTTCTGCTTATTTGTGTTTGGTTTTGAATTTTTCTACAATCAATCCATACACTTCTCTTCCCAACTTTATTTAGCTATAATTGACAATAAATATAAATATATACATGCATATTTATATTATAAGTATACAGAATTATGCGTACACGTGTATTTATAATGACGATGCCTTAAATAGTAAGTAAGATTACAGTTCTTGGATATAACAATACAGAAAAGCATCGAGCTCTTTACATCAGCCATCTGCCTGTCAGCTGCAGTTGGGACCTGTTTAGAACTTCCACGAAACACAATTGGCAGGAGGGAGTACACGTGACTTGGGTTCAATAGCACCTATTCTCTTATTCCCTAGGTAAGCAAAATTATCACACAATCACATTTATTTTCTTTCCATTTAATTTTAGAGCAGAACATCAGGTGTAATGACTCCGAATCATTACTACTGATTAGTAAGATATCAGAGGACGATGAAGAGGGCAGTAGGCTATTTGCATTCACTGCACGAGCCATGCTGTTTAGCTGATATCGCATTTCCTTTTCCTCACCAAAGGTTTGTCTGTGTAACACGCAGATGCCAGATGCTCTCCCTAATCAGTATTTCACTGTAGTGACCGTCCCAAAGTCACGCACGTCATTCTCCACTGTGAGGGCCTTGACCCCTCCTCCAACCCACCCTCATTGCAGCCATTTCTTCCAACCTTGCAGCTGTCAGCTTGTCCATCCCCACCTGGGAGGCTATTTCCAGTGACTTCTATGGCATCTACAGTGGGTGCCGATTGATGTACAGATTACAGCTATAGGATGGCCACTGCAGAAGTCGTCTAACCAGGAGCCACCAAGCCTGTAAAAAGGAACAGTGAGGTTTTGTTTCTTGGGTTGCTCTTGTCCTGCCCCAGGATCAAGTTTCTGGAATTATTATTAGTAGACTTGCTGTCAGAGAGACTAAGGAGATGTGCCCGGGGGGCTTACCAGAGACTGTTCATTTAGCAACTGGCTGAGAGAGACTCCTGCTGTTTCCCTTATGGGGTTCCCTGGTCTCCCCAAAACCATGGAGATTTATGACAACCCATCCGGGGCTCATGGAGTCTTATAAATAGAAAAATAGAGTCTAGAGGCAAGCCCTGGATATCAACTTACCACATGTGAATCCTATCTGGTGCCAGGGTCACTTCTTTCCAATACTACTCAGGACCAGGAATCATGGATTTGGAATATAAACATAAGGAAGCTAGATCTTCCCTACCAGGTATGGCTGGGGCCTCTCACAGGCAAAGCCATCTCTTATAAAATTATGAAGTTTGTTTTCTTATCTGGATAAAGTCAACTGGCAATCACAGAGGGTCCCTCCACAACGGAAAGTCAGGACTGAGAAACGGTGTGTTCCAGAAGGGGTGCCCAGCTCTTTCTATGTCAGGGGGAAAGGGTGTCCTGAACAAACTCTAAAGCTACAGGTTTTGTGGACTCCACCCCCACTCTAGACACCCTAACTACAAATCCCAGCATCACCAAAGGGAGGACTGCTTTGGAGATAACCCTTCAGGGGCTCATGGGGGGTTGTAGAAAGAAAAAAAACAGGTAGAGTCCTCCACTTTTGGCTGGAGTTAAGCAGCCATGTTGGATATAAAACCAGGCACATGGGCTTTGAGGGGCTCATGGCTCATGGCTTATCTCTTGGCTTTTCACCAGCTCTCAGCGAGCTGTTGGGGTTCCAGGCCAGCAAAACTGGTAGGACACTTTAACCAACTTATCTCTCTCTCTTTTTTTCCCCTTTCTTTTGTTAAAAAAAAAAAAAAAACACCCTTATTAATCTTTTGGTGTGTGCCTGCAGTTGAATCTTATTATAAGCTCCTATAAACAGACGGGTCAGGCAACCCAATTCACATCTACAACCCCCACTCTGTCCATCCATGAAGGGGCCACATGAGGTCAGTGTTCCTTCATACCCAACTGCTTTCCTCCCCACCCAGGGAAGGAGACATGGATTCTGTTGCAATACTTGCCAAAACAATGAATGCACAGGGTTAGGTCTGAGCTGAGACTTTACCAGTAGCTATTTAAAATCAACAAAAAAGAACCAGAAGCCTCAATTTACACTTCATCTGCTGTTCTCCCTGCAGCGAAGGTACATGGAAAACAGGAGCTTCACCACCAGCCAGAATGGCACCTGCCATCATGGCGCTCACCTGCTTTCAAATAACAGTGTTCACTCCCTCCAGCCTCCCTCCAGGGATCCCAGCCTCTGCCTGCCAGGCAGCCCCCAACCTCCTCTCTGTACCTGCGCACAGGGTCTACCTGCACGACCCCGCCGTGACCTCCGCTGATTCACTAGGCGGCCCCATCCCATCCTCTCTGCGCCTGTGCGTGGGGTCCTTGCTCTGCCTCACCACGCCAACCTCTGTTGTGAGCCTGCGCAAGTCCCAGGCAGCTGCTCGCTCACACTCTCTCTCTCTCCCCCTCTCTCTCTCTCTCTCTCTCTCTCACACACACACACACACACACACACACACACACACACACACACCCCTTCAAGCAGGGCCCTGGCTCTGCTCCGCGCACGCGCCCTGAGCCCGCTTAGCTCTCCTGAGAGCTGGCGGTGGGGGTGGTGGGGTATGGCCACCCCGGGCATGTGGAGTGGCCAGCGAGGTCGCAGGCCAAGGCATGCTCACAGATCCCCGAGGACACCCCTGTCCCGCGGACTCCCGAGCCCTAAGGGGTCCCCCATTGCCCTCCACTTCGTCCACAGTGGGAGTGGGCTTGCCCACTCTGAGAAGGCCAGGAGGAGACTGTCCCGTAGCAGCCAACAGGCAGTGAATCCAGGTGCCCATGGTGCCAGCGATGTTTATTGTTCTCCTCTCAGGCCATGGGCCCTCTGGATTCCCAGTTCACATCTGGGCACAGGATTAAGTAACATTTTAAAGGAAACTGGGAGCTTAGAGCAAAAATAACAGAATTAAATGGCTGACTACTGAATTGTATTCCTTTTAAAATCGACTGATGGGAGGAAGGAAATGCACTGGACTATGGTGATGGCACATGGGTGACTTGGTGATGGGAAACCCAAGAGGATTGCAACTGCGATGGAAAAATGCACAAAAATTTGTAAAAATAAACTATAAAAAAAATCGACTGGAAACTCTCAGAATTCTCTCCTCTATGCCCTTCTTCACCACCAACCATTAACTGGCTCCAACTGCATCTTGGACACCCTGCTGGGGAAGAAACACTGGCCAAGGGGGTCCCCAGTCTGCCAACCTCCTGCGTGGGGCAGAGACAGAGATGGAGAGGGGTGATTAACAGTCATTAAACCAGCTATGGAAGATGGGGAAAGGGGTGGATTTAGGATAAGTTAAAGATCCAATCTTTTCAGCAAACCAATTTAACCCCTAATACTTAAGAACACCAGATAGCAATATCGCTTGCTCTGACAGAATCTGCGTCTTGCCCGGGACTCTGGGAAAACGCCCTTTAAAACGCCCTTTGCCAGCCCGGGTCCTGCAGGTGTCACACTCTCCCCTTTCCCTTTTCTGCTACTGGAGGAGGAACTCTGCTAATACTTACCAGAGGGGCCCAAGAATCCCAGTCACCTAACCCCAAAACCTAAACCCCATCACTATCCCTTACAATAAAGTTTCATTTCTACCCCACTGCTCTTGACACCAATAGGGGCTAGAGAGGAGAGATCAGGTGGGATCGGAGAGTAGGAAATCTGCACTCACATATTGCTCGTGGTCTGTCTATGCTGAGTTAATTTTCCAGCCAAGAGCACATCTGAAGGATTGTGGGCAGCCAGTGCTATCTGAAGACCAGCCGGCACGCTGGGCTGAGCCTGAGGCAGGAGGGCAGTAAGAGCTCTGGGGCTGGACATCACCATCTCCTGGCAGCAGTGAAGGATACTCACTACTAAACTCTCTTTGCACAACGCACTATAAAAAAAGCAAATGGAAATTAAATGTTCAAATGGTTTCTTTATTTTTTTTTAATATTTATTTATTTATGCATTACAGAACTGGGGTACAGACCAGAAATGCAGCGGTGGTAAGAGGATTCACCAGAGACAGAGCAGGAGCAGGACAGGCCAACTGATGGAGTACACTGCTGAGGGGAGCAGCGGGCGGGTCAGGAGAGGTCTGCCGCGCCATGTGGGTCAGCCCTGGGCAGGCGGGAATCGAACTCATGCTGAAGTGACTTCAGCTTCTTAGTACTGTGCTTTAACCCACTGCATCACCAGGGAGGGCCCTCAAATGGTTTCTTTGGGGTGTTAACCCCCCATCTTCCAGATTGCCACTGTCTGATTACAACACACTTTAAAGATTCAGCTCCTGTCTCTACTCTACTGGCATTCGATGGTGACAGGTAGCCTGAAGCCCAGTCTTCCAGTTACAACACCAGTGTGAATTCTTCCTGCACAGAGAGCTCTCAGCACCTCAGGGCCCAAGAAAAACCATGTCCCACTTAATCCTCCCGTGAAACCCACCCTGGACTTGGAATTCCAGCAAGTGATTTTGAAAATGCTGAGAACCTACTATGTGAGAGAAGAAATGGGCTAAGATGCTAGGGAAACAAGAGCAGAGAAATAAGCAATGTTTCCTCCAAACATTCAAATCTGGAAGTAGCAAAGTACTCATGGGACAAACGCCAAAACGTATAGTGGAAAGATTTGATACCGAGAGATAAAACACTTCTGACATGTACCTGTAAATATTTGTTCACACATTTCAACATTTTCTGCACTTGACTCTGAAAACAAAAATAAAATGCTGTGCACAGGCCCGGTCACCTGTTGCAGGGCCTGGGGTGGTAATGAACATCTCAGGACAGCGGGAGCATCAGTGAAGATGCAGGGCTGACTCTTGTCCTCAAAGAAATTATACCACTCCCACCTGGACCAAATTTTCCTTAAAAGTTTCTCCCTTTAAAAAAGGGACTCTCCTGCACTGCTGGTGGGAATGCAAACTAGTACAACCACTATGGAAAACTGTTTGGAGTTTCCTCAAACTGCTAAACATGGAGCTTCCCTTCGACCCAGCAATCCCACTCCTAGGTATCTACCCAAAAGACACAAAAACACTGATTCAAAAAGATACCTGTACCCCCATGTTTATTGCTGCTTTA
>NW_004567130.1:2205162-2210341 GCF_000260355.1 Condylura cristata | reverse complement strand
CCTTTAGCCCTCCCTGGTGGCACAGCGGGTTAAAGCACAACACTAAGAAGCTAAAGCCACTTCAGCATGAGTTCAATCCCTGCCCAGGAGGTGATCCACGTGAACCAGCAGACCTCTCCTGACTGGCCCGCTGCTCCCCTCAGCAGTGCACTTCGTCAGTTGGCCTGCTCTGCTCCCCACTCTGTCTCTGGTGAATCCTCTCACTGCCTCTGCACCTCTGGCCTATACCCCAGTTCTGTATGCATAGATAAATAAATCTTTAAAAAAAAATGTTTCTCCCTTTGAGTTTCCTCAGCTCTTTGTAGATCTTTGTGATCAGTCCTGTATCATCAGTATTGTGTGTAAAAATTCTCTCCCAATCAGTGGTATGTCTCTTTGTTTTGGTTAATGTCTCTTTTACTGTACAGAAGCTCTTTAACTTGTTGTAGTCCCAACTATTTGTCCTTTCCTTCACTACCCTTGCTTTGGGTGCTATATCTCTAAAGATGTTACTGAGGTGTATGTCATGTAGTTTTTCACTGAACTTTTCTTCCAGATACTGTTTGGTTTCCGGTCTTATGTCTAGTTCTTTAATCCATTTCAAGTTGTTTTCGGTGCATGATGCAAGGTAGTAATCTGGCTTCATATTTTTGCGCATAGCAGCCCAGTTTTCCCAGCACCATTTGTTGAATAAATTTTCTTTGTTCCACAGCATATTCTTTGCTCCTTTGTCAAAATATTAGCTCTATTTACAATACAGAAGATGTGGAATCAACCCAAATGCCCAAAATTAGATGGCTGGATTAAGAAGACGTGGTACATATACACCATGGAATATTACTCAGTGATCAAAAAGATAAGCCCATACCTTTTGCAGCAACATGGATGAAGCTGGAAAGGGTCATGCTTAGTGAGATAAGTCAGAAAGAAAAAGAAAAATACCAGATGGTTTCACTCATAGCAGGAGTGTAAGAGATGGGGGGGGGGGAGAGAGAAAGGCAATTGTAATAAAGTAAAAACATAAAACAACAAACAACTATGAACCAGAGACATTTTACAGGGGTAGAGTGGGGAATAGGATCAAAACTGGGATGGGTAGAGTGCACGGGACTAAGGGAATGGCAAGGGGTGAATTGGTGGTGGGAAGTCCATGGGATTACAACCGAGATGAAAAAATGCACAAACTGAAGAATGATGTAATAACTAAATAATCAAAGTTTCTCCCTTTGACCCACAGAAGCACCAACAACATTATGAGACAGTAGCAATAACCACACACCACAGAAAAACACTAATGCCATTTCCTTAACAACACACATTTAAGTTTTTAAAAGGAATATATCTGAATACAGTAATTGAGTCATGTGCTCAGCACTAACACCGTTCGTTTAAATGCCCGGTAGCATTTGGGACATAGATTCAGTCTGTCGGAATCATGTCTTTAAGTCCTGCTATTCCTGCCCAAACCAGATGTTCCATCATCCAAGGTCAGTGATTCAAACATAGCTGAAGACTCTGGGAAAGAATTTATGTCTCCTGTGTCCCAATAATAATCAAAATTGGGCTACTCTTCACCTACTTGACAGTAAGGGGGAGACTGGTCTGGACACAGAGATGAGGTGTTGTTCATCATCACGGTTCTGCACCAACTATAGGAAACAGCACCTCTGGTCATGAAATCTTTTTCAGGGAATGTCCACTCTCATGGCTCAAATATTTACACATTTCAGGTTTAAGATGATTTATTCCTATATGATTTATTTCTCTCTTCCTGGAAAGTTTCAGATGGAGTCCCAAGTTGTTCTGGTTTGTTGTTAAGTTGGGTAGAAGAGCTGTATTGTTCTCAAGTGCTTGAGTTTGATGAGGTTATTAAAATGGTGACAATATCAATTGCTAGAACAACAAACACATCAATCTATAGACTGATTTCTTCTATGATTCCCAAGGTCTTTACAGCTCCTGAAAGCTCAGGCATGACGCAAATCAAACATTCACCTGCTCAGAGTCCAGACAGCCCTTAGCTCCGGCACTGAATCACTGGGAATGGTCAATAAGGAACAGTGCAGGCCTTTTCCAATCCAGGGAGTTCAGAGAACCCAGTGTGTGCAGCTACCGGGGACCTTGGCTTCTGTCATAAATCGCTTGTGTTCTGACAATCGATTGCATGAGAAAGCAAAGTCCCCATGGGAGAAAATAACATTCCCCATCACTTGTGAATTTCGTTAAGTCTCATCCACAATGAGGGCATCTTTGTCTCCCAGTAATTAACATGAATCAAAGCTGAGTGAGAAGACAGACACCTAAGAAGGGAGTCACCAGTGCCATGAACAAAATACACAACTAAAAATATATGAGGCGGCAGGAGAATATGCTCTATCTCATCCTTGCTTGACAGGCACATAAATCTCTCGTTGCCGGCTTCATCCAAAGCCAAGAACTAAAAATAGGCAGTGGCACCTGTGTTCTGAAGCACTGTTTGCTGGTGCCGTGGCTTCGAGGGAACAGTGTATTTATTTTTGGTTGAGCAAACGGCTGTCCCTTAAAACAACAGAAATCTTGAGGTCCAGATCAGACACCAATTGGAAAGCTTTTCCTGGCCTTTGTCTGGCATTTGGTCTTTTCTGTCTGTGATTTTGGATAAGATTATGACGTAAATCATTTACTTAAATGCCCCTTCCTGACCTGTCTTAGCACCTGTAACAGCTGATACTTGAGAACCAGGAAAATAGAAGCGGACGTGGGTCGTAAGACATACAAATTCTTAGATCTTCTAGGCAATTTATTTTTAAAGTACTCTTATTTATTTAAATTTTCAGTAGGAAAAAAATCTAAAATGATGGACTACGTAAAAGATTTTATTCATTCACTCCACAAACATGTTTTGAGCTTCTGGTATATGACTTTACTTTCTAGCTAGAGGGGATTCAGGAGGGAGAAAATCCCAGTGTCCACCTTCCCACTGCTTACAGGTGCGTGAGCCGAGAGGAGGGCATGGTGTTTTAGCGACAGATACACAATGGTTAGGACCAGGGAGCAGAATGGTGAGAAGCTATCAGATTCTGCTTATTTGAAGGTCGAGCTGACAAGACCAATTGGGCATGTGGTTATTAGAGAAAGAGGTATGAGTTCCAAAGATCTGGGTGTGAGAGGCTCTCACCCAGGAGGCGATTATGACTGCAGGAGATGCAATGGAAGGATGCGGTGGATTTTGCATATGTTCTACCTGGCAAACACTTTGTACAACTCACAAGCGCTCCTCAGTGGAAATCTGATCTATGGTCTGGAGTCAAAGGGGAGACTCAGACTGGAGATTAACACTTGAGAGGCAGGAATGTGTGGAGTGTGTTGATGGCATTTAAAGACTCCTCTCCTGGGGGAGAAGGTGTCCTAATGATGACAGGAATCCGAGGGTCGGAGCGGGGCGATGATGGCGGCGCATTCTCATGGTCACCGCGTGGGGGAGCTGTGGAGACGGGTCCTGGGACACAGGATCGCACCACCTGGAAACTATTGAGTCCTGAAAGTGGCAAAATAACAAGAATGCAAAGGAACAGCCTGCGGCCGAGACCTCAGACTGACACGCCAGTTTCCCTGCAGACACCTTGTCCCCACTTGGGAACATGCATGTCTTCAAAAAAATGTCTGGTGGCAGAACTTTGCAAAAATGAAGCTCCGGGAGAGGGAAGCGACTGCATCATGAATGCGTGGTGCCTTTGGAGTGGAAAGAGAAACAAATGTACTCACCTGACTGTGGGGTTTGAAAACCCCAAGCTCTCCCTAGGACACAGACACGCTGTTAAGATAGAACTGTGAGGAAAATTGCATGGTCAAAATCTCTCTTTACCTCTGTGCTGCAACATGGGAACATTGGGGATGGGGTGGGGGAAGGGGCTCCGGAACCTGAGAGCTGGACCCTGATGTCGCTTGAGAGGGAGTCACAGTCTGGTGTCTTGGTTCTCACAGCGGGGGTGTGAGATGTCAGCGTGGGGAGCTGAGTGCAGGGTGTGGGGCTCTCGGCACTAATTTTGCAACATCTCTGTGGGTCTAAAATTATTTCCAAAGTCTTTAAAAATAGCCCTCGTGCAGAATTGAACAACCCACCAGCAGATGGCAGAGGGTGGAGCCAGGCTTTGCTGTTGGGTGGTGACTTACAGATAAGCAGGAGGAGGAGACTAGCTCATCCTGTGTAGACGCCAGCCCAAGCATCAGTGGGCCGGGACTTGAGTGCACCTTTACATCTACACCGCAAAGTGCAGGGTGCAGCTGCGTGCTCCCCGATAGCCTGCAATGCACCTGTCCTGCTCTGCCAGAAGGGAGGCCCTCTCTCAGGACCCCGGAGGCAGTGAGCACGCAGGACTGGGGACCCAGCTTCTCGCCACAGGACAGGAGCAGAGGTTTGGGGAAGGGCTGACTTAGTGATACCGAAATGTCAGGTCTTCAGGCCTCGTCTCCCAGCTAGGAGTGGACCCGGGCTGCAGGGGCGCGCTGAGTCCCCACTACTGGACCACCACCGACTGGTGTCTCACAAAGTCACAGCAGGAACTTCACAGATGCTCAGGAAAGCTAGAAAAGAGGCAGGTTTATTTAGAGAAAGAAAAGGTTTACTGAGGAGAAAAGGAACAGGAATAAAGTGGGACCCCCAGGCTAATGCAACCAGGCCAGGGAGGGGCGAGGGAGCCGAAGCAGAGCCGTCCCCGGAATATGGACCGTCTTTCCCCAATTATTCTAGGGCTCCACCAGCCTCTCAGTGATCACTTAGTGCTTGGGGGTCTCACTCACTGTCTTAATGTCCCTGTGCCCAGCACTAAGTCTCCTAGTCCCTGGCCTTGTCTTAGAGTCCTTTTTCTTTATTGTCCTTGTTCAGGAAGGTTCCTGGTCTGGGGTGTGTGATTGGTCCCCTGTGGAGTTCATTGCCCTTATCTCTGGAGCCTCCCGTGACTCTGCTGAGGCTTTTTCTATTCTACTCTGACCCTGAGAGTTCTCCCCTTGCCCTATGCCTCAGTAGGGCCAGACAGGGGCCTCATGGGTACGTCTGGAGCAGCTTGGAGTCCCGGAGAAGAAGGAAGTGATAACAAATAAAAATGCCTCCATCAGGTTCCTCAAAGTGCTAAACATGGAGCTTCCCTTCGACCCAGCAATCCCACTCCTAGGTATCTACCCAAAAGACACAAAAACACTGATTCAAAAAGATACCTGTACC
>NW_004567130.1:2195072-2204737 GCF_000260355.1 Condylura cristata | reverse complement strand
TGATGGGAAACCCGCGGGGATTACAATTGAGATGGAAAAAAAATGTACAAAATGATGTAAAAATAAACTGTTATAAAATTAAAAAAAAAATGCCTCCATCAGCAAACCATAGGACAGGACCTGACACCACCACCCGCAGTTTCCTCCTCAGGTAGCAAAGAGGGGGCCCACCAAGGTGCTGCGGGGTGTTAGCCTCTGATGCCTGAGTATATCTCCTCACATGGCTCCTCCCAGGTACTGTCCCAGGTACTGTCCCCTGTCCTCGCTGGCATGCCTGATGGTCTCCTTGTGTCGGGGGAAGGGGCTTCCTGAACAAACTCCCAGATGGGTTTTATGGACCTTGTCCCCACTCCAGACCAAAGAGACCCAAGACACCAAAGCTACAAATCTCATCATGTCGTCACCATGGAGAGGACGATGCTGGGAGCTGAGGGTGGAGTTAAGCCGCCAGGTTTGGTATAAAACCAGACATGTGGGCCTTGGGGGTCTCTTGGTTTTTGCCAGCTTTTGGAGTGCTGTTGGGGTTCCAGCTCAGCAGAACTGGCAGGAGTATTCACCAATGTATCTCCCTCTTTTTCTCCCTAAGTTATTCCTTTCTTCATGTCCCTTTCTTTTGTCATAAACCCTTTATTAACCTTTTCGTGTCCACCTGTGGTTGAGTCTTATTATACGTCCCTTTTAGTCGCACAGGGTAGACCCATAGTCAGGCCCCCATTTCACATGGGGTTGCCCCCTAACACTGGGACTCCAGCTCCATCCCCTCTGTTAGGCTGGCCAAGCCCCAGATGGCACCTCAGCTTGCCTGCCGGTGCCCCCCCCATGGGGCCTCCCTCCTCTGCTCCCACCTCTCAGGTCACCGTCCTCATTCCCATGGCCCCGCCTTAAAAAATGTTGCTTTAGATAGTTCATCTATTTTCTTTCCTTTGTTTCAGATGGAAGGATAAAGCTCATCTTTAACTAGCTTGTTGGGAAGTTAAATGTAATTTATTTTTTTGAAACCCGAAGGGAGTATCCCAAAAGAAAGCCCTAGCCGGTAGAACTTTGAGATCAGTCTTGGAAGGAGGAATCCAAGAGGCCGGTTCAAGGAAAGACTTCTGAAGAGGAGCAACAGATCCCAGGCCTGTATAAACCCCAGGGCAGGGTGTTGAGAACAAAGGATTTAGACTTTTGTGGCTGCAACGGTCAGGAGCGTGGGCTTGGCTATCAAGAGTCTGTGTCTGTGTCTCCTAGTGGGCTGTGAGCCCCCAGCTGCAGCTCAGGTCCTGCAGGGTGACCATCTCCTGGGTGGACATCTCACTCAGACCACATGCCCACAACTCCAGTTTGGCTGGATCTGGTCAGGGGTCTGTAGCTGCTTCAGCAACAGCTGACTCCGCCCACTCGCTGAGCTGCAAAGAGAAAGCTCAGGAGTGCTCAGCCTGGGGTCGTATTAGAAAAACAAAGAAAAACACACACAGGGGCTAAGGACCAGCCTGGACCCAGAATCAGCTTCCTTGACCTCTGTCTGCCAGCTTAGTGCCTGTGTCCGGTGCCCATGCCTGGCCTCCAGCAGGCAGCCAGCATCGCAGCCAGCATCGTGTGTGCACAAGGCTGGGCTTCTTACTTCTCGCACTGCAGGGGTGACCTGCACAGCCTCCCCGGGTGGGGCAGGGGGGGAGGGAGGGGAGGGCCTGGGTGTGCACTCCTTTTTCCTGCAGCCCAGAAGCAAAGTGGCTGGGGGTGGAGCCTCCCAGCTGGGTGTCCCCAGACTGCCGGCTGAGCGGCATTGACTCACACTCAGCCCTTGCTTCTCCCTTGTGTTCAGCACCAAATGCTTCCTCCCCTGACTTTAATGGCAGCAGCCAGCCTAGGTCCTGGGGTATGGGGCTCACCGCCCTCCTCCTGGGCCCCCACGGGTAGGGTGCTGGCTGGAGGAAGAGCGCCTGCCTCTTCATCCTTCATGGCTTCCTCTCCCGGGAAATGCCCTTGAGCCATCAATTCCTTCCTCATCGCTTTATTTTGAGTTTCGATCCAATTTCAGCATCTCCCAAACATCCATCCTCATGTCCTCTGCTTTTGTCCAGAAAATACAACACCTCAAAGAAAGCAGAATTCACGGGAGAGAGGAAGTCATCTGTGAGTGCGAGGCCTGTGGGAGGCCCTCGTCCAGGCTTCGTGCTAGTAAGTCCCGAGACCCAGTGTTGCAGGGCTCACAGCTCCCTGGGGCTCGCTACTCCCAAGCGCGTGGGCAGCCTCCATGTGGTTTTATTGGCTGGGAACAGGGGGTCTTAATTGGCTCTAAAACAGTCAAATCAAGGACATGCTGCGCCTTCCTCTGTGTGATCAATCTGAGCACTTTCACAGCAGCACAGAAATGCTCCTTGGAGTGAAATCAATGTGAAAAGAAAATCAAACACCCCTCCACTGCACAAGGCACTCAGGCTCACCTTTGTTTCAAAGTCTGGCTTTCCACAGACCAAGGGACGCTAGAGACATGACTACTTTGACTCGGCAGAGGAATGCAAGTGTGTGTGTGTGTGTGTGTGAGTGTGTGTGCGCGCTTAACTTTGCTGCCTGGGCAGAACGGAGGCTTCCAGGGGGCTTGCTCTGGAGTCAGAGCGCCAAGCACTGAGTCGTGATTGCTGGTCCTCTGCCTCAGGTTCAGTGGCTGAATAGCAGCCCCGGGAGATGGGTCTTAGGGGGCTTTTGACACGCTATATGGTGCACCCAAGGAGACAGGCTGTGAGCGGGCGTCCTGAGGACGAACCAGGAACTGGCCTGGGCGTCACTCCCTGTCTTGCGTGGCACGGCCCTAAAGGTCTTTGGTGATGCTCCCACTCTCTCCACACTTCCCCAGCTCTGCAAACTCTCTTTAAAAGGTGGAACGGTGCCCCTGGCTCCCCACGGCCAGACCTAGAAGAGAGGCTGTTCAGCTAAATGAGATGGAGACATGTACATGATTTCACTCCTATGTGAAAGGCAAAGAAAACAAAGGAACAAGCAAAATAAAAACCAGCTTTCCGTCCTCCCTGGTGGTGCAGGTGGTTAAGGTGCAGCACTGAGAAGCTAAAGCCACTTCAGCATGAGTTTGGTCCCTGCCCCAGAGGTGACCACAAGCCCTGGCAGACCTCTCCTGACCCGCCCGCTGCTCCCCTCAGCAGTGTACTTGGTCAGTCAGCCTGTTCTGCTCCCCACTCTGTCTCTGGTGAAGCCTCTCACTGCCCCTGCATCTCTGGCCTGTACCCCAGTTCTGTATGCGCAAATAAATAAATCTTTCAAAAAAAAAAAAAAGCCAATTCTCAGATCGTGAGGCCAAGGCAGAGGCCACCAGAGGGACAGAGGCTGGTGTTGCAGGGGGAGGACGCGCTCGGCCCGCGCAGGGCTGCAGTGGCCGGGCATCATCCGTGTGAAGCTGTTCCAGCTGGAGCTGAGTGGAATGGGAGCCTGGAGCGCCTGAGGCCCAAAGCAGTGGTGCACCAGCGCCATGTGACACAGCTTTTGAAAGGACAGCCAGTCTGAGGGCACCACAGTCCCCGGCCGCAGCGCACCCAGACACCGGCTCTCGGCAGGGGCTGGGAATGGATTCGGGGATGTGACTGCTGCCCACCCTACGAGAGGACGGGCAGACCTCGCTGCACAGTGCACCCTGCATGGCCTCTTCCTGTCTTCCGTCCCACAGCGGTGACCCCGAGGGAGCCTCGCAAACAGCGAGTGGCAGAAGCCCATCAAGTGCCTCTGCAGAGCAGACTGGACCACGGGACCTGGTGTTGAGCTGCAGGCCAAGAGGCAGCATCCTCTGAGGCCAGCACAGCCCCTGCCACCCGCAAAGGACGGGACCTGAGAACACATCCCCCAGGGAGTGGCACAGGGAGCGTGGGACACAGAGCTAGGAGGTCAGCTCTGTAACAGGTACAGGTCTCAGGGACTCTGCCCCCCCCACCCCACCCCAGATACTGTAACTACAAATCTCATCAATGCCAAGGAGAAGCAGGCTGGGATGTGAGGGTGGAGCTGAGCAGCCAGGTTGGGGTAAAACCGGACGTGTGGGCTCTGGGGGTGTCTTGGCCTGGTGGTTCGCAGCTGGTCATTTTAGCTCTCGATGGGTTTTCAACGTGCTGGTGGAATCCAGGTCAGCAGAACTGGTAGAACACTCTAGTTAACTCATTTGTTTTTTTTCCCCCTGGGTCATTCCTTTACCTTTCTCCTTGTAAATAAACCCATTAGCGAACCTTTTTGTGTGTGTCCACAGTGCGATTGAATCTTAAGCGCGCGGGTGAGGATGCACAGACAGGCAGCCTGATTCACATTGGGGTGCCCTGTAACAGCTCCAGCAGGCTGTCCCTGCCTGTGGCAGGACACCGGGCCCACAGGAACACGAGCTAACCTACATGCCTCCATTACTGCTGCTCCAGAGGCCTCTATCTGCCTCTGAGAGGCTGTCCTGAGCTTTCCCAGTGAACATAGGGCTGTGGAGAGGGCAGGAGCTGCGGGTGGTATATGCTGGGGAAGCCCGTCACCCGGGGGGGCCTGGCAGTCCTAGCAGACTCCAAGGTGAGTCGGAAGAAAGCAGACTGCAGTCTCTCTAACCCCCACCAGCCATCACTCTATACCTGTGGGGCTGCCTCCGTGGCTTTGCGCTCCGGAGGTCAAACACCCCACTGCAGGAGTGGGGACCCTCCAGGACTGGGGGAAGAAGGGAGTTCCATGGACATCTGATGAGAGATGACTTCTGCTTTTACACTGAAGGGTGTCATGACCGAGAGGTTGCTCTTATTTCCATGAATCATAATCCAGGGAGTGTCATCCTGAAGTGCTTCTTACGAGCCAGCCTGTCTACTTGTTAAGTCCTGGCGCCTATTAGAAACCTCTGCAGTGGCGACTTGGGTTTCTTCCCCTACTTCTCTTCTTCCAGTCATCTATATTCCTGCTTTCTGGCTCCTCCTCCAGGTCTAATTGTTCTTTTTCTGTGTCTTTCCATGCTTACTCTCATTACTTGCATCTCCTGGGCTTGGGGATAGTCAATATGTGGTTCTCTGAACCCACATGAAGAAAGGCGCGGAGTTAAGTTGGACTTTCTGTTTCTGTGCGATTTTTCACCCAGTCACCCTATTTAACATGGTCCCCAGTCCAGAACACGTCTGGCCCACCTTATTTCCATGATCACCCACAGTTAGCAGGCTAATTAAAAGATTTGTCCTGGGGCAAATACCTCCATCTCCCCCGCACCCCACCCCCCAACTTCAGGAGGGAAACACCTCAGGCCCAGGAGGGCAGAGGGAGGGCTGGGCAGGGTGCACTGAGCTCAGTGTCGCCTGTGATAGAGGGGCCTTGGAAAAGCCTGTAGTTGCTTGCATTTTCTAAATGTTTACGAATGTGACTCCACCGCAGTCGGGACAGGAGCCGGTTCCATTGCCCCAGGGTCCTCAAAGGCCCCTTCTTGTCCAGTCCAGGGCAGTCACTGGCTTGTGTTCTTAGCCCTGGATTTCTGCCTTTTCCGAAACCCACCTGGACCCCATGCTGGTTTTTTCTTGTTTCTGCTTGTCTTGCTAGAATAACAGGGTGAGCTTGCAAAAGTAAAACCATGACACAGAAACACCCCTACCCACTTTAAACAAGGTAAGGGCTGGTTTTTCTTCGGCTGACAAGTTGTGTTTTCCAAGTGCAGACCCAGAAGAGCGGTTGCTGTCTCTGTGGGGAAATCTCCCCCACCCCCAGGACCGAAAGCAGCTCTGAAAAGGGAGCTGAGATGTTGGCTCCCAAGGTGAGGGGGTGCTCATTTCATGGCAGTTCTCCACCCAAATTCCAGTCACACTGTGGTAAACCAGAAAGTCACCCCCAGGCCATACCAACATTTTTTTTTTGAGATTTATTTATTTATGCATAAAGAACTGGGGTACGGGCCAGAGGTGGCAGGGGTAAGAGGATTCACCAGAGACAGAGTGGGGAGCAGACAGTCAGAGCAACTGAAATACACTGCTGAGGGGAGCAGCGGGCAGGCCAGGAGAGATCTGCACGCCAAAAGGGTCATCCTCAGGCGGGGGATTGAACTCCGTGCTGCAGCGGCTTTGGAGAGCGTCATAGTGCTGTGCTTTAATCCGTTGCACCACAGGGCAGCCCCCAACTTGCATTTTTTATATCTCTCCTTGTCCCATAGCCCCAGACATCCTGCCTGTCCTGGGGAGGTTGCTTCGAGAGGCGTGCTACATCTCCTGCCAGGCAACCTTCCGGTAAGCAGTTCTTCTTCTGCAAACCGGTGGCAGGGCTTTGCCTCTGCACACTGGCATGGGTCCATGTCAGCAACACGGCCTGTGATCCCACAGCGGGCTTCTTCACTCGGCACGAGGCTCGCAGTCTGCTGTGTCTGTCCACTCTTAATTCCCAGAGCCGAGGCGAGCTCCCTTTACATGCTGCCAGGCAACTGCAGCTTTAACTTCTTAAGACGCTACGAAGCTTTCACTTCATGGGAAGTTGCTGAACCACTTAGCATGTCTCCAAAGCCATGTATGATGCTTCCACTGGCAGCCAATGATCAATATTTATTGACAGTAGACATCCTGATCAGTATGTAGGGGCAGCTCACTGTGAAATTACTTTTGAATCCACTCAGGACCAATAATGTTAAGAATGTTTTTTATGCCTGTGTGCCATCAGAATTAATCTTCCTGGAAAAATATGATTCAAATATTTTCTTCATTTGTAAATTGGGTTGCTATTTATTTTGGAGGTAGAAGCTTCCAATATATTCCCAATCCAAAGCCTTTCTTGGATATTTTTATGCATATTTTCTCCTCATCAAGGTTATCATTCTTTTTTTATAATTATGAAATGTTTTATTTTTTGAATTTTAATTTTATATATTTTTTACATCATTCTTTATTTTCATACAATGTATGCTTTATCATGTATACCCCCAAGAGTTCCCACCACCACTTCACCCAGGCACCATCACCATAGTCTCTTGTGCTTTTCCCACCTGTTTTGATCCAGTTTCAACACACCCTAACCCCTAAGTATGTCTCTGATTTATAGTTGCCTGTTGATTTTGATTTTTACTTTGTCATAACTATGATCCCCCCCCACCCCAATCCTTTATTTGGCTCCCCTACATTCCTTCTATAAATGAAAAGTAGATGACTGGCTGAAGAATATGTGGTACGTATACACAATAGAATATTACTCAGCAATCAAAAAGATAAACTCTCACCATTAGCAGCATCATGGATGGAGCTGGAAGGGATCAGGCTCAGTGAGATAAGCCAGAAAGAAAAAGAAAAATACCAAATGGTATCATCATTTTCTTAAGAAGACCTTTTGAACGGGAGGTGTTCAATTTATTGAAGTCCAATTTATATTTTTTATGTTTTGGTGTTATATGTAGAAATCTTTGTCTAGCCCAAGGTCACAATGAGTTCTTTTCTTTTTCCTTCTAGAAGTTTTGTGATTCTAGGCCTTCCATTTAACTCTCTGGCCCATTTTCAGTTCTTATAGGCCACAAGGTGAGAGTTGGGGTACTTTTTCTTACGAATACTGAATTGCTCTGAAGTCCATGTGTTGAAAAAGCCATTCTTTATACTTTAAATTGCCTTTGAGACTTTGACAAAAATCAATTTTTCATAAATGTGAGTCATTTCGTGCCATTTTGTTCCATGACCAGCATATATATTCTTTTGCAAATACCACTGTCTTGATTCCTACGGCTTCTTAACAAGCTTTAAGATCAGATAGTGTGAATGTACCAATTTTGTTCATTTGGGGAAATTTTTGATTATTCATTGTTTTGCCTTTTAATTTAAATTTTAGACCTTTGAAGGTGTCTCAGAAAATTTTGCTGGCATGTTGGCCATGGTTGCATGACAGATGCAGATTCTGCAGAGAAGAACTGGGACCTCAACAATCTGTGGATGTGGTAAAGACTTCAATTCTCTGGGGGTGCCATTATTTGTTTTCCTCAGGGTTTTATTGTTCTCAGTTTCAGGACCTGCCCAGATTTTCCAGATTTATGCCTTTAAAAAAAAAAATCATGATTCTGGACTACTATAAAAGACACGGCTGGTTCAATTTTAACTGTCAGCGCCCATTGTTAAAATAAAGAAATGTGCTTAATTTCTGTACATTGACCTTCTCTACTGTGGCCATATTAAATTCATTTTATATAAGCTCAACTGTTTTTGTAGTTTCTCTGGTATTTTCCCCTCAGATGATTATGCTTTCTGTGGAAAGAGAGCTTACCCCTGTCTCCAAGAGAGACTCACTGCAGTAACTCCACCCCTGTGATGGGAGTAATGGGTCCTGCCTGCTCCAGATTTCAGCCTTTCCTCTGTAAGAATGATGTTAGCCCTAGCTATTAGGTGTTTCATGAAACAATAGGAGTTCCTCTCCTCTTCCCAGTTAGTGGAGAAATTTTATAACTAAAAAGGTTGCTTTGGTCAATTAGCCAAAAAGAAAAAGAAAAATATCGGATGGTTTCTCTTATAGGAGGAAAGTCAGGGAATCCGAGTAAGAGATGGAATGGAGGGAGAAGTAATTATAACAAAATAAAAATAAAAATCAACTGGCAACTATAAAACTATAAACTAGAGACATTCTTTGTGGGGAGGAAGAAATTGGATCAAAACAGGGGTGGGAAGAGCACAAGGGGCTGTGATGACAATACATGGGTGAATTGGTGCTGGAAAGTTCTTTGGGACCATAGACAAGATGATAAAGCACACATTGCATGAAAATGAAGAATGATGTAAAAAATACATTGCTTTGGGTTCAATGTAGATAATGAAATGTTTTTTCTTTGGCGTGACAAAGCAAAAGCATCCATCTTTTAAATGCAAAAGCATTTATTTATGCATAAATGAGCTGGGGTGTAGGCCAGAGGTGTGGGGGAGAAAGGAACTCACCAGAGACAGAGTAGGGAGCAGAACAGGGAGATCTATTGAAATACACTGCTGAGGGGGAGCAGCAGGGAGACAGGAGAGGTCTGTAGCGCCACGTGGGTCACTTCCCTGGCTGGGGATCAAACTTGTGCCTAAGTGGCTGCCCAGAGCTTCATAGTGCTGATATTTTACCCTTGCAGCACCAAGGAGGTCCCCAAACATCCATTTTTCAGGGCTGACACAACCTGAATTTCAAAGGAAGATGGCCACAGCCACAGTACCACATACCCACTCTGCTAGACACTCTCTTGCCTACTGCTTTTGGGGGAACTTTTGCCTCTGTTTATGAGCAATATTGAGCCTTATATTGATCCCAAAACTATGGTCTAACTTATTGAATATTCTACTTGCGCTTGAAAAGAATGAATAGCTTGCTGTTGTGGAGTAGAATGTTAAATAAACACCGACCAGGTCGAGTGGGTTGATAGCTTTAGCTGGGTCTTAGAAGTCCTCACTAAGTTTCGGGGCCCTGGAGTGTTAAGTCTGCCGCTGTGGCTGTGGATTTTTGCATTTCTTTTTTTCAGTTTATTTCCAGTTCTGCCTGATGCACTATGCATTTTGAAGGGCAGTTTCTAGGACCATCCTCATGTCATTGTGATGTGTTCTTGCAAATTGACCCCTTTATTGCATTCTAGGGTCACTCTACACCGGAAAGAGTGTAGAGTTGTTGTTCTGAATGCTTTGCTAATGATAGTGTAGCTGTTGCAACTTTTCCCCTAGTGTTTCATTATGGGCTTATATCTTTTTGTTTTTGTTTTT
>NW_004567130.1:2126786-2194522 GCF_000260355.1 Condylura cristata | reverse complement strand
CAAAATGTGTCTGGTATATGGTTGTTCATTATTTTTGTTATTCGCACCTATTGCTTTTTAATCCACTCTGAAAATCTGCCTATTCACATGTTTAGTTCACTTGCATGTACCGTAATTATTAGCTCACTTGCATGTACCGTAATTATTGGTGTGGTTTACTTAAAACCTATATCCAATTTGTTCTCTCTCTCCTTTGTTCTCCTATTCCTCATTTTCTGCCAGACCTTACATTTTTAATTTTTCTGTACTCATTCTTGGCTCATGATTTACCTCTTTTTAAATGGTGTTTGTGGTCTTCCCCCGAGATTTCAAGGCACATTCAGTCACTGCAGGCCACCTTAGGATGAGACCATATGGCTTCATATGGCATGAGACCCACAGTAGACCCTCCTACACTCTAAGTCCTATCTTTTGTGTGTTGTCATACAACTTATCTCTACAAATTCTACTTGCCCACAATACACTGCTGGCACTTGGGCCTTTGATAGAAACTTACTACTATTTAGAGTGGTGAATGTGAAGAAAGGAAAGGTTTTTTTAGCCTTATCTTAATCTTTATCGTGGGTCTCCATCTCTTTCTGTATATCCCAGTTCGGTCTGCTCCCTGATTCCTCCTATTTGAAGAACTTTCTTTAACATTTCTGGCCATGAAGACACACTCACGATGTATTCTATGGCTTTGTCTCCCTGGGAAAAAAAAGCTCATTACTTTTCATGTCTGAAAATTCATGGTACTTGCACACAGAATTCTGGGACTGACAGCTTCTCCCCTCACTGCCTCTACCCCAGCAGACATTTCAAAGATGTCAAGCCACTGTTTTCTGATTTGTGTGGTTTCTAAGGCAAAGCCTGCTCAAGGATTTACTTTTGTTCCTCCATGTGTAATCTCTTTTACTCTGGTAAGCTTTAAGATGTTTTCTGCAGTTTGATTTGAAGCCATTTTTTAGTATGACTCTGTTAGACACCCTTTAGATGCTCTGCTTCCCCGATTTCTCTGTTTCAGTAGGAGTAACTTCTCCTGATTCAATTTCTGACTTCAGTCACCGATTCTTGGCTGTGTCATTCTGATGAGGAAAATGTTGAAGGCAGCTCTGCTACCCTTTGAAAAACACCTCTAGAATTTACATTTGATGCATTTGGTTTTCAGATGCTGCTGAAATCCCCCCGTATGTTCCCGCGCGTCGTCCACATTTGCTGTTGGAGACAGGAGCGCGTGAGTCACAGTTATTTTTAATTTTGTCTTTGCGCCTCCCGGCACCCGAGCCCCCTGGGTCTGGTGCTGCTGGTGGCTCTGTCCCTAGAGGGGCCGCTTTCATTAGTCTGTCCGGGTCTCACATCTCGTCCACTCTGCGCAGGCCGTGAGTCCGGGCGGGCAAGGCCTCTCTGCTGGCAGGCGGCGCCCTCTGCTGGCGGGCGGTGGGGGCTGGCGCGGGTCCGTCAGGTGCAGGAGCGAGCGGGACTCAGACTTCCTGCTGCTGTGGTTGCCGCTGGTTTCTAATCCTGTTGGCACCAGCTCGCAGTCAGGTTAAGGCTGGACTGCCAGGGGTCTTGCTTGCTGCCGCCTGTGGCAGACAGAGTGTCCGTGTCCTTGCACCTAACCCCCACCCCGAGTGAGGGAATAGCTACTTGGCTCAGCTCTCTCTCAGAACCAGCCTTGGGGTCTGGCTCACCCTCTGAGGTACTCAAGCCTTCTGCCCTCAGGGCAGGGTTTTCTCCCTTCTTTTGCTCTCTCTCGGGGCTATAAGCTTTGTGGTGGTGACCTCAGGAAGGTCTCAGGTATGGCTCTAGTCCCAAATGCATGGCGTTCAGAGGCAGAGTCTGCAAGGCAACTAGGTTTAGAAAAGGTAAGGAGGATGGGATTAGCGGCAGAAGAAGAAGGAGGAGGGGAGCGGAGGGGAGGGGAAAGAAAGAGGAGAAGGCAGAAGAGAGGACCAGAGTTCCTGCTCCTTCTGATCCGTGAGGACACAGCAAGAATGTGGCTGTTGGACCTTAATCTTGGAATTTCCAGGTTCAAAAAATGTGAGAAAATAACTAGCTGTCTCCTGGGCCTTTCTTGGACGTTTTGCCTCTCTTACCGGACCAGCCAGGACATGTGTGATGGACTGTCCACTGCTCCTGGATTGGGTGCTTTTCATTCCCTCTCCGGAGGTGGGGGCTTTCTTTGATCCTCTCCAGATGCAGAGGGTCTTCCCTGCCCTGCAGGCTTGAGACTTGTTCTTTAGGGAGAAGTCCCTGCATCAGCCTGATGGAGACAGATTGAAACACTGACCCTCTCACTGTAAAGGTAGAAAAATGATTTCCTTAAGCCTCAGTGTTTTCTTCAGTGAAATGGGAAAAGCAATGATTTCAATGTCTAGGACCATTGTGGACATTAATCAAATAAATGCCTGCAAAGCATTGGCCATCCATGCCAGCACACAGAGCGCTTACATGTTAAAGACCCAGTAAAAATCTATTCCATTAGGATTTTAAAATAGTTCATCTACTTCTAACCACTTCATCTTTTTTGTTATGAGCCAATGCTCTTTTTACAACCATTCAGTGCTTACCCAAGGCAGAAGGCGCTAGGCATGAGGCTGGGGGCCTTCAGGGCCGAGCGGCTCTGTCTGTCTCAGGAGAGTGCATTCCTGAGGCTGGGAAATAATGCAGCATTTACATCGTTCTAACCCAGTCTTCTCCGAGAGTGGCAGGTGGTCTGCTTGTTAGCCAAAGTGGCATCGCCAGCAACTGCACATTTCAAAACTCCACAATTATAGTGAATACCTGTTTTCTAAAGTGGGTACATAAAGGAGAATATATTAGCATACTTATATTTCCCTAGTATTACTATCAACATTCAAATTGGCACCAAATGTCAACTCCCACGGCTCTTGTCTGCAGCAGCCGGAGCTTTGGTTTCTGTTTTGAGTAACCAGCCATTTGTCCCACAGCCCCAACCTTGGAAGGACCTTCCTTCCTCCCTGGACGGTCATGTCCAAGCGGGTGAGGTCTTGGATTCGCTTTGCTCCTAAAGGCTGATGGGGGCCTGCAAACCCTGAGTCCGCAGAGGGCCCAGAAGAAAAAGACATCCTGTGTGGACTCCCCACATTACCTGGGGCTCACTGAGAGCCAGCGGGACCCCTCCCGGAGCTTCTAGGTATTCTTGAGCAGTAACTTGCACACTGTACACATAAGCACACACATACATATTCACGAACACTTACACATGCCTCCCTGCACAATGCATTTACAAAATGTGTGTAGACACGTATGACTCACTCACAGACACACTCATGCACAGTTATACTCACATGCTTACGTACACTTACAGAGACATGGAACACGCTCACACAGGCACTCCACGTGCGGTTACACCCTTACGCATGTACATGGTCAGGCACACACTGATAGCTAGACACACATGCACTTATACACACTGCTGATACAGACACACACACTGCCAGACACTTGCAGATACAGAGGCTCTAAAATACGTGCATATACAGACACATCTTGACAACTGGAACCCTCTTTAGTTGTGATCATTACATGGAGTACATTCCAGAAGATTCCCAGAAGATCATTGCCCCACACATCCTGACTCTATTTGAAAGGTCAAGACACTGACAGCCTTGAACTCAGCTCAGGACATGGGGAAATAGGCTCTCGTATGCCCTTTTCACAGGGTATAAATTAGTTTAATTTTTTGAAGGCTTCTAATGTCTATAAAAACTTTAAAGTACCTGCTAATCTATATTCAGGGGTAAATCTCATTTATCCTTTTCACACACAAGGATATGAATTGCTGTGTCATTTAAGGAAGATGCTATTGGCACGCGGTTCACACAAAGCAGCATCAGGACTTGGGTGGAAACAGCACTGTTCGTGCAGTGACTGGGCCCTCATTCATTCCATTACAGATACTCATTGAAGGCCTGTTAGAAGCCAAGAATAGCCCCTGTCACCAGGGTTACTCTGAACAAGACGTATTATTCTTTCTCTCTTGGAGCTCATATTATAACAGGAAGAAATGGATAATCAACAATTAATGAAGAAATACACACACCCGTTTCAGACAGACACAAATCCTATAGAGAAGGTCACAGGCCATGTGATAGGAAGTGACCACATGGATGCTCAGGCTGGAATTCTGCTTAGAAGGTGCCAAGCACTTGAGGGGGGAGGATGATGCCCAGCAGGAGTCAGGCAAGTCTGAGTAAGGTTTCCTGGAAGAAGGGCAGGGCACATGCAAAGGCCCTGAGGCAGGAGGGGGCAAAGAGGGGTCAGTAAGGCTGGGGCAGGAAAGCCAGAGGCTACTCCAGTCAACCTGGTATAAAGGATGATAAAGGGACACATAACATAGTTTTATAGTATATATTTGTCCTTTTCAACCTGGCTATTAGCTCAGACACTCCAGCCTGGGGTGGGAACTTAGAATTAGCCTCCTTTGCGGCAGTATCTGCTCCTCAGGGGGCAGGGGCTGGTAACCGCATGGACCATTCAAACACGTGGGGTCATCAGGAAAGATCACATCGTAACCAGTGGGACCCTGCGGTGCCGGACGTCCTCTTGCCAGGGTGGACTCCGGGTGCACTCACAGGGCTGCTAGTGGACACTCCCACCACTGGCTGATGGGAACTCTGTTGAGCACTAATAAGCATGGCCACAGAAGAAGGTTGCAAAGCCTTCTTCTATGCTGTGGGGAAAGATGCGTGCCCCTGAGCTTAGTCTCTGCTGAATTTTAAGGCATTATCAGGATGCTTTTCTCTGAATCTCACCAGTGAGTCAAAAATCTTTGAAGGATGAGATGGGTCTCCAGTGGCTTTGCAGCTGAGGTCAGATCTGCCCTCAGGTCCTGAGACCTTTGACTTACCTACCTTTCCTTTCAAAGTCTGTTTCCTACAGATGCAAATGAGCTAAGCTGCAAGATACAGGCACCCTGTTCTCAGGGGTCATCCCCGAAGGCAGGAACAAAATCTCAGCCCAAACAGAGCCTGAAACAACAGAAAAAGAATGCACAGAATCCTTTCAGTAGCAAAGGGCACAACAGTGGGGACAAGCCAGTGAAAGAAGCAGCATCTCCGTGTAAACGCTAAACTGGGACTAATTTTAATTTGCTATGTTCCATGTTTCCTGTCTGCAACCCAGACTGTAACCCTTAAAAGTCCCTGCCCACGGAGTATAATGGAACAGGCGAGAAAATAATGATAATGATGAACAGCTATATACCAGGGACATGTTGTGGGGGTGGAGTGGGAAATGGGATCAAAAACGGGGGGGCGGGGGGGAGGGAAATGCACTGGACTATGGTGATGGCACATGGGTGATTTGGGGATGGGAAACCCAAGGGAATTGCAACTGAGATGGAAAAATACACAAAAATATGTAAAAATAAACTAATACAATAAAAAAAAAGATAATACGCAGAAAAAAAAAAGTCAAAAGTCCCTGCCTCTTGAGGCAGAGGAACACAGAGCCAAGGTCTTCTTCCTGTATCCTTCTAGGTGGATCTTTTCTCCCAAGCCGGAGCCAGAGTCTTGGCTGTTGGCACTTTGGGCAGCAAGAGTATTGCTCGGGTCAGTTAACTTCTTGGGCCTTAAGTTAAACTCCTAAGGGAACAAGCATAAAATAACAAAGGTGCTTTCTTTAGACACAAACTTTTGTTTGTGTTATATGCTTTTTTGTTTAATGTATGGAAATATCAATGGTGAGCTTTGTTGTCTGCAACTTGAAAAGTATTATTCAGTACGACAGAGTCCTGGGAGGAGCCTCTGGGAGACATGTTTTTCACCTCCAAATACCTTTGCCCCTTCAGTGCTACATGGAAGAACAGGTGATGTTGTGGGGTGTCACCCACGTGTCAGGCGTCAGGGCCATGGCAAGCTGCTCCCAGAGCCAGAGGCTCCACAGAGAGAGCGACTGCATGGAAGTCATCACAGACTGCTGTTCTTGCTCAGGGTCCAGGCCACTGATCCCATGAGATCAAAAGCAGCAAGCCCCCAATAGCAGCCTAAAGCAGACCCACCGGTCTGACCCTCCTCCCCCCAACATCTCTGACCTCCACCAGCTCCTTTTCCACCCCACTCATGGTATTCCAGTCATCAGTCCCTCTGTGCCACAGATGAGCCAGAAATGTTCCGTCTAGAACCTTCTTCCACCCAGAGGCTCCACCTCACTCCTGAAGCTCTTTATGCAAATGTGAGACACACCTGTCTTGTCTCTCTCTCCCCAACAAATGGTTCCCCCTCTTATTTTTCCCTTAGTTACTAGCACCTGAAACATCACTCATTTAATTACTCAAGTATTTCTTACCTGTTGCCACCCACCCAGAATGGAAGCTTCTTGGAGGTGGGGATTTGTTATGTTCATTGCCCCGTCCAGGGATTACACCAGTGTCTTGGATCTGGACCAACTTGAGAGGTGCCTGGTAAGTGTTGCTGGAATGAGTGAGTGAGTGAGTGAGTGAGTGAGTGAGTGAGTGAGTGAGTGAAGGAATGGCAACAGACATGAACTGAGAGCCACAAATCTGCTTTGAGGGACCAGTAGAGTGTGTGCAGGTCAAATGAAACTTGCCTATGATTTGGAGCAGCCCGGGGGCCCCCAGCTGGCATGATCAGCACTATCTGTTTAATGAAACCATCTACCACTAATCAGCATCTCCAAACCTCTGTGCTCCCGTGGGGATGTGGGCACAGGGAGCAGACACAGAGGAGATGCACAGAGGCAGTGAAAGCCTCCAGTGTGTTCCCCTCTGCTGAGGCTCTCCAGAGAGAAGCTGAGAACAGGCTGAGATATAAATCAGAGCTAGAAAAAGGTGGCAAAGACTGATTTCTAGCCAATGACCATTTTTTTCTTTCATCTCATCTCATGTAGAATTTTTTAAAATGTGGTTGGGTTCCCGAGATCATCCTTGGGGTCAAGGATGTCCCAAGGCCACCCAGCATTCATAGAGGCCATTGCTTCGTCACAATGGGTTAACGCAGGGAGGTGATCCAGCAGAGCACAGCGAAGGTAGGAAGCAGAGGCAGGTCCAGCAGAGCCCGGCCTCCGTGTCCAGCGTCATCAGCGTGTGCCAGGACAGCAGCACACAACAAGCACGCCACCAGGGAGGCTTCCAGAAACTGTTGTCCCGAGCTTTTATTTGGGGTCTGGCCACAGTCCACTGCCTTAGGTCCTCCAAAGGTCAGAGTGGCACCATTTGACCTCAGACTCTCACCAGGAATCACATTATCGCAGACCAAGGTGGAAGGCTTAGGCCATCCAAACCTCAGGAGCTAATCTTTAACTAGAAAAAAAATACACAAACTTTCTCTTTAAATGAGCAAGTTCACATAAAGCTATCGACATTCCTGACTTCTCGTGAAAATCAGAGTCCCCTACCATCGGCAGATGTTGCTACAGGCAACTTGGCTTGATGTGGAGCAGCCAAGACCATGGATACATGAATGTCATCTCCTGGGTCCCCAGCGACTACATTCTGAGGTGATCTACAGTATGAATAGTCAGTGGGGCCAAGATGAAGGGGGACCCAAGATGGTCTGCAGCAGTCAGGGAAGGCTTCTTGGAAGAGGCAAATATGCAGGGATTGTGGCTCTCTCTAGAAGAATGAGAATTCCTTAAAATATCCTTCACACACAAGAGACCCTATTTTTTTTTAATCCAGTTACAAAGTCAAGATATTGGTTCAGAAATCTTGTCAGGGACCCAAAATGTTACTGTTCCAGCTCATTTATTTTTAAGCCGCCTGCTGCCCACAAATCAAAAATACAAATTGACTTAACCACAAGCCCTTCTCATGCACAGTCGTTCTTCTCTGCCTGCGTTTTCATGAATTCCAAGACACGCCGTGCTGAGCCAAATTTTCCCATAGGCTTGTGCTTTGGTCTCAAGTGTGCTCTCTGAAATACCCTACATGTCAGGACAGGCTTACAAAGAAACGCTGGGACCCAATAAGCAAAAAATTGGAGAGCAGAAGGGACAGCAGCCATTGCTTATCTAGAGAAGGGGCCCAGACAGGGAGTCTGTCCAGGTCCCAGCAGCACAGGACAGACAGACAGACAACTCCTCATGACTGATGTTATGTTTCCGACTAGGGGTGGGCCGGGGAGGAGTGGCCGAAGTGGAGCCCCAGATAAAAGAGCAGACCTGGACTCTAAGAAACTGGGAACACCTAGACCAAAGAATTCCTTCATCAGCCTCTATGACAACTCAACTTTAGGGGTGCAAACAAAACACTGGCAACCTTTTAAATGCTTACAAAATTTAAAGACAACTGGACCTCCCTGGTGGCACAGGGGTTAAGTCTCAGCACTAAAGCTATCAGCAGCCCCTGCAGCAAGAGATCAGTCCCCGGCCAGGGAGCTGACCCACATGGCACAGCAGATCTCTCCTGTCTCCCCGCGGCTCCCCTCAGCAGTGGATTTCAGTGGATCCGCCTATCTGCCCCAGCTCTGTCTCTGAGGAATCCTCTCATCCCCATACCCCTGGACTGTACCCCAGATCTTGAATGCATAAATAAAGAAAAATAAATCTCCTAAGAAATTTTAAAACGTGTTTTTAAACCTATATTCCCAAACAGAATGATGGTGACTGAGATATAGTGAAGTGATTTGTGAGTCCAGGTGGGGCACTCCTATACTAAGCTCTGGGACATGCATGGCCTCATCGAGGTCTCGGATTGTGTCATTTTGTCAAACAGATGTCATTTCAAGATTGCTGATTGAAACCAGGATCCACAGAAGCCATCTTTCAATTAAATTAAAACTGGCGCCTTTGGCCTGAATGTGCAGGTCACAGAGCCGCTATATCTCTGAGTCTCTGTCCTGACTGGGGTGGATGCAAGGAGCCCGGCTCTCCAGCTTTCCGTAATCTCCAAGGGCGGACTCCCGTCACCACATGTCACTTTGCATCAACGTCCTGTCCCCCGGCCTGGTGTGGGCCTCACCAGCCCCGGCCTCGCTCACCAGTGGACTCATTACACTGACAGTGGCTGTGACCTGTTTCCTGGATTTATGGATGGCATCTAGTCCTTTCTAAAATGGCCCCAAGCCTGTGTACGTAGCCAGATTGATCAAGGGGATTTTCTTGCCCTTTTCCAAATGCAAAGATGTGAGCTCCCTGGAAAGTCAATCCATGGTGTGTCATGTGAGCTGCAGGTTTGTGAGCTGATGCCCACTGCGTCCAGCCTCAGGTGTTAGCCCTGCTGGTCCTTCTCCCCACCCAGGAAGCACCTCCAGGCCAGAGCGCACCCACCCAGCATGGAGTGTATCAGTATGGCTACTTACATGGCGCACAGGTCACCCGTGCCTGGCGAGGGCAGTACTCCATTCCTGGGGCCCTGGTCACTCTCCCCACATCCCCTAAAGGAACCTTCATGTCAGCTTCTACAAATCTACTGCTGAGTTTAGTTCGTCCTTTGATGCCCCCATCAAGGGTTCCCACAAGGAGGACTTTCTCTTTTGTGCTCTGAGATGAATCTCACTCGGGGCCCCGCTTGTGATCTTGGAAAATAAAGAAGCACCCAAATCCCCAACAAGAAATGATGGCGAGCAGTGGCCACACCATCTGTAGGAATAGCACCCTTCCGTAAAATTGTGTCAGTGGAGACTGTCTTAATAGCCGCATAAAGGGTGTTCTGCCGCACAGCCAAGGCCAGGCTGGGCGCTCTCCTGGAGGCCTCCTGCAGGCTGGCACATCCACCTGAGGGCTTCATTGTGATGGAAGGAGGGGGCTCGGCTCAGTTGGATGCAGGGAAAAGGGGAGACATGGATCCTGATGGGGAGAGGCCGGCATGGCCCCGGTCTTAGGACAGGACTTTCTGTCTTTCTAGGGTCGCAAGACGGGGACAGCCACTTAGCACTCACCAGGCGCAAGCATGGCTCTGTCCTAAGATCTGCACACATGCTCACTACATCTCACTTATTCCAGGGATCCAGTTTTTCCCAAACCAGCAGAACCATTTTTATGAAACAGCTGGTGTCGTCACGAGAACAGGCCGGGCAGAGACTCGACCCTCACCGGCACACAGCCGGGCTATTGACAAAGCGCTCAAGTCCCTCTCCAGAAGCCCACGTTCTGGTATGGGAGGAAAGATGGTCGGCCATCAGCCTGCAAACAATGAGGAGAAGTAACAAGCCCTGTTTAAAAAAAAAAAAAATAGAAACACCCACAAGCATAGAGCGGAGCACGAAGGTGATTTAAAATAATAAGAAAACAGAAAATGCCGGCCGTTCCCAGCGCGATCGGGGCTGTCAGCTCCGGGAGGGTAATTTCTGTCTGTGAGAGCAGTTTCCTGATTAATCCACGGAGTGTGTGCCACGAAGGCCTTGTTCTCTCATGCAGACACCTTTCAGAGAAGCCAGTAGAAATGGCGGGTCCCGCCCGGGTGGGTCCGCCACAGCCTCCAGCCCCTGGGCATTCCCCAGGCTCGGCAGCTCCGTGCTCATTTTCCTCATTCACTTGGCAACGGTGAATGACAAACAGCTTCGCCACCCACCAAAAATATTTACTCTCCCTTCCAAGCGCCTCTGCAGCCTGGGGCGGCGCTTGGCACCACTGGAGTTGGGTGGGATGCAGAACTCCTGTGGCGCATGCGTGAGCAGCAGTGGGTGTCAGCTCTGGGATTGGCATGTGGAGAGGAAGGTAGCTCTTGGGGGCTCCGGGGAACTGGTCTCTGCACTCCACCTGCAAGCGGTCCCTGAGCCGGGAGTCGGGAGAAGTCTCTTGTGTCGGTGCACAGGTCGGGGGCTGGTTGGTGACACTAGTGGTTGGTGACATCTAATTAATTCCCGCCCATATAAGCACGCTTACAAGATCTTTCAGATAACAGTCTTGATGTATAATTTGAAAATAATGAGGTCAATTGTATAAAGTTCTAAAATTGACATAAAGGCAGTGTTCTCCCTATTCAGGCCTTCTCACTCTCCAGTGGGGCTTCCCGACACCCCCCAGTTTGCTGGGTATGTTTCATCCCCGGAAGTTTCGCTCGTCTTTCTCCTCTACGATGAGAGTGTAACAAGTCGGCTTGTGTCCCCTGCATCCGCCAGGGTTGAAAGCTGACTATTTTTGGAGCCCAGCGTGGGCACCCACAGACACCTCTGTGACCAGCAGGGAAGTGTCTCCCCATTTCCTGGCAACGAGATGCTGCCTCAGCTCATGGTCTCACCAGGTGAGACTCCTGTCCCCCAGGAGAAACCTAGTCCTTGAGGACCCTAGACTAACATTAGAATGAGGAACTCCAGAGGATGATTAAAAGGAAGATTTATTGAAAATCGATAGAGCAAGAAATAGATCTCCGGGGAGAATTCTTTAAATAAAGACACTCTATGAGGTGCGGGGCCTGAGGTATATAGACCCAAGAGCCTGGGTTTGAGAACAAAGGAATTAGACTTTTGTGGCTGAGTCAGCCAGGAGGGTGAGCTTGTCTGGGGCCCAATTTTCCATTCAACGAGGCCCGTGTTTCATTGCTGGCTGCGAGCCCCAGCTGCGGCTCGGGTCGTGCAGGGTGACCGTCTCCTGGTGGACATCTCACGGGGACCACGTGCAGCAGCTCCAGTTTGGCCCGGTCTGTCTTCGGTCTGTCCCCGGTCTGCCCTCAGTCTGTCCTCGGTCCGTAGCTGCTTCTGCAGCAGCTGACCCCACCCTCTGGCTGACCTGTGAAGAGGCACTCAGGGCTGCCCAGCCAGGGCACAAGTTAGTTTAAAGGAAAAAGCGCAAGGGGCAAAGGCTGGTAGCAGGATGCCCTGCGGCATCGGATTCGTTTAACCTCTCGATTCCCAGCCCACATCAGCAGGAGAGCAGGACTGTCCCCAGTCCCTCCCGGTCCTGCTACCCTTCCTGCCAATCCTCTGCTCCCCCGCCCAAGCAGTTTTCCGGGTACACCGGTTCCATGCCTGCTGGCGCTTGCACCCGACCAAGCTGAGCGTCCCAAGCAGGCAGACAGGAGAGCCCCTTCGGTTGGGGTTTCCTGCACTGGCCAGCTGCCTGCTTTTGAAATTCCTCCGGGCCAATAGTCCTACTTCTGGTTCTGTTGTAACAAGTCCCCAAAAAGAGTCACCTCCTCCTACCAGAGGAGAGACCGCCATCCTCCTCCCCAGATCTACCTCAAGGGCAGTTTTCACTCTCTTTTGTGGTTGACATGTATAAGGGAGCAAAAATCGGCCGCCCCAAAATACATCTTTGGCGCAGGTTGATTTCACAGGAGGGCCTCTGAAGAGCCTTGTACCCTCCTGTAAGGCCGTGTATGAGAACTAATCTCCTTATCTCCTTTCGACAGCGAAGGCTGAAGAGAATCTGTCGACCCTTGCGGCTGTGCCTTCTCCCCTCCCGGAGTCCCCCCGCCTGTCACGCCGAGCTATTTGCACCTGCAGCCCCATGGGCAAGCTCCTCTGTCCCCCCGATGCAAGCGGTGTCTATATCATTGAACTTTCCTTCGCATTTTCCCTTATCAAGCTGCCAGGTACTTTTTGATGGTTGGATTATTAACCAGCCTAGAATGCAGAGGGGGAAGGGTGACGTACTCTTTATTAACATCACTGAAAGTGATTTAGCAATAGGACTATGCACTTACCATAATGGGAAATTATGTTTCCAGACAACAAACGGAAATGAAACTCACAAACTCACCCTGAGCTAAAAAGTACTTCTTACTAGTTTTTTCTATTAACAACATGCAGCTTATCAAAAATATGAATCTGACAGGTGAATTAGCTGTTTTGATATGTTTGCTTATTTTTGGCATATGTCTCTGGCAGATAAGCAATTCGGTTACCCTTGTGGATGTCTGCGTGTTCAGTTATGTAGGTCTCCCTTTTCAATGATTCTTCCTCGTCTCTAAGATTAAAACATTTTTTGAACTAGAGTGAGAAAAGCATTAATAATTTAGCATACAAATCAGATTTTGCATTGATGAAAAAAATTAAAAGTATTAGGGGATCACATAGAAACATGAGCTCATTTTCAGAGCCCATTTTTCAGAAACTGGCTTTTCAGATTATTTAGGAAACCAAACTGCAGAATCACATGTGGAAACCCAAACTTTGAATGCTCTCGTTTTTAACTTTCTCCTGTCTTGTCATTTTGCACTGACGGGCCAACTCACCCAACCATTGGGACGGTGACTACGAAGCCACTTCCCTAAGGACTTATTTATTATTACATGTTTTAATTAACATTATAAATATGAATATACATTTCTATTTTTGAGTTAAAATTTGTAATTATCAGACACAGCTTAATCAGAGTGGAACAAGATCAGAAGAGAAGAAAGGGGGTAAGAGAGAGGTTGGCAGCTTCAGGCCACTGCTGAGTTCCCAGTGTCCTATGGGCCACTGATGGGAAGGGTCTACCTTAACTCTAGAACCACAGCAGGACCCTGTGATGATGACCATCAAAATTTGAACTAGAGGAAATAATTTCACCATGTTTGTAAAATAAATTCTGATGCAGAGTGATTCACTATATTAAAAAATGCTGGCCTGGGCAACCTCTACTTGCTGGTATGGACCATCCCTCCTTGGTTGACAGCACCCCGCCATGTCAGACGTGCATTGCCATTGTCACAACAACAGACAGAATCACACTTTTGCCATATTTCATCAGCTGCCCTCCACCTGCTGCTACAGGGTTGAAATGGATATGCCCACCAGCCCCCCAATTCCACTCCCTCTGTTCGTTGAACACCCACTTGTGACCAGGTCAAGGATATCTTTCTGGGCACCCCTTGCAGCCAGGCATGGCCCCACTTCCCAGCTGCGGACGATGGATGTGGTACCCCCTGCACCCTTCTCAGGAAGTGGGGATGCAGTGCTTGGCCCATCGACGCATCACACCCACAGAGGGCCAAGCAGCAAGCAAGGCAGCGGGAGCCTGGTTCCTCCCAACCTACATGATTGTGGGTGATTGTGGGTGATGCTCCCCCAACAGAGCTGTGTGGGGAGCAGACATGTACTTGTCTCACAGTAAGAAAGTAAAAAGCGCCACCTGCTCTGGGCCGCCTCCTCAGTGGCCTTCACCTCCAGGCAGGGCTTCCCCTCCCCCCAACACCTCTCAGGGGATTCTTCTGCCCACTGGACTGAAGCAGCAGCTGGGGCCAGGAGGCGATGCCTTGCTTCCCAGCTAGAGCCCAACCACAGTCCCAAACAGCAAGTGGTGCTGTCACTTCTCCAGCCAAGGGCGACAGCCAGCTCCCTCCCCCTGACTTGCTGGCTGGTTGGTTCCAGAGAGAAGGTCAAGGTCAGTGTGGAGAGGAACTGGCAAGGCAGTGGGGGGTGGTCAAGCCAGCCGGGGCCATGCATCTCCCAGGGCAGCAGTCACACAGTTCCATCAACAGAGCGACTCAGAACAGCAGAAACATCCCCCCCCCCACCCGCTCTGGAGGCCTGAAGTCTGAGATCCAGAGGTTCTGGGGCCCCCTCTCACTCTCATGGTCCTGCTTCACGACACCTGGCTTGGGTCTGCACACAGCTGTCTCCTGGTCCGTGTCCACCTTGGTCCAAAGCCTCCTTCTTGAAAGGCGACCAGTCATGTTGGGTCAGGGGACTGGCTTCAGGGTCACCCCATCTAATTATATTGCCATGACTGCATTTCTAATCAAGGTCAGTCTCAGGTCCAGAGAGACAGGTTTCCCAGTTCAGAGGTCAGTCTTACACTAGGCTTTCGCCTCCTCTGGGTAGCGATACTGGTTGGTCTGTTCTTTAATAGAAAAATCCCAAAGACCGTCCCTGGGCTGTGTTAGTACTTTCCCTGTTTAAGAGGCTCTGACAGGCCCCTTTTTATATGAATCTGTGATGCTTCAAGTGACTCAACTCAACAGGAATTGATGACGTGTTTCCACACCGTGGACGCCCATATTAATAACCCTACATGAAGGCTGTCAAGATAGAAACAAGTGAGTTTGACTGGAAGTTAGAACTGGAGCTCACACTTCCAGCCAGGGTGGTGGAGGTGGTGGGTCTGGGGAGAGGCGGCTGGGGGCGGGCTTTGGAGGTAAACGACAGTGACCCCCAGAAGCCAGGCTCTCCTTCCTTTTTCTTTTTTTTTTTTTTAAGATTTATTTATTTATTCATACAGAACTGGGGTACAGGCCAGAGATGCGGAGGGTGAGAGGATTCACCAGAGAGGATTCACCAGAGCGGGGAGCAGAACAGGCAGATCAAGGAAGCTCACTGCTGAGGAGAGCAGCGGGCGGGTCAGGAGAGGTCTGCCTCGCCATGCAGATCTCCTCCAGGGCAGGCGGGAATCGAACTCATGAGGAAGTGGCTTGAGCTTCTTAGTGCAGTGCTTTAACCTGCTGCACCACCAGGGAGGGCCTCTCCTTCCTTTTCACTAGCAGAAGACCCTTCATGAAGAACAGGTCTCCTGTAGATCAAAGGACAGTCTGGGAGCAGGACCTCAAGGTCAAACAATATCACAGCACAGAGCACTGCTCTGGACGAAGCCGCCGCACACAGCTATGTTAGCGTTTCCCTCTCGCAACGCAGAAGTGGAGCCCCAGAGACTTGGTGGCCCTTGTCCAAGATCCAGGAGGCAGAAGGAAGAGGTGATGCACCAGACAGCCCAGCCTCCTTGTTCTTGAAGGTCAGGTGTCGGGAAGGTGGGGGAGACTCCCCACCCCTCCCATGGAGATATTTTTATCACACCCGAGAGAGTCTGAGATCACACACATTTGTTTCCGATTCAGCCTCGGCACAAACCATCTTTTCTTTGCCCTAATGAGAGAGAAAATGGAATTTCTCTCTCCCTTATTTTTTGCAGGCCAGAGGCTGAGAAAATCAATTACCAGCACTTTGAGGCACCATCGCTCTCCATTGTCTTGACAGCACGAGCATTTTGTCTGCTGGGAGCTGATCAGGAGAAAACATTTCAAAGCAGGAGCCAGAGAGAAATTTCTGGAATGACTGAATTTTGCAGCTTCCCAGGCTGGGGACCCAGTTATGCAGATGAAGATAACTAATGAGACAAAATCCCACAAGCATGGAACTTTCTGCCTCCTCTGTGTCTGCTGATGGTGGTGGAAACATGGACTTCTGGGAAGGAATTAGATTACAAAAATTTGTCTGGGTCATTTGTCTGGGTCTTCTGATGGGGCTTGTTTAGACGCACTGGCCAGGTCCCCCCCAGGGCTGCACTGAAGGAGCTAGTTAGACACAGAGGTGAAGGTGGTCACCCAGGATGCCCCCCGAGACTGCTGAGAGCGAGATAAATGTGCATCCCTCAGCTCGAGCCTCCTAAGTGGAAGTTTGAAGCCATCTCTAGGACAGTAATGAATGTGTCTGTGGAGCAAGGAAATGGCTAAAGTAATGAATAAAATAGAGACAATTCAGAACACCATTAACTTGGGGAGAAAGTGAGCCCACATGAGGTCTGAGACCTTCAGCCTTCACGCAAAGGGAGAAGAATTTCTGAGCAAACTGTTTCCAACATTTAAAGAAAAACCACACAACTTGACGGAAACAAATACACCTGCGATGTAAATAAGCCGGTCGAAGGGGTCATGCCACCACCTTGCTGGCCCAGAGTGCCTCCTCCCAAGTGATTCAGCGTGTGACTTCGTTAAACAAAGACCCAAGTAATTAGGGTTTAATTTAGCATCCAGGTCTTCACTTTTTGTGAACTGTGTGAAAACTAGTCTTTGCATTTTGGAAAGTGGGGGGCCTCTGGACATGAAAACTTAAGAATCCCACCCATATTATACAGGCACATGCTACCTACCGGTGTTTCAAAAAAGAAACCTCATCTATTTCATTATGTGGTACCACATTTGAGCTAGTAAATTCCTTGTAACCAACAGTGCTGAAAAATGTGAAAGGCTTTTAAAATATTATTGGTCGATGTCAAATTTCTCATCAATTTGCCCTAACTTTGGAGACAGGCCCAGGAGCTAAGTTAACTCTGTTCCTTCAAACCATCCATAATTTGTGGTTCCCATTGACTGAAATTCGAGACATTAAATCCTGTCAAGTGCAAAGTTTGTTAAGATAAGAAAAAGATTTCTCTTTAGTGATTAGGTCCAATAAAGGTCATTTCAGTGTTCTGTTCAGTGTCTTCCTCTGATGCTGCTTGTCATAATTTTTCTAGCATGGAGAAGACTTAAGTGACACGTTAAGGAAAAGAGCAGAGTGAGAAAAATAACCTAAAAAATGTATGTAGAAGCCATAATGCTGCCCTTTTATCAAAAATACCTAAGCTTAGTTTCTTGGATCATGACTCAAGACATCAAAATATTTTGATAAGAATGAGGTTTATTTGAAGTCTCCACACTGGAGTACTGGAAGCTCTGGGCATGTGTTTTAGTTTTTGGTTTTTTTTTTTTAATTTTTGCATAGAAGAACTGGAGTGCCGGCTGGGAGGAGGTGTGGGGGGAGACACACCAGAGACAGAGTGGGGAGCAGAACAGGTGCATCTACTGAAATCCACTGCTGAGGGGCGCAGGAGGGAGACTGGAGAGGCCTCCGGGGCGGGAACTGAACTCAGACTGTGGTAAGAGCCTGAGACTAACCCCCATGCCACAGGGCGGTCAGTGTGTTTTCTATTTCTAATTATCTCTCACAGCCTCCCTGTAAATGGTGCTGCACAGACAGAGCTGGCGAGGAAGGCCCTTTCTCAGGCACATGGTGGCTTTGCCCAGAGAAGCAAGCAGGCTCTCACACTAGCCTGCTAGGGCTGTTTGCAAGGAATCTCACTGCGCCCTCTGGCTACGGCTGACTCACACAGGTGCTCACAATTCCCTGACATGATGGCAATTTTCCATGGACTGAACACACCTGAGAGTGGCCTGAGACTTGGGCAGCCCCCTCTCCACACTGGGCAGCCTGGCCTCCCCGGGGTCAGCCCAAGCGTGGACACTAAACCCCCTCCCCGCCCGCCCATCCATCCCTGGAAGCCTCTTTCCCCACCCACCTTGATGGTTGTGGGTTTCTGTAGTAAAGAGGCCATCAGGAGGGAACTTAAATGGCAAACACAGTCACCAAGCTCCTGAAGCGCAAATCCACGAACCCAGCACAGGCAGACTCAGACTCAGTACCTGGGAGGACTCTCCGTGGTCAGACCATGGGACTGTGTCCTCCCCGGGGAGGGCCTGGGGCCCTCTGGGGTCCTTTAATCAGGGCAGGAACCCATCATGAAGCTCCACCCTCATGACCTGATGTCCCCCCGAAAGCCCACCTCCTCGCTCCATCACCTGGAGGGTCAGGATTCAGCATAATTTAGGGGTGACAGACTGTCCATCCACAGCACATCCAGCACGACTAGCAGCTCTGAGAAGGAGACTTTCCAGCACATCTCAGCTCAGTGAGGTTACCCAAGGAGACCCAAGGACTGGATAAATCAGTAACAGGGAAGCAGGGAGCTCTGAGGTCAGGGTGGGGCTGGACGAAGCTATACCCCACAGCACTCAAATCCAGCAGCTGCCGGCTTTCCAGCCCCAATTTGGGTAGAGTCCGTGGGAACAGCCCCCGTTCAACCCTGTCTACTGGGGTACATTCCCAAAACCAGGAGCAGATGCACTGAGGACTTTCTCCATGGTGGAGATGAGAATCTAAAGGTCTGGTTATGACCTCAGCAAGTGTATAAGCACAAGACAGCACTCTGGAGACTGAAGGAGCCTTTCCAGAACAGACTCCCAAGGAAGGGAGTGGACCCTGCATTAGCCAGCTGTGGCGGAGACCCTATCCAGACATGGAAATCGCTAGATTTATTTCTGAGAACAGAACCATTCCTTCTTGTATCCTTGAGAGAAAAAACACCTTGCAGCCTATGAGAGGTCAGTGCCTTCGTTACAATCTCTGAGAGATCCTAGAATCAACATCCGCATAGACCCCACCACCCCGGCCCTGCATTCTGATGGGGTCCTCACGTCTCCCACTATTTCATCCACATTTCAGCTGGGGTTTACCTTCATCCTTGGTCTTTCAGAACAATCATTGCAACAGTAAGAAAGAGTTCATTTTCCCACAATATACAAAGAGAAAGTTTATTAGAAAGAGACAGGAGAAAAAAAGACACTTGCATAGGCACAAGCAGGCAGGAAGAGCTGCCCCGAAAGGGACAGGTTCAGAGAGAGACAAATGCATGGGTGTGGGCAGGTGGCCTTCAGCGAGTGGCCTCCACTGAGGGAGGTCAATGCAGAGGAGTCATGGCATGATACAGGTCCCGGGCAGGCAGGAGGCTGCCGCCCTGCGGGAGAGAGCCGGTGGCAAGAATCACCTGCATAGGCACAGGTGGGCAGTGGAAAAGCTGTCACCAAAAGTAGCTTTGAAGAAAATAAAAAGAGCAGATGAAGCAAGACACTGTATGACTTTAAGGGATTCCAATATAGAAGATGCAATTAAAGCTGATGACCCCACGGGCAAATTAGCCACACCCGGTGGTATCAGTTTTTCCCTTTGGTCTCTCCTTCCTTCCCCAGATACTGAGAGGTATGAAAAATCAAGCAAGAAATAGAAATATTTTCCCAAAAGTTTGAATTCTTATTGTGCTCATAGAAAAGATTGCATCCTTTAGAATGAACTGATTTAGATTTCCACTCGCAAATCATCTCAGATCCCTTATCTTGCGAAGAGCCTATCATTTTCTGATTACCCTCATAGTCATGAGAGTAGAATACAGAAAGAATTCAGGTATAGAGGGATAATTTGAGTTTTCTATGCAAGAAAACCCTTCTATTCATTGACCAAGGTAAATATCAGACATTCTTTACTGTTTGGTTGTGTAAAAAATAAACACTTGAATGATACCTTCTGAGCACAGGACATGTTTAATATCACCCAGTGTTGATAAATGAGCACTCAGGGATTATTCATCAATATTCGGCAGAGAAATCTGTTGACTTTCAATGTTGCTTCAAAAGTGAAGGGTAAAGTTATCCTATTCATCACCTTTAGCCCTCTCTCAGGATGATTGAACAAAACTATGTGAACGTTTCAACAGAGATTTTTAAAATCTAAAGTACTGAATAGCAAAAAGAAATGGTAAGAAAACATAGCCCTCTACTTTTGCTTGGTTATTCCAAGCATTTCCAGTTACACAAAACCCTTAGTTTTCATTCCAACCTACTAAAATAAGAAATGAGAAAAAGAGACACATTTGACATCGTAATCTATGTTTTTGTTTTGGGGTTTTTCTTCAAAGCGCTGAGAAGACACTAAAAGCCAGACAATAATTGCACGGAACTAAACATGACTCTAAATTGAATTAATTGGTATTCAAAAGTTTGAATTTTGTGCCAGATTATAATAGTGTCTGCTTAATGGTAAATCACTCAAACAGGCATTTTAAAACCCAGGGTCTTCATTAGGCTTCAACAGCGGTGCAGGAACTCGGCACTTCCATCCACACTCTGGGCCTTCATTTGGGCCTAAACCCACAAGAATTGGAACGTGGGGCAGAAACCTACATTCTTCAGGACAATCTTTAGGATACTGGGCACTAAGCAACATCCAGGAAACAAGGAATCTAATTAATGTGTACCCCAGAGAGCCCCAAAGCTCAGGAGAATTTAGCAGCAGGAAACTCCCCAGAGCTGAGTGCCCAGGAAGAAGGTAGATTCTGCCACCAAGGGTACTGCTCAGCCCTGGGGTAACTCCATATCAGTACCCAACCGTCCAGCAGCAATGCCTGGAGGCCACACTCGCCATCGCCTGCCTTGGGATACACAGAGGATATCACACAACTGATACAATCCAAAGCTAATAGCAACTTGGAAGAAATAAAGGCTCTAGGTGGAAAACATCTCAAAACAAGACAATCAGCAACAGGAGTACGTTGAGATGTGTAAGTTCTGGAATGTATTAAAAAGGCAGAATCGGGGCCTAGGGGTTGAGTCTCAGCACTGTCACTGTGCCGGCCTGAGTTCCAACCTGGCCAGGTTGCTGGCAGACGGCCTCAGCCTGCAGAATTTCAGGAGGGTTCTGGGTGAAAGGGGAGCCACTCTCCAGGCTGGCCTCGAGGACACCTGCAAGGCCACCCACTGGTGCACCTGTGTGAGGTCAGGGTACACACTCTAAGTCCAAGTAGCAGCCGGGAAAGCTCCTCCCACTGTTCCCAACCATCGCCTGAGGCCCATGGGTGTCTTGGTCCCACAGAGTCCTCCAGGAGTGCTGCTTCTGGGCAGACCAAGGGCAGAGGGGCTTCGTGGGGGTGTGGTGGCTTCAGGCCCAGTGGCCTCACAAGGTGGGGGCGGCAGGAGCGCAGCAGTCAGGGCACAGACCTGCACAAAGCAGCAAACAGGGCAAGGGGCTCTGTCCACACTGCATTAGACCTTGGACTGCGGGTGTGCCAGGACACTCGTCTGCAGGTCCATGCCGAGGCTGCCTTCTGGTGAAGTGAGGGCCAGCCGAGCTTCTCATTCCCCAACAGCACCACTGTGTGACTCTGAAACTATTGCCCAAGGCCTTTATAATGCCACCCTCACCTGGCTTTGCCTAAATTACCATCAGTGGCTACTGCAGGACAGAGCCCGCCACCCTGCGGCCCACAATGTAATGTGGCTACCCATCCCCCTCATCCTGCTCTGTGGACAGGAGCCATGGGCCCAGCACAGCTAAGTCCAGAGGGCCAAGCAGGACCTTCCCACTAAGCTGCGGCCCGAGGGTACCGTTGGGCTTGGTGGCCTCTCCTGGGAAAAGCTGGCTTCTTTTCTGTGGGCATCATTCTGGAGAGACATGAGCCAGTTGCCACAAGGCTGATGAAAGGATGCACACACTGGAAGCAATGAGCTTCAAGAAACGAAATACTGGTGAGCACCTGGGTTCAGCCAGACCTGCAGCCCACGCTGCCCTCCACGTCACATCCATCAAAGGTCGCTCTTTTCGTTCTTTGTTTGAACCAACTTGAGTTCAATATTCCGTGACTACAAAAGTGAGGAGCTGACCCGGTACAGCCCATCACTTCAGGCCCTGGTGCAGCTAGTGTGTGTTCCTGATCGAAGAGCAGCATGGAACGCAGTGTGGATGCTGGCAGAAGACAGAGTGGGTGGGGAGCAAGGGAGGTTGGGTGAGAGGAAGAGATCAGTGTTGCAGAACAGCCGATCTGAGAGGCAACGAGGGGATGAGTGTGTAGCCGGGAAGGGTTCTATCATCGCCACCAAAAATTATCTCCCAGATGGTGCCACCCACAAAATAAAATGCACTAGTAGGCTGATCTCTTCCTCCCGTGGGTACTTTGTCACTAAATGGCCACCTCTAAAAATCATACTGTTTTGAAAGAAAGTAATTTAAATTGGGTAGTGAATTACACAGACCAATAGACTTTGATAAACAAGTCCGTTCTAAACTGATAAACTAGAAAAGCCATTTCTAAAACAATTAAAGCTGAATCCCACTGCCTGCCTCCCACCGGGCTGGGACCCGGATGGAGCCTACTTCCAGCCGGAGCCAATGACCCTCAGGATGACCGCAAAGATCAGTATGGCGATGCCCACCTACCTCTGGAGCCCAGAGGGGGCAAGCAGCCAAGTTGCCAGAGCTGGCTTTCCCCTGGAGAATTCCTGTGCCACATATTTAGGGACACACAGACGCAAACAGCTGGATGCAAAGTCTGAAAGCTCCGATGTCCACAGACGAAGCTCAGCCCTGGGGCGGGAGATGGAGCATCTGTTGCTGAAACCAGCTTCGTTTTCACTGGCCCATACTTTTTCAATATGAAATTCAGCATTTATCCCTAAAACGTTTAATCAAAGCAAGACCCCAGAAGTCGTGAAAAGGATTCCAACTCGGGGCCTCCCTGGTGGCATAACCAATTAAAGCACAGCACTGCAAGGCTAGCGAAGCCTTTTCAGCATCAGTTCGATTCCCAGCCAGGGAGGTGACCACATGGCACAGCAGACCTCTCCTGACCCGCCCGCTGCTCCCCTCAGCGGTGGCCTTCATCTGTCTGCCTATTCTGCTCCCTATTCTGCCTCTGGTGAATCCTCTCACCACCCCTGCACCTCTGGCCTGTACCCCAGTTCTATATGCATAAATAAATAAATCTTTAAAAAAAAAAAGGATTCCAACTTCTAGTTATTAAGAGCTTTAAAACTTTCCTGGTATCCATTGTTCGTCATCATTGTTCATCACTCTAATATTTATAAGAATATTAACATTAACAGGTGGGAATTATAGTTATAAAAGCTCACAAATTCCCTATCAGGAAATGCATCAAATTCCTTCTGTGTCCTGCCTGGAGGCTAGCAAAATGTTTGCATGTTTAAACCTTTTCTTGTTAAAGAAACCTTTTTCTTTTTTCTTTATGGGCCATTTATTTTATTGTGTATTAAGCCAACAAGAGAAAAATTGATCTGACATTTACTTTCAGATGTGATTTAATATAATCGTGCGTGAGTCTCAAGTATATTTTCTCCTATAGCTGTAAGCCACAGCGTCACTCCTACAGGCCCCAGGAAAGATGTTTAAAAGGGCTGATCATGGATCTGTCCCTGGGGAAGAAGTCTCCCCTTCAGTTTTTATTATAATCCAGATCATGTCTCCTATCACGTTTCAGGAAACAAAAGAAATAGATTAAGAGATAGAAAAACTGGCAAGAATCCCCTGCAGCTACTATTGACATTTATCAGGAAATCTCAGACCAGGCTACATCTGATTTCCAATAGCCTTCAACTCACCAAGCCTTCATGTTTGGGGGGGAGAGGAGGGAAAGCATTTAACCCTGTGTATGCTATTCAACCTGGGATAGCTCCTCTCTGAGGAGCTGAGTCTGGATTAGGAGGCTGGGGTGGAAATTCAGGCTCAAGCTCTTCCTTACTCTGGCCAGTCACCTTCGTAAGGTAATAGTCCGGAAAAGGTCAGGAGAAATTCAGGTTACAGTCTCGAGAGAAATTAAAGGACACTCTGATCAAGACTTACCTGAAGCCCAGCCTTTTCTCCCTTGTCAGCTGTGTGAACCCATAAATTCAGCCTAAGAATGGATTTAGCTCCGTGTCTGATCATGATCTAGTACCAGCTACTTTTCTGTTAGGTGTGCATATTCAATCTGAAATAAGTTCAAATTCTTGATACCAGGTGAGATACCACTAAGTATTTGCTATGGCTATCATTATCACATCACATTCATCACCATCACCTTTATCACCACTACCACCATTATCATCACCATCTACCACAATCACCACCATCATCATCACCTCCATCACCATCATCACACTACCACCACCATCATCACCATCACCACCACCATCACCAGCACCACTACCATCATCAACACCATCACCACCACAATCACCACCATCATCACCATCACCATTACCACCACCACCATCTCCATCTTTATCATATTCATCTTTATCAGCCATTCTTTATAGGGCTTGTATGCAGGCCCTGTTCTGTCAAGCCAGCAGTAGGGCAAAGTATTCATCCTAAAAGGAAAAATGGACATAAAATTGTTTGATATCAATTTTTGCCCAAGACAAATGGATAAGAAAATGTTCTGTGTGAAAAGGCAGCTTCCCCTGGAGCAGCTCCCTCTGAATGCACAATGGAGCCCAGAATGGAGATTGCCTGCTTCCCTCAAATGCCTAAACCATGCCTGCGGGGTTAGGCTAAAAGTATTCTTACATGCGAAGTAAAAGACAAATTCAGCTCAGGTGGGGGGATTTGGGAGTTAACACAACGTCCCTGCCTTCCACTCTCAAAGGAAGAGAAGGCACTAACGGGGACTGTGAATGTCTAGAGCTATTGGCAGTAACAGATTTTAAAAAATACATTTCAATTCATCAGCTTTGATCCAGAATCTTTATTATAGCAAATGACGGTTATTAGGTAAAGACATCCCTGCATCCTCGGTGAAGGGCAATGTGCTTTCAACCCATTTGAGCTGGTTAAGCTTTCATGGATTAAAAGCCTTTTAATAAAACCTGCTGAAAAGTTTCTCTCTCCCTGGGCAGTGCAGGAACAGAAATCATCACACAAGCCTGGCCAGGAAAGATAGGTCTTGGGTCTATAGAGCGGGCTGGGGTGCCAGATTTCCCCCAAAGCCTGGCGGCGCCTTGTGTGCCGTGTTCAGAAGTGCAGGTGCAGGACCCACAGGTCTGGGGGAGCCGGGTGCCACTGCCAGACCACACCCCGCTGCCCACACTCATGGGGATGCACCAGCCCCCATGCGGCCACCCAACTTCCACTTCAAATCACATTCGCACTTCATGAAATACTCTTGGTGTTTTGTTTTTCCAGTAACTTTTAAAACGCTGGGTTTGCAGTTTATTCACAGGGCTGTGGGCTGGCCCCAGGGGCATATCCAGCTGCCTCAGTCTGCACGGAGGCAGTTCTGCCAACTGCTGTATGACCTGAGGTAGCCTGACCTCTGTGCCTCGTTTGGCTCCTCCAGTTATCAGGACAAAAATAAGAGCTGCCGGGCTTAGGTGATCCAACAACTCTCAGAGTCCGCCAGGGAGCCTGGTAACAGCCCAGAAGCCATAGGCCCGGTGGGCCAGTCTGGGAGAGATAGGGCTTCCTCCAGGCAGGGCCCACTTCTGGCGACTCCCCGTCTCTCCCCCGCAGGCGCCAGGAAGCCGCTCCTGACTAAGGAGACAGACCAAGGACCAGCATCTGCAAGGCAGAGACTCCAGCCTGCGCTCCAGAGAGTGAACAACACACAGTATCGCCTCTACCCACAGCGTCTCCAGCGAAATTTGGCCTCGGTTCTGTCACTTTTCCCAGAGTACAGGCAAAACCGTCTTTGGTTTGTTTTCCTTTTTTATTTTATTTTATTTATTTTTTGTCAACTTTTATTTCTAACATTCAAAAATAAAGCCCTGTCTAGCGGGTGAAGGCGCGTTCAGCAACCAGGAATAAGCAGATGTCTCCCATTAGCTCGGGAGAGCCTCATCCTCCACGCACTTTAATTTTATTTTTCTGTTTAATGTTCATCAATAAAGGGTGCGGAGAAAAGACTTCAGACAAATAATGTAGTTTCACAAGCTGCCAGGCGGGCAAGTCTGCAGGGCTGATGGGAGGACCCGGCTCTGGGTCTGGGATGTGCCGAGAGCCCCATGAGCTCCAGTGGTTTATTGAAAGAAAACAGCGTCTCCAAAACAGCCCTGTGGAGCTTACAGAGACTTGGAAGAGCAGGTGACCTTGGCGTGACTTGCCACCGCCTCTCACGGGCCCCAGGCCTGTGCTGGGTGCTGGGCCCGCTGCTTCTCCAGGCAGCAGGAGCCATGGGGGTTCTTGTTCTCTAGACAGGAAATGTGGGCTGGACGCCTGGGGGGTCCCCAGGTGTCTCCAGAGCCCCCTGCTAATGTGAGTGACTCTTGCTGTCACTTGCTCAAGGTCACATTTTGGGGCCAGTTTGACTAAAGAATCCTCTTTATCTTCACAGGAAAGGAATGAGCTCTCTTGCTCTGGAGTGGCCTTGGCTGTTGCCCCGTATTTGATAAAGATGGGGACTACTGTTTTATTTTTGTCTCTCTGGCAAATCTTCGGAGTAAGCAAAATAAACCCTCCAATATTTATGCTGTGGTGGGTGCTTAAGAATCTTCCTTTTATCAAAGTCTGCCCAGCCTTTGAGCTTGGTGTCTCAGGCCCGCTTGGATGAAACCTCCTTTTCTGTGTTGGTGGCATTTGGAATAGTCGGAATTTGTGACAAATAATACTGGCTTGCCTCTGGTGGGAGTGACTTAAAGTTGCATTTGAAATAAGCCTATTTAAGAAAAAGTTGAGAAATTATTTTTAAAGATTTATTTTTTTATGCATGCAGAACTGGGGTATAGGCCAGAGGCTCATGGGCAACGAGAGGCTTCACCAGAGACAGAGCAGGGAGCAGAACAGGCAGATCGATGAAGTACACTGCTGAGGGGAGCAGCTGGCGGGTCAAGAGAGGTCTGCCATGCCATGTGGGTCACCTACGGGGAAGCCAGGGATCGAACTCATGCGGAAGTGGCTTTAGCTTCTCAGTGCTGTTTTCCTTTACCCGCTATGCCACCAAGGAGGGCCAAAGTGGAGAATTTTTTTTTTTATTTTACAAAAGTTTATTTTTACATCAATTTGTACATTTTTTTTTTCCATCTCAATTGTAATCCCCTCGGGTTTCCCATCACCAAGTCACCCGTGTGCCATCACCATAATCCCGTGCACTTCCCTCTCCACCCCCCCATTTTTGATCCCATTCCCCACTCCACCCCGCAAAATGTCTCTGGAATATGGTTGTTCATTATTTTTGTTATTTTCTCACCTGGTCCATTATACTCCTGCTATGAGTGAAACCATCCAGTATTTTTCTTTCTCTTTCTGGCTTATCTCACTAAGCATGATCTTTTCCAGCTCCATCCAAGTTGCTGCAAAAGACATGTGTTTCTCTTTTTTGGTTGCTGAGTAATATTCCATTGTATATATGTACCACATCTTTCTAATCCAGTCATCTACTTTTGGGCATTTGGGCTGCTTCCATGTTTTTCCAATTGTAAATAAAGCAGCAATAAACATGGGGGTGCAGGTATCTTTTTGAATCAATGTTTTTGTGTCTTTTGGGTAGATACCTAGGAGTGGGATTGCTGGGTCGAAGGGAAGCTCCATGTTTAGCAGTTTGAGGAAGCTCCAAACAGTTTTCCATAGTGGTTGTACTAGTTTGCATTCCCACCAGCAGTGCAGGAGAGTTCCTTTTTCCAAAGTGGAGAAATTTTAAAGAGGAAAAGTGACTTAATAATTGAGCAGATCCTGGCCAATCGGGGAAGGGTTTTAGTTAGGGGAAGAAAGGATCACACAGGGCAGGAGGGGTGATGCTGGCCCGTGGGTGTGAGAGAAGCTGCTGGGTCATCCGAGCTCACAGTCCCAGACAGGTCCCCATGTCTTTACTGACCTCTGTCACCAATGGCAGCAAAGTCCCTCAGCCTCCTGAGTTGCTGCTTCCCAAGGTTCTGGGCAGTGTTTTCTAGAATCACGATCCAAGGCTAAACACTTATCAGCTTGGAAAGTGGTTACAGCCAGTGTCCAAAACCTAAAATCCAAAAAGGGGACCCCTCCAAGGGGGACTCAGGGCCACAGAGCAGAGGTGGTGTGGCAAGAGCTGGAACTCTGGAGGAGATGCAGGGAAGAGCAGGACAACTCGAAGCAAAGGCAGGGCACCGGTCTGTGTGGCTCCCAGGGGCCGGGAGGCCGTGGGCCACTGGTGGGAATAGCTGGGGCCTACACGGGCTTAAAGAGGACCAATTTATCCATTAGCGAGGTGTTTGTTTAGCTGAGCTAGGAAACTCAGCAATAATTCCTCTATCCACAAAGTCATTCACTACCTTGTGAGAAGCACTAGAGAGCACATGGAGCTGGCCCAGCCTCTCAGAAGTGCATAGGACTCTGCCCTCTGCCCATCACCACCCACAGCCCTTGGCTTTGTGAAGTGGGGCCTCATCGTAACAAGAAGGCTGCCACACTCCATGCACAGGACTCTCATAACATAGCCCCAAAAGGGATGGTGATGTAGTAGTGACATCAGGGCAACATGGGGCACTGTAGGGATGACATCGGGAGGTGTAAACATGATGTAAGGAAGGGAAGGGAACATTGGACCAACACTGGCTAGAAATGTGGAAAGGAAATCTGAAATTATTACTGTCAAATGCACGTGGAAGAAAAGTTAAGTAATGTTGACAGACATAAGGCTCAGTTGTTTTGGGAAATCATAATGAAATGTCCAGATGTAGTTAAGCCCATTAAAAGTGGACAAGAAGTGGGCCCTCCCTGGTGGCGCAGCGGGTTAAAGCGCAGCACTAAGAAGCTACAGCCACTTCCGCATGAGTTCGATCCCCGTCTGCCCCGGAGGAGATCCACATGGCACGGCAGACCTCTCCTGGCCCACCCGCTTCTCCCCTCAGCAATGTACTACGTCGATCTGCCTGTTCTGCTCCCCACTCTGTACCTGGTGAATCCTCTCACCCTCCACATCTCTGCCTGTACCCCAGTTCTAAATGAATAAATAAATTAATTTTTTAAAAGTTATTTTAAAAAAGTGGACGAGAAGCATTTGCTATTGCTTATCCTTCAGCATTTGTGATGACTCTGTGGTACTCAGATTTATAATGTCCTCTGGGCACTTTTTCTTTGCTCACCAAACTATTTTTTTTTTTAAGATTTATTTATTTGTGCATACAGAACTGGGGTACAGGCCAGAGGCTCAGGGGCGGTGAGAGGCTTCACCAGAGACAGAGTGGGGAGCAGAACAGGCAGATCAACGAAGTACACTGCTGAGGGGAGCAGCGGGCGGGTCAGGAGAGGTCTGCCACGCCATGAGGTCACCTCCGGGACAGGCAGGAATCGAACTCATGCAGAAATGGTTTCAGCTTCTTAGTGCAGTGCTTTAACCCACTGCACCACCAGGGAGGGCTCTCACCAAACTATTTTTAATGAACTTTCAACCTTCCCTTTCCCAGTTGGGGGATTCTTACCTCTCGGGTGTCTGAAATGGAGGGCCTATAAAGGATGCCTGCAGATTAGCAGGCAGGCTGCAGTCATAGGAAGTCACAGAAAGAGGGTGTCTGTATTGTGTTCTAGGAGGAAGAACTTTGGGGCAGCCAGTGTCCCTGCCACTTGGGCCAGAGGAGCCTACCCTCTGATTCCATGCCTGGCGACTTAGCTAGGACATGTGCCTTGTGGTCAGTTCCTACCTGGCCATCCATGAGAAAGTCCCAGGAGCTCCTTCCTGCCTGGATTTTGCTCACTCTGGCAACAATTTACTGACTACTCTCCATTTCCCTTGAAGTTCTGCATGGACTGTAGGCCAATGGCCAGTAGACAGGGCTACAGCAGGCCCCAAGACTCACCTGGCATTTCCTTTCCACCTTTATCCCTGTGCCTCATTCCTTATTTACTATAAAATAGACCAAGGAAATGACACGATGACAGGTACAGGCTAAGGACAACACAGTGAAAGAGGAAAGTGTTGTTTGGCTGCTTATTTCTAGATTTTATGTTATGTGAGAAAATGGTACTGATTCTCACACACACACAGATACACACACACCTTGTCTTCTTCCTGCTTTTGTACCTGAAGAATGAGGATTGATGCTAGAAGCTCTGGCAGCTATTTGCAACCATGAGCAGACTAAGAATATGCATGTGGTGATAAGACAGAAAGAGTCTGAATCCCAAGAAATATGGAAGAACTCGTGAGCTAACCCTAAAACTGCCCAGCTTTAGACTTTCTGTGTATGAGACAACAGCCACCCTTGTTAAAAGGCAACTGGCTGCACATTCTGCAATTGGGCCTCAATGTCAGGCAGCATTGAGGAGCCTGAAATGCTAATTGTGAAATGCCAAGACCCATGATTAAGTGTAAGTCAAGGAATTGCAGGGGTTGTGAGTAACCTTCCCCAAAGCCCTAGCAATATAAGTAATGTTTATGTGACTTGAATATGGAATTAGCCAGAGCACATTTGCCTCCCAGGGTGAGTTTTGATCTCCTAATGCTGTTCCTAGTCTCTGTGAGTCTGCACATGACACTCAAAAAATGGACAGTCACCTCTGACAACTTTATTCACAGTCCAGAGCTCTGTCCTGCACTTAGGAGGGGAGATTTTTCAAAGAAAAAGACCACCAGAGGCAAGCAAGCCTTGGTGTGTGGCATTTAATTACAGGGGCCCAGGAATCTCGCTAATTTCTTCCCACCCAGTGTGATGGAGAGAAGCAGATGTCCTGTACCCCTACCTGCCAGCAATTCCCAAAGAAAATATCCAGCACCCATCTGATAAGAAACCTTATAAACAGTTCCAGGCCCCATTAGTCAACTAGGAATACAAATAATTGCTTTTCCCTTCAGAAGCTCCATCTTTTCTCAGAACAGAGGCTGACATCAGCCCCAGACACTGTTGGCTTTAGAAGTCCCTCCCGCGGCTGAGCTGCATCCACGGGGAAGCTAATGCACCCTCAGAATGCACCCCTCAGAATACCCTCCACCTTGACTTCTGGTTACAGTGAAGAGTCCATTAAATGATTTCTCCATGACAGACAGAAGATCTATCCTGGGCAGATCACACAAATAGACTTTCAGGCCTCTCTGTCATTTCCTTCCATGAGCAGGATGTTGCCTGGGGCACCCCAGGCCCTCTCTCAGCTAAACAGCTGACGGTCGCCCCTATGTACAAGATGCTTGTCCCGGCCACCAGGAGTGGTGGTGAACACCCCCGCCTTCGTCCCTCCCCATCTCCTGGGCCCCAGGGATCCACCGCAGGCACTGCGCATCTTGGAGAAGCTCACCAGTGCAATAAGCAGCACATACGCTCTGTTCAAACACAATCGTCATCCGTTCAGAACTTGCTCGCAAACTTCTGAGGCCACTCTGCCTCCTGAAGGCTGGGGCCTCTCCCTCCACTGGGACGTCAGGCTGAGCCAGCCGCCGCCAAGATGCCAGGCAAGGGAGCAAGCACGTGGAGCCCGGTAGTGGGTTGTCTGTGGCTCCTCAGCTCCTGCCCCCAGTCCCGGGGCTGGGCACTCTGACTGCCCATCTGCTATGCTGCTGGCACTGATGGCTCAGCTGAGGGGGCTGAGGCAGAGCCCAGGGCCATTCTCCCCAGAGGGGCACAGGGCTTTCCTGGGCCTGCAGGGCTGACTGAATAAGCAGAGGCTCTCATCCTTCAGATCCCTCAGGAATGTGAGGACAAGATCACCCTAAAGGGGAGGGGGGGCGGCGGGGGCAGGAGCTTCAGGAGGGACAGGACAGTTGTGCTTGATGAGAGAAAAAAAGGCTGAGGCCCCAGTCCACCTGGCTGACCAACCAGGGAGGGAAGAGCGTTCCCTCTGGCCAGGGCCCCCACCCGCTGCCTCCTTGGGGTTTTTGTCTTTTTTGTATTTCCTGCTGTCCCTGCAGGGGACACCACCAAGGACCTCTGAAAACCAGCGTGCCCAGAACCAAGGGGCTCAAGTCTTGCTAGTTCATCTCACCCCAGGAGCCACCAGAGGTAACTCTTCTCTTGCAGTGTCTAACTGGAAGCTGGGTCAGATGTTTTGATAAGCAAAACTGGCCAAAGCTCATTACCGGCCCTTCCCATCCCCTGCCCCCCCCCCAACAAGTGCCCGCCCCTTTTGTTAAGCAAAACTGGCCAAAATCCATTCAGACCCCACCAATAATTACCCCCACCGCCTCCCCATTGAACAAGTATCTCTAGCAGCAGCTAAAGGCCCAAGGGGATTGGCCTCCACCTGCCCCACTTACTGTCAGGTGAGTCCTCTCACCTGCGGAGAAGCATCACCTCTCACTCACCTATGCTGACCCTGTAGGAAATCTTTCCTGCCGAGAAGGCAAGAACCTCAGTCCCTTAGCCCCTGGGCCCCAATATCTTGACCTAGTCTGGAGTCTGGATTAGAGGAGAGCCCTGCCCCTTCTTAACAGATGAAGTGACCCTCAGCACCTTCCTGGTGGGGTGCAGGCCACTGCAGCCTCCCCAGGTACCCACGGCAGGTGCCACACCTGAGACCCCTCACGCCCGGGAGCCCACATCACTCAAATGGCCAGGCCACCCTACTAAGAAGGGCAGCAGGGAGACCAGGAGGGAGGCAGTCTGTGAGAAGAGAGGGATTTGAGATTCTCTTTTATACTGTTTTTCCCACTCTCCTACTTGGGGCCCCAGTTTGCACCACTTATGTGCTGGGTCTGGTCTTGGGCGCTGGTCTCTGGCCCCGCTTCAGCCCGGGGCTGGCTGGCTTTTCTGCAAAATCAGCTCTCAGCACAGCCTGGAAGCAGCACCCCCAAATTTGAGTCTCTGCTCTTCCTTCTCTGGGTGACCAGATTTCACCTCTATGAACTCCTGTTCCCTCCACCCATAAAGAGACTAAATGAGCCAACTCTGATCATAGGCTTGGGGGAGGTTAAATAGGTCCCTGAACCTGCAGGGGGCTCACAGAAAGCCTGGCACCTGCACATACACACACTCTCTCTCTCTCTCTCTCACACACACACACACACACACACATACACACACACTCACTCACCCACAACACCCCATGCAGCCCAGGGAGCAGATTCTGCTCAGGAAGAGAACTTTCTGTTAAAACAAATAATGACTTTGTACGGTTAATCAGCCTGAACCTCCTTCCATTATTTGTTTGTGATTAGATCTGGGTGTTCATCCAATTTTCCAGGTCTAGAATTAGACTTCAACCCGGAGCTAAGTGGAGATCTCAGTGGCTTTAACTCACCTAGCAATAGGGACACCTGGCCAGGTGACAGCCCTCCCAGCTGAGCCCAGCTCCCAGGAGCAAAATCTTCAGGTGACAAAGAAAATCCAGTTGCCTGCATCCTGGGTAATCACGGATGTCATCCAGCCTGACAAGTGTTCACCCAGCAGAGTGAAACAGTATCTGACTCCTCTTCCGCCTCAAAGCCCTGTTGTTAAATAGGGCGTGCTATTTAAAATGTTAGTTTCATTAGTTTCATTAACGTCTAGCATCCTATTATCATCAACAGAAAGCGTTGCTCAGGACGTCTCTGCCTGTGTAAAGGCCCATCCTTTTTGCTTCTTGGGCAGAAACAGCTGCTGCTTCAGTTTCTGAATCTAAGCTCCCAGCTTTGGGGGCAAATAATGACTCGAGGCATTTCATGGAAGCATGTCTGCTATCGAGTGTCTTTCTCAGGTCCTTCAGCCAATAACAGAATTTGGGGGGAGAAAAACTAGTTGAATCTGTCCACATGCAGAGGAGGCCTCAGCCCAAGCCTGGAGGGCCATCGGCTCACTGTGCCTTCCGGGATTTGCAGTCATGGTGCTGTCTGGGGGCTGAGGACACCATACCCATCGCAGGTCAAAGGTCTGAGGAAAATGCCTCCCTTCCTTTGCATCCACAGAGCAAGGAGGCATGAGCCCCCAAGTGCCCACACATCCTCAGCCAGCCCGTGGGGACTCGGGAACATGCCCACCACCGCGCAGCCCCAGCACCCACCCCGCCTCCCATGCAGAGTCCCACGGGTCCTGAGTTTAGTGGTCCCCAGAGCACTGACCGCCCGCCCCCTGCACCCAGCCCCTGCACATACAGATGTACACGCAGCCACCGACAATGGGGTCCAGAGGGGAGGAGGTGGCCTCCTCTGCCTGTTGGCCCGAGTCCAAGACATGTTGACCTTGGAAGGACCTTGGACAGGGAGGACCCAAGCCCTGGCTGAGAGAACAGAGAAGACGTTTCCCCCACCTGCTAGGAGGCCAAAGGAGAAATTTCTCAAACGGTAAGGGTAGCTCCCCTATATAGGTGTCCTTCAAGTGAGACCATCCCATGTTTTTCTTTTTCCTCTGGCTTATTTCTCTGAGCACCATCCCTTCCAGCACCTTCCATGCCGCTGCAAGTGGCAGGAGTATATCTTTTGATTGCTGGATAGGAAGAATGTAGGGAAACCAAATAACAGATGGGGGGGAATAATAAATAAAAAACCAAATGTATCAGGCAACTACAAATCAGAGACATTCTGCAGGGAAGAGCACAGGGGACTGTGGAGACGGTGCACGTGTTTTGCAGGACTACACCTGAGGAAAAGGCAAAATTGGACCAAAATGAGCAATAATGTAAAATATATAACTAAATAAATTATTCTCAAAAAGAAATAACAATGTTTAAAAAAAGTTAAAGGTGCGTTGTGAGTGGTAAAACCTACTTTCTTTTAGCGCTGGAATGAAAGAGAGACTTCATGGATAAAATAACGAAACAACTGAAGAACATTTAAATGTTTATTTTCATGTTAAAAATGATGAGTTACCCTGTGGTTAGAATATACTTTTATGCTGGAAAATGAAGTCACTTTATTTCTGCAGTATTTCCAGAAAAAAAAGGAAAAAGGAAAAAAAATCCCAAAGTCATGAAGTGTAAGCTCGAAATGCTCTGGCAGGCTCCATCCACGACCCCCGAGCAGCGCCCCTTCCCAGCCAACTCCCAACCCCGCCGCAGGGGGGCTGGGCGGGGAGCTCCGAGTGGGACTTCCGTGCACCCACCAGCAAGCGCCCGCGGGCTTTGACTTGGAGGGGCGCTTCCGCATCTCCGCTTCGGTATTGCCCGAGGACAGTGAGAGCTGCGTGTCCTGCCCAGCGTGTCCGCCTCGGGCCACTCTCTGCCAGAGGTCATTTTTGAGATGTGCAAACACCACGGTGCTGAGGCCACGGAGGACCCAGATGGAACCACCCCCAGGGGTCGCAGAAGTTGGGGCAGAATCTCTCCTGTGGCCCTGACACCCAGCCCAGGGGGGTGTCTTTGTGAAGGAGAAGAGGGCTGGTGGCGCCAAGCCCGAGGGCAGGTGCTCCGTGGCGACCAGTGGGCACAGCTAGGCAGGAGGAGTGTCCCCCCAGCATCTGCTGGACACCAGGGACAGGGGCTGGCTGGCCAGTGTGCCCCAGGGGAAGAGGCCAGGAGGTCAGCCCCGACCTGCACACAGAACTAGGACTCACTACTGGGGCCTCTGGCGTCTTTCCTGTGTCTTCTCAAACACAGCGCCCCAGGGTTCACCCCAAAAGAGCTTCAATTCCCGTCACCAGCTTGGGATGCAGCGCAGGAGCCTGGAAACTGGGGTGCCACAGCCGCCACCCCCCCACCCCTGCAAGTCAGCCGGCCTCCAGAGCATCTGGAGCACAGAAGTCACTGCCTGTGACCCCTCAGAGTCCTCGGACTCCATTCTTGGGCTCGGAAGGACTTGCAGGTGCTGACCCCAGCAGTGTCCCGCACAGACCCCAGGAAACCACATTCCCAGTCTTGCAGCTTGGCCATCTGGCTCTTGCTTTGGGATAGAATTTTGAGCTGAGGTCCCACTGGTTGTCGCGTGACCAGCTGGAGACAAGTGGCTGGAATCCACCTTGTCCGGTCTGGTCCGCCAGGACCGTTTAGAGCAGAAAGGTCTCCGTGCAGTTCCGTGGAGCTGGCCCGAGGCGGCATCGGAGCCCCAGCGTGGGTGTCAGGCAACACGCCCGGCTCGCGCTCACCCTGGCTCTCCGGCCCACAGGTGCGCAGGGCGGCTGGTGTGGCAAGGCCCCGCCCACCCTGCCCATCTGGTATTTTGAACCAATGAGTCAATACAAGCCCACGAAGTACCCAGCAGCTCGGGGGACAGTAATGCCCACCTAGTACCCATGGGACCCGTGGCAGAGAGGATCGGCCTGGGGGAGGCCTGCGGGTCACTCGGAGGAGCTGTTCCCACCAATGGGGATCTTTTCGTGGGCTCCCTCGAAGCCACCCCCACTGGACTCCCTGCACTGTGGGGGCTCCTCCAGGTGGCAGCCACCCGCGAATGTTTTTGAAGCCACGAGCCTGGAAGTCTGGCTTCTTCCTGCCAAAGGGCGGTAGGGAGGGGAAATGACTAGAACATCTCCAACTTTGCTCCCCAGCTCTCATTTTAGATGCAAGAACAGCTGGACCCCAATTCTGGGCCCCAGGCTGACCTAGTCACTGCACAAATGAGCAGTGGTTCTATGGGCACTCTGAACGGCCCTGTGCAGAGACCTTCAGAGAATGAGCAGAGGCCTAGCGTAGGCACCCCTGAAGTCGAGGGGCCCTCAGGAGGTTTGGGGAGCTGCTGTGATCACCAGCAGCCCCGCTCTGAAGTGACTCAGGAAAGCGTGTCCGAAGGCCCTGGCTGTGCCTTCTCCTCCAGCTATCCCACCCCCGTAAGAGAGAGTGTGCCCTGCTTCCCCGCTGAAGTGCACCTGCAGCCCCACCCCAGCCAGGAAGCGCCCTCATTTCAGTCCTGGGGGCTTGCTTTTGCTCTGGCCGCTGTGGTGTCCAGTGCCGGGGACTTTCATCGTCACCACTTCTTGAGACCTGGATGGTCCTTTATTTTTATGACTTTTGGGGGAACCCAGGCCTCTCCCTCTGCGTGTACCGGGATCAGATGTGCTTCTCCAGCATCACTGGTGAGGGTCTCGGTGGGCCCACTGCAGGGCAGATCCCCACATGATGGAAAGTTGAAACATTCTTCTGGTAAAGTTGGAAGCTGCATGAAAACACCCCGACACCTCTTCCTTCCCAGCGCTTTGATTCTACATGCAGCTTCAGTCTGGAGATAAACAGTGCGGCCCGTGCAGCAGTGAAACAAATACGGCTTTTTCGAGGTGTTTCTGCCTGAGGATGCAGTCAGAGCCCAGAAATCTTCAAAAGCAGAGGAGGAAAAACCCCACATCTGTGGGTCATGACTTTCCCTGCTTTCTGTCTTTCACGTGACCCTGGAGAGACGGCCCTGGCCGCCCATGTGCTGCCCTAAGTGAACCCCTCGCCCCAAGCTGAAATAGAGGTTCCTGAACAGAGAGAAGTAAGGACAGAGCAAGGACGCGCATTTCAGGCCACCTGGTCCCCGACCGGCAGGTGGACACTGGCAGAGACCTGAACCCCTGTGGCCATCCAGGGCATGCCAACCTCAGCGACTCAGACACTGTCCCATGGTGCTCCACGGACAGAAGACATTTCTGTCCTTTGTGTTTCCAAAAGAATCCTGGAGGCCACAGGAACCAGGAGCAGGTGCAAAAGCATATAAAAATATCGAGCGTCGCTCCTAACAAATAAGGGGCCCACAGTCAGCCACCGTCCGTCCATCTGTCCACACTCAGGCCAAGGGCAGGAAGCGTCCACTGTGCTTTGAAAGGTCTAGGAATAGAAAAGCCAACACGCGAGCCTGCTCCAGTTCACGCAGCTGCCGGCTGAGGTCGGGACGATGCAGGTCAGCGGGCAAAGCCGAGGGCTGTGGCTCTCTAGGGCCGAGCCTGCCCACTGGCCCTCCACCCACGGTCAGGGCTCCACCACCCGCGTGGAAGGGCCCCACTCGCCCCCCTGCCGAGACGCCATCCAGCCACCCCCTATTGCCCACCGGCTCTCTGCCCCGCCGCCCAGAAAACAGAAGGCATAAAGGTGAATACGAACATAAGAAAGGGGTTACAGCGGATCGTGCAGCCTCCCCACGTAGTCCCGGAAGTCCTCCGAGCCCCCCAGCCCCATGTCCGGGCACACCCACTTGATGCTGTCCTCGCTGTCCAGCAGGATGGAGTTGGTGTAGGGGCCGCCGTCCTCCGGCAGGATGGTAGTGTAGGAGGTGAACTTGACGCGCTTCCTCTTGGGGCCCGCGGAGTTGAGGGGCTCGCTGTGAACGTCCTTCTCATACACGTAGTCGGAAGGCCTGAGCAGCTGGCTGTGGAACGCCTTCTGGGAGCTGCCGTTGAGCAGGAAGTTCCTCTCCTCGAACTGCAGGCCCCGGTCCACCATGCTGGTGCACTCCTCTGACGGCAGGGTGACGTCCACGGGGCTCTCCAGGAGCTCCACCTCGTTCCCCAGCCACACCCAGTCGTGGGAGTGGGGGATGTTGCCCTGCTCACTCACAGCCGACCTTTTGTGTCTGTACTTCCAGGCGAACGCCACGCAGTTGACGAGGAAGACCAGGATGGCCAGGCAGAAGACGCACAGCAGCGCGTACATGCCGATCTCCAGGTCAGTTAGGCCCCTGGAGGTCACTGTAAGGTCACTGGGATTGTTGGGTTCCGGGGACTTCCCCTGGGCGGGGAAGCTGGTGAAGGCGTCGGGGCCGCCGCTCTTGAGCGACTTCCGGCCCTGCCCTTCCGAGGACGGCTGCGAGGTTGTGCTTCTGTTGGCGCCTTCCTCGTGGCCCGCGGAGGTGCCGGGCCGGGGCCACTGCTGGACGGCCCGCTCCTGGCTTCCCTCGCGCTGGATGGAGTTGCTGAGCTGGTCTTTGTACTCCCGGTGAATGTCCTGGATGTCGTTGGTGCTGCCTCGGTGCTCACCCAGATGGGGCTCGAATTTGACTTTGACGTTTCCTTTGCCCACGGCAAGGACACTCTTCCTCTTGGTCTTCTGACAGGGCTCACTGATCATCATCTCCAGCTTGATCAGGGGCCCCTGCCCCTCGCCCTCGGCCAGCACCACCGGCCATCTGGACTGGAGGTTTGCCGGGACGGACACCACCATCTCATCCAGCGACGAGACGGTGACGGAGAAGTCCTTGGGGTCGTAGATGTCCAAGGGCGTCGCCGAACCGTCGCTGAACAAAATCCAAGCGCTGACTATGGCTTCCTGAGGAAAATGAAAACGAAGCGTTAGGTTATCGTAGGGCTGCTACGAGTCAGCCAACGCATACAGGACTTCTGTGGGTCACTTAAATCTACAGACCGACGGAAACAAACTTCCATGTTTTATAATCTTGCTGCTTCCAGGCCTGCTCTGAGTGAGGATCGATACTGGGGCCCGGAGGCAGTGAGGAAAAATAATAGACTTTAATGAAGCCGTCCAGGTCTGTATTAATTTACCGCATGGCATACAACGGAATTTGACTTTGACCTTTCTGAAAAACATCTGAAAGACCAGGCCATGCATCTGAATCAATGTCAGACGCAACTGACCAGGCCACCAGCGAGCACATCGCTTTGAACATCCTTTATTAAGAAGCCGGCGCTGACGGAGCAGAGCGTGCCAGCTGGGAAGACGGGGACACTGGCCGACTCGAGGACACAGCATCCTGGGAGCTCCAGAAATGACCCGCAGACGTCACTGAGGTGGAGACGCACTTCCGAGCTGGTGACATGTGTCAGGAACAGCGGCAGTTTGGCGTCTGCTCACTCTGTGTGTCCAAGCAATGGAAACGGAGCTCCCAAACCACCCACTTGAGCAGGAGTGAAAATGGGACCTCGGATCGGGGCTGAGTCATACTGTAAAGGGCACATTGCAACTTGGACATTTAGGGGCGTGTAGAGGAAAATATGTCAGCACCCGTGAGCTCTCCCTGAGCTGGCCAGGCCACAGGGAGGAGAGAGTCCCTCGCCCAACACCAAGGACCAGGGCTCCCCTGAGCTCTGCAGGGTTGGGGAAAGCCGCCCAGGTGGGGAGGATGAAAGGACTTGGAGCCCCACCTGCTGTGGAACTTGGAGGGCATCCTGGGCGGCCACCGTGGAGACCAGGGCCCGTCTGTCGGCTCGGTGGGGCTGCAGGGAGAGGGACAGGCCGGCCACCAGCTGCACGCCCAGGTCCGCAATGGTGACACGGTCATCCAGGACGGTGACCGTCTTCTCTGCCAGGATAGAGTCAGAGAGCGGTGAGAGGACCTGGAAGAAGCAGAGATGCGCCAGTCACTTCAGTCTCTTCACAGTGGTCTCCGTCCTCTGCTACATGAACCGCTGGCGGACTCTGGCTGCACGAGCCAGGAGTGGTGCTCATCACACTTGCCAGGGAGGGGGCATTAGCGCAGCACTGTGGACGGCCCCCTCCCCCCACCACGGTCATGCCATGATCACAGTCAAGAGGAGCTTGATCTGATTAAAAGGCAGACTCTCAAAACTGTCTGCCTTGGAAGGGGAGCAGCCAAGAGTGACATTTGCCCAACAACAGACACCTGGGGAGAAAAGCGGCAGGCTGTGGGGAGCCCTTGGAAGGAGCACTGGACCAGCTGAGGGCACAGCGAGCCCGCAAGGAGCCCTCGAGGAGCAAGGCGGGGTGCCAGGAGCAGAGTGGCCCCGGGCGAGCAGACAGCAGGGCATAGGCACTGCGCCCTCCAGCACAAGAAAGCACCCACCACTCCTGAGTGGGCAGCTGCCCTGGGCTCCCCCCATTGACTTCAGCTCTGTAATCGAACCCAGTAAGCTGCCCCAGACTCCTGGCCCACTGCATTCTGACTTAATCCGTTAATGTTGTTTTGAGTCGTTGTTTACAGTGATTTCAAAAAGTATCTGCAATACACAGCAGTAAGAGGAAATCTGAAGGATAATGTGAGGAATCCAGCATTGTCCATGAGAGGATACCGCACACGTGGTCTGCAGCCGTGATGGACTACTACTCAGCAAGAAGGAAGCCAGCCGGGGGCCCAGAGGGGACAGCTGCTAAGTCACACACAGACACCTGTGGCCTCACTCACACATGGAAGGGAAGAAACACGCCAACAAGTGTCCGAGTAAAACAGAAATAACCTTTTAGACTGTAAGACCCATTAGTGGAGGGAAGAGAGAGGACAAATCCCGTGAAAGCGGTAGGTGGTACAACAGGGAACGGAATTAGGATTTCCATGGGAACACAGTGTAGAGTGTATAGACATGGACTTATAAAAACGCACAGAATGGCACCAGCCAGCACGACCTCAACAGAGTATTTTTTTTAAATTCAGCTCTGTCAAACATTTACTTTGGTAACACCAAAAATATAACCTGATTAGCTATGAACTGTAACATTTTTAAAAAGTATTGAAAAGATAGGCTGAATGATTTTTGCATAATTACCCTGTCAAACTGGCTAAAAATACTGTTACTAGAACAAAAGAGCACTTAGCTGTGGATTTTTTTTTTAAGTATTTTTAGGACAAGTGTCTTAGAAAAAAGTTGCCCACGGCTCAAGGTGTGCTAAAACCAGTGGTTAGCCCTCGGGATTAGGAAAATAAAAGGTCCACGTTTCAATATCTGCCACCTGACGTGATGTGTACAGAAGACCCGTTCGGGGCCAGCATGCCTGGCTGAGCAGCGCCCCACATGCTGTAGGGTGCCAGGATGCAGCCGAGAGCATCGAGTGTGACGGATGTTCTGTGGCTCCTCGTGGCTCTCTTGCACACACACTCACACGCTCTCACAGGCACACTCACACACACATGCTCACATGCACTCAGACACACACCCACTCACTCGCGCCCACACACTCAGACATACCCACACACTCACACACAATCACATACACACACTCACAAAACGGACTCACACGCATGAACTCAGATACACAGGCACTCACACACATTCACAGGCACGCACCCATGCACTCACACACATGCATTCACACACACACACACATGCATTCACAGACACACACATGCACTCACACAGGCACACGCCATGCACTCACACACATGCATTCACACACACTCACACACACATGCATTCACAGACACACACATGCACTCACACACATGCACTCACACACACATGCACTCACACACGCAATCACACACACATGCACTCACAGAGACACACACTCACAGGCACACACACTCACACACACCCACACACTCACCCCCACACCACGGCACCCCGCGGCCCGGGCCCGGGGTAGGTAGCCGTACCTGCACAGTGGTGATGCCTGGCTCCCGGCCCACCAGCGTCCTGCCCTCCTGCAGCTGCGCGACCTTCGGCTCCTCCACCTTCATGGACTCCGTCACCAGGTCCGTGATGTCGAACTGCCAGTCGGGGCCCAGCAGATACCGCAGCTGCCCCAGGTCGGGCGCCTCGGCCACGAACTGGGTGAGGACGCGCACCGAGGCATGCTGGTACTGCAGAGAGCAGCCGCGGCCCCGGCGCTCCTCGTCCTCCTCGTCCTCGCTCTCCCGCGTGGGCCTGCACAGCGGAACAGCGCTCAGCCCGCCTGCGCGGCCACCCCGGCCGGCCGTGGGGGTCTGCACGACCCCCTGCGGCCCCCGCTCGCCCGCCCTCACCTCCTGTTGGCGGCCACGGGGATCCTCCAGCCCTTGATCTGGCTCAGCTCCGTGTCTGAGATCTCGATCTGCAGCGGCAGTCGGGGCACCCACACCGTGACCTCCAGCTGCGAGGTGAAGTGCTGGTGGGTGAAGTTCACAATCGTGTCCACCTTGCTCTTCATCTCCTTCCCATTCACAAAAATGGAGTCACAGTTGTTGGAAACCTGGGGAGGAGAACCTGGAGCTGCGCCAGCAGGAAAGCGCCAAGGGAAAGCGCCTGCAATTTGGAGGCATCACTGACACCCTGAGAAGCAGACGCTGCCCGCGCTGCCAGACACTCGCAGGCCAGCCAGGCCAGCAGAGACAGAGGACGTGCTGGCCAAGACTGCCCCCAAGACCACAGGATGCCCCCTCGGCCACAGGTCTCGCTCTGGCCCATCATCTGCAGAGCTCACAGGCAGATGTGTGTCATTAAAAAAAAAAGGACTTGGCCCTCCTGGGTGGCGCAGCGGGTTAAAGCACTGCACTAAGAAGCTTAAGCCACTTCCGCATGAGTTCGATCCCCGCCTGCCCCAGAGGTGACCACATGGCGTGGCAGACCTCTCCTGACCCGCCCCCTGCTCCCCTCAGCGGTATACTTCGTCGATCTGCCTGTTCTGCTCCCCACTCTGTCTCTGGTGAATCCTCTCACCACCCCTGAGCCTCTGGCCTGTACCCCAGTTCTGTATGAATAAATAAATAAATCTTAAAAAAAAAAAAGTACTCAAGCCATAGAGAGGATCGTTCTGGAAAGCCAAGAGGAAGAGAGCGGTCCTGCCAGCATGGTTCACTGCCTTCCCGGAGGCACCAGGGTCAGGAGTGGCCCTTGTCGCCCTGGGGCTTCCCCCTGGGGCTTGTGGTCACCCCTGCAGGGAGCCGCGTGTTCAGGGCGTGCTGGCCTGGCCCCTCTGCCCGACACAGCACGGGAGGCCTGTCCTGAGCAACCTTTCCGGGCAGCCCGGGGAAGACGGGAGGGCTGCGCTCGCCACCAAGGGGGGCACGGACAGAGCCACCACCCCACAGGGAGGCTGCAGCCAGCTTCGTCCGGGGCCAGGTGGTGCCTGTGCCACCTCTGCACCTGTGTGAGGGGGAGGCCTGCGTGCCACACTGCCCATCCGTCTGTGAAACCAGCAGCCGACTGCAAGAGGCTGGGGTAACACACGTGTCCCATGGGGTGTGTGTGTTCAGGATCGTCAGTTGTGAACCAAGACAAACCCCAGAACTCGACCGCGAATTGAGGCTACTGGGAAGACGGTGGCACAGGGTGGGCTCGCAGGGCAGTGCTGGGCACTGCAGGGGTCTCAGCGGTGGGTGTGAAGTCCAGCTACACCAAACACAGCATTGTGAATCAATCCACCCAAGAAAGCAAGGCCCAGGGCCACCAGGGTGGTGCTGCAGTCGTTTCCATGTTCAGGCCTCCAAAGGAGGTGGACAGAGGGCCTCGCTGTGGCACAGGGGACGGTGACTGCCCTGGCTTCTTCTCGTCACTGAATGGGACACTCAGAAGTGCCAGGGCGCTGTGTTTTGTGGCAGGTGTTCTGCACAGTAAGACTCTGGTAGCTCTGCACTAGAACACAGCGGCCCCCTCTCCCTGCATGGGGTCTGTGGGCAGCAGTGCTCACTTGCCAAGGCTGGCACAGAAATCCAGCACCTGTCCTTGCTGTTCCACCCAGGAGCTGCCCCTCCTTCAGACAACAGGACACTGTCCCTTTCAGAAAAACGCCGCTCCCCACTGGAAGCTTGTCCTGTCCCGAGTGGGCAAATGGTGGCCTGACCACAGGTGTCTCCATCCCTTGGACACTGTGCCTGCATGGAGGGCACAAGAGAGACTCAGCTCACAAAAGCAGACTCGTCCCCAGATGTTGTTGGAAAGACTGGAACAGACACACCCTTCCCGGTTTGAAGGTGGCAGGTGTGAGCCTGGAGCTTCCAACAGCCATCCTGCCACCAGAGAGCACCCCCAGGGGAGGAGCAGAACACCCCAGAAAGCTATCTGAGAGGAAATGCTGTCTGAACCCCTGGATCCAGCCGCACCTGCACCCTAGCTTTTCCTCGCTGTCAGGTGATACTTTTCTATCAAATCAGTCTGAGTTAACTTTAAGCTACTTTCTGAAGAGGAGCCCTGAGTTGCTTTGCAGAATTGCCATATGCCCGGGGAGATTAAATCCCCTCCTACAGCGAGAATCCCTAGGCCACAGCAGTGTCCCTGCCCCAGAGGATCCCGGATGATGCTGCACTTTCCCTCATCAGATGCCTCGACTCTCCACATCAAGATTTACCACCCTGCACCCACACGTAGGTACTAGTGTATACATCTTCATCATCTCTGTCCCCTAGCATGTCACACCTGCTAATGCCATGTGACCCAGCTCCTGCACCTGCAGTCATCTGGCCTTCGCACATGGATATTTGCATATAAAATCTGTCTCTTTCCTTTGTCAGTGACCCTTGCAGATGGCATTGCATTCTACAGTTAACTGAAGCAAATGCAACCCAGCTAGGATCACACAATGTCTCTTGTCTCATACACAGGGCACAGTGTTTATGGTTTCTAATACCAGAAAAAGTGCAGCGGGTTAAAGTGCAGCACTATGAAGCTGTCGTCAGCCACTGCAGCACGAGTTCAATCCCTGGCCAGGGAGCTGACCCACATGGCGCAGCAGACCTCCCCTGACCTGCCCGCCGCTCCCCTCAGCAGTGTATGTCAGTCGGTCCACCTGTTCTGCTCCCCACTCTGTCTCTGGTGCATCCTCTCACCTTCCACACCTGTGGCCTGTACCCAGTTCTGGTGTGCATAGGTAAATCTTTATTTTTAAGTGCAATGACATGTCCAGCAGGCAGTGTGTGTGACTGCGCACAGCATGAATGGTGGCTCTGGGCTCGCACTCACTGCTCTCTGCTAGGACCACTCTCGCAGCTCCCAGGTGCCCAGTCCCTCATCCCTTCAAAGTAGCCATCAGTGCCAGTCAAGGGTTTTGCTGTGGCCCCGTTCATTCTTCACGGCCCCTGGGAGGGGGTGGTCGATGCAGCCGCCACCCACTTGCCGGCCACCCAGCGTGACGGCATGACCTTGCCAAGGAGGGGACACACAGGTGGTGCTGTGGGCACTGACAGACTGGGCAGACATGGAGCTGGCGGGTGAAGAGACACGTCGCCATGCCGTGTGGTCTGCATGTGGACCTACCTGCCAGCATATGGCACGGCTTTGGCCTGAGAGCATAAAGGTGAAAACCAGGAGCTGAGCCTTTTCACACAGTGGCAGCGTGAGCCCAGGATGGTGGCCCTGAAACAGGACACCAGGGGCTCACCCTCATAAAGGTGAATATGCAAAGCAAATCACACTCCCAGAAAGTTCTAGAATGAGTCTGGGATGCTGGCTCCAGAACCCTCTGGTCTGGCTTCATGTCCTCACCAAGAGGCTCCCCTTCCTGCTCGACACTCAGGTCCTGGGACATGAGCTTGCTGCCCCCATGACTTCCCACCGTCCAGGCCCATGGCAGGGGGCTGGCACGCTGGAGGCCCACCCAGGAGCACAGTCAGGAAGGCGCAGGCCTGCGGGGCCCCCATGCCCCACATATCTCCCACTCACTGAAAGTCTCTCTGCACCCCCACTCTGAGGAGTCCTCCAGTCTAGCCTCTCAGGGCCTGGTTCTTTCCCATGCAGGTCTGCCACCCTGGTCAGAAGCTGGCAGTTTGCCTGGAACCCAGCACGTGACCCCGGGGCCTACCAGCCAGTGTAGACCTGGCTCCGAACCCCACTTCATCCCAGCACACGCCTCCTCAGAGATATAGTGCCAGAAAATAACATCACAAGCATCTGTGTGTCTAGTACTGTGGCCCCCAGCAAGCTTGAGAGGTCAGTGCTCACAGCATGATTTACAAATTTAAGACCTAAAAATGAAAGCAAATCCCAACAGAAGTGGCCCAGAAAGTTATGCTCTCCCAACCTAACAGTCATTGAGAGTTTTAAAAAGATACAACCCCTTTTTTCATTTTTCAAAATTTTCTTGTTTTTTTTTTTAATTTTAAACCTTTTTTTCTATAAAAATAGCCTCACAAGTCTGTATCAATAGAAGAAAAGACAAACACGATCATCTCGGTAAACACCCCCCCCCCAAAAATGTGACAGAACACCCTGTCATGATAAAAGCATTTAACAAACTCGAAAGAGGGGAAATTTCTCAACAGGATCAAGACCTATATTAAAAAGCAGCTGACATCACACTGCATGGAAAAGAAGTGAATGTTTCTCCCAAATATCAGAGACAGGGCAGCGTCCACTCTCTCAGGTGCTGCCCAGTGTTTACTGGGGTTCTCAGCAGGGTGATGAGGCAGGACAGAGAATAAGCCTTGACCTGGAAGGAAGGCATAGGCCTCTACAGATGACATGGCTCAGAAGCAGTGAATCTAAGAAAGCCACTGAAAACACTATCAACCCTGGGCCCTCCCTGGTAGCACAATGGATTAAAATGTAGCACTATGAAGCTATCGGCAACCACTGCAGCATGAGTTCAATCCCCAGCCAGGGAGGTGACCCACATGGCACAGCAGACCTCTCCTGTCTTGCCCACTGCTCCCCTCAGCAGTGCATTTCTGCCAATCTGCCTGTTCTCCCCATATGTCTCTGGTGAATCCTTGCTCCCCAACATCTGGCCTGTATCCCAGTTCTGGTATACATAAATCTTTAAAAAACAAAATGCTATTAACACCATAAACACATTAGGGCACAAAACCAAGCAGGTAATAGGGCAAACTCACACAATTTATGATAATCACTTCAAAAATGCTTAGGAACAAACTAAATAAAAGGAGGTACAAAATGTGTGCACTGAAAACTTGGGAGAAGTTAAAGAACGCTCAGCCAGGGAGACACCCAGGGTCACAACCAGGACACGGACACCTGTAAAGATGGCGAAACTCCCCAATTTCCTCTAAATATTCTATGTGTTACCTGTCAGAATTCCCAAATTCCAGCTGTCTTTCAGGCTGAAATGAACAAGCTCATCCTGAAATCCAAGATGAAGCAAAACAATCATGAAAAAGAGTCAGAGTCTGAGGATAAATACCACCCGCCACACACATACAGAGTTCTCCACAAAGCTGCCTTAGCGCAGAGCACATACCACCTTCACAAGAAGAGACACGAAGGTCACAGACAGAACTGAAGTGCACACACAAGTTCCCCCCACCCCGTTGAAAAAGCCCTCCGAGACAACAGACTTTAAAACAAATGGTATTAAGCCACCAGATAGCCACGTGTAAAAGATTAGTTTGCTCTCATACACAAGTGACAGCAAATGAACTCAGAATACAGAATGAAATGCAAGAGATAAAATTATCAGACTTTTAGAAGTAAGTATATAAGGCTTGTGAACTTGGATTAGGCTATTTCTTTTTCCCTTTAATTTTTCTTATTGAGGTAACACTGGTTTAAAACACTGTGTGTGGATCAGGGTCCAGGGTCACCCCTCCTCAGCACATGTCACACCCAGCACTGGGACACCCCTCTCCCCCCTCTGCTCATGTGCCTTCCCTCCACTGTGCTCCCCCCTTCCCCTTCTTGAACAGGTTATTATTTCTTAACTACAAAAAGAATAATACCAACTATAAAAGAAAAACTTGATAAATTGGAAGTCGTCAAAATGAAAAACTTCAGCATTTTTTTCAGAAGATTGAGTATAACGTGAAAAGACAAACCACAGGCTGAAAGGAAATATTTTCAGATCATATATATGATAACAGATTTGGCATCAGAACGACAAGCACAAAACTCAATCATAAAAAAACAAACAACCCGTTTTTAAAAACACAGACAAAAGATATGAACAGACACTTGACCGTAGATCTGTGAGTGGGAAGAAGCACGTGAAAAGATGCTTGATCAATGTCACTCACTTTTAGGAAAATGCAAAATTAAAACCAAAAAGGCAAACTTGTATGCCTAAGACAATGACTGAAACTGACCATATCAAGTGCTGACAAAGACAGGGTGATATTGGAACACTCAAAACCTGGTAGCAGGAATGTCCAATGGTACAACCACTTTAGAAAACATTTTTTAAAAAAGCTAAACATATACTCCCCACCTGATACAACTTTTCTGTGCTAGAGAATGAAAGTTTATGTCCAGACTTGCATAACATTTATATTGGCCTTCACTGTGAGAGCCAAAAATTAAGAACCACACCATTGACAAACGGAGAAGCAGTGGAGCACTGCTGAGGGAGCACTCCCTTGCAATAAAAGTGAATCAACAGCTGGCCTACGGGACAATATGAGCAAATCTCCAAGTGTTTATACCAGGTAGAAGAAGCTACTTCATATGGTTCCAGTTGTACAAAATTCTGGAAAATGAACATAAATCTTCAGGTACAGAGATAAGTGTTTGCCTGACTGATTTCAGTTTCACAGGGAAAACTCTGAATTCAAATATGAGCTGGTGTTCTGTCCACAATTTAACTGCATAGCAGGAGTTTAAATTGTGGACCAAGCAACACATACACACAGTGCAACACACAGGACAGAACACAGGGGCTGGGGACAACCCGATCAACATGGGTGCTAGCCAGCCAACACTTAGTCATGGGACTCTTATCCACCCCAACCTTGGCTCACAGTGGGTCTAACAGAGAGGAGCCAATGAGAGTCAGGCAGGAAGGGAGGGCAGCCCTGATGATGTATACCAAGCATAGGGTGAGGGGGTCATTCGGGCCTCCCCAAGATCCCTCTGCATGACGCAGAAACAACTCCAGGATGTTGGTTCTTACTCTGAGATGCCAGAGACAGAAATGAACACAGGATCTAATTAGAATTGGCACCAGAGCAGAGTTGGCAGGAAAGGAGGGCTGAGAAAGCAGCGATTCTCCTCCGGCCCACAGGAAATGCACGTCTGCGGTGAGAGTGGACACTGGACGTCCCATCGCCCACGCAGGACCCAATCAGGCTTGCTTTTGGCTGCCAGGCTCCTAGGGACGGGTGAAGGGAGCAAGACTTGTTCCAGAATAGAATGGGGTATTCTGTAGGATCACTTGCCCAGCATTACAAAAGCAGAAAGAAAGAGACTTAAGCACTCTTAAGTTGCTCTTCTGCCTTCTCACACGGGACCAGCCTGGAGCTTCTCTGGGAGCCCCCGAGGCCCTGGCAGGCAGCGGCCCTTCCAGGCAAGGGGGCGCACAGACAGCTCCGACCCACGTCCTCCACTCCGTCCGCACCCCTGGGTCCATCAGCAGCATCGTCGGCCCCCAGAGGGCCAGCACTGTCCCCAGGGCGCAGCCCAGGAAGCGCTTCCACTGACAGCCCGGGGCTGAGCTCTCCTGCTGATGGATGACTCACCCCACCTGACAGCCCAGAATCCTAGATAAAAATCTAAATTTCAGACACATCTGTCTTTACATGAGAGTTCTTTTGTAGCTTGTCAGAAGGAGACACTGATCTACTTTTCAAGGTGATGGCCTTGGCCGTGCCGTGGACGGCGCCTCCTCCAAGCCCCGCACAGGCGCACACACCTCCCGGCCCTGCGGTCCTGAGCTACCGAGAGGGCTGGTCCAGGCTCCCGCCACAGACCCAAAGAACGTGCCCGTGCCGGGCTGGGGCGGGGTGTGAACTACACGGCGGGACCAACGATACCAACTCCCAGTCAGAAGGGCACAGTCCTGGGTGTGGCCAGCCACTGCAGCTGGAAAGCCCCCGTGATGCCAGAGCTGCCGGAGGAGACTCCGGCAAGTTCTCACCGCAGGAAAAGCGGCTTTAGTGCCTACGCGAGGATTCGTGTGTCATTTCACAACACGCACAAATGCTGCTGGCGGGGCGCCTGGCCCTAACAGAGGGGCATGGGCCTCGGCACCTGGACCTTGGTGCATCTCCTGTTGGGGGGAGAGGACGTCCCGAGCCGTCTCCCCAAACAGGCTTGGCTTATGGACCGCACCCCCACCCCAGACCACAGAGATCCCAGACACGGAGACACGGAGACTGCACGTCCCGGATGCTGGGAACCGAGGGTGGCGTTAGGCAGCAGCCGCGAAGAGGCAGCAGCGCTTCTGCCTGTGAGGGGCGCGAAGCCCTGGCCAGACTGGTCTGGACGTCCCTCTCCTCCTGGGCCGCTGCTCCCTCTGCGGCGTTTGCAGGCCTTGTCCCAGCTCGGGCTTCCCTCTGCCGCACGCCCGCCCCTCTGCCTGCCCTGGACAGCCTAGAGCCCCTCCTCTGGGCTAGGCCTCCCACACCCAGCCGCTCACTCGCTGCAGCCAGAGGGCAGGACCAGCTTCCTCTATGTCCCACAGCCTCTGTGGCCTGCACTGTGGGCACACTGACGTCCTCAGTGGCACATAAACTGCTCGCCGGACAGAGACCTGCACTACAGGCAGGTCCATGTCCCCACCAGGCCAAGTCTGATGCACTCCAAGGACAGCAACCCCGGGGTGTTCCCAGAAGCCGGGGAGCCCTGCCCAGAGCTGCTGTCTCCGGCATCCATGCACCTGCCAAACCTGCTCCAGCCGGGGGGTGGGGGGTGGGGGTTGCGCACAGGGGCTCAGGCCGCACTGCCCCTCCCCACCCAGAGCGCCCAGTCCTGAACCAGGCCCAGCAATCCTGTTATCTCATCCGGTGCCGCGAGCTATAAAAACATCTCCTCTCAGCTTCCCTATGACCCAGCAATCCCACTCCTAGGTATCTACCCAAAAGACACAAAAACACTGATTGAAAAAGATACTTGTACCCCCATGTTTATTGCTGCTTTATTTACAATTGGAAAAACATGGAAGCAGCCCAAATGCCCAAAAGTAGATGACTGGATTAGAAAGATGTGGTACATATATACAATGGAATATTACTCAGCAACCAAAAAAGAGAAACACATGTCTTTTGCAGCAACTTGGATGGAGCTGGAAAAGATCATGCTGAGTGAGATAAGCCAGAAAGAGAAAGAAAAATACCGGATGGTTTCACTCATAGCAGGAGTATAATGGACCAGGCGAGAAAATAACAAAAATAATGAACAACCATAGACCAGAGACATTCTGTGGGGGTGGAGTGGGGAATGGGATCAAAAACCGGGGGGGGGGGGAAGGGAGGGAAATGCACAGGACTATGGTGGTGGCACAGGGGTGATTTGGTGATGGGAAACCCATGGGGATTACAATTGAAATGAAAAAAAAATGTGAAAAATGATGTAAAAATAAACTTTTTAATAAAAAAAAAAAAATTAAAAAAAAAAAAAAAAACATCTCCTCTCTTATCCAACAGGAGCTTTGGGCCCGGTGGTTCTTATTAAACAGATCGGCCAATCTTCTTACCCTTGCTTGTAAATTCTTGCCCCTTTGGTTAAACTGGTCAATCTCATTGCCCCAATTCGTAACATCCTGCCCAATCTGTTAAAAGAAACTGGCCACATCTCATCTGTAAACTCCCTGCCTGTTCAACTAAAAAAGTTGATATACTAACAGCCTCAAGACCCAAATTTCCCCTGGAAATCTGTTTGTTCTCTCTGTCTCTGACTCTGTCTCTGTTGGCTACAATAGAGCTTCAATACGAACATCAACACTGGCTCCCATACGAATTCTTTCTGCCGAGAAGTGGAGAGCCTTGGGGACCTCAGCACCCCGGACTCCATGACAGCCCCCACTGAGGACAGGAGTGCACCCGGCTGCGAGCAGGAGTGGGATGTACAGATGCAGTGCAGACACGGCTGGAGACGGGACAGCGATGCCTCCAGATGGGGAGCCACCCCTCTATCCAACCACCCCCACACCCATGCTGGGAGTCTGTCCCACACAGTCACAACAAGACCCCAAGTCTAAGTGCTAATGAGCCCTGGACACGGCCCGGCTGTCCACCAAAGGGCATGAAGACAGGGAGAGGGAAATTCATCTCATTTGACTCTCCCAGACCTGACTTATCCAGACCCCCCAGCCTTCTCTTCAACCAAGCCTTGGTCTACCATGTCCAGGAAGTCTGGACACAGCTCAAGGGCACAGGGTTGTTTTGTTGTTGTTGTTGTTGTTGTTTTAAGTCAACTATCTTCTGAACTCCCCAGCCCAGATGTGCTTGAAAGGGCTTTCAAGGGTGGTTCTGAGGCCTGTTGCTTCCTCCCGATCCACTGACGCGAGGACAAAGCTGGAAGGGACTCTCCACTGGACATGGCCACCCTCACATCAGAGACCGCAGGAGGAGGCCCGGAAAGGAGCAGCGAGAAAGGGAGAGTCAGCACCTGCTAGTGTCTCCTGTGTGAAGCGGGGTCACCCCTGTTTCTTTCCTTGAACTTGAGCGGGTCCCTATGAACTTGGACTCTTGGCTTCTAAGAAGCTCAAATCCACTCTCCAGCCGAAGAGGGCCCTGGATGGACAGAAAGAGCTGCCCCTCCCAGAGCCCTGCCTCCTCCTCACCAGGCTGAATCCACACACCTTTGATGGTGAGGGCACTGCCCTCCCCTGACCCACGACAGAACAATCCCCTGCCCGGAGGACACGGGGCCTCATCAGACGACAGGCCAGCTGTCCACACCCGCTCGCTTCTTACGGAGACCAGGGGCAAGAACCACTCTCTGTGCTGAGCCTCGCAGGAAACCAGCAGAGCTGCAGGACATGCCCAGCTGTCTGCAAGGACAGACAGAGAGGCAGTGACAGACAGGCAGCCCCAGTGAGCTCCAGGTCAGGCAAGGAGCAAGGGAGCTCAGGCTACCCAACCTTCTGACTATGGTATTAGAAATTCAGATTTATATGTGAATGTGCCAGTTGTACCTGATAGTAGTCAATTAAATAAAACCACACAGCACATGCCACTACTAAGAGGCAGCCTCTTGTGAGTTGTTGCCTTTAAGTTAAAAGTGTTTTAAAGTGTTGTCAACTTAAAGCTTGGCATCCCCGCCCCCTGCCCCGGCCTCCAGCCTCTCTGGATCACTTCTGTCTTCAGGTCCCCAGATGTCATGTGGCCCATCAGAGAAGCCATTTGTGTGTCTGTCTCCACAATCACACCCCCCAGACATATCTCCTTTTACCTAAATCACAGCCCTGGGAATGGGGCTTCCATGTGTGAAGATCTTTGAGGGACCTGCAAGGCCCTCCCTGGGGCACCCCAAGGTGCCCCACAGGGGTCACCCCTATGGGTCGTGAATGTCAGTGGCCACACCCTGGCCAAGCCCTGGGAGGCCCCAGTTACCTCAGAGTCACAGCAACAGCTACAAATATTCACACACACAGAGACATGTGCCCGCGGCTGATCAGCTCACCCCTCCCCACACCCCAGCACCCGAGACGCCCACCCCCCAGAAAACCCACAAAGCACCTGAGCATGCAACCCACACACTTTGGCCCCTCTGAAGATGGGGCCACATCCACTGAACGAACATCCATCACCGGAGGCTATAAAGGGGGCAGCTGAGAAAGAAACAGTGATTCTCCCCCAAAACGCATGACACATCTGGGCAGGGCGGACAGCCTAGCACCTGGCCATAAGGGAGTCCACCAACTTGCACTGCCCCAGGAGGGCAGAGCCCCAGCACAGGACAGGGCCTGAGCAGGCTCTGGGGTTGTGGCAACGTCACATCCGCCCAGCTCCACCAGGTGCCCACCGCCAGTGTGATGGCGCCGGGGTGGGACGCCTAGCGGACTGTCAGAGCCCCAAGGGAGCGTTGGCAGCCACGCCTACGTCTGAGGCTCAGGTCTTCCCGAGCCTTGATCACCTACCAAGGCTTCAGATCTTTTTAATCCAACCCGCCCCCGGAGGGTAAGTCTGCCAGGAGCCCCGGGCAGGCTGCGTGGAGTTTAAAGTGAGTCCGCCTTCTGTGTGGAGGGGAATTAGCATTCCAAGCCCTGACAAGAGACCGTGCCAAGTCTGGCTTTCCCGAGGATTAGTTCTGGCTTAATTGGGCCTCACAGACACATCATTTCTTGATCCAAAGCATCTTGGGCTCACAGTGCAGCTGCCTGGGGTCACAGTCAGCGGACGGGGTCTTGTCCCCCCTGATGGCCTGCCCACTCCTCTGACCACCGCGAAGGCCTCAGACTGCGGTCCCCTTTCCCCTCCAAAGTGGAGCCTCACGCAGGACGTGAGGAAGGACACACTCAGCATGTGCCATTTCTCTGAAATAATAGGTGAGCTGGTCGAGCCTGGGTGAGGATTCTTGGAGCGACTTGAAGGAGAGGGAAGGCAGGAAGATCTAAGTTTTGTCTCCCCCGAGGCTGCTGCTGCAAGAGGAACAGCCGAGCAGGGTGCAAAGGAAAAGAGTCAGAAATGCCAGAGTTGGTGGTTCAAACAGATCCCTGCAAAGGACGCGAGAAAAGCCAGGAGCGGGTTCATGGCTGAATGTGGGGTGGTAATACGCCACTTAGAATGGAGAACCCAGATTTCCAAACCCTGTGGCCCAAGTCAGGTGGTGCATGGACTCTTGTAGTTAAATAGTCATTTTTAAATTGAATAGTTATTCATTTCAATGCATATTAACACAAAGTTAGTGAAACCAACGCCCTTAAGCGGAAACCCACCCCAAAACCAGCCCCGAGTTGTTTCTGCCCACAGGTTCGCTAGAACCAGTTCTAATTCCGTTTGGTTTCCAGCCTGGCCAGTTTAGTCAGACAACCTCCGGCTCTTCTGTTCCAACACCAGGACTCACTGGTTCTTCAATTCTGCTTCTCTGGTTAAAGAAAACCTAACAGCTGGGGTCAGGCTCCAGGTCAAGGCGCCCCAGCCCTGGAAGGGCCTGACCCCACCACACAAGGACACGCGTCCACCCCGCAGGCTGCCTTCTTCCAGTGCACTCCCCTGTCTGCTGCAGCCCACCACCTCACATTGCTGTGCCCCCAGCCCCAGATGTGATAAAGACTTTTCTCCCCTTGGGGGGTGGGTACTGTCTGGGGCTCCTGCCTCCTACTAAGCTGACTCTACACCCAGACCATTCTCCTACAAAGCCGGAGCACCCCATTGCTGTGTGCATCCGGCAGCAGGCCCTTGAGGCTGGCACAGGCTCCTTTTCCCAGGCTAAGTTGGCATTAAGTTTGCCCAAGTGAGGGCTTTAGGAAGATATGAGTAGATAATATTACTGGTGTGGAGAGCTGACAAAATTGAGACGCTCATAAACGGATTGCTCAAGTTGGGGCAGAAGGAGCAACCCAAAAGGAGGGAAACAATTTCTGCTCAGGACTCTGGCGGGGACCCCATACCAGGAAGGGAGCAACTCCTGATCTAGGGGCCCCCAATTATCACTCTCCCCCTCAGTGGGTAGTTCTGACACCCCCTCCACCCCCCACCCGCCCCCATCAGTCACTCTCTCCTCAGGGGAGTCATCCTGTCCTCCCCCCACGTTGCCCAGTCGTCTCTGAGCGAGCGCCGGGCCAGGTCAAGGTGCTGGCAAGGAGGTGGGCAGGAAAGGGCAGGGAAGGGGGGGCAGGCCACAGCCGGGTACCTTGATGACGTCCTCGTCTGCAGACCTGCATTCCACCGCCAGAGACACGTCCACCACGGACCCGTCCTCCTCCACGGCCACGACCTTGACCGGCACCGAGACTGCCTTTCCCGTGAGGATGGCCGTGTTCAGCAGCTCTGTGTCCTGTGAGGAGAGCGGGGGCTTTGGTGACAGGCGCACAGGGACCGGCAGGGCCCCACGCCACCTCCCACCCCAGTCCTGGTTCTGCTGTTTGAAACAGTCCCAAGGGCAAGGTCACGGAGGCCACAACTGGACACTCCCAACCTCTGGATCCATCCAGGACGAAAGAAGCAGCCTGACGCTTCCCCGGCCCGGGAGCCACATGTCACGGTCACAGCACACCCCACCTCCACCACCACCTCCACCATCCTGCTTGCAGACACCAACTCTTCACAGTCAAGAAGTCTTTTTGATGTTTTCCAAAGCCCAGCTCCCTTAGCAGGGGGCTACCTATTCTCACAGCCTGGAAACACGTGGCCACAGCCTTCGTTTTGCACCACAGTCAGGGTTGGGGAAGTCAACAGCACAAAGAACAGAACAGAAGAAATTGGGTGACCACAGCCTCTCCCAGGCCTCCCAGCACCTCTGGGTCCTCCCAAGCCCAGGTGGTTCTCAACGCTGACATCATGTGCGTTTCTCTCTTCCTCTGAGGACTCTGGCTTTGTGCCCTCGGCATTCCTGCCCCACCTGCCGGGCCACCCCGCTCTCACCTCTCACAGGCACACCTGCTCTTCCTGCCGGCCACTTAGCCAGAGGTGTGAGCTCTCTCCTCTGTCTCAATCCAGAGTATGTCTCTCCTAGACTAAGTCCCCCGAAAGCACCCTCGCATTCTTAAGATAAAGCCCAACAGGGCTGACCCTCGCCTTCCTCCCTCTGCCTCCCTGTCAAGCCCCACGGCAGGTGTCCCGGTTCTTCTCCCAGTACAGGCTCCTCTGTGCCTTCTGCTCTTACAGACCCAGCACCCTGATCCCCAATTCCTTCAGGTCCCAGCATACAGCATGCGCATCCTCTGCAGAGACAGGGGCTCTGGTCAGCTCACAGTATAGACAGCTGGCTCAGCACCCCAGGCTGCCTAGCCTGGAAATCACACCAATGGTCACTTGGGGCTGCACAATGATGCTGGAGCTGTCCCCTCATCACACCGGACACCCCCGGGGTCAAACACCACTTGTGCCACCGCAGCACCCAATGGAGTCTGTGCGTGCGTCCTCTGCAGAGACAGGGGGCTCTGGGTTGGCTCTGTGGTGCAGGAAGCAGAGGCGAGTTCAGTTCCAGGGGCCTGAGTGGGGCTGTACGCTCCTGGCCCAGATGCTGGTCAGTGGAGCTGCAGTTTCAGACTCAAGCGGGATGGCCTGCCATGGGTTTCTGCACTTCCAGAATAACTGGAAGTCTGGGGGAATGTGGCCGCAGCCTGGGCCTGACTCAGTGAGGTCAGGGCTGCTTCTCACGGCTCTGTAGGTCACTTCCTGAAGGCAGCAAGGTGGCACCCACCACACCGGCCATCTTTCTGCCACCAGATCAAGAAGAAGTGGGGGCAAGGGCCACCACACCTGCTTCTTTTCCCAGGACGTCCGACCTTGCACACGGCAACCCGCCCCCACACGCGGCAGCCTGCCACAAAGGAGGCCGACAGAGCAGGCGTCCATCGGAAGCTGGCAGTGGCGCTGGGCTTATAAGCTGCTTTTGCAAGTTCATTGCCAGCACCTGCCACAAGTTGCTTTCCCAGTGGCTGAGCGCCCTGATCTGAAATATGGGGTCAATAAAAGCACCTGTTGTAAAGTGAAATTATGAAAATTAAATGGGTCAATCGAGGTGCAAAGCTTAGAACAAACTGGCACGTAATGAGCAAATAGGAATTTAATAAACATGGCTATTAGAATGAGTGTCTGGAAAATTCGCTTGGAGAATGGAGCAAGGAGCTGCTCACAGGCTCATAAAGGGACTCGCAGGGAACGTCTCCAGCCTTGGCTGAGGCTGCACACAGTGGACAAAGACAAGGGGTGAGCTTCACCCACACTCAGAACTGGCTCCACCCCACATACTTCAAGGGACCTTTCCACTCTTAGAGTCCAGAGTGTCCGCCCAGGCCCGAGCGGATTCCTCAGTCAATTTCCTAAATCAGCCCCTCGCACTGCATCCCAAAGCCGAAAAGGGAAACAGCCAGACTCAGATGATGATAATGATGATGTTGATGATGATAATAATGGACAAGGGGGAAAAGGGTGAAAGAGAACAGTTGGGGGGGCAGGAGGAGCCAGGGGAGAAGATGTGTTTTAGTCCTTTACACATAATTTTCTCCTTTGGTTTTCTCAACAAGCTTCTTCAGAGAGTCACTATATTGCTCCCAATTTGTTGACTGTTTTTCAGCGTCACTGAACAGGCATCCTGGGCATGTGGCCACAGCCCTCTAATCTCTGCCTGTGCCGCCTCACACCCCTCTGCCCTGTTTCTCCCCGTGTCTGTGTGCCTTACACTCCCCTCTCCTTACTCCTAAGAGCACCACTCATTGCATCTGGGTCCACCATAAGTCCAGGAGGGCCCTTAATTCCAGGGGCAAAGGCCCTATTTCCAGGAAGGTGATACTCACGGCCTAAACAGAGCCAGTGTCCAGGCCTGGGTTGAGCAAGGCGCAAAGCGAGCAATCCCAGCCCCCGCGACCAGGAACACAGCAGACATGCACCTGCGAGGAGGGCGCGGCCCCACCCTCCTCTGCTCTCACTCTCTGGAAAGCAATGGGTATTCTGTTTGCCGTTTCCATAAAAAACTCAACAGCAGGTGCCTCTTCCTGCAAGCAGAAGTTGTCATGTTCAGCAATCTACACACCCTGGAAGATCCCTGTTTATTTTTGCTTATATTCCAAAGCAATGGCCAGGAAAGGCCTCTGGCTGTTTCCAAGGGAGAAGAGGAACACCGGCTGTGTCCAGGGAGCCATCCCTGCGCCAGGGATGCCGGTTGTCACAGGGCAGGGAGAGAGGGGCACCACCGAACCCCCAAACCTGCCTGCTCTAAATAGGTTCTGCCATCTGCCGCATCAAGACAAGACAAGAGATTTCATGGAAAGGAACTTTAATACAATGAGTGTGCAATACAGAAGACAAAAAATATAATGTCTAAATCAAACACCTGAAGTTACCCATCCCCTTGTGGGTGAAAGTCCTCCCAAAAGGGATTGACCCAAAGCAAAACCTGAAAGCCCATCATAAGACTAAAGAACCTTCTGGCCGGGGCCCACAGAAAAGGGTCGGAAATGGGCAGACACATCTGGGAGGAAAAGAGCAAAATCAAAATCACAATAAACACTGCCATAGTCACCTCCCTGCAGGTCTCTCACCCACATCTGTTTCAACCAGCACGGGGCCAAGAAACAAGCACGGTTTCTTCACATGTCTCTCTGCTCTCTCTCACCTGGCTTCCTCAGGTCTCCTTCTGGCTCTCCATCCTGCTGTCTTCCTCCTCAGATTCCTTCTCTTCTCTTCTCTGCTCAGCTCCACCCTCCCTCTGGGTGGGCCAGGGAACCTGGGACTTCCCCTTTTCCTGAGGACCCCCCTGTTACAGTATCAATGGCTGGACACAAGGTCTAAATGAGCAAAGGTCTGAGACAGCTGTTGTCTGACGCCCCATTCAGGCCAGCAGGGTGGGGGGCTGCCCGTGGAGACGGGGCGCATGGTGCATCTGCCAGCCTCCCCAAGGGAAGGCAAGGAGAGCAGTCATGGGCTCCTGGAGCCAGTTCTTTAGGTGGGCCGCCCCCACTTCCACCCCTATAAACCCAGAGGGTGAGGGGATGAGCAGATGTAGAAATACGTGATCTGAGCTAATCCTACTGCTAGACAAAGAAAATGTGTCAATGCCGTTACTTGATACTTCAGTTAGAGTCGCCCCCAATATAGAGTAGGCTGGTGAAGCATGGCGACAGCAGAGACAGCAGCTCAAGCCAGTAATTTAGCCAGCACCGTGCTCACAGACGCCCGGAGTTAATCTAATTTTGACACTTGTGCCGTGATGGGCTTGGGAGGTGAGTTTTGAAGCATCGTGAAGAGTAGAGGGGCTTAGGAAGGGGGCACCAGCCTGCAAGATGCCCACGGTCAGACACTCACTGGCCTAAACTCGTCCTTTCTGGGAACTTGACCCCTGACCCGGGTGCACCTGTCCCAACAGGAGCCAGCCCACCTGGCGCTGCTGGCAGGACCGGGCCCCAGCCTGTCAGCATGAGGCTGCTCTGGGCATGACTGAGCCCAGGCCTGCCACGTGACCCCGGCGGGTCAAATCAGAGGAGCTCTCTGTACCCGGCAGGCCCCGCCTCCCCTGGACCGGGTTTTTGGCCTCCACCTGCTCCGCCAGACGGTGAGCTCACCTTGTGCAGAGAAGCTGGGGGTGCCAGCCTTGGCCCTTCCCTGCCCCCGGTTCCCTGTGGTCTGTACAAGGGCACCCGCACACAGAACGCGTGTGACAAGCACTGGGCCAGAGCCAGCGGCTGCCCGAGTTAGAGAGGAGCGGTCACTCAGGACATTCAGTCTCAGAGGCCAAACCAACTTGCAGACAGGCAGAGCCGCCGCCCGGCCTGTGCACCGGGGCCCACACAGTCCTCGCACACAGCCCTCTCCAGAAGGAGCTTCGGTCAGACACACTGGGCAAAAGGATGTCAGCAAACATGGTAAGACGGTGAATACAGAACAAATGAACAGTGTATTTAAAACGGCTGTGGCGGGGCCTCCCTGGTGGCCCAGGTTAAGGCACAGCGCTATCAAGGTATCGGCCGCCACTGCAGCACGAGTTCCATCCCCCACCAGGGAGCTGGCCCACGGGGCGCAGCGGACCTCTCCTGTCTCCCCTCAGCAGTGGATTTCAGTGGACCTGCCTCTTCTGCTCCCACTCTGTCTCTGATGAATCCTCTCACCCTCTGCACCTCCGGCCAGGACTCTGCTGCAAACTGGAGGGGGTTGCGGGTCCCCCAGGCCCCCGTGGCGAGGACTGTGTGGGCCCCGATGCACAGGCCGGGCGGCGGCTCCGCCTGGCAAGTTGGGTTTGGTCTCCGAGACTGAATGTCCTTGTATGTATAAATAAATACATCTTTAATTAAAATATAAGAGCCAGTGGCACGGCGGAGTCGCAGTGAGTAGCTGATGTGCCGTTCCCACAGCGCTGCTCTGACTGCCTCTGCATGCCTTCGTGAACACCAGCAGGCTCGGGAACACGGCCTGTCTCAGACCCGAAAGGACTCCCCTTGGCTGTTTATGAGGGCTTTCTGAGAGCCCTGGCCCACTCTTCTCCCTGATTACCTGACTGCTCCTCAGGCCTCTTGCTCACCCGGACCCTGATTTCCCCATTTGTGAGATACACAAGCCCCCTACTGAGCCCTCCCCAGCCCTCAGCACCCACTTGACTGGCACCTGGTGGCTTCCAGTGGCCTGGCCTCCCCCACTGTCCACTGGTGCTGGTGGACTCCAGCATGGGATTTTCCTTGAAAGACCTTGTCACTTTTATTTTGAAAGATGCGCGAACATTTTAAATGACATGGGAAGGTGAAAGCCCCAGCAACCGGAGGACCAGGGGATTCCTGCACAACCACCACCCAACCTCCCCCTCCTGAGCAGGGGCTGGAGCAGTCAGCGGGATGGTGCTGTCAGTGAAGAGGGGTGCTACTCTTTGTGAGGCCACGAACACTAGGCAGGGGACCTTGATTTCCCGAGGGGCGGTGGGCTGGAACCTGCACTTCTCAGCTTCATTGTAGACCCCAAACGGCTCTCAGAAAGCCCTCATAAACAGCCTGGCCTTCAGGACAGATGTCTAGGGACCTGGAGACAGGTGTGCAGGGATACTTCAGATGACAGGTGTGCAAGGGGCCTTGGGGACAGGAATGCAGTGAGACTTCAAGGGACAGGTGTGCTGGGAGCCTGGGTACAGGTGTGCAGGAGGCATTGGGAACAGGTGTTCAGGGAGTCTACAAGAGATAGGTGTGCAGGTAGCCTCAGGAACAGGGATACAGGGAGCCTGGGGACAGGTGTACAGAGAGCCTTGGGGACAGGTGTGCTGCAGGGCTGCTAGGGACAGGTGTGCAGAAGTGTGTCCACAGCTGGTCTATTAGCACCATCTAGTGGGCACCCCAGAGACTGTTGCCTGAGTTCAAACCCATCAAAAAACTCCTTGGCAGTTTGTAAAAATAAAGCAATTTAGAGAGAAAGTGTTCGGGGCTCTGCCATAAGCAAAGCAAGGGGCGAGAGAGTACAGGTACACTTCCTGTTGCTCTCTCAGGTGTGGCTGACACCCAGCTGCCGCGAAGAAGGCTGGCACACTGAGTCAGAGGCCATGAACTCTACAGCAGGTTGATTACAGGACAAGCGCTGTGCACACCTGTCCTTTGCTTCCCCAGGCAGGAAGGCGCCTTCCTTCACAGACTGTAAGGCAGGGGCCCCAGGCAGAGGTGCCCAAGGCCACAGAGGTGAGTGAACGGCAGGTGGACTGCAACAGAGGCAGCTCACTCGTTCCTAAGCACACCCCTCTCCTCCTTCTCCCAGTGGGGAGAAGGGCGCCGCGCCCCCTCACTGAGCAGGCCAGAGGCGTGGCAGCCATTTGTAGGCAAGGGCTCTGGTTTGTTGTTTCAGTGACTTTCCCCTATAAGGGTGAAGCAGCAGGGTGAGGCCCCCACATGGCCACCCCGTTTTGTCACGCGGAGTTCACCACCCAACAGACCAGACCCTTCCCAAACAGAAGCCTTCAGTGGATGTGCTCACGCCTCTGTGGGAGGCTGAAAACAGCCCAGAGTGGACAGGGCTTGAGACATCGCTGCAGCGGGAACCGGGCACAGCGGCCTGGGTCTCTGCTCCCGCGCACAGCTCCACCCTGCCCGGGCCGGCCTCCGGGTCTGTTCCTGACACCATTACAAGTTATTCATTGGTGAACGTTGCCCAAAAAGACACAGGTCACCTGGATCAAACACCTTAGAGGCTTTCACTCCTTGAGCACTGGGCTGCCCCAGCCTGCCCTCTGAGAACAACCCTGTTAGGGGGGCTGTTTTTCATGTAAGTTAGGAAATGACATCACCTCTAATCAGTTACAGGGCCCCCCTGATAGAGGGGCACTGAGGCTGCTGCGGGACAAGGCTCAGTGGTGGGGGCTGACTGGACCCCTGCACCTTAGAAGCTCACACAGTCCCCTAAAGGGTGCCTGAAAGGAGAGACGAAATGCGAAGCTTGCAGCAATGAGAAGGGAGGCTGAGAGCACGAAACAGCAGTCAGGGTGATTTTAAAAATGAAAAGGACATAGCAGCCGATCTGATAAAGTAAGAGACTTACAGAAACAAGGGGGCATTAACAAATACTGTGAGGGTGCAGAGGGATAAGGATGGAGGGGAGGGGACAAAGGGAAAGACCGAGAAGCGCTGACTTACAAAGAATGATAGATCCGATCACCAGAAGATCGCAGCCAACAGGCTTCCTAAGGAAGCGTCAGCTCCTGGTGGTAGGAATTACCAGTGCCCGGACTAACCGCTCCCCACGAGGCTGGCGTTTCTGGGCATCGGTAAAGTGTCTGCGCTGGACACACATTCTCCTTGACGATGACAGCCGCGCCTGTCGGTGGGAGCAGCCGGAGGGACGATGGAGCTACCCTTGGACCAAGGCAACAGCCACCGGGAGGGCCCAGGGGACAGAAGTGGGCAGGTTTCTCTTGACCCTGCTGCCCGCCTCCCACTGTAACCACACTGCCAAACGGGGGCAGGGGCAGGGGGTGAGGACAGACCAAGGAAGTCAGGATTCAACACTGCCTTTGGGAGCCACTGGAATCTGTTGTCCTGGAAAGTCCCCTCCACACCGCTGGACGAGTCTATTCTGCAGCTAAGTGAAGGGCTGGAGGCCAGTGCCCTTTGGAGTCCTCAACCCCGGGACATCCATTCCACTCAAGCCTAAAGAGAGAAGATGGACACAGGACAGCAGGGGTGCCGGGTGCAGGGGGGCAGTGTGTGGGGGGGCAGTGTGTGTAGGCTGAGCCACAGCCAGTGAGTGGCCACACCCACCACCATGCGTGGCCACACCCACTGCCCTTATGGCCACACCCACTGCCAACTGTGGCCACACCCACCACCCTTGTGACCACACCCCCTCCTGCCCTGAGTCAGGTAGTGACCCCCAGAATTCCTGTCCATGGAGCTCAAGCTATAACCATATTCAGAGCGTCCTTTGCCCATTTGCTCAAGTGACATGAAGTCGCAGGGTGTGTGGTGTGGGCTTTACTGTAAGGCGAAGACAGTCACAGGGGCAGCACCGGCTGGGGAGGACTGCAGAGGGTGGCCACCGCCAAGGACCGCTGGGAGCCGGAGGCGACAAGATCGGGGCCTGCTGGCCCTGCAGGCGCGGACTGCGGGCTGTGAATGGCTGCTCCAAGGCCCCAGCCCATTGGGTCACGGCTATGGCAGGCCCAGGAGACCAATCCAGCCCCCAAAGCTGACTTGTGGCCATCACTCCCACCTCAAGACTGCAGGACCATGCCGCCCCAGTGAGAGGAACCACTGCCCACCCCAGCCCACCTCAGCTTTACAGGACACGCTGGAAATGCCTCCTTAGGGACATAAGCCCCGGAGGGCCCTGCGGAATCCCAGAGCAGGTGTGTGAGAAGGAGGTGGCCACTGTCTCTGTGGGTGTACCAGAGCTGCCGGGACACGTGGTGTCAGGTGGGGGGTGCAGACCAGGCCAGCACGGTGGCCCTAGCCTAGCACTGCCCAGACTGACCCCAAAGCCAGACAATGAAGCGGGTCTTTCATCAGCATCCCCTTCCTGCTGGCTGGGGTTGTGTCTTCTGAAACAACACCACACAGCACAAGGTTCCTTATCCATGGTCCTGCTATAGGTGAGCCAGGAAGGGGAAGTTCCAGATGGAAATATAGCATAACTACAGTCAATCTGGGGAAGGGGCCTTGTCGGCAATGTGTCAGGATGGATCAAAGCGCTATGCAGTGAAATTTTAATTTATTTAATTCTGAACAAGCCAACAGACAAAGGGCAGTAAGCACTCACTGATGAAACTTCTAGACTTTCCGAGATGCCTTCCTGCTTAATAGGTCCCAAAGCTGGAGCCCAGGAGTTGCATGACGACTGCCTGGCCTTCCTTGGGGTGAGAGGTGTCTCCTGCAGTGGGCTCAGTCTGGGGCCTCCAGGACAACACTTCCCCACAGCCAGCCACAGGCGGAGCACATGGGCACAGGAGGAAGGGGGGCCAGCCCAAGAAGCAGGGGCAACACCTGGTTCACATCTCCAGTGGTTGGGGGGCATCGGAACCATCACCCCAAGAAATAAAGAGCTTCAGGGTCACTGGAGCCGCTGGTGGAGGGCAGTGTGAGTCACTGCCCTGGCCCAGGGGTTAGTAGATGCAGGGCCAGCAGATCAAGTGGGGAGCATCCAGTGGCCTTGCCCTGGGGTTGGGGGAGCCTGCCCAAGGGCAGGGAGCAAGACCCAGCTTCCTCCAGTAAGCAAAGGTGCAGGCCTTTCAGAATGGTCATCCCCCACCTCCCGGCTGCAATCAAACGCTCCCCTTGCAGGCTCTGCCACTGGGCATACCTGTCCTGTCCAATCCCAGGAGCCCATGTGCCGCCTTGGAGGACGGCCCTCCTGTCCCCACTGTGGACACGCTCAAAACCAGCACCTGCTCCTGAGGGCAGTGTCACACCAGGCCCAGCCGGCTGTGCTGTTAGAGGAAGACACCTTCACAGGGCCCTGTGAAGGGGGGTGGGGGAGGTCCTCACAGCCCCACCCCCTCACTTGCTGCAAACATCCAGCTGCGGGACCATGGAGTCTCAAGCCAAAGCAGCTCAAAAGGAATCTGCTTCTCTTGCTTTCTCCTGTGCTAAGCCCGCGCACCCAGTTGCCTAGAAACTCAAGTGTGTGCATTATTTGAGTCCAGCCTTTCTGGAAGCTGATGTGTTTTTTATCTGTAGGTGCAGAGCTGAGCTTTTCAATTGCCAGTGAGCGGGGGCTGCAGCCCTAAACTACAAGCCACTGGTGGAAATAAACCTGTAAGCTCAAATCCCCATCATTGGGCAGAAAACCAGAGAAGTGAAAAGGAGTGGGAGGAGAGAGAAAGACAAGCTGGGAAAGGGGTTCAGGGTGCATCTCTCGGCCGTGGAGGGAGCAGCACAAAGCCTGATTTTAATGTTAGAATTTAAAGATGAAACAGTAAACATCATTTTGCCCTAGGTTATGACACTCCTTTTTTTAGACTGCCCTTTTTAAGGTGGGATTTGTGAAGGCTTTGACCATCTGTGCTGCTTGGCTAGAAATGGAAATATTAGACACAAATGGTTTCCAAGGCCTGGTAATTGCAACTCCAAAATTCCCATCAATTCTATTTTCTCCCTTTCCCTTTACCAAAAAGTAGTGGATCTAAACACATAGTGGGCTAAATAAATGTGTTGCATAGCAATTGACCAGATGAGTGGATGGGTGGATGGATGGATGGATGGATGGGTGGGTGGTTGATGGGTGATGGATGGAAGGGTAGGTGGATGGAGGGTATATTGGGTGGATGGAGGGTGGGTGAGGCTGCAGGGGGTGGGGTGGGGTGATGACAGGAGCCAGCCAACCTGGTCATGGTGGCCCACGTCCTCCCCGGGAAAAGCTGTAAGCAAAAGCTAAGAGGCGGTCTGTGTGGGACCCATTGGGAAATCAGGGTGCACAAAGTGCCTCCCACGACAGCAAGTGGGGCCCCCAGAAGCCTGGTCTACTATGTGAGGATGGTAGGGATGACACTGATATCCAGAGAGAACCTCAAGCAGCAGCTGAAGAGGGAGGGATGAAGGCATAGGCCGCAGAGAAGGGAGGAGCCCTGGCCAAGCCTGAAGTGGGCCCTTGCACAAGGCAAGACCGGCAGGGAAATAAGGCCTCCCTGCAGGTGTCCCGATCCACAGCCTCCGTGAAGGTGTCACTTCACATGGCAAAAGGGAAAGTTAAGGATCTTGGGTGGGGACGTTATCCTCGGTCTCCAGGTGGATCCCGTGTCATCATAAGTGTCCTAGGTGGAAAGGGGGGCTGAAGGGGTGGGGGGCAGCGAGGTCTGAGGGCCGTGGAGCAGTGAATGCCAAGGCCTACAGGGGCTGTGTGGCCCGCCCTGGGGCTCCCCGAAGGAAGGCTACCTGCTGGCACCTGGATGTTAGCCCCGTGAGACCCATTCCAGACGCTGAACTGGAGGCTGTAAGCTGTTGTTTTAAGCCATCAAGCATGTAGCGATTTGTTGCAGCAAAAAGAGGAAATTAATGCATCAGTGAGAGCTAGGTTGCCAACTGCAGGTTCTGTTGGCAGATACGCTGGCTGAACTCGTTCTGTGCCCCGGGCATAATGCCAGGGCCTGAGAAGACACCTGGAGAGCAGAACCATCTGCTGGATCTTCTCACCAAGGAGCTGTGGTGCCTGGGGGTGGAGGGAGACAGGGGCTTTCTGGTTATGGAATGAATGATGGGTGCTCAACTCCAAATTCACCCCTCATTACCTGCTCTGTGAAAATGGAGACAAGCCCTTAATATTTTTCCTTTGTCAGTAGGGGGCGCTGGCGACACACTTCGGAAGGACGGGCTTTGCCTTCTGATCCTGGTGTGCTGTCTGCAGGGTGGCCACCCCGGGGTGGGGGGCAGGGGAGCCTGCAGCTTTCCTTAGTGTCCACACTGAGTGCTTGGGAGCAAGGACCCTGGTGAGCAGCCTTCCAGCGAACAGCTGTCCCCAGCCTTGCTCAAGCTCCACTTCCCGACACAGCACGCTGCCCCCACCCTCTCCAGAAGTCCTGTGTCTAAGGGTCTGTCCCCGGCTGCCTAACAGACAGCCCGGGCAGTGGAGACTCCTACGGCCAGCCACGGCCTTTGGAGCCCTCTGCACTTCTTACTTGTCCATCCCCCATCCCCTGCCTTTAGTCAGCCTTTGTGTGCAAGCAAGCCCGAGACGGACGCACGCCAACACGGTGAGACAGCCTATGTGTTACCAGCACACAGAGCAGAGAGGGAAGCTCACTGGGGGGG
>NW_004567130.1:2121502-2126686 GCF_000260355.1 Condylura cristata | reverse complement strand
CTGAGGCATCAGTGATGCCTCCCACAAGGCCAGCAGGCGGGGGGGGGGGGGGTAGGCCTCATGGAGAGCTGCTCTATGAGGTAGATAGAGAAGTCAGCCCAGCAGAGCTTCTGGGTACAGAACAAGCCAAGAGAAAGGTGAGCAGGAAAGGACTGGGTGTGCCGGGGCGCACCCGCTTTGGAGGAAGAGGCCACATCTGAGGCATCAGTGATGCCTCCCACAAGGCCAGCAGGCAGTGGCGGGGCTGGAGCCGATCTGCCCCAGATCGCCCCCCAGGACCCCATCAGCTGAGGGCCCAGCTGACCCATAGACAGCGCTCCTAGGGGGCAGAGCCTGGGCCCCACCTCCAGGCCCCCCAGGCCCCTCTGTACTTATCAGCTGCTCTCCTCCCCACATGCCTCTGCTGAGCACCCCAAATGCTGCTCTGTTCCAGCCACAAAGTGGTCCCCACTTGCAGTTGCCACTGGCATGATAAGGCCCAAGTTTTGCTTGTACCGTCCATGAACAAGCAGCCAGCACCCTCCCCATGCAGGGGGCCCAGGCCGGAGCCACTGCTCTCCCTGTCTTGGCCAGGAAGGTAGAGGGAGGAAGGGGTGAGGGGGGAGGGGAGGGGAGGACTTCTGGAAGTGGAGAAGGAGGGGGAAGGGGAGCTGTACCGGAAGGGAGGGGAGAGGAAGGGGAAAGGAGGAGAGGCAGGCATTTGACCGCTGCCCTCTAAGCCAAGCAAGCTGCATCGCACACTCCAGAGATGTGAAAAGAACAAGCACATCTTCAAAGTTCTCATCACAAAGCGCGCGTCTTAGCCGTGCTGATAGAGGTCACCCAGCCGGGCCACTTTACAACATATACAAATACCAAATGTTACGTGCTACAGTGCTCCATGTCGACCTTTATTTTGAAGACAGAAGAAAAGAAACGGGCAGAGCCCCTCCTGCAGGCCGCCCTCCGGGGAGGGCTTGGAAGCAGGTGGCCTTGCCAGCCTCGGCTCGGGCCGCTCTGCTCGATGCCCGCCCAGGGACCGCCGTGGGGACCACAGGGGCCACAGGACCCCAGCCAGTGTCCTGCCCACACCGCCGGCAGCGGAGCCACAGCCAAGAGTGAGAAAATGTGGGGAGGGGATCCGAACGTGACAAGCCATCAGCAGTGGGACAGCAGGGTGCAGTGAAACTGGGACCCCAAGCCGACCCCCAGGCATCTGGGTTGGATGTGCAAGGCAGTCCCCATGCCCCCCGGGCAGCCACACAGAACCCCACCCAGCATCCAAGGCACCCACCGCCCGTGACAGGCCCCATCCTCAGGAGATGGACCCCAGATGCCCCCAGGGTGACATTTGGGCACAGAGCTGCGTCCGGAGAAGCCCCCAGTACGCATGTCCAGCTGGACCAGGCTCTCCACTCGGGGGCAGCTTTGCCAGCTCCTTCTGCACTCAGCACCGTCCAGTACCCCTGTGCCTGCCAGAAAGGACTCCCGCCCTTGGGAACGCCACCCTCGGGACACAGATGCGTGGAGCTCACAGACAGCCTAGCACCACAGAAGTGCAGAGCGTACCCACAAGGGCCCTGAGTGAGGAGTGAGTGGCCCAGGGGTCCTGGACTAGGGAGGGAACACAGGCCTTCTGCCACCTCAGCCCGCATGGCCCTCCCTGCCACACTGCAGCCGCCCCAGACCCAAGCACAGCCCACCATGGGGTGGGCGGCATCTGCCATGCACTCTCCTAGAGCAAGGTGCCCAGGGTCTGGAGAAACGCCCAGCTGTCTTGCATTCAGCCAACACCACCTGCCGGGTCATTGCAGTGCTGGCGACAAAGGCACACAGTGGCCAGAACCAGGCCCCCTGACCTCCGCTCGGGAGGAAGACAGAGCATGAACCCCAAAGCTCAGCACCAACACTAAGGGTGTGGGGTCAGAGGGCCAGGATCGGCCAAGTGGCTGGGGCAGCACTGCCCCTTCGAACTTGCAGGGAGGGTCCAGAGTGGAGAGGCGTGAGTAAAGGGACTTTCGGGTGCAGAACAGAGTCGGGAACACAGAAATGGGGATTGCAGGCTAGCTGTAGCTAGAAGGTTATTTGCAAGGATCTCACAATCCCCAGTATCCAACCTGAACATGGGTGGCAGATGCACCCACAGGTCACCCCAGAACCCCAGGGTGCAGGTCCCCAGACAGGAAGGCCAGGACACAGGGCATGCGCAGAGAGCAATGCCATGAGCACTAGTGGGCTCATCACCCTGGACCTCACCGCTGCACAGCTGCATTCGATGCTAAGGCCAGGACCTGTTCTGAGACCCCTGAGCCACACTCAGAGGCACAGGGTCCCCTCCAGACCTGATGCGCAGGGGGTCCATTCCCAGTAAGACTCGTGCATTTAAGGTCTACCTGTGCCCACGCTGCCTGGGGCCCTCAGGACAGAGCTGACCGGGAGAACAGGAGCTGACCCCCGGCAGAGTCCCTGCAGCACTGCCGCGAAACCATCTTTGCTCAGCACAGCCCCTGGGCCCAACACCAGCACAGATTAAGACAATAAAGAGAGAGGTTCCCGGGGAAACCGTTCAGAAATATGTGCAAATGAAAAGGGATTTACACAGTAGATCCTAATTAGTTTCCGAGGAGCCCTGATGGCAAGTAGGTAAATAAAATGTAATTTAAGTTGTTTCCCTTGTTTAAATGCCAGGATCAGGTACACAGGGAAGACAGACTGTAAGACAGGTCGTGTTCCTGGAGTATCTAAAGTACCCAGAGAAAACTCCCTTGGGACACAGCCCCGGAGGCCCGAATATCTCACCATGGCGAGGGGGACGATGCCCACAAAGGACGTCTGGCTGACAAAGATCTCGGCCACGACCAGCTCACTCGTGGTGTCCTCCACCGGGTACTCCACCTGCCAGGTGATCTGCTGGGCCCCCGCCAGGCCGCTGCTGTTGTCGATCCCAAAGTCCACTTGCAAGAGCTCGTAGAAGGAGCCGTTGGCCCTGGAAGACAAGCACATGCCACGGCGCTGTTTACCTGAGGCTCAGGAAGGCCTTCACGCCACGGAGGGCGGGGAGCCCCGCCCTGGCCCAGCCCAGCCGCCTCCTGGAGGTGGTGGTTTTTGCCTTCCGGGTGCCTACAGACTGGGGTGCAAACCCCCTGAGCCTCAGGATCTGGGCAGAACAGCGCTTTGGAGCGTCATCAGCCACGGAGCTCCCAGGGTGAAGCCTGAGATCAGAGATGAGTCCTGGTTGGCCCTGCGGCCGCCAGCCTGAGACAAGAGAAGACACGATCCTGCCTGCCTCGCATGCATGGTGGCCGCGCACCCCAGGGCCTGAGGCAGGCAGGAGGGGGCGGATGAGTGAAAAGAAAAGTGCCAGGTCCTTGGTCATTTTCTAGACATGGCGGCTTAGAAAGAGCGAGGAGTGAGGAGCTGCACGTGGACGTGAGGCTGGCAGTGGGCGCTGACGGCGGCTCTGGGACGCCCCCCAGGTATGGCCCCACCCTGGGAGCGCGTCCCCCTCGCCCTGAATGGAGCGTCACCCGGGCCCCCGGGATGGCTCGAGAAGCCCACCTTGCCAGCTGCCCGGGGCCTGCCTGACCAATGTGGGCTTGGCGAGCTCTGCCCTGCCTCTTGGGGCCAGGCAAGGTCTGCAGACCCCCTACTTTGGCAGTGAGGACAGTTTTGAAAAAGAGCCTGTCACCTGCTGCTGGACCAACTGTCACCAACCCCCATGGACAGCTCCCATCCACTGCCGCCTGTTTCCTGACCCTGCCAGGCCCAGGCCGCAGCCCCACTGGCACCGCAGCTGCACAGGCAACACTGAGCTGCGGAATTCTACTCGAACCAGAACCACCAGGCCAGGCTTCCCGTGGACCTGGCACTCCCTGCCCTTTCCCACTTAGCAGAGGTTTTAAGAAACACCCAGTTGCGGCCCTCCCTGGTGGCGCAGCGGGTTAAAGCGCAGCACTAAGAAGCTAAAGCCACTTCCGCATGAGTTCGATTCCCGCCTGCCCCGGAGGAGATCCACATGGCGCGGCAGACCCCTCCTGTCTCCCCGCTGCTCCCCTCAGCAATGTAATTTGCCAATCTGCCTGTTCCGCTCCCCACTCTTGTCTCTGGTGAATCCTCTCACTGCCCCTACACCTCTGGCCTGTACCCAGGTTCTCTATGAATAAATAAATAACATCATTAAAAAAAGAAAAGAAAAGAAACGCCCAGTTGCCACACTGCCCAGCCCTGCTGGCAGCCACTACCCACAGGGCTTCCACATCCAAATTAATTACTTTAAAGTAAACCAAGTTAAAACTGCAGATGCTCAGCCGCACCAGCTCATTTGAAGTCGCATTGCCTAGTAGCTACCAGACTGGACGGTGGAGGCCACTGGCCTGCTCTGTGCCCTGGGGAAGCTCCCCTTTCCTGCCTCCGTCTCTTCTCCTGGCATAGGGTGAACAACCCATCTGCTCCCTTTCAGTGGCGTTAGGAGGATGAGTGAGAGCGGTGTGACCCGGCCTCCTTCATGGGCTGGCACTGCGGACACCCAGAAGATGACAGCACAGTCGTCAGAGACCCAGTTCTGGAACAACCCAGGACCCCATGGACAGACACAGCAGGGTCCCGCCTGAGCCTGGTGGGCATGAGCAGGCGGGAGGTACAGGTGCTCCAAGATCTGTATGTGAATGTCCTGCAAGGGGGGTCGGAGGACAAGTGCTGATGAGTGTCTGTGGGCTGGGAATGGACAGAGTGAGCACGCAGGGGATCCCACCATGGCACCTTTATTGAAAAGGCAACAAAAGGGGAAATGAAGGGCTGAATCCCAAACTGCTGAAGGGCCCTCAGGACCGCAGGACCTTAGGCTTTCAGTTCTCAGCTTCCACCCCATGCTCACCACCACACTCAGCCCAAGTCCCCACTCTGGCCAGAGGGCCTTGCTGTCCATTGCCTGCCCCTCCCCATGAGACACCCTGCATTGGAGCAGGTCTCCCGGCCTCAGGGCGCCCTGCCCAGTAGATGTCGGGGTCTCAGGGCACCCTACTTGGGAGGTGTCCAGGTCTCAGGGCACCCTGCTCAGAAGGTGTCGGGGTCTCAGGGCACCCTCCTCTGTAGGTGTCAGGGTCTCAGGGCACCCTGCTCAGAAGGTGTCGGGGTCTCAGGGCACCCTCCTCTGTAGGTGTCAGGGTCTCAGGGCGCCCTCCTCTGTAGGTGTCAGGGTCTCAGGGC
>NW_004567130.1:2103490-2120835 GCF_000260355.1 Condylura cristata | reverse complement strand
TGTAGGTGTCAGGGTCTCAGGGCGCCCTGCTCTGGAGGTGTTGGGGTCTCAGGGCGCCCTCCTCTGTAGGTGTCAGGGTCTCAGGGCGCCCTGCTTTGTAACCAGAGCAGGGGAGCCACTCCTAGTACAGCCCTACTATTTGCATTGGGGGAAGCTCAAAAAGCTGATAGCAGGAAAATGGACATCCAGGGAAAGGAAAGGGCCTCACTCTTATTGTCCAGTCCAGTCTGGTCTCCAGAACAGAGAGGTGCAGGCTCTGGGTGGGTGCCGGGAGGGAGCTGAGGGTCACTGACTGTGTGCTCCTCCATTTTCCAATGTCCAAGTGCAGTGTAAAAGGCATCACTTGGACACCAAGTTTTTGCTTTATTTCATTTTCTTCCCACTAGAAAATGAACTAGGTGACTGGCCTACTTGCTAATACTTTTACTTTTACTTTTATTTACTTTTACTTTTATGTGACTGGCCTACTTGCTAATAAATCCATTTCTGAGGACATGGGTGGATAGCTATTCATTTGACCTGCTCCTGATCTCTTCTTGATTAAGTCTTTCAAATTTGGAAAAGTGCTTTGAGTCTCTCGGTTTAATAATTATCAGCCTCAAGGAGTGGGGGTTGGTATTTCGGCCATAAGAGATCCATTAGACAACGCTCCCTGGGGTGAGAAGGGATGTGTGTGCATGAGTGTGAGTGTGTGTGTTGGGTGCACAGTGTGACTTCACACATGACCTTAGAGCAGGAAGGGTGGGGCGGGCAGGAGTGGGGGCCAGGCGGCAGCTGGCGCCCCTGCTCCCTCAGCCAGGTCTCAGCACAGGGCTCGCAAAGACAGTAACTGCTACCTTCCAGGGGGCGAGGGAATGGCAGGAGAGTCCAAAAGTCTGAAGTCTCTCCTGGCACGCTGCACCACTTAACGTGGGTTTCCCCCATAAGGACTTCTGGATGGCTCTGAGATATGTGGTGGAGGTGCTAAGCATTCCCCATGCCAAGTTTTTCTACAAACTGGACAGAGGGGCCATCTCTGGTTTCAGGGCTGGTTACTTATAACAGTAAACTCTAGACAGTATTTGAAAAACCAACCCAAAAGCAAGGGCATAACTGAGCATGGTGATGCCAAATGAGTTCCTAGAGCAGGATTTGCTGCTGGTTACTCACCATAAAGGTGTGAGACTGGTCCCTGGCACCCCAGGGACAGGTGTGCCTGGGTGGCGCTGGCCCAGCTGCAGCGGGATGAGGCCTGGACGCTGCAGCTCAGGGACTGTGCTAAGCACTGGACACACTCAAAAGGCCCAACAGGATGTCCTATAACATTCTGGGGTTGTCCTTTGCCTTCTGGGAACCACAAGTTAACTGTCACCCAGTTTCAAGCTGCTGCTGTTCCTCCTGGTGGGTTACTGCACTTCTCTTCGAGAGGACGCATCTGTCTCCACTACTAGAATGTGATTATTTTTTCCTTAAGATTATTTTTCAGAGCAGCTTTAGGTTCAAAGAAAAATGGAGGCAAAGATACAGAGATTTCCATACTACCCCCATCACCATCCCCAGCAGAGGGGTTGTGAAACCTCTGAAGCCGCTTGGACCCATCCTCCCCACCCAGGGCCCACAGCCTGCATCACAAGGACTCACTCCTGGTGCTGTGTGTGTCATGTGCCGCTGACAGGGATAACGATGCACCATCCTAGAATCGGGCAGAATAGTCACACTGCCCTGAAAGCCCTCTGTGCTCTACCTACCCATCCTTCTTCCCCTCGCCCAGCCTCTGCTGATCTTTTAGCGTCTCCACAGTTATACCTTTTCCGTATCTCACAGAAGTGGGATCATCACACAGTATGTAGGTATTTTCAGGTTGGCTTCTGTCACTTAGTAACAAGCACTGAAGGTCCCTCTGTCTTTCATGGCTTGGTTTCCCATTCCTTTTCAGTGCTGACTAATATTCCACAATCTGACTGGCCCACAGTTTATCTATTCACCTACAGAAGGAGGTCTTGATTGATTCTGAGTTTTGGCAATTGGGAATAAAGCTGCCCAAACACGCAAGTGCAGCTGCCTGCGTGGACATGAGTTTTCACTCTTTGGGGAAGATATCAGGGGGTGTACCTGCTGGATCAGACAAACGTAAGTTCTCCGAAAGCCAAAATCAATCACAACCTCAGTCCCTACAGTACATGGCAGATTCACTTCTTAAGTGACTTCTGTTAAGGACATTACGTGTCAAGCATGAGAATTCCTCAATAGATAAACAAAGTCCTGTCTTACTGGCCAGGCAAATAAAATAGACATCTTTGTCACGATAAACATTATCCTAAAACTAAAACAGAATGATTTAATTTCTTTGTAAACAGCTAAATAATTTTTTTATTAAAAAGTTAATAAATTATTTGGCCCTCCCTGGTGGCGCAGCGGGTTAAAGCACAGCACTGAGAATCTGAAGCCACTTCCGCATGAGTTCGATTCCCGCCTGCCCCAGAGGTGACCACATGGCGTGGCAGACCTCTCCTGACCCGCCCGCTGCTCCCCTCAGCAGTGTACTTCATCGATCTGCCTGTTCTGCTCCCCACTCTGTCTATGGTGAAACCTCTCGCCGCCCCTGAGCCTCTGGCCTGTACCCCAGTTCTGTATGCACAAATAAATAAATCTTTAAAAAAAAAAAAAGTTAATAAATTAAAAACAGCCCCTTTTAATGTTAAAACAAACGATAAATCACCCCTGGAGGCAGAAGCCAGGGTCCAGAAAGGCCTTGGGAGCAGGACAGCAGTGTATCCTAGGTCTGTACTTGCTCTAACCCAGCGGTATTTTACTTAACTCTAGGAAGCTTCTGTGCTCAGCAATGTCTGGTTTGCTTCCCTCTCCTTTTGTTTAAAGCTCAAGTACCTTTCTCTGCTGGCAATATGTCCCATCTGACTCAAACCAGCGCCTAACCAGCCCACCCACGGCCTCACTTCCCAGCCGCAGGAAACAGCTTCACTCTTCTCCTTCCGTTTTTAAATATTTTCAAGCACCTGCGGGCTGGTATGGGCAACCCTATTTCTGCTTACCAACATTTCCCCCAGCTGGAAACAATGAATCTTGATAATGAGCGAACCCTGCGGGCACCTCGCTCTGGGCCGCCGCACCCAGAACTATTCCTCACACCAACAGCTCACCCTCACTCCGAGCTTATTTGATTTTATCAGCATCACCGTGACAAGCTCAGAGACAGCTGAGACAATCGACACAATTAATTTTTTCCCCTCAGCCTCCATCTTTCTGACAACATCCCCTAACACTTCCAGGAAACCATGGCCCAGAGCCGCCTCCACCTGGCCCAGACAAACTTCTGTCTACCCCTGCTTCTTCCATCCATTGCCAACCTGGGGGCTCTGGCTGGAGAAATAGCCACGCACCGTGGCCGCGTCATCACCTCACGAGGGGGACAGTCCACGCTGATACAAGAAATGGAGCGGCACTGTCCATGTGCATGGCGGGCGGCAGTGGGGTTCGGTGACCTGTCCCCAGGGTCCCGGTGACCCCTAAGCTTCACCTGCACATAGGTGGGAATCTACACTTTGACATATAATATACTATCAATGTTTGAACAAATAAGACCTCCCTAGGGTTCACAAAATACCAGAGAAGGTCAGTCTTTCCATGTGGCCCACAGACTCCCCCCACTCCCCTCCACCTCTGCTGCTTGGCATCATGGAGGTGCCTTGCATGGGCTCTGCTCTGCCTCTAGAACATTCCACCTCTGACCCAGGGGAAGGCTGAACTCTGCTCCTCCTCCTCTGGCTGGGAAGAGAGGCCAGAACGGTCCCAGAACCAGTTCCCAGAACTGGCTGGGGCCTGCAGTGGGGGCTCTTATGCCCAGAGCGGCAGCGAGAGCCTCTGTCACCCAGAGCAGAGTCTCTCAGCAGGCCCGCAGGCAGCTCTGGCCTCAGGGCCCTGGCCTCAGGGCCTTTGCACTGGCTCACAGCTTCGTGCGCATTCTCCCCAGTCTACACTACACTACGTGGTGTCCTCTGGTGACCTCCAGAGAGGCCCTTCTCCCTGGCCTTCCCCACCACCCTCCCTGCGGTTTCTCAGTGGTGCCTGACCCCCTAATGTATGGTAGCTTCTCTGTCTCTGCTCCAGGCCATTCTGTCTACTGGGTTGTGAACTCAGTGGGGCAGGGGTTTCGTCATGGCCCCTGACAGTGTCCACTCCTGAAGAGGAACCTGGTCCACAGTGGGCATCCACAGACATCACCAAGGCATGAGAGATTCAACCAGTCACTCCATCAACAGCCAGCCGGCAGAGACCTCAGAGCTCATGCATCTCTGCTGCCTTCTGGGCTCTTGGTGCTTGTGGCTGAGGCTGCCAGGCCATGGTGGTCATCTGTCACTCCCCAGCCTCTCAGGGAGGGGGTCCTCATCCCCCATAGCAGCAGGGCTGGGTGTCCCAGCCCGGTACGCCTGTGAGCCCACCTCCTCAGGCCCCACTGCCTGGTCTGGGGCTGCCGTTTGCATTTTCTCTGGGGTTCAGAGCTGACAACGGTGAGAATATCAGCTTGACAGCGATGCCCGCCACCACTGGGCTTGGGCCCCAGCCACACTCATGCTTTCTTTTTACCTGTGACAAGAATATTTCACAGGCATGCTCAAGACAGCAACATATCCAGCCATCGCTGGTATCAGCCAGTGGGGGAGGGGGGAAGTAGGGGGCCGGCAGACCCCTCAATTCGGGCCCTAGCTCCAGCACTGATCTGTGAGGGCTGCCACCACTACGGAGGACTCCAGACAAGGGCTGTCCACAGCAATAATAACCCCCAGCTTTCCCCAAGCAGGTAAAACATCTACTCACAGCTCGGAGCACCTCCAAATCCCCAGCAATTATTCTGGCACCATTAGAGCAAACACTCCAGGGCATCCAAAACAAACCCAAGTGCATTGCTAACTTCATTAACCTTGCAGCTGAGTGAAGTTAAGGGAAGCCCACACACAAACTGACGCTCGGAATGCCATTTGGGCCAAAGATCAGATCTGAATTCTTGTAACCATCCACAGCCTGGTGCCTCTTCAGTAAATGTCAGCTGTGCTGAAATCCCACAGGTTCACAGCACGTGACACCAGAGAGCAGGAAGCACCTCCGTGAGGGCCCCTCGTCCAGGAGACCCAAATTCTCCAGCCACCAATTAATGTGAGCCCCGCAATCCCATCACAACCCCCACTCAGCCCACTGCATTCATTACAACAGCCTCAAAGTCTTTCTTCCAAGCCAATTACTCCAAAGTAGTTAGGCCTGACATTCACCACAGCTAGGAAGGCGCACCCGGACTTGTAGACGTCCTTGGGGCCACATCTACCCAGCTCCCCAAAATGCTCCCCATGGCTGGGTCTGTGCCCGTCCGCCATGTTTGATTGAGGAAACTCATCTACTCAGAGGAGCATGTCAAAACCAGAGCACAGGAAGCAACAGGAATCAGTGGTAAAAGCTTAGGAGTTGGGGAGAAGTTGGTGCTACAAAGATTGTTGTGGCAATTTCCCAGAGAAATCAGGCGGCACTCAGAGAGGTGGAGTGAGAGAGATTTAATTGTTACACCGGCGGGCTCAGTGGGATTGGTCCCAAAAGGCTGAGCCCCGCATCACAAGAGTGGTAAGGTTTTATACAGTTTGTATGAGAACCTCGTCATTTCATTTATCATAGCATAAGCGTGCTTTATTGTTCGAGAAAGGGGTCAGGGTAGCCACGGCTACCCCTGTGAACAGGGAGCACAGTGCACCCAGCAGCTTCTCCGTTCCAGCAAGCTGCAAAATCAAAGCCACAGACTCCTCTGATCAGCAGGCTTGGGAAATCAGCAAAATCTAAGCAGACTTGCGAAATTTCCTGCTTCAGGATAACTAGTGACAGGATCCAAAGCTAAGATGGCCCAGGACAGGCACGGGAAGGCGGTGTGGACTGGCACGGGCTTCAGCACCAGCTCTGAGCTTGCCCACTCGCCCCGCCCCCTGCCAGCCTCACCTCCCAGAAGGTCCCCGTGAGTGTGGCATGAGCATGATTCCAGATAATGATGCCGCCAGTGTCAGCGCCAGGTCAGACCCTCCGAGGGAGAAGACCACTAATTGGCCTGGAACAGCAGCTGACAGTGACAGCTGTCTGCGTGGCCGCACCAGCCAGCACTAATGAGCAGCTCGGTGGCCGTGTGACAGCCGTTTGCCTGCTGACCTCTGGCACCTTGAGCTGGTTCCGGTACCCCAGCCCCCTAGGGACATCCCGGCATGCTGGCACGGGGTGGGTGAGGGCGAGATGGAGCTCCAGCCTGACGTCCGGCAAAGAGGAGCCCCACTGCAGAGGGGGCCCCCGAGGTCAGGGCCCACAGGCCAGTTTCTCTAAAGACTCCGCTCACGCTCTTAGCTGCTGGAGATGTGTGAGGCTGACGCGGGAGTCCCTCAAAAAAATCTGCCATGAAAAGGTCAGCTCAAATCTCTTCCAAATAATTTTGTTGGGAACTTAAATAAGCTTGTCATTACCAGTGGTATTAGGTCACCCCAGAGTTTGCCAAGGTGGGCAGCTGTGAGCAAGACCCCATTAGAGGACGTGATGGAGGATTTTGTGAAGGCAGGAGCAGGGCCCCCACGGTGAGCAGGATCTTTTCAAAAAGAGGGACCCTGAACACAGCCATGGCACACGGGGAGAGGACCAGCAGTGGTGATGGCAGAGCAGGGTGGTGCCTCTGTCCATCAAGGAACACCAGAGATGGCCAGTGCCATGGGCCTGGGAGGGGTCAAGACACCCTCGCGGCCTCACCTGCCCCACCCGCCCCACGGCCTTGGAGTTCCAACCTCCAGAGGCTGAAGACTGTTGTTTTCCCTTTATTTATAGCAGCAGAGGAGACAGAGGCTACTGCATAGCCTCTCTCTGACCACTACCTCACAGCCACCTCGGTAACCCGCGGGAGAACATCAGGCCTTTCAGGAGAGATGTTGGCGTGCCGTGCCCAGCGCTCACACTCACCGTTCTCTGGCTGACCACCATCTGCCCCCCACAGAGCACAGCTCTGACAGTGCAAAATGAGATAAAGTGGACACGCAGTCCGTCCCGAGACCATCTGCCTGCTCCGGCGGGCTGGGGGCCCCTTCCGTGAGCAAAAAAAATCTCTCTCCGTCTGCCAGAAGTGTTAGGGCCACTACAACTAGGGCCACAGAGAAAGTAGCAGGTGAACCTGAAATTTACAAGAATGCTGGTGGCTCTTGTAAAGGTGACCTCTATGCCCAGGGCCTCAGGTCACCCCAACATCATTTGCTGCACCATAGGGGCCAAGCTGCAGGGTCTCTCCATCCCACTTCCGGCTCCCGGCTCACACGGCATTGCTCAGGCTTGATGCAGCACTCCCCAGCATGTCCACAGGCCCCACCCCCACAACCTGGGGGTGTCCATGGGCCCCACTCCCCGGCATGTGCATGAGCCCAGTGGCCTTTCCCAGGAACAAGCCACAGGAGATCACTGTGACTTCCGGACCGGCCAGACACCAGCTTCATGGGACTTCACACCCAGGATGACTGTTAGAACCCCCACAGACACACTGGCGTTCCTCAGTAAGAAAAGCCTCGGGGTTCCAGAGCTGGACGCACCGCCAGCAAGGCCGGGGACCTGAGTCTCCCAAGGGCCTGTCTGAAGCATCCTGCTGCAGTGTTAGACCCTGATGCCATCTTTTCCACCCCCTGAATCAGGCTCCTGAGGCTCCACCCTGGGGGCTAACACGCCACCTACTCTGTGGTCACCCAGTCAGTCGCGGTCATTCCTCTGCAGGAAGCCATGTATGGCCCAAGACCTGCTAACAGCCCATTCATAATGTGGATGCCTCCAGCCAAGAGGGACTGTTCGTGCGAGTGGTCAGCACAAGAAAGAAGCCACCGAGGCACCTGGACAGAATGGACACTAAGTTGCACTATGGACAGGTTTACTGCCCTGACAGGCCACCCGCACAGAGAGCACCCACAGGATAAACCCCGGCCTTTGCCTGCCGGTATCTCGGCAACTCACCCTCCTGCATTGTTCTGGGAGTTCTCTGGCATTCCTGCCAGGACAGCTGTTTTCCCTGCACCCCGCAAGTTTAAAATACCCCAGCTCATGGAAAAGATCATGCTGAGTGAAATAAACCATAGAGAAAAGGGGAAATACCGGATGGTTTCACTCATAGCGGGAGTATAATGGACCAGGTGAGAAAGTAATAATAATGAACAACTACATATCAGAGACACTTTGTGGGGGTAGAGTGGGGAATGGGATTAAAAATGGGGGTAGGGGACAGTGCACACGGGTGATTTGGTGATGGGAAGCCCATGGGGATTACAACTGAGATGGGAAAAGGCACAAAATGATGTAAAAATAAATGATTATATTATTAAAAATAAATAAATAAACACCCCAGCTCAGGCTCACAAGACCCATTCTGGCCGCGGGTGTGAGCGCGAGGGGCACGTGCCCCTGCTCACGGCTCCGGGGCAGTCCCCCAGCTCCCGTCACCCTGGCGTGGGGACAGGTGTTCTGCCTGGGTCAGGGAGCACAGTCCCTTAGCTACCGCCTGAGGAGGCCTGGCCAAGAACGGGCTTAGGCTACCGACTCGGCCCTGCTCACCGAGTGTAGACACCCACTGCCCCGCCCACAAGAGGAATCACCCCTGGCTGAGCCTTCCACGCTAGGAACACACCGCCCACCCCCAGCTGGCGCCCAGCGCCCTCTCAGCAGCGGCAGAGGCCCCAGCGTGCGGGTCCACAGACTCCGTGGCACGGTGGAAGCACGTCTCCCTCACGTGCAATAACCCTCCTTCTGCGACGCAGCCCGGCACCACCCTGCCTCTGCCAGCAGAGCCTCAAGTCCCATGCTCGGCTCACCGGTGGAGCTGGGGTTTTCACCAGAACCAACACCCGGAGGCCAGCAGAGGTCAACATGCAAGCAGAACCTGGGGTCGTGAGGAGTCGGAAGATGGGACCGGGCGCCCAGCCCCACTCGTCCAGTGGCTTCCTGGGGAGACGTGGGAATCCCGAGTAGCGACTCTTACTTGAAGCAACAACATAAACTTCATCTTGAAATGGTTGTTTTCCCAAAAAATGTCAAGTTCCTCACTGGTTTGCTGACACCCCGTAAGTTGACGAAGATGGGGTATCTGCTAAGGCTGCCTTTGCTTCCTGGTGGGAAACACACCAGCTCAGAAGGAGAGGGTGGAAGGGGATGATCAGATAGGGCTGCCAGGGGAAAGCCAGGTGGTCCCCCGACAGAAGGGCCACAGTGCCCCTGGGGTGGGGCCGGGCACAGCAGGTACACATGGCTCAGCCCGGCCACCTGCCCCTTCCTTACATGGCCCCGCACTTTCCAGAGCTCTCAGAGCACAAGCTGGAGTTGGGGCACCGGAACAGTGCAAGCATGTAGGCAGGGAAGTACCCCTCACCAGGACTCACGCATCGCTCAGCAGCCGCCCCACACTCAACACATACCAGGAGAAGAGCCTGGAGTGCTGAGGCAGAGAGCTTCTGTCAGAGGTAACTGGCCACGGCTCAGGGGAGACCCCAGCGGGAAAGACTCCCACAGAGACTCCCGGGGTTTGTCTCCGGGGAGGGCTTCCCAGAGGGCCGTTACAGGAGGGCCCTGAGCAAGGCATCACTTTCCTTGAAGGAGAGCAGATTTAAGGACTCCCCAGCTGTAAATGGGGAGCTTGGGAATAAGGTGACTGGTCCTGGCAGAGTGAATGCAGTGAGGGGCTACGAGGACCAGTGAGTTTGCTTAACTGGGTAACTGCACTAGGGGCATGAGATCGCAGCTCCAGACAGGGGCAGGCCCAGCCCACTCGGGGAGGCGTGGCTGGGACTGGCTGGTTACGGGACACGCTCTTTACCCAACAGGTTCTTATCCGAGGAACTAAGCCTGGTCAATCACACTGTTCCAACCACAGGAACAGTGCTCACACCGCAGAAAAGGGTTTTTGCAAAACACAGAAAGACACAGGGGTGGGACACGGAAAACCCGACTTCTTTAGAGAGGGGTCCTGAGCTGAGAGGAGCAAGCTCCCCACAGGGGAGAAGCACCAGCCTGTGAAAGAAAGAAGAGGAGAGGAAATGCGAGGTGGGGAGGCGGGAGCCACAGAAGACCCCGCTGGAGGCGGCCTCCATCTGCCGCCCGCCCGAGTCCGCTTCAGCCCAACTGCCCTATGTTTGACCCAAGGCCTTCTCTGGGTACCTGGTTAAGCTGATTTAAGCTTTTTCTGTTTGCAACTATAAAAAAAAGTGATACAATCTGACAGCATTACAGTGCATCATGGAGGGAGATGCTGTGGTTTATGGCTCACACGGCATTATTTCACTTGCTGGTAATTTGGGGAGCCCTGCACTGCCATTCGACCATATTTCAACTGATTTATGGGGACAGCCAAATAGAGCCATAAATCAGCATCTCGTGCCAGCAAACCTCCTTTCTCATGGCCGGGTGCTGTCCTCCATGGATGGCCTAATATTTCCAGAAATGCCAGCATCGAGATCCCCTGAGATGCCCAAGTTATGTACCGCCCCACCCCCCATTCTGTAGGCAAATCTTGAAATCCAGGGAGACACTTCTCCAGCTTTGGTTCAGCCTCACAACCTCGAGCCAAGGGGCCAGCGTCCATCGCGGTTCCAGCAAGGGAAGCAGCCACAGCACCGACGGCACCTCCAGGGGCTCCTGGGTGGTGGGCCCCCCTGGGGTGCAGATGCAGCAGCACATCAGATGTTTCTCAACCGTCCCGCGTTTCCAAAGTCCAGAGAGTTCTCCTTAGCCTACTGCAGTGCAGTTTTACATTTTTTCAAGGGTTTGATCTTAAAAGACCAAGCCAAGTCCACAAGCCGCCACCAAAGGACAGGCCACGCTGGCACTCACGAGTCCGCGCACGCGTCACAGGCCTCCGTTTCTTCAGTTCACTCTTATTTGTAATGCTGGGTGGTCTCAGTGGACTCGATGAGCATCCACAAGCAGCGACAGCTCTGCTCTTCCCCTTCTGGTGTCTTCAGTCCAGTTTCTTGATGTGACTAAGTGTCCCAGATTCAGCCACTAAAGCAACTCGCAACTCCTGGCAGACGGCCTGGGGTGCACACGGCCCCACGCGGGCAACTGAGACACTGGCCATGTCACCCGTCTCCAGGGACTCAAGGGGCCCCAGGCTGCCCCCTCAGGCTTCACTTCAGGGTGACCATCTTGGGCAACAACAGATCCTTAATCCTGACAACTCGTTCCTGGTCAGAGTAGCGACACCAATCTCCTGAGCCTGGGTTTCCTATGGAATACCACTGGTGCTCGAGTTCTGAGAAGTCGCTGGCCATTTCAACTGTGCTAAGCATTTTTGCATAAATTATGAGCTCAAGCAGAAACTACACTCATTCTTAGCCACTAAGCAGCCCTTCCCAAATAGGTGGAAGACTTCTTCCAGAACACAGCTCTGGGCTACCCTCAACAACTTGCTATGAAGGAGAAAGATTGACACACAGAGAACACTCCCACAGCAGTACAGGACACATGTGCACATCATATAGTCAATGGATGGATGGGGAAGGTGTGAGTTCAAGGTCAAGAGAAGTGCACAGGAGAAGGTAAGTGTGGCTCTTTAAAAAATAAAAGATAAACAACACAATTTAAGTGAGCACATGGCAGGCGATGAAGACATAGCCCAAGGGAAGAGAATGGCCAATGGTGTGTGGCAGGTATGTGGAAGCAAAACACATGCTCGCCTTCCTCCTCAGGGGCAGATAGGAAGACTGTTTTGCAGCCCTCCTTTGAGCTGTGTCTCCACATACTGATCCATGAAATGTGGGTTGAGGTCATGTCTAGGGCTGGCCTTTGAAAACACCCTTTGAGATCCTCCACCGTTTCCATGGGAACTTCCAGGATGGCATGGCAACAGAGTTTCCAGGTGACATCAGCAGAGCCAGATGAACCCAGGGTCTCTGACCACTACTACTTGAAGCTGCATGTAGTTCAGAAACTCCACCGGGGCTTGGTGGACTGGGGTAAGCCACTGAGAGACAGAGCTATTTGTTGCAGCAGCTAACAGGAATGATCCTGAAAATACAATGGGCAGAACCAAAGAATCTAGAAATGCGACTACCAGGCAAATCCCCTAGTGGCCAGTCTTTGTGGGTTAGCCCCATGGGCCTGCAGTTCCTGCTGTCCACCTCTCAAGTTCAAAGACTTTACACATGTAGAGTTCAGGAAAAAAGATGTCCTTGTATTTCCTGGGAAGAAGTATGCACCTGTCATGGAAAAGCCACATCCCCAAGGCTGTGGGGATGGGAAAGGTATGCTGAACAGCATGTCAAAGTAAAGGGCAGAGACAGACCTCTGACAAGTGGAGGATCCTGGGGCTTTCTGTTCCCAAGCAGACTAAAGTGTCAGCAGCCCCAAGTAGCAGAATTCAGGTTCTTTATGGCTTCAGCCAATTTTAAAACATTATCTAGCAGGGGAAACAGGACAGTGTACCTTGGGGTTACATACCTTCTTTGGGGAGCTTAAGATTGTTGCACCCCACTCAGTCCTCACAATCAGCCAGGTGAATAACACAGACAAACACCATCAAGACATTCCCTGCAAGGTAGTAACTCAGCCCAGAACACTGGGGTGCCATCAGTAATTATGCCTACTTGTCTCCTGGCCAGGAAATAGGAAGGGAACAGTAGGCATGTCCGCAGAGGTGCCTGCCAATGGCCAGAAGCTTCATATTAGAACTACCTCTTCACAGCACAATCGTGTCGGGGTTATCTGGAGGTTTAAGAGTAATTGTCACTGCCCTCTAGGGCTCCGATATCAATTCTCAAACCTGCAAACACAGGACAGATGGGCACTGAGCTCCCAGCCCCAGCAGACTGACCTGAAGACTAAACTCCTGCCCTAACAAAGCCTCAAAAATAAGTTCTTGATCAAATCGGCCAGATTACCCAACATCACACAGGCAAGCAAACAGTGTTTCAACACCACATAATCTCATAATCAATACCCTCTAACTCAATATAATAAAAGGCTAGTGATAGAGCACCCAATCACAGCAGGCGACATGATAACACACTACGGCAAAACCAAGCGCACTTGGCTTCACACCCTTGTCCATGAGAAGCCATTCCAGTTGTGGCTTCTCCGCCCAAATCCCTATTGTTTTAACTGGAGAATCACAGGACTTAGAGGAAAACAGCCATAAATGAAGTTACCTCAGGGGTGATTTTATGATTCAACACACACACGTATTTTCTTCGTTCCAGGCATTTCTACTATTCTAGCCAAGACTTAAGCTGATGAAGACATTTTTTTTTTTCTATCAAAGCTATTAGGGAAAAAATGGAGCAGTAAGGCTGGGGTGGGAGGCAGCCAAGGGGGTCCATGGATGCAGCCCGACCTGCCTAATCATACTGAAAACTTAGAATCCAGTTCCAGAACTCTCCCCCAAAGAGAGAGGACTCCAGAACAGGTTCTGGTAAAGGAAGGGTTGCGAATTCAAATTGTTAAGAATTTAGAGTCCCATGAAATTCCAAGTGCCAGTTTGGTGTAACTGGCAAGAAGACAGACCTGGTTCGAGCACCCACAAAGGTCACAGAGAAGTGAAAATTTGTCCGAGCTCATCACAGGACGAGGTGTGATTCCTGTGATCTCAGCAGCAACAGGAGGGGCCCTGCACCCAGGGTGCAGGGCCTGTGAGGAGAGGAAAACCAGAGGAACAAATTGCAGCTCACATCACCCCCTCCTTTGCAACTATCAAAATGTGAGCAGACAGTTCAAACAGAAGGCGATTTTACAGACCCTGAATCAATTACAGTGCTGAGCAAAAGATAATCAGATTTGTTTTGGTGGAAACCTGTAGTATTATTCCTTCTTTCATGGGCAACCATTGGAAGCCTGAGATGCCCCTCCACTGCAGCAGAAACAGCCCAGCTACCCTCATGAGTTTTCCAGGCCAGGAACCCCAGGGCCCTGACTTCAGAGCCACAATCCCGACTTCCAACAGGGAGTCACTTGAAGCTGGGGCTGTAAGTTAAGTAGGATGGCTGGGTTTGCTGAAGGGCACCATGTAGCTCACATATTTGAGAGAAAATACTGATGGAACCACAAAAAACACCACCAATAGCCAAAGCCCTACTGAAAACAAAGGAGAATGGAGGCATCACACTTCCAAACTTCAAACTATAATATAAAGCCATATAATTAAAACAGCATGGTACTAGAACAAAAACAGCAGCACAATGGAACTGAATAGAAAGCCCAGAAATAAAGCCACACATATATGGACAACTAATCTTTGACAAAGAAACAAAAAATATGCAGTGGAACAAGGACAATTTGTTCAATAAATGTTGCTGGGGAAACTGGACCAATATAAGCAAAAGAATGAATCTAGACCACTATCATGCACAAAAATCAAATCAAAATGGATAAAAGATCTACACATAAGACCTGAAACCATAAAATATCTAGAAGTAAATATAGGTAAAACACTATAAAACATCTTAATAACATCTTTAAAGATTCATCCCCAAAGCAAAGAAAGTAAAGGAAAAGATAAACACTTGGGACTACATCAAATTGAAAAGTTTCTGCAAAAGAGACATTAACTAAAACAAAGAGACACACTACTGGTTGGGGTCAAAAATCTTTGTATGCCATACAATTGATAAGGACTGATTACAAAGATATACAAAAAACTCACAGGACTCAACAAAAAATAAAGCAAATGGGCAGAAGACACTTCTCCAAAGAGGAAATGGAAATGGCTAACAGGCATATGAAAAAATGCTCAACATCCCCTATAATCAGAGAAATGCAAATAAAAACCACAATAAGATACCATATTATACTAGGTAAGAATGGTATATATAAAAAACACTAGCAACAACAAATATTGGCCACGAATGTGGTGAAAAAGGAGCTCTCCTACTTGCTGGTGGGAGTGCAAATTGGTCCAACCACTATGGAAAGTTATGTGGATGTTCCACAGGCTACTAAAAATGCAGCTACATAGATTCAAAAGAATACCTGTACCCCTATGTTTATTGTAGCACTATTTACAATAAGTAAAACCTGGAAACAACCCAAATGCCTTAAAATAGATGATTGGTTCAAGAAGATGTGGTGTATATATATACATATACATATACATATACATATACATATACATATACATATACATATACATATACATATACATATACATATACATATACATATACATATACACATATATAATGGAATACTACTCTGCAATAAAAAAGGTAAGCTAATGCCATTCACGACAACTTTGGTCTGAAGCTAGAAAGGAATTATGCTCCATGAAATAAGTCAGAATGAAAAAAGAAAAATATTGGATAGTCTCACTTATAGGAAGACTATAAAGAAATCAAATAAGACATCAGGGGAAATAATAATACAAAACTCAGCAAAACAAAACAAAAACAAACAGATAATTATAAACCAGAGCCGTCCTGCAGGGTAAGGGGAGGGAGAGGGATCAGAAGGAGGAAGGGTGGAATGCAGGGACTATGGTGATGGTACACGGGTGAATACGGGAGGAAACTCTGTGGGGACAAGATATGGAGGGGGAGAGCAAACACTGTTTAAAATGAACAGTGATATATGTAATATATATATATGATGTAATATATATATATATATTACATCATATATATTTGGAGAAGAAAAGAAAAGCAGGAGAGAAAGGGAAGAGGCACCCAGAGAAAGGGAAGAGGCTTGGAGCATGAGGCACTCACCCAACAGGAGGGCAGGTGAGAGAAGATTGAAGGTCTCAGCAATAATGGGGCGGCCAGGGGCCTGGGGCAGCATCACAGAGGAGCAGCCTGATTAAGTGAAAATGCTCCTCAGGGGCCCTCCCTGGTGGCACAATGGGTTAAAGCATCAGCAGCCACTTTGGCAGGAGTCCAATCCCCGGCCATGGAGGTGACCCCAGGGCATAACAGACCTCTCCTGTCATGCCCACTGCTCCCTTCAGCAGTGTTATTTCTTCAATCTGCCTATTCTTCTCCCCACTCTGTCTCTGGTGAATCCTCTCACTGCCCCTGAATCTCTGGCCTGTACCCCAGTTCTGTATGCATCAATAAATAAATCTTTAGAAAGAAAATGCTCTATTGGCCCAACTTGCACCATCTCCTAGCTGGGTGACCACTGGTCAGTACCCTCCCAGCCAGGGATAACAGGACACCACAATCCACGGACCCATGCACACTGTTCACAATGAAGAAGAGAAACACAGGAGTTGTGGTAAAGGGAGCAGGCAGGAGAGTGGGGGTGACTCCACCCCAACACTGCTGTGTATGCATTGCACCCAGAGAAAGGGAAGAGGCTTGGAGCATGAGGCACTCACCCAACAGGAAGGCGGGTGAGAGAAGATGGTTTGGGGGTGTCTGCTCAGCTAGTGGTCTACTTCACCCAGTGTCTGTGCTCAGGGGCCCTCCCCACCCCAGCTGCGTGAGCATACCCGGCCCTGGCACACTGCCTGAGCCAGGCCAACACCTGGCCCGTGAGGCCACAGCTGGCACCGCCCATTCAGATTCCCTCTCCATCTCCAGACGGTGAGCGAGGGTACGGCTGAGACTACCTGTTTTCTAGAATTCCTTCCTCAAAGGGCCTTTGGTTTTGACTTTCCTGCAGCCCAGTCATTCGGGGCATGTCTGCATCTTCCCAGTATACTCCCTTCTTTACCAAATTGCATTTCTGCTCTTCCCTACGCAACAGTCCCTGTCTAGTCTGAGTCAAACATCTCCCCCAGGCAGCAGGAAGATGGATGCCAAAGGGGGAGCTCCCCCTTGCCAAAAATAAATAGCATAACCAACCCTTTCTCCATCAGCAAGCCCAACGTGTTCTCATATACACTTTCAAGGGAAGCAAATTAAGAATTGAAAACACCCAGATAGGAGGGCTTGCCCTTTACCTCAAGACCTCAGTGTTGCTCGATATTAACTGCAGCGAAAGGAACACACGTCCCAACATGAAAAGAAAATTTGCTTCTGGATGGAGAAAGAAAAAAATAGGTTCTTGGGGGGTGGGGAGTTGGGGAATGAAAGACCTCGCATGGTGAGTTGGCTGCCTTCACCAAGGCTGTGAGGGCCTCTGCTCGGGGGGTGGAGCGAGACACGGAGGACACTCAGTGACCTGGGTGGGGACCCAGGGCAGTCCGCGGGGCTGTTCTCTCCCCACCAGCTAAGTAACGATGACATGGGCCCTTTCATGACCCATTCAGCCCCCTGAGGGGAAGGAGCACTGCATCACCCTCTCAAAGGGGTGGTACACAGCTCCCGTGATGCGGGGCCACAGGACCCCAGGCGCTGGCAGAGGCGGGGATCCCTGCTGCACTGACCACCGCGGGGATCCCTGCTGCACTG
>NW_004567130.1:2073088-2103390 GCF_000260355.1 Condylura cristata | reverse complement strand
TCCCTGCTGCACTGGCCACCGCGGGGATCCCTGCTGCACTGACCACTGCGGGGATCCCTGCTGCACTGGCCACCGCGGGGATCCCTGCTGCACTGCAGCCCCTGGGCAAGTGCTGAGCGGGAACCCGTGAAGCTGAGCAGGCCTGACACCTCTTCGAGTGTCCCTCCCAGCAACTGCAGCTGGGGAGGGTTCTGGGGGCCTCCCTTCTGTGACCCCATGCTGTGGGGGCCGCCGGGGGCATGGGCCAGCTTCCCAGAAGACTCCTGGCCACATCCAAGCCAGGATGAAGTCTGGGTTGTGAGTGCTGTTTTCGAAAATCAGTCTGGATACCGTTTGGCATTTCCTCCAAAGTGAAACACCGGCTACCCCCAGACCCGGTCATTGTTCCCAGTACCGATTCCCCCAGGTCAGACAGCGACATGGACAGAGGTGCGGGCTGAGGTTCCTCACAACAGCCACGTGTCCACCAGCTGGCACCCACCAGAGCGCCATGCAGCCCAGACGGGCTGCGTGCCAACCCCCAGCACACAAGGCCCCCATGACACGGATCCATTTGCTAGAAAGATCCAGAACATGGAAATGGCAGGGCTGTCCTGAGTCTCTTCATTGCTCAGAACGTGGGCCAGGGTGGTAGAAGCGTCCTTCATTCTGAAATGCCAGCCAGCCCTCCAGGCCACCCTTGGTGGCCCCTAGGCTGGGAGCCCTGAAGCTGGGGGGATAGTGGGGCGGGGTTCAGAGGGTGAGCTCTGGGCGGAGACAGGACTCCTTCCCAGCCCTTCGCCCAGTGGGACTTGCACAAGCCACTAAACCTCTCCAGCCGCCCTTCCCGGAGCACCAAGGAGCCCTCTGCACACCACCTCTGCAGCAGGTGGGAGCCTTGAGGCCAATGCCCACAGAGCCCCTGGCACAGGACCTCCTGCCCGGGACCCGGGGCTGCACCCACGAGCGTGAGACCCAGGGTGGTCCCCAGGATTCCCAGGATTCCCCGGGAAGCTCCTCTGCAGAGCAGCGACATGTGCAGAACAGGATGATGGAGGAAAGAATGCAGGAGAGGCATCACAAGACTGAGTCCCACCAAGGGATGGGTAGAAGGGGCCAATGCAGCAGTTGGCACAGCCATAACATCAGGGCACCAAAGCCAGGATGCCTGGTGCCCAGGTAAAGGCAAGGACATGGAGATGGAGATGAAGCTCACTAGGGAATCTCCGACCTCTCAGATTCTATTCAAAGTCAACAAGCCTGGGCTCACAAGGAGTGACCCCCAACCCCCAAAGCGAAGCTGTCTATATCAGGGCAGTCTCTCCACCAGCACTGGGCAGCCTCTCCACTGCCCACCTATGCCCATACAGGTGCTTCTTTCCACCCACTCTCCCTCAGCAAAGCAGCAGCCTCCTGCCTGCCCGTGACCTGTACCATGCGTGACTTCTTTGTGCTGACCTCCCTCAGGGGAGGCCTCTTCCTAAGACTGACTGCCTGCAACCACACAGGCCTTTCTCCCTGCAAATCTGTCCCTTCCGGGGCAGCTCTTCCTGCCCACTTGCACCTAACCAAGTGTCTTCCCCTCTCCCGTCTCTTTCTAATAAACTTCTTCTTTAAAAATAACTGAGTCTCTGTCTTGTGAAGAATCTCGCCGTGTGCCGCTGAAAGGGGAGCTCTGGGGAAACCTTTCCCAGAGTGAAACCCAAGAACCCCAAACTCAAAAGGTGACATCAAGGACACGGTCACTGAGCAGCTCGTGGCTGACCCCAGGCAGCCAGACAAGCACGAGGAACACCCCATTAGCAGAGCCTGCACCTCACCTGCTGAAGCCTGAATAACTAAGTAGCCACCTGTTCTCCTAGTCCACAGCATCCATAGAAAACTATCAAGACTAGTTAGGAGAGCCCGCACCTTCCACCATCAGAACTTACTGGTAGTAACAAGAACATTATGACAAAGACTGCGTGACCGTTCAGGCCATTTCTGGTCATCGGGAGCAAAGGAACTTGAAGGAGACCTCTGCAGAAGCAGGTCCTGCTCCTCTCCAAGACACTCGTCCTACCTAGGCTGGCCATAAACCGCAGGGAGCCGCAGGATGAGAGGGAGAGACCCAGGCTGGCCTCCCCCCGGCCGGCCGAGACATAGTCCCTGCAACCCAGGGCCAAGGGGAAGGGGCCGCGCACTTAGGAAAAAGTGAGGCGTTTCAGGTGAAAGCCAGGCCCCTGCAAAGCCAAGACACAGACCCAGGACAGGGAGGCCCTGGAGCCAAGGCTGCCCAGGAAGAAGCACAGCAGAGGCCACCTGCTGCACCAACTCCCTGCCTTGACAGCTGCTTGGCCTAAAGGGTCTTTCTCCCCCTTTCCTAGCCCTCCCCTCCCCCACACCCACCCTGGCTCTTTGCTTCCTCTGGAAAGTTTTTCTCCAAAATGGGCATATCCAGCTCTTTTTCTTCATTATGCTTTCCAGGTTCACACTCCCTGGGGCCCTGCTCCTGGCCACCATCCCCAAAGAGGATTCCTCTCATGCCCCTCCCCCACTCCCAAGTGCCTCCACTGGGAGGACAATAGTCTGGACCTCAGAGACCTCCTGTCTATTCATGTAGGGGCTTGCATCTGTGTTTCCCACAGGATGCCAGCCCCTGGTAAAGGAGCCCCCACCTCCTGTGTCCCTGCACCCACATGGTCCTGACATGCAGGGGCCCCAGGGATACCTGAGCAGAAGAAGCTCCCTTCCTTGACATGAGAGAATGGGCTGTGGCGTGCCAGTTCTCCGCCCAGGCTGGCCAGCAGGACCCGAGCACAGCAGGGCTCCTGGTGGCCAGTGGGCTCCAGCCAGACCCCCAGTTCATAGGGTTCCATCAACTTCAACACTGATGATTTAGAGACCCTCAAAGGTGGCAAGGATGATCTCTCTTCCCACAGTCAAGTCCCAAAACCCAGCAAGACATTAACCAGCAAGCTTTTCCAAAATACAATTATTTTCCCTCCAAAGATAGTTTGGAAAAGATCTTCTTTCATAAGTGACATTAGAAAATTAGAAAATCATTTCAAACCAAAGGGCACTGCAGTGTGTCGCCAATAAAAGTGAGCAAAGTCTCATTAATGAGACACAGTGACATGGAAATACCACAATTCTTTTGCACAGCAAAACGAGCGTAATTAAGCCAGAGCGTGTCTGTTATTTAGCAAAATAAATAATTACCCCATGCCCTCCAGGCTGATTGCTAATTCCAGCACTGGGCTGATACTGCCTCAGTCTGGTCTGGAAATCCACGCCAGGGCTGGCGCTGGGGAGGCGGAGGGGCGATGGGGAGAACTGAAGCCACCTGGCCCCCAGCCCCTCGACACCCACACCAGAGGTGGGGATCAGCTGGCTTTGTTGAGGAAGTGGGGCATCATGCCTACTTTCTACCTCCCCATGCCCCCCAAAAATAGCTGAAGAGGAAAGCGGCCTGGCTATCCATGGGTGGACACTGGCCATTCCAGCCCCAGTCGAGGGACAGCACCATGCTCAGGGCCCTCCCCTACCTCCCAGGTCACCTGGTGACCGGCTCCCGGCAGAGAGGACCCCAGAGGGACAAGATCAGCTGGTTTCAGCCTCACTTTTGTACAACTAGCATCAGCTTGACCTTCTAAATGGGAGCTGTTGACGGTGCTGTTCCCAGACTAGGACCTCCTCCGCTTCCTGCTCCTTCTCAGCTCCTGCAGGAATCCATCCCCCAGACCCAGGTTCATTGGCCAGTCAAGACTCCACACTCCTCTTCCTCTAGGCAAGTCTGAAACCTCTCCTGGTGGCCAGCTCCCCACTGCTCACTGTCGCGCGGGGTCAGCCAGAGGCCCCCAACTCTGGCTGATCCCTCGGACCAGCACACAAAGCGGATGGTGCTCGCACCAGGATGCACGGCTCACCTCGTCCCCACCTGCCCACTGAGGCCCCAATCCTGCAGCTCCCTTCTGCTGCATGTACAAACAGCAGATGCCTCTGCAGCGTGCTCACCTGGGTCATGCATGCCTGAGGCCTCTGCAACGTGCTCACCTGGGTTGTGCACACCTGAGGCCTCTGTGCTGCCCGTCCCTCTGTCCCAGGATGCTCAGCTGCCAGCCCTGCTCTTTGAGAGCCTGCTCACCCCAGGCAGCTTCCCCATCCTTTGTAACACTCTCTCCACAGTGAAACCAACTACCTGCTTTCTGGACCTCACCTCCCAGTGGGTGGCCACCGTTTCTCCCCTTGGGCTCAAACACGAGGGCAGGAGCTGTGGGCTTCCTTCATGTGCCCACCCACTGCAGGGTCCTACCCCAAGGGTGGCCATGCAGAGAGTGGCCAGAGGCAGCTGTGTTGGCTAATGAAGGGCGTGGACCCCGAGGCAGACCCAGCTGGAACACAGGAGGTCAGTTCCCCCCATTTGATTGCAAAACGGTAGAACTTGTGATAATACAAGTTTCAAAGAAAACACTCAAGCCAAGCAAAATCCAGAGGAAAAGCCAGTGGGGGGATCCCAAGAACCCCAAGAGGACAGCAGAGCTGAGACCACTTCCCAGCTGTCATCCAGTCTTAGCCTCTGGTCACTTGCTGGACATGCAGCTTATGATCAAGTGAGAGAGAGCATCAAAGTCCCCTGGGTCGTGTGACCTTGAGAAGGCCCATGGAGGCAGGCCCAGCCAAGGACAGTAGCCAGACCCAGCTATGGGAGCAGGCCCTGGAGCGGGGAGGGAAGGGGGCAAAGGCAATCGTCCTAACAGAAATGGGCCTAGCTTCCCGAGGTTCCTAGCTGAGAGAGATGGGAGATTTTTAGGTGAAATTGCAAGTCACAGATATCGCTACAGCCATTATAAATAAAATTCAGGAAGTTCAGATACAAAATCGACAGTCCACAGGAATTTCTGCAGCCCTGTCCTGTGCCAGCTAGGGCGGGGAATGTAAGTGAATAGCAGCGATCCTTTCCTGGAGGGGCACAGAGAATTGTGGGGGAACCGGGAAGAGGGCAACTGACGCAGGCGGTGGGTGGTGGGCGGTGGGGCCAGAAGGGGGAGGGGGCAGGGGCAGGAGGCGGGCAGGGCCAAGGTTAGAACAAATCCAAGCCTTCCTGCCCTGTGCCCTCCGAGCTGACCATAGCTGACCACAGGGGCTGGCCAGGCTGCACGCCCACCCGCAGACCCTCAGGCTCTCGCAACCCTGCCCGCACCGCAACCATGGAGCCTCTAAGCTCTACTAAGGCTTTTGGGGCCTCAGAAATGTGGGCTGGGAGCACACGCTGAGGTCAGTAAGTACAGGGCGAACCGTCCATCATCACACATCGGCGGCTCGGGCTCACCTTCCAGCAGCCAGGTGGCGAGAAACCCCACAAAACTGGGTGCAAGTGACGTAAAAAAAACCAGCCGGTTTCTATCAGAGGAGGAGTGGGAGCTGGGGTTCGAAGGTGGAGGGCAGTGGGTGCTCTGTCGGTGGGTGTGAGACAAGCCCCACCCCTAAATCCGTGGAGTGTGGACACCCACCACTACCTCAATGAAAAGCAACACAATTTTTAAAAATAAATACAAATTTAAAAAACAAAAGTTGGTTGCTCTAGTGATGTGTCCTGCCGGCTGCTCCACTCCACAGTCAGCAAACTGTGGCTTTTGGCCACACACGCCTGCAGGCCCCAGGGCCGCTGCTGGTCATTTCACTCCAGGTCCAGTGGCCCTGAGGAGCGCTACAGGAAGTTCCGCCGCTCTAAGTTAACGCTCTGGCATGGAAGGGGCACTCCTGACGTCCACTCGCAGCTCACTGGCCTCAAAATGGCTCCCCACCCCAAAGAGGCTGAGCTCCACCAAGTTGCAGGGGGCCCACAGCCTGGACACATCTGCTTGGGAGGAGGCTAGCAGGGGTGTCTGGTCTGCTAGCCTTTCAGGAAAGGCAGAAAGCAGTTGAGGGAGGATAAAGACCCCCCTCCTCCCCAAAGGCCCCTCACACTTCCTTTCTTTGATGGGTACTTTTTCTTATTCAAACCTCCAGGCACCAACACAGCCTTGCAAATTTCTCTCAGTCCCATTTGCGTCCTCAGGGCCCACCCATGCTGGGCAGGGTTTCAAATGTGATTTACTTTAGTGGCGAAGTACAAGCTGTGATTCCCACCACCGTCCCTAAGTGACGGGCTTTATCCTTGTCAGCATCTGCTCTTGACTCTGAACTAAGCCCCTCAGTTCCCAGGAGAGCATTTACCACTTGTATTTTATGGTTCTCAACTTTCTTCTCCCCCTCCCCCGCCTCTCCCCCTAGTGGGGTCTTTGTTCTCCTCCTTCCACCCCTTCAATTCCCTTCACCCCATTGTCCCCACTCCTGAAATGTGCAGTGTCCTCCCTCCCCCACCCCAATTAGGAAGCCCTCCAGAGCTCCCTTGAACCATCAATGGTTGTTTGTTGCATTCTATTAAACTCAAACTGCTTATTTCTTCTTTTAATACATAGAGCACCTTCTGTTCAAATGGCTGGAGGGCCTTGGACGGTGAGGTGTATTTCAAGCTTTTAATGAGTCCAATTCAGTGTAGACCCATTTTAAGTTCCACATTTAAAGTTCTCTTATTAACTTCACAGAGGGGGGAAAAAGAATCAGCACATAGCATTTAAAATTTCACTTCTTAACCCAGAGATGTTTCACAGTTTTCTATCGTGATTGAAAATCGGCATCAAAGAAGATACCCTAGCCACTTAAAGAGAAAAACGGCCAGGGAAATAGGGAAGGACGGGATGCGAAGTCAACGCCTTGGGAAGTTTAACGAGAGCACCCAGAATGGAATGGAATGGCTTCTACCTCTTTAAAGCTATATTTATAAATGTTTTCCTAAGAAATAAATAAGCAGGTTTCTGGATGACAGTAATGTTTTCTCTTTTAAGCTCCAAGCAAGATGTTTGCTATCACAGCTTTATCTTTGCAAGCTCCGTGAAAGGCTTTCAATTACTGATCAGGCCTTGCCAACCCCAGTGTGGGCTTTCCAAGCTGAGGGAGGGCCCCCTCGAGGGCTGCCCTATCCTTCAGGTGGGGACGCTGCACACGTGCGCACTCACAAGCACACACCACACGAGCACGGGACACTCACACCCACACATGCAACATACACACGCACCCACACATGTACAGCACTTGTGAGCACACACACACTCGGTGTGCACATGCATGGCACACTCGCAACCACACGTGCGACACACAAACTCACCCACATGTGTACAGCACTTGTGAGCACACACACACACTCGGGGTGCACGCCACACATGCTTGGCACACTCACAACCACACATGCAACACACATGCACACCCGCACGTGTACAGCATTTGGGACCACACACTCGCGTGCACACACCACACATGCATGGCACACTCACAATCACACGTGCAACATGTAAGCACACCCACATGGGTACAGCACTTGTGAGCACACACACTCAACACGCACGCATCACACATGCTTGGCACACTCGCACCCACACATGCAACACGCATGCACACCCACGCGTGTGCAGCACTTGTGAGCACACACGCTCGCGTGCACACACTACACATGCATGGCACACTCACAGCCACACACACTAGTACATGCATGTGGCACTCACATACACACATCACACATGCACGACACTCACACCCACACATGCAATGTGCGTGCACTCCCACACGCATGCATGCACACCGTGACATGCACACGAGTCATAGTAGGCCCTCCCTCGGCCTTGAAAGCCAGGGCTAGTGGTCAGTGCAGCCTCATCAGTAATTTAAAGCTTTTCCTAGAGGTTCTGCAAAGAGCCCTCCTCAGCTGGCTTCTGCACAGCCACTGCCATGAACAAACTCAGGCTGGGGACCTGGCAGAGGCCGGGAGGGAGTATCCCCATCTTGTGGTATTGATTTTGCCTTAGATGCCAGCTCAAAACCAGATGCAGCTCCCCCTAGCGGTCGGACAATACCGATGCCTTTGCTTTCTGTTTCTGAGAAACTGAAACCTGGGTCAGAATAGGGCCTGGTCAGCCTAGGCAGGTGGAATCCTGAGCCCCAAAGTCTCAGTTCTGGTCAGTCCTACTTAGAAGCCCCTCGCACACTCTGGGATGTGTGTATGCAGGCACAGATGCAGAAAGCCAGTCAGGACAACACTGACTTCTGCCTGCCAGCCCTGTCCCCTGCCCCCCAGTCCATGCCTGGCCAGCCAGGGATGGTCCAGTGGTGGTGTGACTGGCCCCGGCACAGACCAGCAGAAGGTGCACCAAGCAGTGTTCCTGTACTCTCTGGCTTGGGGGACAGTCACCTGTCCCACAAACTGGCAGAATTTAAGAAGCTAATGTGCATTTGGAGGTGCTAGTGATAGGAAATATGACAGAACCAGAAAATACTCTGGGATGTCTTGTCCACATCTCCAGGGCTGTTCCTGGTGGCCTCTGAACAGTCTGAAGCCCAGCCTGGCATGCCTGGGAAATGGCCATGATAGAGAGTTCCTGCCAGTTCCATCCACACCCCAGTTTCCAGGAATCATTTACTTTCAAGTCAAAGCTCTTAAAAGTCCCAAACTGTGGCGATGGTGGCATCACATTCAGAGGGCCACAAAAGATGTGAAGGTGGCAGACAAGTCCTCACGCCAAGGCAAGGGGACAGAGCAGAGCTGTGGCCGAGCAGAGAGCACTGAGGGAGGCGGCAGCCAGACCCCACCCAGGCTGGAGGCCCTGATGCTGAGCAGAGTAAGCCAGGAGGGAGACGAATGAGAATGGAATCAGGTACATGTGGAGGAGAAAGAAACCTAACAGAGTCAGAAACAAGCTGAGATCTGGCCCTAGCAAGCCCTGTTGTCACCAGAAACTGACTACACTTCAAAGACTTAGTGCTTCTGTCCTGAGAGCACGCAGGAAAGGAGAATGCATGGCTATGGCCGCGGCCGTGGCGAGTGCAGACCAGGGCAGTTAGTCTGGAAAATAACCAGCTGCTGCAGAAAACCCAAACCATGCCAGCCTATGACTCATGTCTGCTCTCCATTCTGGAAAAGTACTGCACACACTCCCTAGGAGACATGGGCAGATGAGACAGTGCCAGTCTGAGCAGATCAAATGCCCATCACAGCCAGAATGATAGGTGAGATGTGGTATGTCCCCACTACCACTCTGGTGGCAGCTAAAAGAATCGGGCTGAAGCTGTCCTCACCCTCACTTCACTGTCACCTTGTTCACAAGAGTCAAGACACGGAAACAGCCGAGGGCTCACAGTGGATGAGTGGACAAAGGGGATGTACAGGTGTGCACACTGGGATGTCAGCGGCCTTCTAAAGAGAAAGCCTGCTGCAGCGTGGCTGGGCCTTGAGAGTGTGGCTGAAGGAGATGAGCCAACAAAGACACAAGTTCCACATGTAGAATCTAAAAAGGAGAAAAGCCAAGCACATGGGCAGCAAATAGCCTGGTGGTGCCATAGGCAAAGGCTGGAGTGGGCAAAAGTGTGCAGGGGTCAAAGGCACAAGCTTCCATTTATAAGATCAAAAAGTTCCAGCTCTAAAAAAGGAAAAATACCAGATGGTTTCACCTATAGCAGGAGTGTAAAGGACCAGGGGAGAAAATAATAAGAATAATGAACAGTTATCTACCAGAGACATTTTGTGGGGTGGAGTGGGGAGTGGGATCAAAAACAGCGGGGGGAGGGAAGTGCACTGGGCTGTGGTGATGGCACAGGGTGACTTGGGAAGGGAAGCCCACAGGGTTTGCAACTGAGATGGAAAAGGGCAGAAAATGATGTAAAAATCAACTAGTATATTATTTTAAAAAAGTTCCAGATCAGTGACTATAGTTGCTCATATCATGTTGTATAGTTGAGAGTTTCTAGAGAAGGGATATTGAAAGTTCTTATTACAAGAGAAATAATTTTATTGTAACTCTGGGCATGCAAGGTAACTAGATGGACAGTGGTGAGCATTTCCCAGTGCATCAAACATCAAATATTATAAAAATATTACTATATCACAACTACCGAATGCAAACTATTACAGCGCTATATGTCAAGTATATTGAAATGTAAAGAAAAATCAATCTGGGAGATCCTCACTTCCAGTACTGATCACTGGGTAACTTCACCAGCTCTCCTACTGAAGACACAAGAAAAGTTGGTCAAACATAAGGATGGTTCCTGGAGGCATGAGAGCAATAAGAAAGTGGAAGAGAACTGGCAGCAAATTCAAGAAAAGGCAGGGCCTGGAGGGGTGAGCCTGGACTGGAGCCCTCGTTTGCTCTATAGGCATCTGTCCCATCCAAGGGGACAGTTAAGGAAGCTGGTGAGTCTCTCTGTCTCTCTGTCTTTCTGTCTGTCTGTCTCTCTCTCTCTCTGTCTCTCTCTCTCTCTCTCTCTCTCTCTCTCTCTCTCTCTCACACACACACACACACACACACACACACACAAACAGAGTTTGTGAGCCCCCAGGGTTACATAGGAATGAGAGTGAACCAAAATCACTCTGCAGCCCAGCTGTGTTTCAGGTTAACGCCAGTCTCTCATGTGTGTAAAGGGGACCAGAGTTTTCCCAGGTGCCCTGAAAAGTCTAGTGCCCCAACCACCTACCTGCAAAAGCAAATACACAGCCCTCTGGACAAAGGTGACTTCACCTAAGGATGCAAAAAGTTTCCCCAACACTTTTGAAACCACAATGTCTGGTAGATAACAAAAAATAACCAGACACATGAGGAGACAGGCAGTAAGAATTGTCAAAGCATGGCTATTTGAAACAAGAGACTCAAAGTGGGCCCACAGGGGACTGCCCTGCTGGGGTTCTCAAGTAACCCAATGCTTGCTTTTTAAATGTGTTCACAGTTTATTCAGAAATCATTTACAGAAAGGTTTCATCCTGTTTGTTTTATCATTTCAGAAGAAAACATCCTCATTTATAAACATCCACAAACAATAACTTAAGCTATAACTAACCATTCTATTAAATAAATTCACTGTTCTGTTAAATGGTATGAGAGTAACTGTTTTCTCCACAGATCAGGAAAGCAAGATTGTACATGGCCACCACTTCCATATAAAATTTTACTAAAATTCGGAAATTAAGGTAAGGAATATAAGAATAGGTACCTAGATTTAAAAAGAAGGCAACTTTCTATATTAGCAGCTCACGTGGTCAATAGTCATCTACGTAAAAAGTTCTAAGCAATCTTGGGAAAATGCACAAAAATATGTAAAAATAAACTATTATATTATTTTTTAGAAAAAGTTCTAAGAGATCAACCTCAAAAAACATTGTTAGTGCTATTAAATGAAATTAGTAAAGTCCACTATAGCAGCAACATACAAAGTTAAATAAGACTACCACCTGCAATAGCATCAAAACCAAAAAATAAAGATGATTTCAGGAAATTATTTATAATATAGGTACACTAAAAACTATAAAACACTGTTGAACAAAAAGTTTAAAGACCTAAATAAATTGGTACATATTACATATTCATGGATGACAATACTTAATATTATTAAAATATATGCTCATTCTCCCCCAGATCTATCTATATACTCAATGTAATCTCAACTGTATAGAAACTGGTAAACTGATTCCAAAACTACGCTTAAATTCAAGACTTAGAATAGCAGAACAACTGTGAAATAGAAGATGAAAGCAAGTACTTACACAACCTACTTTCAAAATAATCAAGATAATGTAAATAAATAGACATATAGCTATGTGGAACAAAACAGAGAAATCCTGAAACAGATTTTGAAATATATAGTTGACTGATGTTCAGCAAAGACATCCAGGTACTTCAAGGGGAGAAGAATATTTTTAACAAATGTGATGGGAAAATGTCTTTTAAAAGAAAAAGAAAGGAAGAGATGTACAGATGAAATGGAAGAAAAAAGAGAGGGAAGCGTGGAAGAAGGGAGAAATGGAGAAAAGTGAATAAAAGGAAAGAAAAAATGAGAAAAGTTCAACTCTGATCTCACACTCTATACAAAAATAAGCTCTGATGAATTACAAATAGAAGTATGAAAATTATGAAACTCCTAAGCAAAGTGCATCGCAAAATCTTTGTGGCTTGAGATAGCATGAAAATTAATAGAATGCAAAGATCATGAACCATAAAATTTAAAATTGATAAACTGTAGTTCATCAAAATGGAAAGTGTCTGTTCTTCAAAAGGTATTCGTCAGGAAATACAAAGGGGAGACATAACCAGGGGAAAATGTTTTCAAAATATGTATCTCATAAAAGGCTAGTAGCTAGAATATAAAAACAACTCCTACAACTTAATTAGAAAACCCGACATTTTTAATGAACAAAAGCTTTGAGCAGACATCTTATGAAAACATATATAAATGCCAAATAAGCACAAGGAATATATTGCTCATAATATTAGGGAAATGTAAGTAAAACCAGGAGACATTCCTGTACTCAGTAGAGTGACTGGATGAAAGACTGACTACACTACATGTTGACCAGGACGGGCGAGGAGCAACCGAAACTCTCCTATACTCTGCAAGGAACATAAAGTGGTACAATCGCTCTGAAAAAAATTTGGGATTTTCCTATAAAATGAAACATACACTCAGCATATCACCCAGTGGTCTCACTTCCAAGTATTTAACACAGGAGATATGAACATAAGGTCACACAGATGCTTGTAGGTCAATGTTGGTGGATGCTTGATAACTTTAAGAAACTAGAAACAATATAAGGTCCATGAGTGGGTACATAGGTAACAATACCTATGTGTGGCAAATACAGCAGGGAAGGGGGGACCCAAAGTCACTGGTGAATCTCAAAATATTTTGTTGGCCAACAGTGACCAGACACATCTTTTCCTACAAAGAGCCAATCTCATCTATGGAGGTGGAAAGTAGGGGTTGCCTGGGAAGGGGGGTAAGGATGCCACACAAGCAAACCTGTAGTTGCCATGGTGATGGGATGTATCACATTCACAGCACTGATCAGTCAGTTGAACAAACTTGTCAAAAGTTATCAAAATGTATATTTCAAGTGAGTGTGATTTATTGTATCTAAATTATACCACAAGGAAATTTTTGTTTTTAAAAAGCAGCCACAGAAAGAACAATTACCCTGAAAGTAAAACCTAGTTAGACTGACAGTCCCTTCTCCATACAGTGTAAGCCAGAGACAATATAATGGTACATTCAAGCACTGAAAGAAAATAACTGCCAACGTGGGTTTCTATTACCAGGGAAAATACTCTCCCCGAACAGAAAGGGGAAAAGACATTTTCATATCGATAAAAACTGGTGCCACTTCCATAGCAGACACTACTTAAATGCAGAAGAGTGATCCCAGGTGGAGGAACAGAGATGCAGGAAGGAAAAAATAGTAAACAAAATGATAAATAGATGGGGAATGGTCACCAATATTTTTTGATAAGTTTTTTATTGAAATACCATTGCTTTATCTCATTAGTGTTTTGGAAGTAGTGGCTCAACCCCCAAGACCCCCCTAGATGCTCCCCCTTAAGGGTTCTACCCCTACAGTCTCCCCACCAAGGCTCTCACCCCAAGGAGATCCCCCCATGTCTCCCTCCCCACAGAAGCTCTCTACCCCAGGGGCTCTACCACAGTGCTCTCACCCCTCAGGAACTCTCCTCCATGGTCACCCCCAGGGGCCTCCCCACAGCACCCCACCACCAAGTACCCACAATCCTCCTCCACAGTGTCCCCCACCCTGCTCCACTCCATACCCCCCTCCTGGATGCCTCCTCCTAAAGCTGGCTTTCCAGGGTTGCTTTTAAAGTTTGCCTGTGAACGCTGACGATAAAAAACCCACCAATACCCTACGACCCAGCAATCCCACTCCTAGGTATCCACCCAAAAGATACAAAAACAGTGATAAAAAGATACCTGCACCCCCATGTTTATTGTGCTTTATTTACAATTGGAAAAACATGGAAGCAGCCCAAATGCCCAAAAGTAGATGACTGGATTAAAACGATGTGGTACATATATACAATGGAATATTACTCAGCAACCAAAAAAAAAAAAGAAACACATGTCTTTTGCAGCAACTTGGATGGAGCTGGAAAAGATCATGCTTAGTGAGATAAGCCAGAAAGAGAAAGAAAAATACCAGATGGTTTCACTCATAGCAGGAGTATAATGGACCAGGCAAGGAGATAACAAGAATAATGAACAACCATATACCAGAGACATTTTGCGGGGTGTAGTGGGGAATGGGATCAAAAACGGGGGAGGGAAGTGCATTGGACTATGGTAATGGCACACAGGTGACTTGGTGATGGAAACCCATGGGGATTACAATTGAGATGAAAAAAAAGTACAAAATGATGTAAAAATAAACTATTATATTATAAAAAAAAAACCCACCAATAGAATACTAACTGCACAATAATGTCGCAGGTGGTTAGAGAACACAGGGCAAGGGACAGAAGCTCTCCAAGGAACCCCGGGGAGACACGAGGCAAGGGGGCCAGGATGCAGATGCCAGCTGTTGCCTCAGTCCCTGCACCACACAGCAGCGGAGAGGGGACTTCCAGTGGTGGCAAGCTGTACTCAAGTGCATTTTGCATTTATCAGTAAGTCAAGGCACCGAAGCCACTCAGCATGATGAGGCCCAAGAAGAGGCGCCATTTCACCTACTTCTCCTTGGATCAGTCAGGGTCGAACCTGAGAAGAGGGGCCAAGAGGAGCAGCTGCCAAGGGGGTGACTGCAAGGGGCCATCTGACGGCCCCATGGGCATGGCTGGCAGCGCCAAGCCAGGGGACCTAACAGAGAACAGGAGCGGAAGTCACTGCCACGGGTGGGATTTCTTCTTGCTGGGGAACTTCAGCTCATTCTGTGCAACCCTGAAGCATCTCAGGGATCATCTTACTTAAGGTCGACTGGCTCTGGGTCAAGCCCACGTACCGCATGGGGCACGGCAATGCTGGGTTCGTGTCTGGCTGAGGCGCTGGGTGGAGCCCAGAGCTGGAATGTCCCAGGAAGCAGTTCCCCAGAGCTTGGGGGCCCTTCTAGGTATCAACATCTGTCTGGGTGCATCCAGAAATGCACCTAAGGGGCTCATCCAGCAGACAGAGCTGTGCTGCAGCTCTGGTTACAGCACGACTTGCAGACACACCCAAACTGGCCCCGCTAGGAAAATTAAGTCAATTAAGCAACACTCATATGAAAATACTGAGACACCATCCGAAGGTTTGCCAAAAGTTTGCAATTACACTGCTAAATGCCTGTGATAAAAGATAGAGCCAAAAAAATCAGGAAAGGAAATTGTTTCTACCAAATGTAACAAATTCAGGGAATAAACCCATGAGTGGAACTAGAAAAAAAATGTCCTTTATCCTTTCTGATTTTCAATTTTTCAACAATGGGCTTGCAGTACTTCTGAAATTACCGCCCGACATAAAGGGGCAAGGGGAGTAGGAATGGGCAGGAGAAAGACGGCCCCAGTTAGGAGCAGCGAGCCTCAGCCCCCAAGTCCTTTGTATGCACATGAGGGAGAAGGCCTCAACTGTCCAGGGATAAAGGGAAGGACTGACCAGGCAGAAATGAGGCCTCTTCCACCCAGAAGACACCTCAGTGACCACAGCGTTTACCCAGGCTTTAAGAAGACAACTTTAATAAATTACCACTGGAGGAAAAACACACTTCCCCCAGCCTGCCCTTCTCAATTCAGCTCAATTTCACGGTGCTCGATTGTCTTCTATTTTATTGTCACTAACGCACCAGAAAATAAAAAAAAAATAGAATAGAGTCAAATAAAGACTACCATTGTTAACAGACGTTTCAAAAAACTAAAAACATTTTTCTTACAGTTTCAATGGGTTATTTAGCTTCCAAGGCATCTGTTGACAATGAAAAATGTAACCAACATCACTATAAATCTGCTTTGGTTGTAAATGTTTAATTATAATGTTTCCATTTCAATTGAAGATAACTTCACTCTCTATCTTAAGACAGAACTGTTAGCAGGAAAACAGAGTGGAAATAATATCCATAGCTTGATTGTCACGGGCTCCCTAAAACTCCTTAAAAGCAGGGATGCACTCAGTTCCTCCCAGCAGGGACCCAGACTGCTGCTGAGAGTCTTGGAGGGACTGACAGGTGATCACAGGGAAGCCAAATCAGCTGCCCACCCCCACCCTAGGGAGTCCCACTGGCTGTGTGCAGCACAGAGACAGAGGTGACCCCAGCAGCCCCCATGCCAAGTCACTGTCAGACAGGACCTCCAACGTTTTTCTCCCAAGACTCGAGCTCTGTCCAGTGCCCAGCTCCACCCCCATGAACACGCAGCTTCTCAGGAGCCCCATGGACGGTCGGTCCCAGCACATCTGGGGCTCCAGAGGTGAAGGGAAAGCCTTCAGCACCCCCTGTCCCCGCTGGGAGGGTCAGCACCTTGGACAGCACCCCTGCCCATTCAGGGATACCCCTGCTTGGGTGACCTCTCAGTCAGGTCCGGGAGACCAGACGCACTGGTACACAAGAAATAAAATGGTGTTTGGGGCAAAAATCTGCATGGAGGAGGGAAAACGGGGGCTCCACCCCCATCAACTTTCTCACACCTCGAGGGGAGCCAGCCCCATGCTGGAGAGCTGTGGGGGTTGAGTTGTTGTGGCTAAACACAGGCCACCCACGGAGCAGGTTATTCTCCTCACCAGGTCACAGGAGAGAAGACCAGAGGGATCAAATTAGCTGGCTGAGGACACACAGCGAGGTACATGCCAGGGCCCTGATCTAAACCTAGATCTGCCACCAAGGCTCACACTTTTCAAGAAGCCCATAGAATCCTTTCCCCACAGAGGAGGCAGGCAAGCTCCAAACCATCCCCAGCTCACAGGTGATATTCAGGCTCCAGGTGCACCAGCCACATGGGGTTAACAGGCCCCACCGCATCCCATCTCAGCCACGCGCCCTGCCCTTCTGAGGGTGGCCGAGGCGCAGGGATCCCAAACTTCACAGCAATTTCCTCTCCCAAAAACCTGCTAAACCTCCTACCTTTTCCGCCACTCAGTAAATCGCGCTCAAGGCTTCTGGCATACTCATTGCATTATTTACTGTTGCCTTTGAAACAGGGAACGGTATGACCCAAAACATTCCTAGAAAAAATAAAATGTGCCTTCAGACTTTCTTTGAGGCCCCTAAGTGTCCTAAGTGTGTGTTTTGGGTTAAGAAAGTCCATTGTTTAGAGGAGGAAAGTCCCCAAAACACTGCATTTGCACACCAGTCTGCTACACAGGCCCCAGGAGGATTTCATCAGAACTCCCAGAGGCCAGGCTGCTGCCACACACAGCTTCTCCCCCACCACACAGCCAACTCAGAAGACTCCTCTCTGCTCAGGGCTTCAAGGGCTTGTTACAGCATCACAGTCGCACGAGCTCAGCCCTGCCCCTACCTGCCCCCCACCAGTGACCCAGCCCCTGGAAAGGGCCGTCTCCAGGAGCTCAGTGATACCCTCAGATTAGGGGTTGGGGTCTACACACAGAGGGGCTCAGACCCTCGAGTTAAAGGACCCTGGCGGGACACCCAGGTGGGAGCCCAGCTTATTTGCATTTAGAGATAGCCAGGCTGAGGCTGCTCCCCAAGGGCTCACTACACTGCTCAGCACCTGCCCACCAGATAGCTCCATCTTAGCCTCACCCCAAACGGTGGTCTGCTTCCCCTCTCCAGGGAATCTGTTGTTATATAGTAACCACGAAGGATGGCTTTGATAGCAACAAAAGTGCATTCTGATTGCTCCGAAACCCTTGATCTTGTCTGTCTCGATAAGGAGGTGGGTACAAACTGTAGGCACCCAAGCAAGGCTCCCTGGCACTCACTGTGTCCAGCTCTGCAGCAAGCACCATGGGTCAGTCACTGCAATAGCCCTAGCAGGTAGATATCACATTTCCCCTGTCTTAAACTTGAGGACATGGAGGCACAGAGCATTTCAATAACTTGTTCAGGGTCACAGCGTTAATCAGCATGAACTCATTATTATCAAGAAGTGCTTCTCCCAATAAGGAGAACACTACCATGTGCTTTATGATAAATGCCATCAAAGAGCCAGCACAGTTAGGGGGGCACAGTAAGGAGTGGTGAGGACTGTGGGAAATAAGAGCGCTCCAGTGTCTGTGGATATGCTTTATCAGCCTGACACTGCCAAACCTCCTGATTTCTCCAGAGATGGCTAAAATGTGTATTTTTTATCATAGCTCCTGATTTTTTAATATTGACCCAAATGAAGATGGGAAGAGCAGTTTGGTGGCCAATCAAAACAGGATCATGGGCTACTTCTGTGTCACCTGAGTAAAGGAGAAGCCAACTGGACCAATGCTTGGCAGCAGAAGGCCCATGTTTACATAATGGGGAGACCTGGGGTGCTTTTGAAAACAAAAGACTTCCTTGTTTTGCAACTGTTTAATCAAGAAAGATGCAGGGTTCCCTCATTAACTGGCAATAATAGTGTGCCCTAATGAATCACTGGGTGCCTAGATGCATCAAATTCCCCGTCACTGTTTGTATTTTTTAAAAATGATTAAATATCATTGTCTTTCCCTTTATAGCAAGATCCAAGTGGCAAGTGATCCATCAGCTTATCTGCTGGCGTTTAACTACAGCATTTTGCATTCATTATTTCCTACTTAAATCATTCTTCTAAAAAGAGGAATAACTTAATTCTGTCCCTTGACAGCAGGGAAATTCAATGACATGTCTTTAAGATGAGCATTTCTCCTACAAAACACCCCCATCCATCCATAAAACCGAGACGAAGATCATCAACTCAAAGAAGCCAGACAAGGACCAGCTTCTGGGAAAATCCAGGCATTTCAGGAAAGGGAGAAGCCCTCTCACCTCAAACACACTTGCCAGTTCAGGCGGCCACCCCAGAGGGCAGCCCTGCAGCACAGAGCACTGGAGCCTGGCCGCACAGCCACCCTCTGCTGACTTTCACAGCCCAACTACGAGGCCCTCGTGGAACTCAACATCAAGAAAATGAAGAGCCCAGTCAAATAAGGGGGCAGGAGGGCTGAACAGGCAGTGCTCCCCAGCACATGAAACACGGCCCATCATCACCTAACACCCTGGAGCTGCCGGTCCCACCCAGAGACACCACCACCGTGTGAGATGGGCCCAGATCAAAAAGCCAGAAGGGACTGCAGGCAAGGATGTCGGGGTGGGACCCTCGTGCTTAGGGATGGGAGTGTGGGCGGGTCCAGCCCCTGGGGACATGTAGTCATCTCAAAATATTCAAAACTAGACATAGACCAAGCCTCTGGCCCAGCAATTCCACTCCCGGGCGCCTACCGGGAGAATGCAAGACACTTGGGCCAAGGGACACCGGCCTCCACGCTCACGCAGCGCTGCTTACACAGCCGGGCGGCGTCCAAGGACAGAAGGGCCGGTAAAGGAGATGCGAGGTACGTGCAGATGCAGACAGACGAGAGACAGACAGACACACAGAGAAGACTAGAGACAGACAGACACACGCTTACACACACACAATAGAACACCACTCAGCGACTTTATAAAAAGCCAGTAGTGAGTGCATAGGTTGATATAGAGGGATTTTGCTAAGTGAAATAAGCCAAAAGAAAAAAGACAAGGACCAGATGATTTCACTCACATGTGGTATATAAAGAAATAAAACAAAGGAACAGGCAAAACTAAAATAACAATAAAAGAAGGCCCTAGAAATCTGCAGAACTGAAGTTCCAAAGGAGGAGGTTGGAGATGGGGGTGGGAAGCCAAGGAGGGAGGATCACTGGGAACTCGGTGGTGGGTGGGGTGTGGTAACATCCATCAGAAGGTCGAGCCTGTACCCCTAAATCACAGCGTTTTCAGTGAATGTTCCTCAGTAAAAAATAGGAATTGTTTTAAAGAGGAAAAAGTAAAAAAAAAAATCAGATTTTTGCGTAGCAGCTCAGAATACTCACGGGCACACAGATCAGTGCTCGGCAGAATCACTGCAGGACGGCATGTCCATACCTCGCAGACACCCCGAAGAACTGGAAACAGGGGCTCAGACAAAGACTGGACAGGCCAGCATGGCCATGGTGGCCAGGAACAGGCAAGGAGCCGCGGTGTGCTGGGGTCCGTCCCCACAGGCAGGGTCTGAGCACCACAGTCAGTGGGGGACACTCAGGCCAGAAAGGCGAGGGAGGGGGTGCACCAACCCAGAAGGGGAGCCACCCTGTCCCCACCGTCACTACGCAGGGATGTTCCCGCATGGACAGGAGCTGCTATGTCGCTTTGAAGCTTCATTTTACCTTTCATGGACACTGAGGCAAGTACCTCGCGAGGCACTTGTGGCCTCGCGAGCAGGTGATGGGACTCCATGAGTGATGCACCAGCTGGACAGCCATGCTTTAGGTGAGTCTGGCCATTGGAGACCAGAGAGGATGTCAGCAGGTGACCCAGGGCCTCGTCTTCCCCTAGACTTGGTTCTGAGTCACAGAGGGGAAAGTGCCCAGGAGCTGAGCCAAAAGCCTCTGGGAGGCAGGGAGAGCAAGGACCAGCGGGCACCTGCCTGGCAGCAGAGTGCAGAGATCAAGGGGCTGACACAGCAGAATGTGCCCCCCCAGGGCTGGGGGCCACAGTCCAAGGTCAAGGTGTCAGCCGGACCACTGACCCCAGACTCCTCTCAGCATCCAGTGGCCTCTGCCTTCTGGTGACCCCAGCTTGCAGAGACACCACCCCCACAACTTCGCCCCTGCCTGGCTTCTGCACATGCATCTGCATGCATACGTGTGCATTGTGGGTTGCATTGTGTGGATGTGTGGGTGTGCATGTGGGCACACGTGTGCGGGTGTGGGTGTGCCTGTGTGTGCATGTGTGGGTGTACGTTGTGTGTGTGGTGTGCATGTGTGGGTGTGTGTTGTGTGTGTGGTGTGTATGTGTGGGTGTGGGTGTGTGCACATGTGGGTGTGCATGTGTGAGTGTGCATTGCGCATGTGTGGGTGTGCATTGTGTGCGTGTGTGGGTGTGTGTTGTTTGTGTGGTGTGTATGTGTGGGTGCACATGTAGGTCGGTGTGTGTGTGTGCATGTGTGGGTGTGCATTGTGCGTGTGTGGTGTGAGTGTGTGGGTGTGTGCAGGTGTGAGTGTACGGGTGTGGTTGTGTGCGTATGTGTGGCGTGCGTGTGTGGGTGTGTGCAGGTGTGTGTGCGTTGTGTGTGGTGTGCATGTGTGGGTGTGCATGTGTGTGGCCATGCATGAGCATTGGTGCCCACCCGGCCGGCACGTGCCAGGGAGCTGTCCCGAGTACCAAGTTCAGACCCAGCCTGCCCAGTGCCCCCGGGGGACAGATGCCTGGATGGGGCAAGCAGCCCAGGGTGCTGGCCGCAGAAGCTCCCAAAGAGGCTGAGAGGGAGCCAGGTGAGTGGAAGAGCCGCATCCATGAAGACTTGCAAGTCATAGAGGATTTTCTCCAGGAAACAGAGGTGGGAAGTGAGGGTGGCGGGGGTGGGGGCGGTGGGCTCACATCTGCATCTCATGCTCTGTCAGGAACTTGGTCAGATCTGGGGACAGGCTCCCTTTTCAGTGGTCGATTTGGTCAATGACAGGTATTGTGTCAGAATAATAACTAGGTCAAAAGAAAAAGAAAAGAAAAACGTCCCAAAAATGACATGAAAAAACAGACTGGCTCAACAGCTGGGGTTTCTGACACACACCACCAGAGTCTTTCCATCACGTCAACGTTGCAGGTTACCCTGGGCTGGGCTCACCCCCGCCCACCAAGAAGCCAGCAAAAGGCTCACTTAAACCCCACACTGTAAAAGGCACCTCCAATTTCTTCCGGCTTGATTTCTGCCTGCATAAAGCAGCTACAAAAGGCAGATTCTATTGTGGAAATAAAATCTGTGCCTCGTCAGAAAGGGCATGTCGGAATCTAAACACAAGGACAGTTCCCCATTCCAACTCACCAGGGCCTCGGAGGCAGGACCCTAGTGGCGCCATGGTGGAGGCTGATGGATGGAAGTGTCACAGGCTGGAAACCAGAGGTGGGGCAGAGATGATTCGCACAGTCGTTAAAGCAGCAGTGGCATCTCGCACGACCAAGACCCAGTTGAGACAGACAGGACCATCAGTCCTTACAGAAAGCCCACCCAGCCTGACCCCAAAGTGATAAATTCTACAAAGGGATAAAATTGCATCAAAGAAGAATATATAAGATCCCTGCATATTTTTTTAAGACTTACTTATTTGTGCATTCAAGAACTGGGGGATAGACCAGAGGTGCAAGGGGTGAGAGGATTCACCAAAGACAGAACGAGGAGCAGACAGGCAGACAGACTGAAATCCACTGCTGAGGGGAGCAGCAGGAGACACAGGAGAGGTCTGCTGCGCCATGTGGGTCAGCTCCCTGGCCAGGGATCGAACTCAGGCTGCAGTGGCTACGGCTAGCTTGATGGTGTGGAGACTTGTGCCACTAAACACACAAAACCCCCCTTCAAGACTGCTCCCCACCTGTCTCTAGGAACTTGCCACGTGCCACTTTGTTGAATTCCTTCCCAGAGGGACTCAGGAAAATACACACACCAGGCCCCAACAGAGGCACCCCAATTTAAACACCACCACATCTCAGCACCACACTCCTAGCATTTGCTCCTGAAGATTTCCCAATGGGAACTTTAGGTTGCAACATAAAAACCAATGCTTGAAAGTAAACATGAAACACCATAACAAAGACCAGCAGCGAAGAACCAAATAAAATGAGACCCCCACGAAGGCGCCCGCAGCCCCTCACACCTGCACAGATGCCACATCACAACTACAGGGTCGCTGGGCACCCGTGGAGCAGGGGGCTGTGCTGCGAAGGATAGTTTGCGGGTGCAGACTTGTACTTTGGGGGGAAAGGAGAGTCCAGCGCTTTTATCTGTTTCTCAAAGGGCTGGTAATTATTGCCACAGTTCAACACTGAGCGATGTGAAAAGGGACTACCATGTATTTATTCTACGTTGTCATGGAGAAGGACAAATTTCAGGGCCAGAGCAAGTGGCAGGAGCCACACCGACACATGTGAAGACGCACCCAGAAGTGGGGGGGACCTTGCACCCCCTCAGCAGAGCGGGCCGACTGCAGCAGAGCAGGTACCACAGACACCAAGGAAGACGCCTTCAGCTACACTTAGGCTGTGGCAGGGCCCACCGGGCTGTTTGCTCTGTTCAGAAAAAGAGGTGGGGCGCTCTTTTAGATATTTCTTTTTTTTTTTTCTTTGACTGGTTTTGGGGTGAGGAGACTCCAGTGCTCACAGAGCACTGTCTTTTTTTTTTTTTTCTTTGACTGGTTTTGGGGTGAGGAGACTCCAGTGCTCACAGAGCACTGTCCAGCACGGTGACAGACCACCTGGCACATGGCGTGTTTCTGCGTGTGGTGCCTGTTTACAGCATTGTGGTGGCTGCTACCACCCCTGCCTGGGGTGCACTGTAAGTTCTACAGTAACCCAAGCATGCCTGTTTCTAAGTCCATTCTTTTCAAACCCTGAGAGTGTTCAAAGCAAAACAACTTGTCTCTTCTGCAGTCATTACTTTACTCATTCCTGTAATTCTCATCCAACTATACCATAAAATCACCTGGGATTAAAATGCAGAGAGCAGGTCCTCCCTAGTGGTGCAGTGTGTTAAAGCACTAAGAAGCTAAAGCCACTTTAGCACAAGTTCGATCCCTGCCCCAGAGATGACCCACATGGCGCGGCAGACCTCTCCTGACCTGCCCGCTGCTCCCCTCAGCAGTGTACTTCGGCGATCTGCCTGTTCTGCTCCCCGCTCTGTTTTTGGTCAATCCTCTCACCACACCAGTGCCTCTGGCCTTATACCCCAGTTTGGTATGCATAAAAAAAAATAAATCTTTTTTTTAAAATGTAGAAAGCAGGGCCTCCTGGGAGTCTAGGGGTTGAGTCTCAAGCTGTCACTACTAAAGCCTGAGTTCGATCCCCTGCCAGGGAGCTACCCACATGGCACAGACCTCTCCTGTCTCCCCAGTGCTCCCCTCAGCAGTGCATTTCAGTCAATCCACCTGTTCTGTTCCCCTCTCTGTCTCTGGGGAGTCCTCTTACCCCACCCCCCATATCGGGGGGAGGGGGCCTGTGCCCTAGTTCTTCTACGCAAAAATAAAATAAATAAAATCTTTCTTTAAAAATAATAAAATAGGGCCCTCCCTGGAGGCGCAGCAGGTTGAAGCACAGCACTAAGAAACTAAAGCCACTTCTGAATAAGTTTGATTCCCGCCTACTCCGGAGGTGACCACATGGCGCGGCAGACCTCTCTTGACCCACCCGTTGCTCCCCTCAGCAGTGTACTTCATCATTCAGCCTGTTCTGCTCCCCACTCTGTCTCTGGTGAAGCCTCTCACTGCCCCTGAGCCTGGCCTATACCCCAGTTCTGTATACACAAATAAATAAACCTTTAAAAAATAATAATAATGAAATGCAAGCAGCCGGTGGCATCTAGGGGAGGCCCCCCCGGAATGCACCTGATGTGCACCCCAGATGGAGAGACCCTGGCCAGCGCATCCACAAAGTATCATCTCACCTGGGGTTAGTTTCCTGTGTCTGCTGTGACCAAACCGCAAACATGAGGACCCAACAACAGAGGTGCACCCCTCCCAGATCTGGAAACCAGACTCCAAAGTCAAGGCAGGGCAGGCCCGTGGCCCTCAGGAGGCTGCGGGGCCCATCCCACCTCACCAACTCTGGGGCCACCCGCACCCTTGGCCTGAGGCCACTTCCCTCACAGCTCGGCCTCTGCCTCACGGCACCTTCCCTCTGGGCCTTCTCCTGCATGTCTTGTAGGAGCACATCCTGAGGTTGAGGTGACACAGTAACCGGGGGTCACATCCAGGCGTCTTCCCAGGGAGTGTCCCCTGCACGAGGTCCCAGGGTGCTGATAAGAACTGGCGTCAAGGGGCCCCTGTGTCACCCGGACAGCCCTATCTGCGCAGGCCACGCAGCCTGTGGGGCCACGGACACTGATTTCACCGAGTCTTCAGTCCGGCTGGGGCAAGAGAGGTGGCGTCGGCGAGGGAGAAGCGGTGCCCAGTCTTAGCACAGCGTGGGCACACGCGTGGACACCGCGGCCAGGCTGCTCTGGCCACCCCTGCTGAACTCGGGGAGCCACACGGACCCCTCGGCACACATCAGCTCGAGGGAAGTAACAGAGCGGCCAGCTGCACGGCACTCTGGTGTTTCTGATTTTTATGCTTATTTAAAAAAAAAAAATGGTCAGGGCTGCTACCTAAGAAGCCGAAGAAGCTTTCTACGGCCTTAGAATACATTTTAAAAATAAATAAGGACCAGACAGCAGACTCGAATGAAACTGCCTGGGATCCATCTATAGCTCTCATGGACACCTCTTGGCGAAGAAAGAGGCCACGCTCAGAGGCGGTGGGGCGCCTCCCGCCGCCCCTAAAAGAGTGAGGGGCAGCTGTCATCACCATGGCACTGTCTTCCATCTCCCTTTTTGGCTTGTACCTTTGTTAAGGGGAAGGGTGTCCTAAAGGGATTCTGCAGAGTTTTGTGGACTCTACCCCCACTCCAGCTTTCTGGACTTCACCCCCTACTCCAGGGACTGGAAACTACAACTCCCAGCAGTACCGGGGGGGAGGGGGGACTGCGAGGACCCAAGGGTGGAGCTAAGCAGGCATTCTGGGACTCTGGGGGATAAATAGGAGCCATTTTTTATGGCGCTCTCTCACTCAGGCAACGACTCTCAGTACCATATGACTGGGGGCTTTCAGTAAATTTGTTACCAGAGCTCCAGGTCAGCCAAACCAGTAAGATATTCTAGTTACTTTGTATGTCTCTCTCTTCCCCTAGGTTGTTCCTATTCCTTCCCCCTTTTGTAAATAAACCCATTTTGACCCTTTTGTGTGTGCCTGCAATACAACTGAATTTTAAGCGTGCAGGTGAGGCCCACAGACAGGAGGCCCAGTTCACACTGGGGTGCCCTGTAACACCTTGAGTAAGAATCCCCCAGCCCAGCGCCCCCAAGAGAGGGTGCCGCAGCGCACAGGGTGACACTGTTCTGCTTAATGTTTCTGCTCAACATCCATCTATTAAATTTCACAAAAAGCATTGAGTTTGTCCAGCTTTTCCAAAGGCGACACCCTTCTGCTCAGTTGCTCATAATATGCTCTGAATTTGAACTGATGCAGCAAGCTGCATCCAGCCTCTCAGGCCTGTGACACTTCCCAGGCACGTGAGCCTTTGACCTTGGCATGCCCTTGAGCTGGGTGGAGAGGCGCAGACTCTTCTTCTGCTGGGCTCTGCTGAGCTTTCTGCGGCCTCTGCTCTGCTTTTCAGAAGCGAACGTGGTCCGCTTCACGGTTCCTAACCGCCTGAAAGCTGCCGCTGATCTCCTCTGAGGGCTGGGACCCACAGCCAGAGACTGTCCGGGAGTCCTGGCCGCCAGATGGGCTCCCCACGGCTGCGGCCTCTGGCTCCGTTGCCGTGGCTGCCGCCTTATCTGCTTCCAACACTTTCAAACAGGCCGAGTCTTCTAATCTCCTCTCCCCTCTTTTGGCAACACTGGCCTTTATCTTGTGGGTCTCATCTTTATTACTCACAATGAGCACTCATTAAAATATTTCAAATGAAGACCTTTGCTGCCGTTCTAACTGAGCCCATCCAGTCTCCCCACACAACACATTTTTAATTCTTATCACAGAATTCCAGGCAGTTTGTACATTATATTCTATTAACACCCCGATTCCGCCCAAGGTTGTCCCCCATTCAGTGATGGCTGCTTTCTGCAGGATCCTGTCAGGGATATATTCGCATACTCACTTGTCTCCAGTATCTGAGCCTGTACTTCACACCTCATTTGCTAGCACAATTTAACAAAATGGTGTAAAAAGAAGCAATTATTTATTTAGATGATGGAGAGGACTTTAGCACTTGTTAGAAGAGAGTAAACTGTCAGGCTGAAGCAGCCGCCAGGCCCCCCCAGCCAGGAAGTTCAGCTCTCAGAGGAGGAAGTGGGGAGGAAGGGGGTAGGGCAGGAGCCACCCCATCAACTCTGCTTATGCCTCTTCCTCCTTGACCTTTTTTTATCTTCTCTAATGAGAAAGCAAAATTGAATCTCATCAAGTGATAACCAAAGTGGGTTTTTCCCATTGAGTAAAATATCACCACCTGATCAGTCTAATATTTCGACACAGCTGACTCCCCACACACAGGCCATTGCAGTCACTCAGGACCCAACGAGGGACTTGGGGAGCGAAAGTCAGAGCACCCTGCACAAGGACTCTGGAGACAGCTGGGACACTCCCAAATCCCAGGACACTTCTCCCGAACTCTAAACCCAGGGGCTCCCCACCAGAGCTGCTAGAGAGGTGGGTTCCGGGTGAGTGGCCCAGGTCTGCCCCACAGCCCGCAAGGAGCAGGTCCGGGAGGTGCTGGGCCCATGAGGAAGAGCTGTCAAGTCTGCGGACAGGAGCCTGAAGTTGCTGCAGTCACTTCCCAGCGGGAGCGGGGAGCCCACCAGAGACAAAGCAACTGGGAAGACAGGAGGCGGCAGCTGCAGGTACGGAATAGGGTCTGGCTAGGTCCAGCTCACCCGCCCCTTCTCCATGGGCACAAGGAACCCAAGCCCCTCCCTGCATGGGCTGCCTTGGTTCAGCACCCAAAGGACAAAGCCTCCTGGTTAACATCCCTTGATGGACACTTTGAAGAGTGTGACAAACTTCTCTCTGACCCAACTCCTACCTTCCTACCAGACAGCAAAGACCATGGTGCAGAACCTAAAAGCCGTGCTGAATACTTGATTCCTAGAATGCCCTGCTGCTTGGCCCAAGCCATGGAGCCTGCTGCCTACTGATGAGAAGGGAGAGAAGGCTCCCGAGCATTTCTGAAAGGACTTCTTCCCTGGTAAAAAGATACATATTAGGGAAAACGTCCCATTGCTCCCTTCTAGTCTCTATCTACAACCGAGTGTGTGATGCCTGGGGGAGCTGCAGCCGCTTTGTAGCCATGAGGAAACAAGATGGGGGATGGCAGCAGTGAGCTGGGGATAGCTGAAAGGAAAGACCGACTGCACCTGGGTGACACAGGTGCTGGGCCCACAGCCTCCCGTGTGCTGTCGGGTGGGAGGACGGGGCGTGCCAGCCTCTTTCAGGTAGGCCCTCCGGCACTAGCAACTGAACGCAGCTGGGCATCCTCGGTTCTTTGCAGGTACTGGGGGCTGGGGACTTAGGGGTGCTCAGTGGACAGGTCTGGACTTCCAAGGAAACCATGGGCCCAGCGAGGGCGAGAAGAGGACCTCAAGGATGAAGCGGGAACTGCTGAGACGGACATGAGAGGCATAGTCCTCCGAGCACCGTCCTGAAAGCAGGCTGCTGCCCCCTCAGCTCAGGGCTTGGGCCTCCTCCTGGGTGGACTGGCAGAAGGTCTCTTGTCCTCCCTTCCCATCCCCCAAGCCCCCCACAGACACACAGGCCCTGTGCAGAGGAAGCGCCTAGAGCCAAATGGCGCAGAGAGCATCACCTGTGGGCGCCTGGGGTGAAATTACTGCAGCACCCGCCAGCTCCCCAGGAAGTGGGGCCCTGAATCTACAGCTGGAGCCCCGTGGAGAAGACAAGCTGCCCACAGCAGTGCCACCTCCGCCCCCTCGGCACCCTAAACCCACGTGCCAGGTGGAAGAGTAGTGCCCCTAAGCCCTGACCCCCGCCCCCCGGCCTTATTGCAAAACCCTCAAATCATTTCTATGTCCCAGTCACTCCTGACTCTTCACTGAAGGCGATACCAATAAAAACAGTAAGGTGTTAAAGTACAATTTTCAAATGCTGCACCGAGGCCAGTGCGAATTTGGGTCCCTTTGAGACCAGATGCGCTGACCAGATCTTAGTGTATGAAGAGTAGAGACCGAGGCCCCTCCAGCCAGCAGCACTGTCATGCCACCTGGATGCTCAAAGGGATAAACACCCCACTAAGGCAGCGTCCCACCAAGGCAGCTGGGGCCGGCTTTTCTCATCCACTCGGACGTGGCCATCAGCCTGTGGAGCCCGACGCCATGGAGGCACCGGGGCGGAGCGCCCACCTGCTCTGTGCGTCCGGGAGGTGGCCCACGCAGGTGAGCGTGGCCGTGGTCTGGTCGCCGTCACTGTCGATCTCCTCCTGGACCGCCCACTGGTCCTCACTGCTGACTCGCACTGCTGTTATTTTCACACCTGCTGCTGCCTTAATTCTGCAGGGTAAGAAAAGAGAGAGAAAACCATTTTAGCTGGAAAGAGGCATTAAGGATGCGGAGCTGAGCCAGCTTTCCCCGTCCTCGGAGCTACAGGGAGCAAGGCACTGAACTGTTTCCTTTTAAAACCATGTCTTGGCATTTCAACGAGCACCCTGGGGTCAGAACCCCCAGCCTGGCCACGTGCACTGCCTCCCTGTTTCTGCAGCTCCTGCCCAGGCCCCTCGGTGGAGACCAGCAGATGTGCCTGCAGTGAGAGGGTGTCTGTGAGCCAGTCCTTTACCTGGAGCTGGGGAAGGGCCCCCATGGGTGGGAGGCAGAGGTGTGTAGACACCCAGGGGACTGTGTGGGCTGGAAACCCGAGGAGGGTGGAACTGACCACAGGAGAAGGAAAGCACAGGCCCGGGACAGCCACAGACACAGCTCACAGACATGGCAGGAGGCAGGGCTACTTGGCCTGGAAAAACATGATGACACTGGAAAAACACTGGTCTGTCTGGCTGTCAGCACCCAAGGGAGAACTGAGGATCAGATGCTTCAACCATGGGGAAAAGCCACAGGGAGATGACAGCCTGGGCTGCCCCCCAGCGCCCCCTTCTCTGTCCCCTACTCTCCCTGAAGCCCCCAAGTTGCTACTTGCCAGCATGGGTCTCACAGGCAGCAGCCTTGGAACATGCCAGGTGCTGTGGGCAGGGATGCAGAATGACCAGGAGGAAGCAGGGCCTCGGAGCCCTCCAGCAGCTGGGATTGAACTACAGAAGATCAGAAGCACACGCCTGAGCTCTGGCCCCTGCTCCAAGCCTTCAGGGACTGGCCGGTCTCTCCCCTGAAGCAGTAGGCCAAGAAGTGTCCCCAGAGGCACGGGGCACCCTTTCCCACCAAAGATGTCAAAAGGAAAGCCATGTGAAGACAAGACGTGAAGTTAGAAAAAGACCAGTCCATGAACACAGACACCCCACCACCGCCAAGAGCATGGAAGCCAAACTCCCCCAAGAGGTGAATCAGCCAAGTCCACACCTGACAGCAGAGTCCAACACATCAGGTAAACACTGTGGGTGAACGTGCAAGAGCAAGAATCTACAAATCGTGTGTCTGACAAGGGTCTAGCATCTGAAACAAAGAGCTGCTATAGCCCAGCAACAAAAAGACAAATAACCCAACTTAAAAGCAGGCAAAAAAAAAAAAAAAAAAAAAAAAAAAAAAAAAAAGTATGCTGTGGTTTCGAGA
>NW_004567130.1:2049981-2072988 GCF_000260355.1 Condylura cristata | reverse complement strand
AACAAAAAGACAAATAACCCAACTTAAAAGCAGGAAAAAAAAAAAAAAAAAAAAAAAAAACAAAAAAAAAAAAACACTAAAAAAAGTTCTTGATGCGATTTCTCCAAAGAAAATACAGATGGCCGACAAGGATGTGAAAAGATGGTCGATGGCACCAGTCGACGAGGAAACACAACCAGAACCACCAGGAGGTGCTACCTCACACGCACTTTTTGGCAGTTGCTCAAACAAAAAGCCAAACATCTAATCCAGCAATTCTACTCCTGGGGGGATGCCCAAAAAGCTAACACTGTGCTCACAGCAGCCGCGCTCACAATAGACACGAGGTAAAAACAACCCAGATGCCACCACCTGGTGAGTGGATAAATAAGGCAAAGAGGTGTGGGGTACTAGGCAGCCGTGAAAAGGACGACACGCTACAACAAGGATGACACTGGAAAAACACTGGACTAGGTGGAAGAAGTCGGTCACAGAAAGCCACGTGCGTCATGATACCATTTGCGTAAAATATTCAGAACAAGTAAATCCATTGAGACAACAGCAGATTGACGCCGGCCCATTAGGAAAGATAGAAGAGATGGTGAATGACTGCTTAGCTAACAGATATGGGTGTTTTACGGGGCTGGGGGAGCGAATATTTTGGAACAAGACAGAGGTAGAGTTTGCAAAACACTGTTTGTGTACTAAATGCCACTTTGAAGTGGTTAATTTTATGTAATGTGAACGTTCCCTCCATTTAAAAACTAAGAGAGAGGGCCCTCCCTGGTGGCGCAGCGGGTTAAAGCACTGCACTGAGAAGCTAAAGCCACTTCCACATGAGTTCGATTCCCGCCTGCCCAGGAGGTGACCACATGGCGCGGCAGACCTCTCCTGACCCGCCCGCTGCTCCCCTCAGCAGTGTACTTCATCATCTGCCTGTTCTGCTCCCCACTGTCTCTGGTGAATCTTCTCACCGCCCCTGAGCCTCTGGCCTGTACCCCAGTTCTGTATGTACAAATAAATAAATCTTTAAAAAAAATAAAAAATAAAAACTAAGAGAGAATCAGAAAATAACAGGTGGTTGGAAGTTTTGTTTTTTGCTTTTTTTTTTTTTTTTTTTGGTTAGAAGTTTTAAAGATGTTTAAAAATCTTTAAGCCCCAACAACAGATCTAAAGACAGAATTCCAAATACTGGGAGAGGATATTCTGGGGGTCAAGGGTGCATCCTGCATGTAACTACCTTTCTCACATTCTGGAGGTCTGGCACCTGCACTGGGCAAGTCTGTGGGCTCTACTTTCTGGCTGCGGGGTGTTCACTCTCTCTGTTACCTTTCTTTGGGCTGCACCACCTTTAGACATAATGCCCCCACACTCACAGGCCACAGTATGACGCAGACATAAAGGTTACAGGCACGGGATACAGAGCAATAATCCTCAGGTCAGCCACATCATCAGATTTGCTTTATCGCTGTGGTTCTGGAGCTGAACCCAAAGCATCTCCCTAGGTGTCAGTGTCTGGTATGTAAATAACAAGTTCCAGCTTGTCTGCTCCCCTCCCGCAATTCTTGCAGCAGTCTAGCGGCTCCTGCACTGGCCGCATCCCCCGGATCCACTTTGCGCTGGCGCCTCCCTCTTCCTGCTGAATTCTGGAGCCTGAACCTGCTGCTTCCTCAAAGCTTTCTTTCTCGCCATTATGATGTTCCCGGAATTAATTTATGCGAGCCGCGAACAGAGCATCCTGTTCTGTCCCTACTCTGAGCCGTTCCATCTTACTGCCAAAGAGACCATTGGAGAGAATGTTCCAGAAGGCATGCCTCGGCAGGCTGCCCCCACTCCACCCCACCCCGTCGGGGCGCCCCCTCGTTCCCGGCGGCACTTGCTAGTTCAGCAGCCGGGCACGTTCTCTCCAGACGCCCCGCTCACAGGGCTCTTTCATCAGGCAGCAGGGTCAGAATCCGCCCCTCTGTTCCCACCACAGATGAGCGCCCGCCCCGCAGGCAGCCAGCTGGCGGCCCAAGCAGAGCAGTTGGCCAAAGCCGGATCAGAGCCCACTCCCCTGCCCTGGACGGGCCCCCTTGCACCCACGGGCCCACACCGGGCGGCTTGCAGGATCCCTACTTGCACACACACTCTCCCCTCAGCACCTCAGAAGGCCTGCGGACTCCACGTCCTGCTTTCTAGCCAAGTGGCAGGGTCCCACCCCTCGGCCCCAGAGACACCAACAACCTATGTCTGCTGGGGGGCTCCTGTGAGTTGCCCACCAGGATCCACAGTTCAAGGCACGCATCCCCTAGTCCTCAGAAACCTCTCCCCCCAAATGGACCCATGGGCCAGCCTATGGCCTCCCCTCGCCTCCCCCATGGAGACCCTGGCAGAGCCCTCTCGCCTTTGAGTTTGAAAAGCAGGTCCGGCCAAGGGCACTGCTAATGATGCCCATGTGGTACTGGAGAGCAGGGAGGAGCAGACAGGGTGAAGGACCCCTGAGTCCAGGGTCAGAGGCTTCTGGGGGGCAGGGGCAGACAGCAGACTGCATCTGGGGGCTCCCGGTCACACGATTTCTGAGAATTCATGCACTATAGAGTCTTTTGGGTCCAACGGTTTGAGCACTGCGTGTGCTCTCCTGCAGCCTTCATGAAGCAATTGGATTAACTGCAGCAAGTGGTGGCTTTGCCCCATCTTGGGGTGTGAGGCTTTTCTGTGTCGGAGGGAGAGGGCCCTCATGGGGCCCGGCCTGGAGGGGTTCCGTGTGGAGACAGAGCAGTCACAAACGACACCTCCAGTGTGTCTGGTCTCTGGAGAATCCTGGCCGACCTCTGTCAGATACATGGTGATCACAGTTTACCAAAATGTAATCCAATTTCCGTTCACGTCTCCTAAGATGTCCAGAGGTTGAGCAGACTTTGGGGGTGGCTGGCTGCAGATCACACCCCTTTCCACAGGGGCTGGACTCTTCTGCCTTCACATATGTGGGTTTTGTGCTGACGGGATCTCTTCTGGAGGTCACTGTGGCTGCAGCAGCTCCGGATCTCACATCCTCATCCACAAAGAAAAGGCAAGGTTCTCTCCCCAGAACCAAAACCTGGAGCCAGGTTTTCATTGGTTGAATAGACTGAGTAGCCCACCTCAGGGCAATAACTGTGGGCAGTAGGACAATCTCACCAGCTTAGCCAGCCCATGAGGAAGCGAGAATGGACGTTAACCCCGCCTGGATCATGTGGACAAGTTAGCAAGCAGTGACGCCTGAAGAGAAATTCAAATCGCCACAAGAGAAGGGAAATCTGGGTCTCAAAAGCTTCAGCCTCCCCAATGTCATAATAGACCATCCCACACATTCCAGTTCTTGGTCAAATCCTTCTTCACTTTAGGTTGCACTTGTTAGAACAACTGAAGTCCAGAAAAATCCATGTCTTGAATATTCATTAAGTTTGTTTTAAAGAAATATTTTCGGCTCCGTGGTATTCTTGGCACTTGTTATTTAAAAGCTACAGTATCTAAAATGATGGAAGGAAAGGAATGGCCTCCTGCCGGGCTGAGCCTCAGGGCCTGGGGAGCAGGGAAAGCTCCACAACCCAGAGGTGGCAGGGGCTTTATCAGGGTGGGGGCCTTTGCCTGCTCTGCATGTTGGGGAGTTCCTCACTGTGTAAGAAGGTGGGGGGGCTGCATCCAAAAGGGGCACAGGACAAGGAGCTCTGGGGCAAGGAGCGTGGGAGAGGGGACTTCCGGGCACAGGTCCGTCACTGAGCTGCCACGGCGGGAGTGAGCGTCCCCGAGGCAGCGGCGCGTGCAGGGGGCACCCTCTGTAGCTGGCCAATGTCAAGCATGCGCAGCTTTGCGGGGTGTGCAAAGCAGATGGCTCCAAATGGCTAGAAATGTGCTGATGGGGCAATATTCGTACTGAGGCCTGAAGAGTTGAGCTTGGCCCTGGCAAGTGTAAGAGCTAAAGGCCCTAGTCTCATGGGAAAGGGTGGCACGCTGAGGCCTTCTGAGACTCGCAGACCACCAGTGTTTGTGACCCCCCTCCCCCCACCGGACTGCCCATGGGAGCAGAAACACTCCTACTCCAGAGTCTTTGTGACACAGCATTTGTTATCTAGACCCCTGGCATTATGGGTGTCACCAAAGAGTGAAAGGGGGCAAGACAGCAACTCTGGGTTGAGGAGTGCCCCTGCAGGAAAGTGGCCTCGCTCTACCTGGGCCCTGAGCCCACAGACAATGGCCACTGCCTGCGCTCAGGTGCGGGGGTCTGGCCCATCTGCTATAAATGCAGCACAAACGCAAAGTGAGTGCAACACAGCGTGGCTGGGGAGCCATGGAAGAGTGGGGGGCTGACAAACTCCAGTAAAAGTCCTGAGAGACCCTTTGGGACGCATTAACAGACAGGTCACAAAATTGCCAAGGGAGTAGGTGCCTGCAAAGAGGACAGTCTGAGGGGCAGTGAAAGGGGAGTGCTTGGGGCAAGCAGGGTGGTCCTCTGGTATTCGTGCTAAATTGATCCTTTTGGGGTCCGCTTTGTGGCAATGTCAAGTGAGAAATGCAAGATGCAATAGTGCACAGTTGCACAAACTGGCCACATATTCTTGGATCAAAGACGAGTCCCCATGATGCCAGCAGCCCCGGACAGCCGTATCCACACAAGGCCCATCCGCGTGTCCCTCAACGTACCAACTTCCTCTCGCAGAGGAACTGGCTGGCCCTGTCAGTTCCTGGCACGATCCTGTCTCTGCACCTTTGCAGGGGCTGTTCCTTCCACCTGGAATCTGTCCCCAGGTCCCTGGACCCACCTCTTTGAGGTGGGCAAATGCCCCCTTCCTGGGCACCCAAGATGACCTGCACATCCTCCCATCTTCAGCGCCTTCCTCTCCAGGTCCTCGTCTAATTTCAGGGCCATCAGCTAGTTCCCTGCCAGTTTTGCTGCCTGTTTATATCTGTCTCCACACCAGGGGAACAGGGGCTTTTGAGTTTCCTCTCCCACTGGGCCCGGGTCCTGAGAAGCGTGCCCACACGGGGGAGCGCCAGGTCAGCCCCGGCAGCACCAAGGGTCTGGGTACTCTCGGTCTCTACATGCTCCAGCCTTTGAGGGTGGAAGATGCCCAGACAGAGACAAAGGCTGCTGAGGTCAGGCGAGGGTGTGTGGACATCGAGGCCTGAGGGGCCAAGGGTTCTGGAACTTTATTTAATGCAGCTGGTTACAGATACCCAGACGGACCTCCAAGGCCTGGGTGGACAGTCTGTGAGGGAGCCCAGTGGGGCTGGTTCTTTTCTAGACAAGCTGCTGTCCCAAGGTACAGTCCCCGGACTCTCTTGCATGAATGTGTCTGGGACATATCCCAGCAGCCGCTCCCTGTCAGGGAGAGCGAAGCGGGAGCAGCAGGTGAGAGCACACTCCGGGCCACGGCACTGGAGCCCTCTCAGGTTGCTGTAACGACACTTTCCATTTGGATCCTCCCAGCAAACCACTTCCTGTAATGAATCAACCACAGAGAGATGGCGGCATCTCCAGCCAAGTCCCTAGAGGCGGGCAAAGTGGGGTCCACTGAGCACTCCGTTCAGGCCATGACTGAAAGATTGCAGGGCAGGGGAGGAGTCAGGAGAGCCTCTACTGGGGCTGCCAGGGTGACCACAGAGCAGGGGTCCCTCCTCTTCTGGGAGAGGAACCTTGGACCCTGGTGTCAGAAGCTGTTGTCTCTGAGTCAGGAACAGAGCAGGAGCCCACAGAAGGACAGATGCCAGGGAACCCATGCCTGTTGGGGAGTGCTGGGCAGCGCTCGACTGGGGACCCCAGTGCATAAAGAGGGATCTTTCAAAGGAAAATGTGCCCTGGGGGGCCCCCTCCTCTCCCTGCACAATTTAATCCTACAGCAAAAAAGTGGAATACTGACCAAACTAGATGGCTAGCTTTTGACAAGTCAGAAATACAGCAGGATTTAAGGAAGGATGTCATTACTTCATAGTTCCATCCCAAGGGCTACTTGGATGCGTGTCTGCACACATGCACACGTGTTGTCACCCTGGACACTCATCCTCCTGAACACTATGATTGGTCCAAGTAGGAACCATGTGACCTAACAAGCCAATGAGAATCCCTACCCCCTGGCTGCACTCGATTGGCTAACACTGATTTGATTGATGTGTGACCCAGGATCTGTCAGGCAGCAGGGAAGCCAGCTTTCTTTTCACTCTTTATAAAGCGTTGCCAGCATCCACCACCTGCCTGAGGAGTAGAGCCAACAGAGAACATGGGGACCGAGGTGGCAAGAGATGCCTTCCATGCCACAGTCTGTGCATCCAGATCCAGCCAGACCTGCAGCTGTCACTGTACTTTTCAGTTACATGAGCAGGTAAAGTTGGGTGAAGACACTTTGAGTTGATTTGCTCTGTGTACCATTCAAAGTGCGATGAGAAAACAGTCAGGGTCTGACATTTCCACCACACTAAGGACCAAATAAAACCCTCTCGAAGTTCACAGAAGGTTCATACATAAAGTTACCCCCATTCAATGAAGGACAAGAAGATCACAGGGTGAGAGGAGGTTTAATATGTCACCCATCACTGTGAGTACAAATATTAAATAAAGGGGACCTAAGGAAACAAGCAGAAGCTTTTTCCTTCTCACTCCCAAGTGTTCAGCTCTAAACATTAATAAATAAAGATAAGGGATAAAGTTCATAACTTGAATTGACTTTTTGTGGAATTAAACTCATTTTCCAGCAAACCTACAACATGTAGCTGGTCAGTGGCAGGAGTGTCACGTGCCGCAGAGAGTTTATTTTTTTCTAGCGAGTTGGAGTGTTTCATGAGCCACAGGAGGCCTGCCTGTCCCTCTCCACCCAGATGCGGCCTGGCCCGATGTGAGGGATGATGCACATGTCAGTGACCCGGGCACTCGAGCTGCCAGCCCTTGTACACACACACACACACACACACACACGCCCACACATGCCAGTCCACCGTGCCCAGTGGCTTTCGAGATCCCCAGACTAAGTCTCACCCCTGGTGTGTGTCTGTCACAGCAGGAGGGACCAGCCCCATTCAGCACCTTCCAGAAGCCCCCTGGCGCTCCTGCACATGTGACCGATTCGTGAAAACCTGTGAAACAGCCTCGGGGAGCTTATTCATGGCCAGGGTCACATGGAGTGGCCTCAGATCCAGGCCACAGGTGCCAGGCCATGCACATCCCAGGAGGAGGCCATTAGCCTCTTTGCAGCCTCCAGATAGAGTAAGAACTTACCTGTGGGTCAGCGAGGGGTTAGCAGTGTCTCCCAATGGCCTTTGCTCCAACGTGGAAAGTGCCAGAAAGGACAGTGACAGAACTGAAGAGCCTGTCTGCAGACCCGGCATCGGGTCCAAAGGCAAAGGCTGCCACTTCCACCTGTATAAGCGACATTGGCCTCTTTGGGCCTCAGTTTCCTAACCTGTGAGGTGGAGCTCACAGTGCCCACCAGACGGGAGCCCCACAGACTGAATTCGAGGACTCCCAGGCTGGCCCTGAGCCCTGGAGAGCACCAGGCAGAACGCCCTTCTCCTCTGCTGTCCTGGCCACGCTGGCCTGGTCGTCCTGCTGGACCACCTGCTGGCCTTGGCACAGGGAGGAAGGAGCAACCTGTGGAGGTCCACTTACACAAGTGCAAGAAATGCCATCTTCTTGCATTCAGAGTGTGAGTCTCAGGCCCATGTGGCCAGGCTGGCTTAAAAATAAAAACTGAGGCCCTCCCTGGTGGCGCAGCGGGTTAAAGCACAGCACTGAGAAGCTAAAGCCACTTCCACATGAGTTCGATTCCCGCCTGCCCTGGGGGTGACCACATGGCGCGGCAGACCTCTCCTGACCCGCCCGCTGCTCCCCTCAGCAGTGTACTCCATCGATCTGCCTGTTCTGCTCCCCACTCTGTCTCTGATGAAGCCTCTCACCGTCCCTGAGCCTCTGGCCTGTACCCCAGTTCTGTATGCACAAATAAATAAATCTTTAAAAAAATAAATAAATAAAAATAAATTTAAAAAACTGAATCCCTCTTGAGCTTCAGGGATGGAGGGGGTGGGGGTCTATGAATGGGCAAGGGGGCAGTGCAGAGCCCACAGACTTTCCTGGTTCATCTGCAGGTGCTGTCCCCAAGAAGTCCCTCACGGCGGCCCATGGCACCCTCAGGTTGGGGTGGAGCACAGGCGAGTCTCTGCTACCCATCTGCTGGGCTTGGCAAAAACCTTCTTGTGGTTGTCCGTGTCCACCCATTCAGACCCCTGGTTGTAAATAGCACCTCCAAAAAGCAGGTAGGGGCAGTGAAGGTGAGCTGCCAGGCAGGGAGACCCCAGGGGAGTCCCCAACAGCCTCCGCTGCGCCCTACGGACATGGCCCTCTGGGAGCCCTCTCGTCTGAGCAGCTCTGCCCAGATGCGGCACCCATCCTCCTGCACAGGGGCAGTGCTGCAGGCCTGGTCTGCTGTGAGGCCAGCGCTGGGCAGCCTCCTGCGAGAGAGCCGCTCTCTTCCTCCCGGCCAGGAACACAGTCTCCTGGGGCCACAGGTGTGGCACAGCAACCTCGTCACACACTTGCACATAGAACACACGTGTGCAAGCATGTATACACAGGCATGTGTGCACACATGGGCTGGTCTTGGGCAAATCCCTGTTTTGATCTTGCTGTGAAAAAAATTGCTCCTGTCAGCTGGACAGGAGAGAGGGCAACGCGCAGGGACCGGAACCGCTCAGCAGAGCCCCCCAAACTCAGCTGCCCAGAGCTACAGGCACCATCTTCAAGCTTCAAGGGCCACGCATGGGAGAGCGTCCTGACTGGTGGCTGGGGCTCAGGGCCTCCAGCTCATGAGACATGGCAGGGCTGGGGCCCCTCGCGTGGGCTGCCCACATGGCCTCAGCTCAGATGCCACCCCCATTCCTCAGTCCCCCGCTCCCCATCATGCTCCATCCTGATGTCTGTTTTGATTCTTATCTTTCCCAACAATTACGTTTTTTTTCACTGTGTTTGCTCATGTATTGTCCCTCTCCAACAGGCATCTGGCCTTCCCAAGCTCACCTGGCCAGCCAGAGCAGCATCCTCAGCTCCCAGTTTCACTAACTGTCCATAGCATTCCCTGTGTGTGTGTCTGGGTGTGCAGAAAACATGCAAGTAACCCCAAGAACCGCGAGGGGATGGAAGATGGGAGGACAAGGCCCGACAGGAAAGATGCGAACTCTTCCCTGCTCTCCAGTGAGTGTGCCTGTGTGCGAGACTCCAGCGTTTCGAGCTATCTGTGACACAAGCTCTGAAATGACAGAGACTCGGGCAGTGAGATGCACAGATGCCCTAACCCTCCGTCCAAAATGCAGGCGTCCCATGTAAGCAGCCTTGAACCCCCTGCAGAAAAGAGGTGTTGGATAAGTACTCAGTGAGACCTGACTTCTCTCAGGGATGCCCAAAGATAGCAGGAGAAACCAGAAAACACTCAGAACCGGCTCTTGGGCAGCAGCCCCCGAGACCGACTGCACAGTGTCCCTCAGAGGCTGGTCACCTTATCACATGCACGGGGCACTAAGTCCAAGAGCCTGGGTCTTAGTAAGCGGTCAGCCCGGACCACCACACTTGGCGTGACGTCTCGATAGCCTGGCCGGGCTGTGTCATTGCTGCAGGCATAGGAACCCTTGGGAAACCCTCTTGCTGCTCCCTAGAAGCCACAGCATCCCCACCTGGCCGGCACCTCACTCTCCAATGCACTTCCATTCAGCCCTGGGTCTAGCTTCTCGTGGAGTCGCTCACTTTGTGCCTGTCTTGCTTCCACGGACATTTTAAAGGGCAACAAACCAATCATTAAGTAAAATAAGCACGTCACTACAATGCAAGAAACTGTTAAGGACACAAATGGGGGAGCAAGCAGGATTGGCTCACCTGCCAGCTGCAGCAGGGGTTCTTCCCGCAGCTGGCAGTGCCTCAAGGCCACTCCCTACCCCACACCCCACCCCATGCCAACCTGCATCCAGACCCTGGCCGAGCATCCTTCCTGCCCACCAGCCGACAGCTGCCGGGCCTGTCTTGACTTACTTTATTCAAAACCAGGAAGGACTCCAGTCTTGCTTGGCTCAGAAAATGGTCACCCGAAACACCCACCCCCACCCCCAGCATGTTCTGTGTCTCCCTTCCTGAGATGTGAGTTTCATGAGATCAAAGAATTAGAGCCTTCTGCTGGGTGGTCAGGGCACAAACCGTACCTGGCAAATGGAACACACAGATACTTGCTGAATTGATAAGTTGCCAAACATCCCACCAGAGAAATCTTATGACACTGACCTGCCTCCCTTAGTTAAGAGCCTTGAATCCCTGAGGACCTCATGCAGGTCAACAGGCCACAGGGGTCCAGGTCACACAGCTGCTTTCAAGGGAGGGGGGGATCAGCAGCCTGAGCATTACATTAGGGTGATCAGCATTGTAGATGTGATCAGCGTCTGTTCCCACATGACCTAGAACATTCTGGATCCCTGTCATTAAAGAGGCTCCCTGGGGTGCCGCTTTTTTCCTACAGAAAGCCTGGGTATATCAACCACCTCTGGCACAGGGTCAGGCCACCCCCCCCCCCCACGGGTCCAGAACTCAGAGGCTAGGCAGCGCCTCCCTGGAGAGCCCAGCAGAGGGCACAGAGCTCAAGGGTCCCTTCTACATGGACATCGAGCGCTCAAGTGGCCACTCCCAGCTTTTATCCCAGCAGGAGGGAACTAAGGTCCATTTGAGGCCAAGCTTTCTTCTTGCCACATTTTTAAGGGCTGGCAACCTGGTTTTAAATGTCTGAAACTAAACTTTTTTAAAAAAGCTTTTTAACCACAAGCGCATGGCAAGGACACAATGTTGAGGAACAAGGGCTGCAGGAGAGATCCTCATCTCAATAAAGCCTCCGATAGACTCAAGTGGAAATGACTCGGCGCCAGCCTCCCCTGGCTGAAGGAGAATGAAGGAGGCTCAAATGAGGCTTTCCAGAGCCTTCCTCTATCTGGCGGGAACGTCCTCGAGCTGGCTCCTGCGTGCAGTTATTGTTGCAGTTAACTCGGCTCGTGGCAAGTGATCCCGGCTTCCCCAGAGGAGACGCTGAGTGGCTGTTGTAGGTAAATTAACTTTGTCAAAGTACGACTGAGAGCACAGACTGAACCGCGCTGGGGTGGGGTAGGGGGTGCCGCGGAATCTGAGCCTGGAGACAATCCTGGGGCCAGCACTGCCCTGCAAGAGGAGCGACGGGCCGCGAGCTCAAAAAAGTAAAGCCAGAAAATCAAGAGCTGACCTTCCGCCTTTCGGGGATGTAAAATGTTCTCTGAAGATAAGTTTATTGCCAACAAGCTCGTGCTCAAAACAATGGAAGGGTGAGGGACTCGCCCAGGTGGCTGGTGAGGAGGGGACTGGGGCTGAGGAAATGCACCCCAGAGCGACCTGAACCCTCTGGGCATCCCCCAGGAGCGTGGAGCTGCCGATCCAAGAGGCCAGTGTCCACTTGGAGAGGCCTCCCCACAGCGCGTATGTGCGGCAGAGCTGGGGGACAGCTCCAGGCAGGGCTGGGGGCCAACTTAGCGGAGAGGACACATACCGGGAAGAGAGGCCAGCCGCTCAGAGAGCTCAGACTGGTCTTCAGTGGTTACCCCTACCCAATGCTCCGCTGCCCCCCCACTGGCAATCCACACAACAGCGAGGCTGGGAAGCCGCAAGCGCAAAACCTTCTCCAGCCGAGGGTGGGCCAGGAGAACAGAGTTATCAAAGGCAGAACACCCACACATCCACCATGTAGACCAAGCGGAAGGAACTGGAGGAGCAGCTCAGCCTGGGACCCACGTCTGAACAGCGACAGGGAGCGGAGCTCACCTATCCCTTGGCCCCTCGAGGGCAACCACACTGATTTCACCTTCCCAGACAGCAACACCAGCGAGGGTCTCTGCCTTTGGCCACATCTCCGCTGGTCAGGTGGTTTTATAATTAAGAAACATTCAGAGAGGTGACGTGATCCAAACAGTGTCCTGCAGATTCAAGACCAGAATGCAGATGTCTGAGGTCAGTGCTCAGTGCATGTCCTCCTGACCACATGTCCTTCCTTGACCTGGATGGTTCCCTCCTAAGGTGAGCTCCTCTGGATGCCACGCGATGTTCAGGAGGCAGGATCACCCCCCCATCAGAGGACAGAGGGACAAGCAGCCCCTGCCCCTGCCAGCCGGCCATCGGTGCGGACCTGCTAAGTGAGAGCCAGGCAAATGCCACCTCCAACACCCTCCTGACCCGTCCCTGAGGGGCACAGGCTACAGGCACCAGGGCCTCGCCACACTCTTGCACTATCCTGGGTCCATCTGTACCATCACATGCCAAAAGCATGCTTTTAAACCTTTAAACCTGCTCATTTATCTCGGGAGGAAGCGGTATATCAGCACTTTAAATGAAAAAAGCAATATCACTTTCCACAGAGAGAAGAAACCCCTAAAAGAAGTACAATGAAAACAAACTAATGTTATTGAATTCTAGCCAGCCGCCGCCATCTGCCAAAGACGCCCAGTCTGGGACGTGGGTGTCCATTGTTGAAAACATAAACAAAGCAACAAGCCACAGCGGTGAGGGGCTGCCAGGGACTCCGGGCAACAAACAGACCCTTTGTCCTTGACCAGACCAGGGTAGGAAAAGGGTGGGTGGACAATTGCCAAGGATGGTATCTCAGGGTCCCCACAAAGGTGCTGAACACCTTTGGGGTCTCGGTGGTCTCTGGAAGCCCCTCTCCACACCAGCGCATGGGGCAGGCTGATCTAGGGTGTATGAGGTAAGACAAAGGTCACTCTAGAACCTGGGACCCTTGGGGAGGAGATTGAGAAAAGGAAATTCAGAATTCCCAGGAACATGGGAGGTGATTTAATGTACATCCAGAGCCCCCATATACATCCAGAGCTCCCTCAGCGAATCTGCCATTTTCTCTGGACGCCCATCACGTTGCTATGGAAACAGGAAGCGGCCTCAAATCCAACTTTCTAAGCTATCGGTCTGGCAGGGGACCGCGCATGCTCCGTGCATCAAACCACTGGCCACAGGTAAGGCAGTGGGTCCCCCCACCTGCCGAGGAGAATCACCTGCCTAGGTGAATCACCTGCCGAGGTGTGATGCCTGACACCACATTCCTGAGGCCCCATTTCTGTTACTTGTGTTTATGGAGTTTCCTTGGGGACCAAAAGCAAAAAGGGGTGTTCCTGCCTTCCACCCTTCTCCATTTTGCACTCTAACTCCAAAATGTTGTCCTTTCACACTGCTCGGACCTCTTTATGGCCACCTGGGGGTCGCTGAGGGTGATGGCCCTGGACTCAGAACTTCAAGGGCTCTTGCAGGGAAAGCTCAGCCCCCTCTCAGTTCTGCCTGTTCATACTCAAATGAGACTGTCTACCTGAGTGCAGGTGAGACTGGGTCTGGCCAGGGCTCCCTAGGAAGCAGGAGTGAGCAGATCAGTCACAGGCACACGGAGGTGGCGCTTTTTTTTTTTTTTTTTTTAGCTCCAATATGACCATCCATTGTGTTCTCTCTGGTTGTAGCCCAATTTCTGACACAATTTCCATAATAGCAAAATTTACATACAGATGGCAAATAAATAAAACCTTTCTGCCACTTGGTCTGTGCTGCTTGTGGTCGGCAAACCCTATTAGGGGCTTTGTTAACCTGCTTGGTGATGGAAATGTTCTTTCTGATCGTATGACTTTCAGCCGTGCCATCTAGCCCTGCTACAAAATGAAATTTAACTCTCGGCATTTTCCTGCAACACGAAGCCACCAAAATTGAGGTATTTTTTTGCATGCAGCATTGGAAATAACCAGTTTCTCATTGCTCCTTCGAACAACAAAGACTCTTTTCTTTCTCCCCATTTTCTTTCTCTCCATTTTCTTTAACAGCACATAGCTGCAATTAGCTCATTGTAACTGACCGACACAGGCTGCCAAGCAGGAAAGGGAGTGCCGGGGCGTGAGAGAAAGGAGGCCTGGCAGAGGGTGTGGGTGGGCACTGCAGGGAAGGCCCCCGGGGAGGCTGAGCTGAAGCCCCAGAGAAGACAAGAAGGGGAACTCCTTCCAAGTGTCTGCCATTTTGAGGGTTCAAGCTAAAGCCTGTGGGAAACATCTACCACTCAGGGAAGGAATAAGGACTCAAACAGGAAGGAAACGCAGGCGAGGTGTCCGCAGTGCTGCCAAGCTGCAGAGAGCTCTGGAGAAGGTCCCCGGGGCCTGAGGGCCAGCAGGAAGGTCACCCGCCCCAAGGCAGACAGGAGGACGGCCTCCAGGGAGAACTGCAGGTTGGGCCTTGGCGCCAACACCCCTCCCCCCTCCCAGTCCTGAGGGGGACTCCACAGAGGACCTCATGTCCAGAACAAGGGCACTCGGCACCTACATCTGCCAGCGGGGGCCCCAAGTCCATCCGCACCCATAAGAAAACTCTGTGCTCTTGGACACCTCCAGCTGAAGTGAAATGGCAGAGAGAACACAGGAGGCAGGAAAGAGAAGACCAGGACTGGACAGAGGCACCACGCAGTCACCAGTCGCCCAGGCAGCAGCCCCTGGCCTGCTTGCCATCACCAGGTTTAGTCTCCAGGGGCACACTGAAAACTACATGGTGCTGGTGTGGGGGGGGTCAAATACAGAAATTGATTCCCTGGACAGAGGCTGGAAGTCCATGATCAAGATGCCAGCAGAGTGGGCACCTCCTGAGGACTCTCTCGGTGACCTGAGGAGCCTGGCACATGTGTCTGTGTCCTCATCTCTTCTTGTAAAGATGCCCTGGTGGTGTTTGCCCTCCATCAAGACCCTATGTCTTATCACAGTGACATCGTGAAGTATTGGGGGAGAGGGTTTAAGGCCTCAGTGTCTGGATTTGGGGAAACACGACTCAGTCCCTAACTCAATCAGCCCCCAGGAGCTCCCTGCTGTTCCCAGGATGTGAATGTCAAGGTATGTCTGCTCCCCCCACTGAGACCCCTCTACCAGCCAGGCAGTCCTGGACTTCAATGACACATGCCTGCTGGGGGGAGGGGGGAGGGCGTGGGGGAAGGGGGTCCTGGGGATGACAAAGCACAAATAAGGAGTTTGGTTACTCCAGGCAGCGATGGAAGGGAGAGGGCATGAGATGGGGTCATGTAGTCACTTAGGGATGGGGGGCCTCTATGAAAAGGGGGTACTGGACATGAGGCCAGCTTGTCCACCCCATGGAGAACTGCAGAGCAAAGCGGGCCATGAGCTGGGAGTCAGGCAGTGACTCCAGGCAGAGCAGAACAGAGTGGGCCGTTGGGGGCGATGAAGTGGGGGAGCAACAACAGGACCTCAGAATGTTCCACTTGCCCTGTGGTCTTATTCTACATGGACCCCCAGGTCATAGTCACACCCACCAAAGACCTGCAGCAGAAAAGACTCTTTCAAAATGTTTCACCTGCCTGTCCACTGCCACCCCCATCAGACCCTCAGCACTGCAGAAGTTCCCCGGGTGCGTCCTATCCATGCCCAAACGGGCCACTCTTACCCTCCTTCTCCTTCCCCCTGGAAGGACATCCCCAAACATCAGTCCTGATACCCCCACCCCAGGGCAACCAGAAAGTTCCTTTGACTAAGCCCAGCGGGGCACAGGTACCAGAAAGGAGTCTGATTCCCACTTAGAGAGAAGCAGGGTGGATTTATTAAGTAGCAGGTGCAACTGTGTTGCCATAAGTGAAGAAAAATCATTACTTGGGCCCCTGGAGGTAAGTAGCAAGTGTTCTTATTCTGGGTTTCAAATTTAATTCAACTCAAGGGACTCTTCACGCGCTCTAACAGGCTGATAGGGCTGGCTGGGACACAGACTGTCACATCAGCAACCCCTGCACAGAAGCTCATCTCTGAGCGAATGACACAGATTCAGTTCATGGTAATGGCTGTGAAACGCTAGACCCAAAGTTTGCACAGAACACCTTGAGAACACAGGGGTGTGCACGCTGGTGTGGCTGCAAGAATTCTTGCTTCCTGGTTTTATGAACTCTCGCTAAAAGACGGGGTGAGAGTCCATCTTAATCGAATGGGGGAGCAGACTGCATTTTTATTTTTAATGGAACCAACAAAAAGATGAACAAAGTTCCCTACACTTTGAAAATCTAATGCAACTGATGCCCAGCAATACCCCATAGAGACAAAAAGCTCAGAGGGGAACTTGCTTCTGATTAGCATGCCCCTTTGAGTCCCTCTAAAATGATTTGCTACCAGACACCAGCAGGAACTGACTCCATGTTGGGTGATGATGTGGGGTGGCACCACTTGAACTAGTCTTGGTCCGAGTAGAATTCCCAACCACTGTACAGTGAGTAGGAAGACAAGATGGCCGCCACACTGTGCCTGGGAATCTCTAGAGGAATCTCTCAGGCCCAGGAAATGAATCCACATTACCGCTAGGCCTTGAGCTTCTAGTTGGCATTTAAACACAAGTGGGATCCCCTCAACTTTAGGGGAAAGAACTCTCCCAGATCATTCTCCTTCCTCTGCTCCCCTCCCCAGCAGAATGTTGGGGAGGCTATGGAAAGATGCTGCTAATCAAGCCACCCAGTAGCCTTCTTTCATTTCTTCCATTTCCTCCTGACTGGGACACAAGAGGACTAGGGATAATATGTCCAGTTAACACCCACAATTCCCTACTCACTCCACACAGACTTGAGCATGAGAGTCTTTCCAATCACTGAAATGACAGTCAAGATGCCACCTGATGCCTCTGGAAAGGGACCTTCAAGAGGAGCAGAGCCGTACATAAACTTTTCCTCCTTTCTCTCCTTCCTTACTACTCCATGAAAAGTAGACATGACAGCCACAACCGCAGCAGCCATCTTGTGATGAGGGAAAGTCTAAGTGGATCATACAGTCTCTGATCCTCTCACCTGTCCTTAAGTCAGTTTTATTGGCAGCCTATCCCATGTAGCTGACCTTAATCCCTAATTTTAAAGGTCACTCACCACCAAGACACTTCAATCTATTTTTATGCCCTGAAAGCCATTAAACCCATTACTAAAGTCTCTACCCATGGCCTCCATATGTAAGAAACAAGGTTGGTGTTCCCCAATTTGCCCAATCCCCTTGGGAGCACTCAGCCCTGTGGGTGCTCCCTCATCAAAGTCTGTCCTTTGGCTTGTATGATGTGACCTTTTCCTGCTTTTTTCCTGTTTGTTTTTTTTCTTCCAACTCCTTTTCCAACTGTTCTTCCAAAGATTCACCTTTATCATTTATCAAACTAAGAAATGCAGGAACTCAGTCATGGTCTTTTTTTCTCAGGATTCTAAGAAAATCTCATCCTCCCCCAAGGCTTCTATTATGATCAAACTCCCAAAGATACCTTGAGGTGTACCCAGAGAAAGGACATCTATTTGGGGCTTGGGACCCACCGACCTAGGCACTGCCCATCTCTCAGTACAGTTCAAGTAGGCACCACACACACCATATGGCCAACACAGACACATAGACCCTGCTCTGGGTCGAGTGCTCCCAGCTAGGACACAGAGGTGCCTCAGAAGACACAGGGGAGTTACTAATATGGGGAGCTGAGGACTGTCCTGGGAAGATGGGGGCCTGCGTAGGGGATGGCAAAGCACACACACGGTCAAGAGCACTATGTGGCCCTCTCCAGACTGGAGACATGCAGTGGAGGGTGACATGACTCAAGTCCCTAAACTGGACCATCCAGTGGGAGCTAAACCCTGGTACTCATGAGCAGACTAGGTGTCCTGCAGGAGATGAGACTCAGGAGATGCCCATATGTCCCGGAAGAAGAACAAAGGAGAAAATCACTCTCTTCCTCTACTCCTCCCCAACCTCCATTCTTTCACCGTTACCTCCCACTGGGCAAGTTCATTCAATAAGAGGAAATCATTACTCTGTATGAATTAACAAATGAATAAGTTAAAAGCTTGATAAGGAAGGTAATGTTTAGAGTGCCAGAGTAACTTCCCACAAAATCATTATTACCTGCAAAGAGAAAAACAGTAAATTCACAGTGAAAAACATTGGCAGAGGCCATCTTAATCACATGATCAAAGTGAATCTCACCAGTAATGAGGCCAATTAAAACCACATACCGCCTAATAGGAGGCAATGAGATCACAGCTTCTTTTCTGTGTGATCAGGTCCAAATAGAAAGACATTCTAAAAAAATAACTAGAATTTTAAAAGGGTAAAGATATAATATATGTATGCATTTTATATATAATACAGCACAAAAGATGGGGAGACTATCTCTATTCTGTTGCAAAGTAACTCTGTTTTATCCAAAGTAATAAAATGTCTATTCCAATTAGACGGTGATAAGGTTAAAGATGCATACTATAATCCTTAGAGAAGCATTTAAAATGCAAAGAGAGATAGTTAAAAAGTCATCAAATTAATTAAAATGTAATACTAAAATATATTTGATTACTACAAGGGAAATTAAGAAGAAACAGAAGAACAAAAATTAGATTAAAAATGGCAAATAACAGACCTAAATCCAACCATATTGGTAATTACATTAAGTATAAATGGGCTACATCTACCAGCGATAACAACTGCAAACCTTAGACATCACATAAGCAGCTATCTGAAGGCATTAAAGAGTAAACAGAATGGACAGAGCATAATGCGGAGTCCACAGTCAGCTGACCGTTCTAGGAAAGACTGTCTCACTTTTGCTGGCTGAAGTCTGAACTATGTACAATCCCATCTAAGCCTCAAAGTAGCATAGCTAGAGACAAGATCTGTACTGAGTTTGAGGTTGGGATCCAAGAAAAAGATCTGCATTTCAAGTCCAATCAAAGAATAGAATCTTGAATGTCTCTACAACTTAACATTCATATTATTCAAGGTACAACCACAAATTATTCCAAAGCTAAAGATTCAAAAATATAAGTCAGGGGCATGGCTGGTGGCACAGCAGATAAAGTCTCACCAGGGCCCTCCCTGGTGGCGCAACTGGTTAGGATGCAGCACTGCAAGCTAGCTGCAGCTGCTCAGTGCAAGTTTGATCCCGGGCCCCGGTGTGGCAGACAGACCTCTCCTGTTTTTCCCACTGTTCCTCTCAGCAGTGTAGTTCATCAATCTGCCTGTTCTGTTCCCCACTCTGTCTCTGGTAAGTCCTCTCACCATCCCTGCACCTCTGGCTTGTACCCCAGTTCTGCATGCATAAATAAATAAATAAATAAATAAATCTTAGAAATCTCAGTACTATCAAGCTACTGCCAGCCACTGTAGCCTGAGTTCAATCCCCAGCCAAGGAGCTGACCCAGATGGCACAGCAAAATCATAAGTCATTTGAGAAAGAAAAGACAAGCAACTGAGACCAAGATGTGATAAATCCCACATTTTAAAGTATAAAGGATTTTAAAGTTGCTCTATATAACTACCTTCAATGATGTAAAAGAAAATATGCCCTCAATGGATAAAAAGTCTGCAAAAGATCTCAACAGGGAAATAAAAATTGTAAGAACAAAATGGAAAGAAAACCTAGAATTAAAAAGAATAATTTCATTGGATAAACTTAACAGTCAACTAGAGATGACCAAGAAAACATTGAGTGAACTTGGAACCAGATCAACAGCAGTTACTTGATGAGAAAAGAGAACAAAGGCAGAGACAAAAGTGGATAACTGTGTTGATACTAACAAGTGGTTTAAATGATATCCTGCAACTGACATGCAGGGGAGTAAGAAAATAAGACAGGAAAAGAAAATAAAGATTTAAATAAGTAATTGCTGAAAAACTCCCAAGATGAATGAAAGATATAAATATACAAATTCAAGTCTACCACAATTCCAACTCAGGATAAGCATGACAAGACTCTGCTTCTGCTGTCAGCAGGCTGTTGAAAAGCAAGGTCAACACACAACCGTGTTCCAGAAAAACCACACAAACACCCCTCTCAGACAAATAAGTAAGCGAGTGGCTGTCTTCTCACCACCATTATCAGGCCAAGGAGGCCCACAGAGAACAGGGCAAAGACATCAACGTGCTGGAAGAAAAACCTGCCATCCCAGAATTCCATATACAGCAAAAATATTCTCCTAGAATATTTCAAACAAAGAAAGCTATTTTGACTACAAAAACTACCATCAGGGGTCTCCTATCCGGTGATCTAAATCTTTTCCTGGTGCCATTCTTTTCAGCAACCTGAATAAATGCCAAAAGCTATTTTTTGTTCAGTTTTCCTATTAATTTTTACCATAGATAAAACTGTATAAAGAAAAACTTCAATATTATCTTTTAAGATTTTTAATATGGGTCTCCATATAATGACATAAAACAACTTTGGCATAAAGTACATGAGGACATGTTATCTATCTGTGTTATGAGAAGTGATACAGTAGTTCAAAATAGATTGTGCAAAGTTAAATGTATATATTGTAATCCTCAAAGCAACCACAAAAAATATAATGCAGCTAAAATGCCTATAGAAAAGGTAAATTAGAATGCCTGAAAATTTGCAAATAATCCCAAAACAGACAAAAGAAAAATCAGGAAGACCAAATAATAGGAACAAATAGAAAACAGATAATAAAATGGTGAGCCTAAGTCTAGCCAATTCAGTAATCACATCAAATATTAATAGAGCTACCACTCTAATTAAAGACAGAGATTATCAAAATAAATAAAACTAGAAGATATGACAAAACTTCAGCAACCAGAGATACACTTTAAGTATAAAGACACAGAGTAGTGAATTTGGCAAGGCTGCAAGCTCAATCTGCAGAAGTCATTTGCATCAGTGCCTAGTAGCAATAAAAATTAGAAAAATAAAATCAGCAGCTCCACATATAGCATTAAAAAAAATAAAGTATTCAAGAATAAAGGCTCTTGATGTAAGGCCAGTACACCATAATCTACTCAGTATTTTAGATGAAAATTAAAGGTGTAAATAGAGAAATAGGCCATATTTGTGTACTGAAAGATTCAATATTGTTAAAGGCGGTAATTTCCCATAAGTTGAGCTCTGTGTGCAATATAATCACAGTCGAAATCATGAATATTGAATTCTAGTTAATGATGAATAGGTTGAACTGTTTAAGGGGAAGTTAGTGAATGCTGACAATCTACTTTTAAATGCACCAAAGCATGATGATCCGTGGCTAGACACAGGGATCAATAGAGGGACAGAAATGGGATTAGGAAAAAAACTGTTAAATATTAGTGGAAGAACCTAAGTGATAGGTATATGAATTCTCACTACAAATTTCTTTAACACTGCCATATGCCCAAAATTTTTCAAAATAAAACGTTGAGAAAATTATAATTGTGAAATAGTCCAACCTCTGAAAGAATAGGGAAGACAGTGGAAAAAATGAACACCCAGACCTCCGACCTTGATCAACAGGTAAAGCAAGGAGGTACAGTTAAGGTTCTCTGGATACTCTTCAGCTCCCTACCTCATGGCTGGTGTTTGTGATGCCCACACCCTGAAAGCATTTCAATCTCAAGATGATCAGAGACAGGGCAACCCTGACCAGGAAGATGAAAAAATTCTTGAAGCTGGTGCCAAGGTCCACCAAGGTTATGCACCAGCCACCTTCAAACAAGCACTTCTAGCACGAATACCTGTGGGATGGCTGGGCACCTATGGGTGTGTGGTCTGTCAGACAGCCTGGGAGAGAGTCCTCTGGCCTCCCAGCACGGCCTCCAAGCTTCCAACTAACACCTCTCCATGAGGCTAAGCGCAAGCCAAATGTTCACTGACTCCCCAGGTACCACCAAAATCTAGGTCTATTCCAATGTTCCAAACTGTGACCTGAGATAAAGCAGCCCCTCTGGGGTTCTTCACCCCCATCTGCCGCAGCTCTCAAGCTCTGCACACCTGAGAAGACAAACAGGGCTGAATCTGGGAGCCCTAAGTGCTGATAGAGAAACATGCTCCCTGAACTCAGCAACCGCCCTTGGCACCCCTCGGCGTGCTGAGTGGGTTCTGGTGCTTCTGGGAAATCGCCTGCCCCACCCCAGGCTCATGGAGACTGAGCTCTGAGCGCCACTTGATCTCCAGAGCCCTAAGGCTCATGGTATTGGGTCTGGCACAGTCTTCTGGGGAAAATCTGAGTTTTGTTGGGACATTAATAAAGCCTAGATTACTGGGGCCACCTGAGGTACCATCATCAAACAGATGGCTGCTGTAAGGTTTTTTTTTTTAATAAATTATTTTTAAGATTTATTTATTTATGCATACAGAACTGGGGTACAGGCCAGAGTGCAGGAGCAATGAGAGGATTAACCATAGGCAGAGTGGGGAGTAGAACAGGCAGATCAACATAGTGCACTGCTGAGGGGAGCAGCAGGCGGGTCAGGAGAGGTCTGCTGCGTCCTGTGGGTCACCTCCCTCACCAGGATCAAACTCACGTTGGAGCAGTTGCAGCAAGCTCCATGGTGCTGTGCTTTAACCCGTTGCACCACCAGGGAGGACCCTCCTGTTGGTTTTTTAATATGAAATTAAGCGTTCAAGAAGGGGAATGTGAGACAGGCGTGGGCTTAGAAGCCAGCAGACCTGAGCTGGAGCCCTGGCTTAGGATCCAGGACAGGCGACCACGCACTGTGACTCACTTCTTGGCCCCTAAGTAGAGGAAGCAGGTAAGTCTCAGAGCTGTCTCAAGGATGACAGGAGACTGCGCTCAGGAGTCTCCGGGGGAGCCTGTGTGACAGCACTGGGGGTCAGGATCTCGGTGTCCTTGAGACGTCTCCAGAATGCTCTGAGATGTTGGAGCAAGCAGAACAGCAAATGTGCGGCCAGGTACTGGGCTAGGCGCCTTCTCACGTTATCTTCCCAGGCAGCTGAGAGTCAGCGCTTTACTCATCTCACTGCACCTAAGAGGAAGGCCAGGCTAAGATATGAAGCAAAGCATGCAAGGTCTGACAGCCAGCAAGGGGCAGGTGTCTCTAACTGCAGGCATCGCTGATTCTCGCCACTGACACAACCTCCCTCCTGAGAACACGGAGGGAGCGCCACATTCTGTGATCAACTGCTTTGTCCACATACACTTTCCTGTCTTTCTCTGAGAAATCCAAATTTGCCCAGCCTGCCAGCTGCCTCCTCCAGGAAGGCTGCCTTGG
>NW_004567130.1:2018082-2049586 GCF_000260355.1 Condylura cristata | reverse complement strand
TTTCTGTGTGAGCTGAGAAAGAACTGTTTTAATAAATCAGGGATAAATACTCCCAGATTTCTCTCAGCCTTAGTGACATCCTATTTGGAATGGGAACATTTCATATTTTACATGTTCTTGAAAGTACCACCAAGACCGGTCAGAACCCAGCCTGGCACTGCCATCGCAGCAGCCCTGAGCCCACCAACCACACCTCACGAGTCACTGCTGAAAGGCTGTGGGTAGTCAGAGTTAGGGGCTCCTGCTCAACAGAGCCTATTTTGGTTAGGGAATCAGTCAACTCTGGTTCCAAGACACCCCAACAACACACAGCCAGGGCAGCAGGGACACAGGAAAACTGCACAGCTGGCCCCTGCCTTTTGTCCCCGTCTATGAGACAGATCTCAGAGATCACAGTACATCCGGCTGTGGCTGGGGACCCCTCAGAGCCAGAGAGACGCTGTCACCTTTCATTCACAGAGACACAATTAAAACACAATCACTTAGTCGGGAAGCAACACATTTCCCTTGGCCAAAAAACAGCATCACATTTTGAGAGATGGCACAGAGCACAGACCAAATATGACAACAGCACTCTGACCCCCCACCTTGTGGCAAGCAGCCCTGGCCGCCAGTTATAGCTTCTGCGGCCACCCGCCCAGAACCTTCTGACACCTTCCTCTACATTGCCTCTGCCCCTCCTCAGGACCAGCCAGAGGAAGGCAGTTATGCTCCTGAGCCCAGCACGTAAGGTGCCCACAACCTGCCAGCTGCCTCCTGCTTCCCCAGGCCACCTGCCCCCCACTCAGCAGACCTGAGCCCCCCACTCTCCATGAGGAGCTCCCCCACCCTCACCTTTGAGACAGTGACGACGGCTGCTCTGAGCAGCTACCCCATGTTTGTGCTCTTTTGAATGAGCTTTTATTTCCCTCTCAATTCAGGGTAATTTTCTCTGACCATAAAGTAAAGCATTAATACGTAACAGTCACATCTAGAAAGCCACGAAGACAAGAAACTCTACACTCTGACAAGGGAAGGTTCAATAGGTGAAGATCGGCCCAGAGCCAGAAAAGCAAATCAGCCAGAAGAGTGGGGAGAGCAGCAATCATAGGCTCCCCAATGCTGCCACACCCCAACAGCACTACTTCCCACTGCAGGACTTTGCCCACCTACCCCTCAGCCCCTGGCCCCGTGACACTTTTCAGGGTACCTGTGATGACACATGGAGAGGACACATATAAAGTCTTCCCACAGCGCCAGTATAGGCACAGGGAAAATTAAAATGTATGAATTACAGTGTCAATTAACAGTACAGCTTGATAAGGGCATCAATTACATAGAAAGTCAGTATCAACAAAGTGCTTAATACTAAGTAGCTAATTCATTGTCCTTCAATAATGACAATGATGCTGTAGGCGCGGTTCCTTTCCTGCAGGACTCAGGTCTATTGGACCTCCTGACATGTGACAAGTGAGTGGGTGGCCTCTGCCTTCAGAGATTAAAATCTAGTCCCTCTTTTTGAGACTGTACCCCTTTTTTGCAACACTATGTCAGAAGTTTCAAAAGTGAAATGCCCACAGAAGCCAGAGGGATCACAGAAGTGACTTTGGTTGGCCAGGTGTGAGACAATATGGAGTGGTGGGGACTGGGGAGAACTAGACCATGCGTGAAGCACCGCAGGGAGTGGGGGGAATCTCTCCTTTACTACAGTCAATTGTTGCCAAGTTGCCAGAGCTTCAAAACTTTCCAAGAAAACGGTATGGGCAATCTCCCTAATGCTAGAGGTGGGCAACTCAACGGTTTTAAGGACGGCCATGTGAACTTAAACATCAGTGGGCTAGGTTTAGCTCTAGCCACCTGTGTGCAAACTCTAGACTAGAGGTTTTTCTTCTGGGACAGTACCCAGGCCCCACAACTGAAGCTTAGGCAAAGATGTGGGAACACTCCTCGGGCTGAACAGCCTCCTCTTCATACCTCTCCCCAACCTGTGTAGCTCCAAAGCCCAAGTAAGGATCTAAAATCCTACAGGCTCCCCGAACGAAGGGGGCTTTGGAGGGCTGAAATCTCACAACCCAAGGGGACCAGCCATCACCTGTGCTTTCAAAACCCTCCAGCAGGGCAAGTACCGGGGTCTCACGTCTGAAATGCAGCTCTTGGAACAGCTACTTCTGCCCCTGAGTTCCCACCAGAATCACCTGGAAAATACTCAAAAATACTTAAAAAAACATGTCTCAGGCGGACTCAGGCAGTCCTCGTGTGCAGGCGGGTGTGAGAGTCTGCCCACCTAGAGTTGGGGCTTCCACTGGGGTAAACACAAGGGAGCGGGACTCACGCGGCTGACACGGTGCCTTCCTCTGGGCCACAATGTCAGGCACAGCCAAGTCACCTGTCACTTCCCCTCATTCTCCCTCAGGGGGTGTCTCAAGATTCCCCCTTCCTCCTCCAAATCTGCATGTCTACATGTTTGCTCACTTACTGTGGCAAGAGACTCGAACCCCTGCCTCTGAAAGCCTTCTATGGCTAAAGGCCTTTGCAGATAAGACTAACTGAAGGCCTGGAGGTGAGAATGTTGACCTGCATCATCGGAGTAAACTCAGTGTCATCATGAGGGTCCTTCCAAGAGGGAGGCCTGTTGGGGTCCCAGAGGACCAGACACCAGGAGCAGAGCGAGGCTGCACTGCCCTGGGCCTGGGACACACCCCCTTCTTCCTTTGCCTCCAGGGGCCTGCTTTGATCTACCCATAGGGGATGTTGGGGGCAGGCAGGTAGAGGAGGGGTATGGGTGAGAAGGGGGGTTGTTTCCCTTTCCCTGGCTCCCTAGCTGCTTCCTCTTCCATCAGTCCCCAGCCTTGTTCTTTCCTGCAGCAGGAGCAATGCACCCCAGTGAACCAGCCAGCACTGCAGCCTGCAGGGCCCCACCCCCACCCTGAGCAGCAACTCTGCCCCAAGCCCCTGCTCCAAGCTTGCAGGCTCCTCCCCTTACAGTTGCTACCTGACAATACCTCCAACTGTCCTCTTGTGTTCTCTGCAGACCCACCGCCACTTCTGGCTTGAGGGTCCTCACGCTAAACGCTTGCCCTTGGCTCAAGGCTAGTCCTCACTCAAGGTCACCAACAGCTTGCTTCCTGGAAGCTGCACCTGAAGCAACACTGCACAGGGAAGCCAGGTTCTGCATCCCTGCCTGCCAGGGCGGTTTCCCTCACCAACACCGTGATGAAACGACGTCCGAGGGCTGGTGCCTCATCAGAACTGAACTCTGTTTGAGTTTCTGCTTCTCCACACCCCAAATGTTGGCTTTCCAAACCCAGCTCAAGATGAAGAGTGCCTGGTCGGTCCTGTGCTATCAGGGTTCCTCCTGGGCCCCAGGGAATCAGGTCACCCCTGCTCGAACCTGGACTTGGCCGTCCACAGCAAGGGCATTGGGTCTCTGGCCACAGGGTGAGGACAGCCCACTGCCTGTTTCTAAATAAAGTTCTACTGGGACACGATACCAGCACTCACAGATGGGCCATCACCACCTTCCTACCACCATGCGCTGGGACTGCGGGGCCCGGCAGGCCAGAAGGACCACAAAGCCCGAGACTTTCCAGGAAAAGCTTCCTGCGCTCCAGGCTGGAGTCTGGTACGGCGTCCAGCTCACGGGCACTGTTTTCCCCACCCCAACAGCCACTCGCCTACCAGCAGTGCCCGCTTGTCCACTGCCTGCAAGTGGACTTCCAGCCCCCTGCTGGCCGGCCAGCCCCTTACCTGAGGGTGAAGTGATCCGCCACAGAGCCACTGGTCAGGGACACCAGAAAGGTGGCCGCATCCCCCTCGTGGACCAGGTTCAGAGGCACGGAGATGGCCACGTTCCGGTCCAGGCTCAGCAGGGACCACCTCAGGTCGTCCTGCGTTGGGTAGACCACCACGCTCCCGATGCGCTCCCGCGGCGGTGCGGCCGGCGGCGCGCCCTCGGGGTCAGCGTGGATGTTGTTCTCCCACTTGGTGTCCTCCTCCAAGGGACACTGGCCAGCCTGGTCCGCCGGGTAGACTGCGAAGAAGAGCTCCATGGCCGTGCCGCCCAGCAGGGCCGGGATCTCCTCCTCAGGCTCCAGGTCCAGCCCGGAGCTGAACCACTCGGGCAGCAGCTCCAGCTCGGCCACACACAGCCCCGGCGCCCCCTGCAGCCGGCAGCTGGCCGCCACCTCCCGGGCCTCGGGGAACGCAAACATCCTGACGCAGGGGAGGCTCTGGGCGGGGTCGCTGTCCTCCCAGTCCATCCCGGTGATATAAAACAAGGTCTGCACCTTGGGGCGGTTGGAGTAGATGGAGCTGTCGAGGATGTGGGCCTTCAGCTTCCAATTGAAGGCAAACGTCTCCATCTTCCCAAAGGGTGTGGACGTCAGCAGGAGCTCCTCCGGGATAGCCCTCTCTGCTGCGAAGGGGCCGTAGCTGGCATTGACCGTCGGGGGCGTCCGGGCCCGGTAGACGAAGAATGACTCCACCCGGGCTTGCAGGCTGGAGTTCCTCGTGAGGTCCTGGTTGGCCTCTTTCAGGAAGAAGGCCTCCTCGGCGTCGGAGATGTGCAGGCTGGCGGGGAGGTAGGCGGGCAGTGAGGAGAACCGCTGCAGGCTGTCCGCCACCCCGCGGCCCCCCGTCCCTGCAGGGGAAGGAAGCAGAGGCCAAGTGAAAGCCACATCCTGCAGAGTCCGCACCCCCCAGAAAACCAGCCCCCACCACCTTGCCTGGTGGCGGCCCCGTAATTCCATGTAGGGTGCTCCCCGGGACCCTCCAGTAGAGCCAGTCACAGGTGCCCACTGGCCAATGAGCCAACCATCCCCCAGTTGCCTCCCCTTGTTCTGGCGGAGCCCCAAACTCAGGAGGGAGACATCTCGGGGCGCTGTGCTCCGGCTCCCCACAGAGCGCAGATGGCTCACCCCGGCATCCCAGCACTGTGTCCCCATCTGTGACCCCTGACACCTATGACTCACTAGTTCTGCCTGTCACCCTCCCTCCTCTCCATGGAAACCACTTGAGCATTTGAGTATTTCCATAAATCAATGAAATGAGATGAGGCGGGGCTCAGGGGTCGCACCCCCAGACTCCTTCCTGAGCACCAAGGACAACCAGAGGCCTTGTCATGAGGGGCCCTGTGGTGTCACTCTGAACCACACGCAGACCCGAGGGTGAAAGGGCTGAAGCTGGTGCCTGGGCTTGATGCTGGCCCTGCCACCTCCCCGCTGGGTGCCTCGAGCAGGCCCCTGACCTCCCTGCGCCTCCACCTCGAGTGTCCTACACGGAGGAGGATACATGCACACAAACTGTTGCAGGCAAGGAGGGTTAATAAACAGGAGTGTTTGGAACAGTGCTGGCCCACAAGTGCTCAAATCATTATTATTATTTATTAGCTTAGCCCATCTTACAGGCTCATTAATAAGAGAAGATATAAACTATGCATCTTTGTGGTGGAATAGTGGGAAGCTGCAAGGAAAATGAGGCAGAGATCTGCAGACATAACTGAAAAGATGTCAACAATGCAACATCTTTTATTCATGAAGAATAAAAAACCATAGGCATCTCCTCCTTAGCCCTGCGGGGTGGATTTTGTAGGTCCGTATGGAAGTGTATGCACACTCATGCTTTGGGGTCTGCCTACCCAAAAGAAAACTATTTTCCCTCTTTCTACTTTCTTCAAATTTTGTTAACAACCACCTATTACTTTGTTAACTAAAACAGATACACACCCACCCACGTGTATGTGTTTGTGTTGTTCATATATGGGGGGAGGGGGGTTCTTTCAAATGGGGAGACACAGAGCAAAGACCCAACAAGCTTTTCAAGCTGAAGCCTGAACCAGGGCGGCAAAGCAGGCCCACACAGATGGGGCGTCTCGGGGTCCCAACAGGGACGTGCCCCGCAGAGCTGGGTCCCCAGCGGCCCCCGGAGCCGACCACGCCCCATCCCATCGGCACTAGCTCCTAATGAATTTTTTTGTGTGCAGCTGTTAGAAATTCTGCAAAATGGAGCTTTCTATTGATTTCAATATGTTTTGGCCTTTTCAGGGCTGCCCTGGGTGAGCTCGCTTTCCCCAGAGGGTGACAAAATCGTAATTAGGAGATGATGAGAAAAACATGAGCGTGGTAGGGCTGACGCAGCCCTGTCCTGAGGCACGTCCTCCTTGAGATATTACAGGATCTCACTTATATGCGGATCTGGAGCAGCCAGGTCACAGGTGCAGAGGGCAGGACGGTGACTGCCTAATGCCAAGGGTGGGGGTGAGGGGGCGGGGGGGCGGGGGTCAAGGCCACGCACGAGGCATCAGTGACAAGATGAATCATCCCTGGAGGGCTGATGGGCAGTTCCTGGGCAGTCCCCACAGAACGTGCTGCGCGCGTCAGAGACAGACCTTGAGTGAACCGATGCAGCACGGGGACCAAGGCGGAGTGGGGATGGGTTGGTTAGCCCCCTGACGGCGCCCACTTCACAACCCATGCCTTCAGCAAAACATCAAACCTTTAAGTACCTACACTTTTCAGTATGCCCACGATAGCTCCTCCAAGCTGCAAGCACAAAGAAGCACGTCACCCTGCTGTCATTGCAAGGCCACTCCGTGCGGGGTGATTCCTGGGCGGAGGAGGTGGCGATTACTCACTCCTCTAACTGTGCGTCTCACCAGCCGCCTGCTCACTCAGGTCCCCACAGCGGTGAGCCCAGACAGCGTGGGGGACAAGTGGAGCCTTCTGCCCCAGGAGCCAGCGCTTGAAGGAGGGCACAGCTGGCAGGCAGTGATCAGAAGCCGAGCTCCGGCCCGGCGATGCTCCACCCTAGAACTCGTTCTCAGGAATAATCAGGAGATCGGGAAGAAGACAGGTGGCAGTGGGCTCACCGCCAGCATGACCGAGGACAGCAGCACCCGGATGCAACCGAAAACCATCGTTAGGGAAGGGGCTGAGCGAGTGATGACAGCCAGCCTGTGTGTGACATGAAAGGGTCACCACGCCATGCCCTCACAATGTGTGGTAGCAGAAGAGGCCACCCACGTGTTCAGTGGAAAAGCAGGCACGACAACTGTACCTGCCTTCGCCCAAGCTGGGTTTGTTATCTATAGCATCTATAGTTACGGCACATGCTCACAGAAGCTTGTGGACACAGAAGCTGGCACTCGGTATCTTCCCGTCAACCACAACACCTTGGCTTTCCTCCTACCTGCAGAGTGGGCAGGGTTTGATCAAAGGCAGAGGCGGGAAGTGACTAAAGAGCCTGCCTCATCGGGAGGGAAGCTTGAGCTGTTGCCGCCACCAACGGGTAATTTGTATTTTGACAATGTCGAGCAGTTCAGTAGCACTGCCGTGTGAGATCCAAGCTCCCTTTGGGGAGGTGGGAATCCCTCTCCAGGGAGATGAATCCCAGGGACTTCGCCACAAGGACACGTGGGCAGCGAGTGCTGCCTTGGCCAGTGTGAGTGTCCTTCAGTGGACCACGCACACGGCGGCCAGATTTGGAAGAGATGCTCAAACCCACCTTCTCATAAATGTAGGGGAAGCTCAAGGCCAGGTTTAAATGCTGGTTTATTTCCCGGCACGGAAAAGAAAATTAAAATTAATGCAAACTTTAAGATGCTGTTTTCTTTGCAGAGTGGGTTGGGTTTTTTTCCCTTATCATTTATGTCAGTATTATAAACCTCTCAAAAAAAATTGATTTACAAATAATTTAAAGTTGGGCCTTCTCTCTTTTTAACAAGTAGCTGAAGCCTCTGTTTTATCTAAAATAACAGTGTGGCGTTTATGATCCTGCCCCACCATAACTCAAGCAAAAGGCAATACAAGTCTTGTCTGAAAGCTGAGTCATGAATATCCCCCACTGCAGCCTCACCGAGACCTCGAGCCAGACATGATGCCCGAATTCCAGAGCGCTTTACAAAGCCCTGGGGTCATGTGCCCAGACAGACATCCCTGGCCTGGGACACCAGCTTCCCCCCCATCTTCAACCCCAAATGTCCCACAAGGCCCCCACCCTCTTCCTGGGCAGGTGGGCCAGGCAGCCCCATTCTGAATATGGGTGAGGCCCCATTCAGACTGCTGATTTCCTTGGGGCTTTTTACTGTTGAGCCGGCCCACTGACCTAGCTGGGAGACTGCTTGAGGAAGCCCCGGCCAGACCCAGCTGAGGGGTACCTCAAGCAGGAGTTCAGGACAAGATGGCACAGGCAGATGAGCAACAGTTGAGAACACATGGCTTCAGGGCCCTCCCCCCAAGAAGCTTGGGAGGTACACGTGTCCTCCCAGAGCAGGGGGCCTGGGACTCACCATCCTGGGGTGGACACACTACTCTGCTGAGCATCCTGGTCAGGATGGGAAGGATCCTGGCCCCACAGCCCCAAGATGGTGTAGCATGAACCTGCTGCTGCCCAGAGCCCCAGAACCCTCTCCCCTGCCAGTCTTGCCTGGAAGCAAGTCGCCAGTCCTGTGGCCCCTGGTCACCACGGGAGGCCAAAGGCAGATGATCTTTCCTGAATTCGCACAAGACAACTCAGATTCGACTCTGGGTACAGCAGGCCAGGTGGGCAGACCCAGAAAGCCACCAGCAAGAAAGTGCCCTCTCTGACCCTTCAGAGGGTGGCCGGAAGGGCTGCAACTCAGAGCTCCAGGGGGCCTCTCCAGCTCTCCTAGCCCATTGGGACTGGGAAACTGTCACATCTCTGGGACACATGGCCCTACCTTTCTCCTCTGCGTGGTGTCTTCCCCTCTATGCGCATGAGTCTCTCAGGGTGTCTTCCTCCTCAAACTTGGCTGGCTGGGGAAGCCCATCCCCACTGAGCAGGGACAGCTCCTTCCTTCAGGACCTCTGAGATCCAGAAGCCTTCTCTGACCAGTGCCCCCAACCCCGACCCCACTCCTCTCTGCATTCCAGGTAACCAAGGGTCTCAGCCCATGCTCCCTGCCCTCAGCCCATGTGCCATCAGCACAAGGCCCTGGTGGAAGACGGGGTGGAGGAGGGGAGAGCAAGGGTACAGCCCCCACCATGCGGTATCACTGGGTAAGACTGGTCTCTTCTGTGGCTCCAGCCCTGATAGCACTCTTCCAAGGAGACACCTCCCTGCAGACAGAAGCTCTAACCTCCTGGGGGTCCAGCCAGGCTCTGACCCCCTGAGTCTCCCCTCATTAGTCCCTCCAGCCTCACGCTATTGTCAATGTCTGGATACTTTCCCAAACCCAGATCTTTCCTCACTTGAGCAACTAATTCCCTTTAGTAATTTCCCTCTGTTGTAAAACCTAGAGTTATTTCTGGTTTCTCAGCTAAAGTCTAATACCTCCAAGCACCAGTCACTTCATCCTGGTAAGTTTCATCACCACAGCCGCCATCTGATATTAGCCTGAGAACGCTGATTTGTTTACTTACTGCCCAGTCCCACCATTAAAACTCAGGCTTCCATGTCAGAGAGACCTGGAAGTCCAGCTTCCTGCTATCTCTCCCGTCCCTAGCAGGAGAACCAATAAATATTTGCTGAATGATTATTGAGTCTGCTTTGGTTTAATGTTTGAGAGAATAAGTCTCTGTGTGTCCTTTTGATGGGGACAAAGTCCAGTGTGGCCAGTGGACACCACTACCACTAAAACCTCATTTGCCCATCACATTATCACTCCATCTATTATCACTCCACCTTTTCAAGCATCGCATCACTATGGTCACTAGCTGGTTGCTAGGTTTGCCCAAAAAAAAAGAGCTGCAATTCTCACGTGGAAGGAGAAAATATCACTTAAAGGACAAACATGCCATGTACCGAGCTGCCAGCATGCCCAGGCTTGTTTATCTGCTACGTCAGTTGGTTATGGGGACAGTTGAGATGAGTAGTCTCTGTTCCTTTTGAAAAAAAAAACCAGACCAGAGGCACAAAGAAATTAGGCAAATTGAACGTGGTCAAGGTTAGGATTCAGCTACCAGCACCCACCAACCGGAGCATGCAGCACAAAAGACTCTGAGGTCTTATACTTTATAGAGCTGTCAACAAGGCAGAGAACACAGGAGATAAATAAAAGCTAAAGCAAGATGGACATGGAGCCTTGCAGGGTCAGATAACAACCAGTCAGAGTTAGGAGGCTATTGAGGGTCAGGGCCCAGGCACTGCCCAGAGCCCAGGCAAGTTGGAGTGAGTTGGGGAATGTTGAAGCATTACAGGGTCCATATCCCAGGGAAACCACCCTGGCAAGCCACGCCCAGGGCTGAAATTCAACCAATCACTGCTTGACAAATTTCACCAATCAGAACTGCACTGACAGAAAACCACATTTGCATGAAGCAGCTCTAGCCCCACCCCTATTGCCTATATAAGCAGCTCCTAGTTGAGCCCCTGGCATTCTGTCTAGGTACCTCTGGAGTCCTAGTTCATGTGGATGCTAACCTGAGGCTCTGAGCTGGGACATTTGAGCTGGTTTGGACACACCTGAGTTGAGGTAATAGGGTGCTGGTGAGGAGACCATTGAAATTCTGAAATTCAGGACTCAGGGCTCTGTTGCATCTCCCCACTAAGGTAAGCTCATTTAAGCAGGGTGCTGCAACATAACCCACTTTTTACCCTCTTAAGACAGGCCCCCACACCTTGCTGCACAGCCCATGCACCTGGGAAACTGTAAATACTGTACCTGGGCATGCCCAGATTTTATTTCAGTGGTCCTAGTAAGGCCTAAGTATTTCTGTCTTTCCTAAAGAATTCACTTGAACAGCAGTGGGGAGAAATACCACTCTTAAAGTTCAAAGACACTAGTGGACACACAGGTGCTTTGTGTCTACTCAAAAAATTAATAGCCCTTCATTGTCTTGAGGGTGAGTAATGGACCAGTAAGTCCATTAAGAATTGTACCTTTCTGAATTCAGTAATAAGAAAAGATTTGAGACAGTAAGGGTCCCAGGATAGGGACAGGTTGAGGACAGACCTGTTCCCATTGTTCCTACTGGGCTGGTCAACAAGAGGTTAAATGAATCTGACTCGAGGCCCAGGCACCTGCTGCCTTAACTTCCTTGGCCACAGTGTGTGTCTGTTACTAATTCTCCTTCCTGAGCCAACTCTACAGCTCAGCCAGGCTGCCTGTTGGAAAAGGGAGCTTCAGGCCTCAGGCCAGGCTGGGTCAGACTGCAGTGGGGGCATCCACCCTCCAGGAGCTGTTCAGAAGCCCCAAATGATCATCAAGCTGTCATTGGTGGGGCTCACAATTAGCAACCAAAAATGCACCCCACTCACGTGGACAAATGGACTTTAGCCAAGTCCTCACTCCTGGCTATTTCAGCCAACAAAGTTCAGTTACTTTGTTCCTCAAACCCTGGCCCTCAATCCTGCATAGACCTCAGCCCCAGTATCTCAGAATGCCTCTATGTTTTCAGGAGGTCTCCCGAGAACCCTGTCATTTTTCAATAAATCTTTCTTTTAACCAGCACTTGAGCCCCTCAATCTAGTGTTGGTCTTGAGGTCCTCAAGGGCCTAAGTTTGTTAGGGAGCAGAGGGGACCAGACCCTCTCGGTTGCCAGCAGGTGAAAGAGTTGAGGCAGCCTGACTCACTGCCAGGGACCTGGGGGACACACTTTCTTTCCAGTTACAGAGAAAATGTTTTAAAATAAGGGAAATGGGGAAATAAGGAGAGCATTACCATTGTTTGTATTCTGACTGATATCAAGCACTTTTCTAAGCACTTATGGGTGTCGTTCTTTCCATCTTCATAACCTTTGGGCCTGGCAGATTTGACACCCTCCCGGCCACAGGAGGTGCAGAGGCACAAGGTCCAGTGGCCTGGCCATTAGGAAGTCGCAGAGGCCGCCTGGCTCAGACAGCACTGGCTGCCAGCGGGACACTCTCGGCAAAGTCCTCATTGTGTGCACGTCCGCAGTGACTTAAGGGGGCCGCAGTGGGCCCCTGAATGGTTGCTCTCAAAGCATGAGATGAGGTCACTAGTTGGACATGGTCCCTACAACGAAAACACGAAGCAAAGCTTTTCCCTGGCTCTGCAGAACCCCCTCAGGGTGCTCCCAAGGGTCCAAGGGACACAGCCCCTCCTCCAGCGCCATGAGCTCACTCTCCCACTCCCCACAGCCCCCCATGCAAGGCAGGGAGGAAGTAGACAGTGGGGGGAAAAGTGACCCGAGGGCACAAAGACACGTGGGCCGAGGCAGCTGCCGCCTCTGGCCTGGCCTGAAACAGAATCAAGATTGTGCGACCAGCAGACCCTCCCGCCTGCAGGACTGTCTTTCTTACCATGCCAGACCAGGGCATGGGCAGAGGGAGAAGGCAGAGCACTTGGGGTGACGTTCTCTGGCAAGAGCTGGGGAACGCAAGTTCTGCACAATCAAAGGCCGATGCACAGGATTTAAAACACAGTAAGACTCACAGCCTCTGCTCCCACCACATCCACGCCCGGGGAGAGCCCACACATCCCAGGATCAGATTTGCACCCACCTCCCCCTCACCTAGGTCTTCAGGTGGGGTGGAGGTGCACTGGGTCATTCATTCTTTGGAGAGGGGTCCTGACAGCTAGCAGGCTCCCCCCAAGGGTGGGCTCAAGATGGCCGAGGCAGAGCCTCAGGAGACAGCAGTCATGGCCTGTGGAGCCCTGCGCATCACCCCCCGACCCCCCGACCCCGCCCCGCTGGGTCCTGCTGACTCAGTCACCTTTGGGTGGTGAAGCAGCGCTTGCTGGCCGCCGGCACCACCCAGCCAAATTCAAGCACTACGTTTAACTCTTGACTCCATCAGCAACTTCTTTTGGTGAATAAGGCCAAATGAGACTGTATAGGCTGCATCGACTGTGGAAGTCCTTCATTTGACTTCTCAGTCTGGGGGTTCTCCCCCTTGGAAAAAAGTGAAGGAGTGGGAGCTCGAGCCTCACAAGAGATGATGAAGGTAAGATGAGATCTGTGCAGTGGGCTTTATCCAGTCAGGCTGTGGACCCCAGAGGACGTGACACAGACACGCTAGGAGGTGCGGCTGTGAGAGGACTCAGGCGGAAGATGGGCGTGGATGAGACCAGGAGACACCCTGACCTCAAAGCCCAACCCCCACACATGAGGAAGCCTTTCCTGCCTGGCGTTCCCTGCGGCCGCTGGGGCCACAGAGGCCCTGCCCCTTATCAAAGCCCTTCAGTGGGACCCATCTGCCTCTGTCTTCAGGGTCCCCCTCAGGCCCCCCACAGGCTGCCCGTGCCCGCCCCATGCCTACTGCAGCTGAGGCCACATGGGGTCTCGACCTTTGCTACTCTCCCTGTGTGTGTTAAATTGTCCAACATGAATGTGTCTCACTTTTTCAATCTAACAGAAGTGTTGACATTTTTCCTTTAAAAATAAAGATACAGAATTTGATTGAAGTGGCTGGCTGGGCGCACTCATCTCCTCCACTCTCCACAAAAATCCTACAGAAATAAAAGCGTGTAAGCGCTGAAAAGAATAAACCTATTACCGAGAGGAATGGAGGAAGCATCTGACATAAGGCAGGACGTACACGAACAGGCAGGACCTAGAGGAGGCCCTGACCTAGAACTTTCTGTGTGTGATGGGGTCCGGGGCTGCACACCCTCGGGACCCCAGGGTACACTGTGAGGGCCGAAGTCCTGCCTGAGAGCCATGGAGTGAGCCTGCTGCAGACAGCACCCACCAGGCAGACCCTCCTGGACCCCACTGGAGTGGGGGAATGCTTGGTGCTCACCCCCAATCAGGACGCAGCTTCTCCTGAAGAGAGATGCTAGACATCCACTGAGTGCGGGGGCGCTGTCCTGGAGGGGTGGAGATGGAACAGTTGTGCCTCAGCCTGAGGGCCCAGCAACACCCTAGGAGGAGAGGCAGGAGCTAGGCTGGCCGATGGAAGAGCAAATCAAAAGATAACCTCCTGCCGGAGCCTCGAAAGCCACAATTGCTGTTACTTGCAGCCAAACTCCAGGTTAACCAGCAGGGAAGGGAAGTGAGAAGGCACGTGAGCCAGCCGAGGCTTCATCTCTCACAGAGCGCGCTGCTGTTGGGATTGTCAAGCGAGAATAGCTGGCGAACAGAGAGCAGCGTCGCAGCGCTAATCCCTAGCAAGAACCAAGAGTGGCACTGGCGCTTCAGCTGACTGCAAGACAGAGGGCAGCGATCGGTGCCATGGAAGGGGCCCCTTTCCCCACACCCGCACCTGGCAGTGAAGATGCGCCCCAACTGGCTGAGCAGGGGGCACAGCACTAGCAGTGCTGACAGTCTGAGAGGGGCTGAGCAGGTGGACCCCAGGCGAGTGGCTGGATCTAGATTACGAGGGACCAGGTCTGTGGGAGAGATGAAAAAGCTCTTCCCAACCACAGTGTCACAGAAGGCTGCTCAGCCAGGAACATTCCCAGCCACCTCTCCTCCAGGTGTGGCTGTGTGGGCCAGTCCTGGTCCAAGAAACATGAGTATGAATGTTGCTTATCACTTTGAAGCCAAAATTGATAGCTTTTATTTTCCTCCCATGAGAAGAGGGGGCTCAGAGATTCCAGAACCTGGCAGAGCACCATGCCTGGGGCCCTGAGTCTTCACATGGAGGAGAGCTGCTGGTCAAACACCAACACCCACACTGGGTGTGGGCAACCTTCTAGAAAACCACCTTCTAGTCTATAGTAAATAAACCCCAGCAGTTTACTATAGCAGCGAGTGAAACCCACTGATCCAACATTGGAGAGATGAACAGTTTGGGTGCCATGCACCTGCCCCACTAAAAGGTGGGAAGAGATCAAACAGCGCTTCCTTAATGTGAACTGTGCCTTTGTTAGCAAAGAGGCAATCACAACACTCGGCAACGCAAAAGTGAAGCACTGTTAAGTCATGGTGGAAGGTTTCCATGGGGCACCAGATGTAGGAAGAGCATTATTAAACGGATTATATAGATCTTAGTGACAGTCATTTTGACCTCCTAGAGGCATTGTCAGCTGTTAAACAGTAGGAAATGTTGATGACCTTGTTCTAATTTCCATTTATATTTATTCTAAATTGGACACCTTGGAGATTGTTTAAATAAGAGAGGGAAATTCACTAAGTAATGCTGACAGCTCCGCCACAGCCTGAATGGGAAGCAGCTGAGGCTTACACGAGGTGAGGGACACCTGGCTGAGGTCCCAGGTCTGCCACCACCTCAACGATGTACTGATCAAATCCCAGGGATTTGATTTTCCTGTGCCCAATTCAGTGTCACCCCAAGATGAAGCTGAACGCGTGACTTGCTATGGCATAGCTGCACGTGTAGGAATGTCCTCTGCGGAGAATATGGACTTCACACTTCTCAATAGTCCAAACTGGCTTCCCTGTGCTGGTCATTGTTCAGCTCCAAACATGATTCCCTCAGTTCACTGATAACCTATGCCTTGTTTGCCCAAACAAAAATGGAACTGAAAGGCAGGAATAGGGGATAAAGCTAGTTTCAGGTCAGGCTGGATCCAGCACTTAATGTCATCAATACGCTTTCACAGAAGGCCTAGAACATGGGTAAACAGTGGTATTCCCACTGAATGGAATTGTACTCAGTAATAAAGCAGCACCAATGAGAGAGACACATGTCTCCTGTGGGTAAATCTCGAGTTCATTTTTCTGAGTGAAAGAAAGCAGCCTCATCAAGCTCCCTTCTGTACAGTTCTGTTTATGTGATGTTCAAAACTAGAGGAAGGAGAACAGATCAGTAATTGCCAGGGATGATGGGTTGGGGAGGGGCTGACCAGAAAAATCCAGACAAAGGACAGGGTGGCAAGTGTGGCTGCTCCACACTCCAGTGCTGGCGGCGACGTGACTCCATGCATCTGTCAAAGGCCTTGCAGGACTGTATGCCAAAAGTGAGTTTCAATGAACAAAAACTTTTTAGGCTTTTTTGAAGATGCATTTTCACCCACCACTCTGCTCTCCTCCGTGAAGCTGGCTTCATTTCCATCCCTGTGTCATGTCAAGACTAGCGCCAGCAAGCCTCATTGCCCTTTGCAAATCCAACAGGACCCAGAGAGTCTTCCTTCCTGATGCCTCTGGTCCCTGAGGAGCCACACGCCCACCCCTAAGCCTCTCGCTGGGGCCAAGGGAAAGACCCTTCCCAGGAGCATGGAGACAGTGAGGAGGGTTGGAGGGCCCCCCAAAGCACCATCTGGTACTATTTCAACTAGAAGAACAAGGGTCAGAAGCAACATAAAATATCCACTCCGCTACCCAAGGAACAATCTTCAAGTGTGGCTGATCTGCTGCTGCTGCTGCTCTCTCCTGGTGCCAGAGTAAAAGCAGCAGGACACCAGGGTCGCACACCAGACAGCCCTGCAGACCCACCTGCAGAAGTGTTCGTCGTGCTGTTTACAGCATAGGTTGGAGACTGAGCCTTGGAACACAGCAGAGGGACAGCCCCCCCACCCCCCGACTCATCCGGCTACCCTATGGTGTTGCATCTCCACAGAGGCTGCGGCAGTGGGAGCGGTGCCAGAGGGAGACCCAGGTGGCCCCAGGGGCTGTGTTCAGAAGGGCCTGTGCGGCCACACGCCTCCCCTCTGAAACACTCCAGAACTTTACCTGGAGTACTCTGTAAGGGACGCTACGGAGACAGAGCAGGAGACATTTGTCCATATGTCCTGATGTTCCATTTTCATATGGTAAATATTGCCCCAGGAGGCAGAATTCGGGGGACCCTCCCTTTCTGGGGAGTTGAGGAAGACCCAAGACAAGTCCAAGTAAATGCATTGCCCACAGGGCACTGATGGTCCAGGGAAGCCGCTTATTCAAACCAGAACTTACTTCCAATGTGGGGGGCCAGGGCTTTGTAATCAACAATCCCCCAGCCACCTCGCCCTGTTCTTCCATATTAGCTGACAATCTATTCCCCCACGTTAAGAGAGTGAAAGGTAAGACCTTAGATCACCCCAAAGATGTAGCAAACACACTTGACAAATACATAAACCCCATTAACCAAGGCTAGCTCAGGCCAGCTCAGACCCCTGGGGCGGTGGGGGCGGGGTAGTTCCTCTCTTCTCTGGCTTTTTTTTTTTTGGCTGCAGTCCCCTATCTTCAAATACACCACTTAACTAGAGGCAGAGAAACAACCTCCTCTCTGCTCTGTGGTTGGCCCTAATCTGCTCCAGCCACTCGGCAGGGCTGCTTTTTAAAGTTAAGCATCTAAACAGCATGATCTCAGATGCCTGCACCTCCCCTCGATGATCCTGGGGTGTGTTCAGGTCCTTGAAAACCTCTCGCCTATCATCAAGGGAAAAAAACCTCAAGCCTGTTTTTTGTCCAAATTAATTTCTCCTGGGATCAAGAGTGCCCGAGGCTATGAGCCTCAAGGAGATGAAGGAGGGCTTGGCCTGCCTGGGAGGAACTTACATTTTTAATTGAGAAAACGAATCTACACAGAAAAACCTTGATGACAATAAGTAAAGAAAATAGGGGCTGTCCCCTTTGCCAGATTCACACCACCAAATTTCAGAGAAAAAATACTGGCTGTGAGCAGTCATGGGCCTAACGGCTGCAGCCTGTAACACCGAAGTGGTAGCGGTGATGACAGCGAGGGCTTCTGAGGCCCTACCGGCGTAGGTGCCTACTACATGCAGGTCTCTTCCTCTTTACACCTTTATTCTTTACACAGCCTGTGAACATTATTTGCATATCATTATACTGCTAATGTTACTGCATGATTATATGAACAATGTAGAGCAGAGTAAGTGACATTGTCTAGATTAAGAAAACAGAGACATCAAGAAACCCACCCCAGGCCACACAGCAAGCACAGAGAGGCTCTAAACCACCTTTTCTCCACCTGCCCTTGGCCCTGAGGCTTAGCCTCCTCTGGCTCCAGGTACTCAGATCCCAGGCTCATCGCCTTCTCTTACGCAGTCAGTAAGTGAAGGTGATGCTTCATTACTTTATTATAACGTGATCCAAAAGTTAGCAGAGTAAGTCCCAAAAAAGAACACGAGAAAAGAAAAAGAACCTTCCCCCACTGCACTGCAGGCATCGCAGACTCTGGACGTGAACCTCCATCCCAGGTGAAAGCACTTCTCAGCCGCCCTGTGGGGGAGTTTTGGTGAGAAAACAAAAGCCCTCGGTCTATTTTCCTCAAACTAAATTCGGAGCATATTCACTGTCAAATAGCCTGGGAAGGGAGAGACACACGAAGACAGCAAGTGGAAGACAGAGGCTGACCCCCAAGGGTGCCCAGGTCACCGCAGTCCAGCTCCGGGTTGGCCGGCACTTTTGGCCCCGTCCCCTCCCTCCTGTGGCGGCTGCAGGAAGGGCGGGTGCAGGGCTGCGCTGCCACCTGCTGGCGAGGTCGTCCCCGCTGAGCAAGGAGCAGGGGGTGCACGCTCCCAGCCCCACAGCAGGAACCCAGATTGGAGGCAACTGGGGGCTCCAGTCCAGACCCATCGCTGCCTCCCACAGGAAACCACTAGACAAAGCAAGTCAACTCAGAGAACCAGATTCTTGGTTGGCGACGTGAGAAAGCAGGTCACCTCCTCCCAGACCTCAGCCTGGCCAGAGACAACAGGCAGCAAGAGGGGACAAGGGCTCCCCCCCACCCCGTGACAGAGAGGAAGGGGAGTGCACACCCCCCAAAGGGAAAAAGCACCACCACCTACCACTGCAGGCTCCAGAGCGAGGCCGGAGTCCCCAAGACAAACGAGGACGGAAACCCTCGTGGCCTTTGGCACAGGGACCCGAGGGTGCCGCATGACATCGGCCAAGTCCCCCGTCCCGTTGGGCTGCAAGTCTCGCTCAGAATCACAAGGTGGCGAAGACACAGCCTTTGCCTGTGTCAGCCACCCCCTTCCGGGGCCCATCTGGCGGTCAAAGGAAGGACATGGCCTCCCTCTTCTCGGTTGGTTCACCCCAGGAATTCTCTCCACCTGTGACTCGGAAGCCCTCACAGACCAGCTGGGCCCTGGGGCGCCGACCCCACCGGAGGCCCGTCCAGCTGGGTGTGACCCCACCAGAGGCCACAGCTGGGCGTGGGGCAGGAGCAGCCGGGACACCAACTGTGCAAACCTCCGGGAAAGGGCAGTGGCGTGGGGGCCAGCTCCCACACCAGGTCAGCACCAGCCGATGGTGGAAGGTGGGCCAGCAGGGTGGGCGTGGGTGGGGGAGGCCTGCTCCACTGAGCCTGCAGCAGCCCCAGCACTCACCCCTCGGCGCAGGCGGGATCTTCCAGATCAAGCTCCGCACCTCTAGCCCGAAACACAGCGGCAGGTATGCAGCCCTCAAAAGCCAGCTTACCCTGTGCCCCCAGAAACTCCTGGCCGCAGCTGTCCTACTGAACCCCTTGACCTAAGACCCCTCCAGCTGCCAGGAGGGATGGTACTGCCTGGTGCCTATTCCCCTGGGAGTCTTGCTTCCCAGCACCCTGCTTCTGGGGGGCCTCCGGGTAACCCCCTCCCCCCGAGCACAGCAATCCCTCAAAGTTCTGCCCACGTAAAGCTGGGGGCATGGTCACATATTTTTACCTGCTTGTCTCCGATCGCCCCCAAGCTCCCCACAATCTAGATGGCAGGAAGAGGCCCAGGGTGGGGGGAGACACAGGGATGCAGGAAGCACCTGGACATCAGCTGGGCGTGGCAGGAGTGGACAGATGTGGGGAGGAAGGAAGGAAGAATTGGGGGTTTTGTGGGACTCAGGCCCAAGGCGGGGGGAGAAAGACATCAAGATGGGGAGGAGAATGTGGGGGAGCAAACAAGCTCCTCTTGGGGCAAAACGCATGTGCAAAAGTGGAGACACGAGTGGGGATACCCACGAGCAACGAATCAGACACAGGAGCCTTGAGCCAGGGGCCAGGGGCGAGAGAGGCGCTCGGTCCATCACAGGGGCAGTTGCCATGTCCAGAAGTGTCCCGAAGGAGCGTGGGGCCAGTGTGGGAACGGGAGAGGCCCTGGAGAGAAACAGGTGCCAGGAGCCCGCAGAAACGGCTAGGGGGCACCCAGGGTGAGGAGGCTTCGGGAAGGAGGAGCCGTCCCCGGGGGCAGCCCCGCTTCTGGTCTGAGCGGGTGTGTAAGCGCAGAGGTGGTGGCAGCCCAGATGGTGACAGGCAGGAGCAGGACACCAGCGGGCACAGGCCACACTCTGGAAACAGCTGCAAGGGAGGCTCAGAGAGGCCCCTCCTCAGCTCTCTGCTGAGCCACCAACATTCCCTCTTGGTGGCCCCAGGGGACACAGAGCCAGTCCTTCCCAGACATTTTGCAGAGTATCTCCTGCAGGATCTGGGGCTGTGACAGGGCAGCCAACCTCTGGCCTCACTCAGAGCCACCCCTACCCCCCTAGTGCCCCCCACCACCACCACCGACTTCTAACTCCTCCCCCTTCAAATAGCACTAAGCTGATGTTTACCATGTGGATTGTCATGGCAACGGGATGTCAGAGTGTGCTCTGTTTTGAGCTCATACTGTCTTTATTGAAAGCAGGTCAATGAGGAGGGCGGGCAGCTTGTTCAGCAGAATCTGAAAAACTGAAAGAGAGATGGTGGAGCCCCAACCAGTCACTCAAGAGAGGAGAAATTCTCCCCAAAGCAATGCACAGATCACAGACAGGCGCATTCTAAGAGTCACAGGCAGATCGCAGACCGAGCACCAGACCTTCGGAGTCATTTCTTATTAGCAGTTGGCTGGCAGCCTCCCTGATATCTACTTCCCGCCTCTCCCACTGGGCAAAACCTTGGTGACGTGGCCACCACTGGGCAGGTGATCCACAGCAGAGCACTAAGGAGGGAGAATGTGCATGGAGGCTCCCCTGCTCTGCTAGGGGCTCAGGGCACCAGGCTGAGCTGCACCAGACCTGGGGAAGCCAGCATCCGGGGGAGCTGACCAGAAGCCAGGGCCGTAAAGACACAGTTGGAGCTGCTGGGTCAGGGCGACCTCCCCCAAAGCAATTCTTGTGCTCCCCTGCCCGGTCCACAGGGGCATCAAAGCATCTATAGTGCCTGGTAAGGGCCTGCAACTGTGCAGAAAGAAAAGAAACTTCTACAGGTCACTTTGAGCCAGAAAGTTCCAATGGAAATGCTAGAATCAGTAAACACAAAGTCCCCTGAAAGGGCAGGTGGGGTCTGAGGGGAGACACTGGGGCCTTCTCAGATCCCGAAGAACCAGGCACCATGCAGCGCAGGCCAGGGCATGGAGGAATTCTTTTGCCGAATGAATTCTTTGCAAAAATGTCAGCTCTGATCAATGACTTTCAAATGCCACAATCCAGGCATTCAAACACTAATTCTCTGAATGCTTAATGGATAAATATATTGATGAACACATTACTTTCTAATCATTTCTCCGATGGAGCCCCTTCTTCCAAGCAGTCAGATCCCAAACAAGCAGATCTGCAGGGGAAAATGCTCCAGGTTCCACAGAGCAGGGGCTTCTCGCGTGGTGCCTGCCCGCCTGCCTAGCCTGAGAAAGCCTCTCTCTCACGCACCCGAGAAAGGACCCCAGGTGCACGTTTGCACTCTGAGGCCTCCATGTCGGCTGGGTGGCTGTATGCTTCTCTGGTTGTCTCTGGTTGCACTCTGTCGGCTGGGTGGCTGTATGCTTCTCTGGTTGTCTCATATGTTTGAGACATGAAAATGTCAGCAACTGGCAGATGGATGTATCCTGCGAAATCATTTGTATTATTCTATTTGCAAAAACTGTGAATGGGATGGGGTTCTGATGTCTCCCCTGTACCTCACCATTTGGTGAAGAGGACCCAAAGGTCTCTGTCCTTCATCTCAGGCAGGGATGGTCTATGCAGTGAGCCTAGAGCAGGTTCCCACCTCGCAAGGGGTTTGATTTGAAAAATCAATTCAAGTTGGTTTTTCCCCTAACATGAGAACAAAAATTGGAAGGACCAGACACACCTGGTGCAGTTTGGTGAGGTAGTGGGGTTCCCTCATCTCTCCAAGGCACAAAATGCATCCAAACATCATCTGCACAAACCCTCCACTGAGTAAGTATTTCTCCAGGTCTGCCCTGCAGATACGGTTGCACGGTTGTGAGATGACGTTCACCTCGAGTCCCCGCAGGGTCCCAGCCTTCCTAGCCCGTTCCACTGAGCTGCCTGTGTCAGACATCACAGGGAGCCTCAGCTTGGCCACAGAGAGTCAGGGGCAGCAGGAAAAGGTGAGGAAGCTGAGACCGGGGCATCTCCTGGGCATTTCTGCTGCGACCAAGTATGCAACAGAGAGGCCACATCAGTGATAGAGCAGCCAAAGGAAGGGACGTAACAGCAGGTGGAAAACGCAGCTCACAATGCTAGAGAGGCATCTTAGAGACGTAGTGTGGGAGGGAAAAAAAACAAGGTGCAAGGTAGTATCCGTGGTTTGCTCATATTTGATGGAAAAGCAAGCTATATATAGTTCAATGTATATATCTTTTAACACATAGAAAAATATATGTATATACTTTTCTGTGCATGAAGATCTCCAAACACCTAGGGAGTGCTGTTCATGTTGGTTGACTGTGGGATAAAAGGTGGGTCTCTGGGAAGAGGTGTTATTTGTTTATTATAACCATTTTTTTTCATGATCACTTTTATATTTTTTGAAATTGGAACCCTATGAATGTGCTCAGTCTTCAAATATAAGCTTTACTGAAGTCTGCACACTGCAGAGATCATAAAACGCACCTGTTCTTAGTGTGGGGCTCTATCTAACCCCCACAGCTGGGCATCCATCACACCATCTAGTTCTAGAACATTCTATCACCCCCAAAAGGTTCCCAAGCCTGTTGACTGGGGACCTCCATTCTGCACACAGCACCAAACAGCTGGTAATCTGTTCCGTCTCTGTTGTTTCACCTGCTGCAGGAACATGTGGTCGTTCGCAAGCATGAGGTCACTCAGTCACAGGATCGGCACCACCAGCATGGCTTCCTCCACCAGCACGGCTGATGGGTGCCTGCACACATGCATCGCAGCCCACTCCTTTTTATAACACTGAAAATGTGCTTGCACATCAGTATCTGACCTGTATTGGGGTTGCTTCTGTTTGGGGCAATGAGAAATAAGGCCATGTAAGCCTACATAAACGATGTTTAGAAATTCACCTCTTCTAGGTGGATGCATAGGTGGGATAGGTGCCTAAGCGGAGGGTGGCTAGGCCATGGGTAGGTGCATGCTGAACTTGTACAGAACCTGTAGAACTATGTGACCAAGCAATACCAGTATTAGTCCCTGGCAGCCAGCTAGTCAGTTCCAGATGCCCCACATCCTTGTCTACACTTGGTATTGTCACTTTATTTTAGCCATTCCATTCCCTGGGCAGTGGTGTCTTGTTACAGTTTAATTGCTATTTCCCTAATGACTATCAATATGGAGGAGCTGCTCTGTCTGAAGATAATTTTTAAGTAGGAACCCAGAACATACACAGAAACGAAGAAATTTCACATAAAGTTAAGGACTGCTAGATTTTCTCCCACAAATTAGAAACTGATGCATGGCCTGATGCCTATCCAGAGCCAGAGCCTCTTTTCCAGAATGTCTGATTTCTAGTTTTCGGACTGGGAAAGATAACACAATGTACATTCAGAATATTAGCAGCAGCTGGAGCCGCATCCTCTAATCAAACATATCCATGGTACTAAAGTCAGACAGAACATTCACCCTCCATGAATAAATAAAGTTGCAAATGAGTTCAGGTGAGGTTTTACCTCCGAGTGCGTCTGCTGCAAGTTTACCCACCGCATTTTCATTTTCAAAGCTTTGAGGATTTGGGATTGCAAATAAGCGCTTACGGCATCTGCTTCCCCCAAAGAAGGTGCGTGTTTGCCAAATCCACAGGCCACACAGAGGCCCGTGCTGACCTCCAAGGGCACCCCCAGCCCCGTGCCAAGCTGGTCTTTGGCAAGGAGCGGCTTCGCTAACACCCTCACTTCCACTAAAGGTCTGAGCAGTCCAACCTGAAGGCAGGAACAAGAACACACCTGAGCTCTTTACCAAGCAGATAGGCGGACCCCTTCTCCTAGCCAAGCTGAGCTGGCCCTGGCAGGCCCCTCTGGACCTCCACACTCCCTCCAGCGCAACAGACCAGTTCCTCGCACTAATAAGAGCTGACTGTTTCAAAGGCTCCTGGCAAATCTTATTAAAGTAATCCCCCTCCCTGAACCCAGATTATTACAGCCACCTTTATGGTAGAATAAAAATTAATTTTCTCAGCTATAATAAGAACGATAAGAATGAATCACTTGGGACCAAATAAAGATTACAATTAGCTTCAACAGAATAAATCTAAATTTAACACAGGCCAGCAATTTCTCTGCTCCTGTTTCCTCTGGGGTTTCTGTCTGAATGAGGTCGCTGGGTTGGACTCCCTCAGCTGCTGGGCCATTGTTCATACCGTTAGGGGCTCCGGGAGGAAGGCCGGGCTCCCAGCCAGCCCCCCAAAGCCTGGAGGCTTACTTTGGGGACTCAGATCTTGTGGAGGGAGGCAGTCCTTGCCAGAGCCAGCATGTGGTGCTGTGGGGAGGGCCGCTGGCCTGCGAGCGAGCGTGCACAGGCCGTGGCTGCCAGCACCCCACCCCGCCCCCTCCTGGGAACTGTGCTCCCCTTCCTTGGGAACCGCCTCCTCCCCTGCTCCTCGCTAGGCGGCACGGATTCCACTCTCATTTCCAGGAACAGGTTCTTGGCCCAGGCCCGGCTAGTCAGAGGCCCAATGTAGGCCAGCCGACAGTGAGGCGCAGGACTCCTGTGGAAATACCTGGGCAGAATGCTTCATTCCCCGAGGCCACTTTATCCCCACAGTGATGCAGAGAATTGAGCCAGTTCTCAAGGGGAACCCAAGGCAGAGAGTGACAACAGGTCCTGGTTCACATTATTTGAGCTGCTGGAGCAAGCCATGTCTGAAGTTACCCCTCTGCAGATGAGCCAATACGTTCCTGTTTCCCCATTTATGTTTTCTGTCTCTTGAAATGAAAACATGCCCTTACTGAGGTCATCACTTCTCAGTATTTCACAAGAAAAAAGACCGCGTCGTTAAAGATGACAGAACCCACTATGAGAAGAAACAAGGAGGCTGGGAAAGCAGGATTTGGCCTACCAGCATCAGCAGACAAGACAGGAGGGCGGGGACAAGGAGCCTGATGTCCAACCAAGGCCACGGTGCCCTCAGGACCACCTGGACAGCGCTTCCCGCAGGACTGGGGTCTGCCCCTGCAGCAGGTGTCACCCCGCCTTCCAGGCGTGGGCCACAAGCTTTCCCGACCATTGCGATGAGAAACGGCACTCCAGGCCCACAAGGCCTGGCACCAAGACGGCTGGGAGCCCCCACTTCCCAGACTGCTCCCCGCCCTTCTCCACCAAGATGCGGCTGTGCAGACAGTGTCCTGCCCTCCAATGCAGAATGCAAATCCCGCACTGTGTCCCACGGGACACCCAGGACGCCACACTCACCCCAGATAGAAGGACAGTGTGCCTGGGCTTCCTCCCTTCGCCCCCTCCAGCTCTCCCGTTGGCTCTAGTCCCCGTGAACTCTAGACCTCGCACCCCGCCCTGACGCTTAGTAAGCGGAGGGTCCAGCTGGTGGTGCCAAGAGGAGCAGAAGTGGCCCTGGTAGGCCTTGCTCCCGGGCAGACTGCCCACCGGGGTCCAGTCTCCACCTGCAGACAGAGGCCCACCTAGGAGCAGGGGTGACTCACCAGGAGCAGAGGTCTCACCTCTGTGAGAGGGGGCAGGCAGGCCCAGCAGTGAGTCAGAGCCCCGCCGCCCTGGCCCGAGGTCACGAAGCGGGTCTGGATCTGGAGCGGGTCAGGGCCAGCCTGGAGGCCAAGCAGAAAAGGGCTGTGCAGTGAACAGAAGAGACGCCTTGGACACAGGCAAGTCGGGACCAGCAGGTCCTCCTGGGGCTTTGGACTGAGACTGTAGCCTTGTTAATACGGGGGCCTGGGGCCTCTGCTAGGGTGTGTCCTGTCTCCCCCTCCTCCCCTCCACCACCTGTCTGGGACTGGCATGAAACTGCTGGCCGTCAGCATCACCAGCACCAGCCTGGGCTCCACAGACGTCACGGCAGCCAGCCCAGCACCAAACCTGGAAGGCAGGTGTGAGAACAGAGCCCCACACACACACACACACACACAAGGGGGAAATCTGAGGGGGGGACACAGCCTCATCCAAGGCCACGGGGACAAACCAGTCACCAGCTCAACATCTCCCTGCTGCACCCCCGCCCGGCACCCCCAGCCCCTCCACCCGACCAGCGGGACAGGAGGTCTCTGCCAAGAAGGCAACCGAGGACACCCAGCAGCACCTTTCAGACTCCCCTGCCCAGCACAGCCCCACACTAGGGGCTTCCTGGAGAAGGTGCATGGTACTGACTCCCAGGACGACGTGCGCAGCACCACTAGAAGCTGAATCGTATTGTTCTCTGTGCTTCTGCAATGTGCATTTTCCACAGCACGCTGCATTTGTGGAATTCACATCTCCTGCTGCCAGTTGTGGGCGCCCGCGGCTGTGTACTGCCCCACCCCCACCCCCCGCCACCAGCAACCCACCACACAGCCAGCACGCGGGCCACTTTCCTGCATCACGGGATCCGTGATGGTACCAGTCCCAGTCATAACAAATGAGGCTCACACACCTCCTTGTTAATTTGGCTTTTCCACTTATCTAGGGGTTTCTGAATGCTTGAGGGTAAGACAATTCCCTTCTGGGGACAGGCAGTAAAGGAACCCCCAGAGAGAGGAGGGCCCCTGGTGGTAATGTGCCCACTCCTCATGCAGCCCTGGTGTGACTCTCCAGGCAGAAGGCCAGCAGGGTGGAGGCTGACAACCACCACCCTGTGGGGTCAGCAGGTCAGGCCCGGAGCCCACGTCCTGCTCCCAGCCCAGAAAAGGCCAGGCTGAAATGGCCTGTCGCCCACGTCCTGGCTGACCCGACTGGCAAGGCCAGTGAATGCACATCACAAAGCAAGAGGCCCAGGAGGTGCCAAGAGGCTCAGGTGAGCCGACAGCAAACAGCACCCCCGTTTCCTGAGCACTCCCTGGGTGCCGAGTACCGGTGCCAGACTCGGAAGCCAGGTGGTGGCAGGCCCCTCTCGGCCTCGATTGGAAGGAGACCTCAGGTCCTCACCCTTGCAAAGACACCAAGCAATAAACTCAGGCTCAGTCTGGGCCCGGCAGGCACTCCAGGGTGGGGGTGGGCGAGAGAGAGCAGAGAATGAAGAGCAGCTTGGGGAGACCCTGCACCCGCACAGGCCACATCACAGGCCCTCCCCCACCCGCGATGCTTTGGGCTGTGTCTACAAGGCGCAGCTCCTCTCCTGGCCCTGGCCAGCCTGCTGTGTGCCCACGACCTGGCCTCAGTAAGTAGGGGGCATCAGCCCAGGAGGCCGCTGCTCGAACTCGGAGGGACTCGGACACAGCAGAACCAAGGCCAGAGCACCAAATGACCCCGACCAGGTCCCCCGTTGCTCCCCAGGAGCCACAGGCCCTGCCAGCACTGCTCTGCCGAAGGAGCCGTTCCTCAGTGCCCAAACACCCCAGCTCAGCGTGGACAAAGGGAGTCCACCCCAGCCTAACCCCTGCACTTCGCTGAAGCATGGCCACAGCCTCTGGCAATTTCGCTCTCTGGGCTGGAAGAAAAGCTCTTTGTGCCTGCCCCAAGGGCGCCTGGCCCCGAGACCTAGCTGCTCCGGCCTGGGGAATGTGCCGGTTCAAGTCCTGCTGGCCTACATCTTCCGAGAAGCCGTGCCTGAGCCCTGGTGAGCCTGTCAGGAGGCATCAGCCCTGCACCCCCAGAGCGGTTCCAACTTCTGAGCAGGGAGGGAAGGCAGGGCCCACTCCCTGCTGCCTAGAGCTGGCACCAGGTTCTGGCCAAACCTCCCATGACCACAGGAGACTGGTGGTCCCCCAAGTCCCCATCCTGGGAGGCAGGGCCTCCTTTGTGCTGGTAGGTGCTACCTGGCTGGTCCAGGCCCTCAGACGGAGGCGGAGATGAAGCTGGACCCCAAGTTAGGCTGCCACTTAAGGATAACAGCCGCCAATGTCCCCTGCCATACACCACCCTATGCAGATAGTACCACATGCGGGCGCGGGCCCAGTGCGTGCCCAGAAAGTGCAGGGCAGGGACACGTGGGGGAGGACCCCGGTCTCCCACTGGGAGTTAGGGGCAGAAACGGGGCAATCCTGGGCCATTTCTGTTAGTTTTGGAAAAGGGATGAGGAAGCGAGGAACAGAGTGTGGGCCCTTCTGAGTGTGGAGTCTGAAAACTGCAGGCCACGTGGCCAAGAAGCCAGAGCAGGTAACCCTTGGACAATCAGTGCTAAGAGCCTTAAGGCCGCTTCTCCCGAGTCCTGCTAAGCTTCAGTCCGTTCTCAGGGCTTGTAGGAGATTCCTCTGCTAACCACAAGCACCTGAGACGGTTATTTCTAGCATTCACCCTGTAGGAGGAAACTGAGGCATGGAAAGCTTAGAGAGCTCCCCCAAAGACCTGGTCAGGATTGGCCCAGGCACGGACCTGGCTGAAGGGACACGTGGCGGCCACGAGCCACGAGGCAGGAGAGTGGCAAGCACCAGCCCGCAGATCTGTGAAAGGACCGGTGGGGAGCAAACTCCAGCCAGCGGGTGGCACTCACGGCCAGGCCCATGGGGAGGGCAGGGCTTCCTAGACTCCGTGCCCCTGCAGGGGCTGTCCAGCTGCTCAGTGGACTCACCCAAGGGCCTTTTCACACTCAGATGTCCACCCTCCTTAGGCCTCGCTGCCACGGCTATCTGCTGTCGGGACAGGCACGTGCAAGCAGGCCAGTAAACCCCCTTCTCTTCCTAGCACCCCCTGTTCTCCTCCCTAGGTAACTGAATTCTTTTAAATCTTTTACATTTCACTCTGCATCTGCTTGCGGGTCTTCTCCACTCATTTAAGCATGTGGTAAGCACTCACAAAGGTCATCACACTGCCCCATCACAGAAGGTTTAAAGGAAGGTATCTCTATCAGTTTAGGGGTCTGTCTGCACTAGGGTGGCCCATTCCAGACCCCCATGGAGGTCCAGCCCACGCCTCTGCACCACCATTGGGGCAGGGGACAGACGTGTCTGTGAGCTGGCCAACTTGCCTCCAAAGTCACACCTGATCCAAGCGATTTCTGAGTGATGAAACCTGTAAGAGCAGCTCTCAGGCATTTCTTGGGCGGCTGCCCTGGGTGGAATGCAGCCGTCAGGACACATTAGCCGCACTGTTCATCAGCCCTGCGGGTCCCGGAGCAGAGACTAATCTCCCCAGAGATGGTGGCACCGGCCCAGGGCCCTCAGACGGTGCCAAAACCTCACCCAGGGACCCTGGGAGGCCATCCCAGGGACAGAGCTGGCTACAGGGGAGCTTTCCTCCTGAATGTGGGTTCATTGCCAACCTTTAAAAACAGCTCGAACGCAGGCTTCTTGGAGAAGTGGTTGATTCCACGTCTGGAGCAGGAAATGTACCAGATGAACCTGGAATATCTTGTGCCAGGGGAAAGGAAAGCATTCCAAAACTGACAGGGATGTGTCAAAGGGGCACAAGAGCCAGCCTGCAGTTCTCACGGGCCAAAGCTGGGATGTCAGCATCCAAGCAACGAACAACTTGATGGGATGAAACACGGCAATATGTTAATTTTGGAGTGATATTTTCAAAAAATAAAAGCAGGAGAGTCCACAAGTTTGGAAGACTTTGCAGCAGAGACTTGCATCCTCATAGGACCACAAACCTGATCCTCATATGACAACTGGCGAGATAATCTCTTACAAACAAAGCACATGGTCTCTTCTTTGCCATAGTCCCCACCACTCCCTATTACTAACCCAAAGAGTACCGGGAGTTCTTTTGTTTCCATATAAGCAAACGCTTGCTTAACTGCTGTACACCCTCTGTCTGCCACGTGGTCTGAAATACCACCCTGATTTGGGGAAAGGGAGAGAAGAACCAGGATAACACCAAGGTTTTCAACCTGAGCAAATGAGGGTGGACTTGTCATCCGTTGCCATATGTATTTCGTGGGTGCAGAATTTCCAGGTCCACTTAAATATCAAGTGACTCTGATTTTAAATCGCCATTCCTAAGGGGCAGCTGGCCCTTCATAGCACAGGATCAAAGCGGCCTCACCTTTGTAAGGCGGCTAGGATGCCCCATAACTAGCAAACAGGCACTGGTCAGGGTGAGTTCTCGGAGCCAGGACCATCCCAGAGTTTGATTTTCGCTTTGAAAGAGTCACTTGCTACCGAATTCTCTGGCAAACACCAACACACACCCACCTTTTGTCATGCTCAATTATGTCTAAGAATATGTGAACAGTATCTTAGCCCAGCCTCCCAAAATAGCCCAGAAGAGCAAGCAGGAAAAATTCCACCCCAGAAAGGATCTTTTATTGAAGAGTTTGGCAGCCCTGGAAACAAGTATGGATAATTGAACAGCCTCAGACCCAGGGCTGAGTGACGGGCAACCTGACGCGGCATCTCGTTGCACGTTTCTAATTGCTCAATCCGTGCTTGGATCAAGGAGACATCCCCACACCATTTGTCAAACCCACAAGCCCATTAGTGGACGGATAGCAGGTGCTCCTCTGAAGCCTCTCGAGGTAGGGTGCCTCTCGTTGTGCAGAAAGAGCCAGAACTGCTGAGCGAGGGGAAGGGAGAAAGGTCGAAGCGTCTCTGCACAGTGGCCGGCCACTGTCACCATGGAAACCAAAGGCCTGCCAAACCAAGTGGCAACTGACAGTCCCGTGGATTCCTGGGTCTGGAGCTTTCTGAGCAAACAAAAAAGCAAACAGAGGGGATGGACACAGGCATTCCAGAAGGGAGCCAAACTTCCACACCCAGGTACAGCCCTCTCACAGGTGAGCCGTGTGTTCCCTGGAGCGCACACGGGGCTCCAACCTGTCTCATCTGTGAAATGGAAGGGACAATGTGTGTCATGGGCAGTCAACACAACATCCAGTACACTAAGTAGCCCACTAGTATCTCACAAGCCCCGCCACGGGCCTCAAGGCCATCCCCTTCCAGGTTTCCTGCAGGCCATGCAAGTTGGGCTGGGGGCATGAGAGGGACCAAGGGTAGCCTTGCTGGTTCGTGGCGGATGGTCATTTCCAAAGGTGCATCCCACATGTCCCTCTTACCACGGACACAGCCACTCCTCCATGGAGTCCGCGTGGGCCTGTGACTAGAGTAGAAGTGGCTCTGTGAGACTCCTGAGATGTCATAACAGGTAAAAGGCAAGGCAACTCCTCCTGCCTGGTGTTCTGGGGGCCCCAGTCTTGCAACCAGCCACCCCACTAGAAGGAAGTCAGCCACACGGAGGCTTCATGGGGGCGCTCCAGCCACAGCCCACTTGCAGACTAATGACACCCAGCACTGACAGCCACCGAATCTTCAGAGGGTTCCTTTGAGTTTTCCCCTGAGATGGGGCGAGACGCACAGAGCCCTGCCCAGGCTCTAGATTAGTGTGCAAAGCCAGTGTCGTCATTGCACATGGGTGATTTGGTGATGGGAAGCCCACAGGGATTACAACTGAGATGGGAAAATGCACAAAACTATGTAAAAATAAACTATTATATTATTATATATATTATATATATATTATTATATTATATAAAATAAAATATTGTTTAATATATATTATATTATTATATTATATAAGATATT
>NW_004567130.1:1942859-2017804 GCF_000260355.1 Condylura cristata | reverse complement strand
AAAAAAATCAGTGTCATCATTGTTTTAAGCTACCAGCTTAGGGAAACCTGATAATCAGAACACAACTCTTAGAAATTTTAATTGTGAGCCCTAGTCAATCTCATTGTCACAAAGCTCATTCAGGGCTCAGCTGAGATAATTTACCATGGAATCCTCTCCGTTAGCTCCTGAGGAATGCCCTCCGAAAGGGGGAGGGCAGGTGGCCATTCCTGCCAGTTGCATTGTCCATGTCCCCTGGAAATCCACAATGACAAGGACCCTATCTGAGCTCTCCCTGCCAGTAACAGAGCCTGGCACAGGGCAGAGACTTGACAAATGCTGATGGATGAAAGAGAACACCCAGGACAAAAAGGCTTGTACCTGAGATGCTAGAGTGTGGGGATTTTCCATCTTGATATACATTAATAACAATAACCAAGCTAGTAAAAAAGCAAACCACAAAATGTAGTCTTCCTACCCTAAAAAAAAAAAAATCTGGCAGGGAATAAAACGCTATTTTTCTCTCCGTGGCTGGTTCTGTGTCTATGAGAATACAGAGAGCGTCTGATTCCATATAGTACTGCCATGCATCACTTAACAAAATTTTGGTCCACAATGGACTGATTAGATGTCAGTGGTCCCAAAATTCCTATTGCCTGGTGACCGGGAAGCCATCATAAAGTCACAGTGTTTCACTCTGGCAGCAGCCTCATAAATCTTTGTGACATTTTCACAGAGATGAAGTTGCCTAAGGTCACATTTCTCAGACCTATCCCTCTTATAAGTGTAGCCTGACTATATTAAAGCATAAAGCATACAAAGAAATACATACTGAAGAATCTGAATGTGTCCTGACTGGGATATTTATCTCAGGATTGGTGGCAAGAGTGAAACCCTGTACTCATCCTAAATGCCCATTATGTGGAGAAGAGCTAAATAAACCACAGCGTGGTAGAACATTACACAGCTGGTAAAAATAATGTGGTAGGTGTAGAGCTTGGAAAAACTTTTAGGAGATCCATCTGGAGCCTGATAAGAATGGGGTAGGACTAAATATGCTACTTGTATATCACTGCCTTAAAAGAGCAAGTTGCAGAATACTGTGGCAAGTACCAGCATTTAGAGTAAAATGTTAAATAGACCAAAATGATATATACCTCATGGTTCTACATAAAAGAAAAACACAAAAATGATTTGCAAGAGTGTACACTGAATTCAGAACTGTGAGACTGTGTCTGGGGAGGGGTGTACAATTGTGCAAAAGAGAGCTTCCGCTTTTTCTGTAACATTTGGGTATTTTTTTTAAACAAATTAATAAAAGACTTGTTGTAAAAGTGACAAAATATTAACAGCTGACATTTCTAGGTGCTGAGTACACTGGTGTTTGTTATGTTACTCCTTGTACTTTTCCTGTTTTTTATTTCTCAAAATAAAAATTATGATAAAAAAAGGACAGAAAAGGCTAATCATGAGCTCCTGGAGAGAATGGGACTGGAAAGAGCATTCCAGAAGCCACAGGCAGCGTGCATCTGGCCTTTGCACCGGCAGCCTCGCATCCGGTGGCTGGACACAGAGCACTTGCAGGGAGGCTAACCAGGAAGTATCTGCAAGAGGAACTAGGATACAGCTTAAAAGTCCACCCGTCGGGAACAGCTACAGAAACTGGAGCAGCTCTACATCCTAGAACCTTCTTGGCTGGACACCAGCAGTAGCAGAGAATGAAGTCACCATGGTGTATTATGGACTGAAAAACAAAAAAGCGAGTGGTACGAGAAGGTTCTGTGAAGTATAGCACTGATCTGTTTAAGCACTGTTTCCACAGGTGGGTATGTTAACAAGGTCAGAAGTAAAGAGAAAAGGTGGTTTTTCCAAGAGGGGGGAGACAAGTTGGGTTGGAAAGAGGCTCACAGTGGTTGTTTGCCCCATTGTAGTGCCTCAATCTACTCAGGTGATGACAGTGACGGGTCATCCAAGGCCTCCTGACTTCAGACTGTTCTAAGGGCTGTCCCTGTCACCTCACTTCCCCAAATCACAGCCCTCCAAGGGCTAGGCTGCCACTTTCCCTCTCAGGGAGGATCCCCAGGGTACACAGAGGTCAAGCCACTCACCTGAATCAAGACAAATAACCATAGCAAAGGCCTGAAATAGTGACTCGCATGCCCATTTATGGGTTTGTCCAGACACGGGCAAAAGCTCTGGGTTTCTCCCATTCATTCCCTTGTCTAAACATGAGCCCTTTGTGTACCAGACAGAGCTCCTGGGCTCATGCAACTGAGAATTTAGTGGGGAAAACTTTCCACAGAAACATATATTCAATCACAGCAAATTCCACAGGAGATAAAAAAAAAAAAAGGCTAAAAGAGGGAGGAAGGACACTGGAAGATGGGTAGAGAGGCCTCGGTGTTGGAGGGTGTTAGATAAAGGGCGTAAAGACCCCAGGAGGGGGAGTGAGAGAAGGGACAAGGGTATGGGAAGCACCAACCGCAGGTGCAAAGGCCCTGTGGTAGGAGAGTTCCTGGGAGTGGCAGGTGGAGAGAGGGGCTGGAGGGCGGAGAGACAGTCGTGGCCACAATGGGGGTTGCTGACTAGTCAGGACATTCTGACCCACGAACAGATGTTGGGGGCCTTTACTGGGAATGTTTGAGGAGAGTAGGGATGGGATCCAATTCACCTTTAGCAGGGCTGCTCCGTGAGAAGAAAGCCCTGGGGAGAGGCGAGAGCAGCAGCGAGGAGCCTGGTAAGAAGGTCATCGCAATAGTCCATGCCAGCAACGATGGTGCTGGATGGCAGAAGTGGGCAGGATGTCCGTTTCTGTATATATATATTTGGGAGGAATAAACAAGACACTCTGAGGGCTGGGATATGATCATGGGAGAGCCATCAAGAACAGCTTCTGAGCAGCTGGAAAGACAGAAACGGGAGGAGGAACAGGGTCAGGGTGGAGACTGGATGCTGCTGCAGGCCGGGGCGTGGACTGCCCAAGCCACACCAGGCAGGAAAGTCTCACTGACTGCTGACAGAGAGGCCCCCAGCCCGCGGGCCAAGAGCTGGCTGTGGGTGACATCCCCAAGCTCCGGTCACCAGCTGAGTCTGCAGTTCCCAAGCTAGCTGGTGTGATCAGTCTGCAGAGTATTTTTTTTTTAAAGATTTATTTATTTGTGCATACAGAACTGGGGTACAGGCCAGAGGTGCAGGAGTGGTGAGGGGATTCACCAGAGACAGAGTGGGGAGCAGAACAGGCAGATCGACGAAGCACACTGCTGAGGGGATCAGCAGGCGGGTCAGGAGAGGTCTGCCGCACCATGTGGTCACCTACAGGGCAGGCGGGGATCGAACTCCTGCGGAAGTGGCTTTAGCTTCTTAGTGCTGTGCTTTAACCCGCTGTGCCACCAGGGAGGGCCTGCAGAGTATTTTTTTAATCAAGATTTATTCCCCACATTTCTCAGAAGTATCCAAATTTCCAACCTCGAGGATGGGTCAGCCATCCGCGAGTGGCTGACCAGGCCGCGCCTCCCCTGGGCCGGGCTGCCCCCAGATGGCCTTGCCTGAGTTGGCACACCCAGCTTCAGTCTCTGAGCAACGCGTCTCCACTTAGGCCACTGCTGTGACCCACGGCGAACGGAGCCTGTGAGGACTGGCTTTGTCTCCTCTCTATCCAAAAAGCCTTATGCGAATCTCTAGACAAAACCCTCGCCGGGACCTTAGAGGGGAGCAGCTGCAAACACCCAGCAACAGGCGAGCAGGAGCCCAGAGTGAGCCGACCGTCACAGGCCCCGCCGGTCAGGGCCACCCCGCCTCCAGACATGAGGTCCCCCCCAAAGCAGAACAGCAGGTCAGCAAAGGGTGCGGGTGCTGTCTCGGCCAAGCTGAGCCCCTCACAGCCCCGATTAGCCAGATGAAGATCAATGTACCCATAAAAGGCGATGACATGTTAAGGCAAGTCTTAAGCAAGATAAAATGCTTTTTACTTCAGTCTTAGGAAAACCTAATAAAGAATTAACTGTCTGCGACGCCACGGAATTTCACTCGAGGTTTTTTTTTTTTACTTTATGTTAGGACTTCTTAGATCATTAACTTTGAACAGACAGGCTTCCCAACCGTGGACACCTGGCCCCATCACACACACGCTGAGACACGGTCACAGCTGGCCTTCTGCTCCCAGCTGGTGCAAACACGCTCAGGCAGACCTGGGCTGGGGGACATCGGGGCGGGCCCACGCCACAGACCAGAGACTGTGGTCTGCCGCCAGCGTGGGAGGGGGGGCTGGAAGGCTCGAAGGCGCACCCACAGCCTGCTGAGCAGGCGGCTCCAAGCACAAAGGGGGGCATCCACATCTCCTGGGGGAAACAGAGTAAAGCTCTGCCTCCTGAAGGAGCAGCACACAGCCGAGCACCGCAGACGGTGACCCATGCGGTCCTGGCACGCTGTCCTCCCGGGCGTGATGCGCTTACCCTGTGGCTGCAGTTGGTACCAAGTCAGAGCTCTTAGTAGTCTTTGATTGACTGTTAGATATAGTACCACCCTGTTGGGGCAGGAACTCCCAAAGAGCCCCTTCCTCTCCCCTGCTCTGATATCTAGAATCCCCCAAAGTCAGCCTCCCAGAAGCACTGCCCCTCCCAGCACCTCTGCAGCCAGGTATGGGGCGTGATGGAGCCCGGCCCAGGAGGTGGGAGGGAAGGTCAAGGGTGTGTGGGCTACACCCACTCTGGCCTTCCTGGTGGCTGGCATGTGGTGGGAGGCGCCATGCTGGACACCAGTGGTCAGGGCAGGGGCAGGACAGAAGTACAAACCCAGGCCGCACGTCAACCAGAGGCCAGGCCAAAGCCTGGATGTCAACCCACGATGCCACAGATAGAGGTGCTTCGAACAGAGAGAGGCTCGTTTTTGTTTGTTATTTTTTTTTAAGGTGAGTTGAAGAAAACACAGGGAAGACAGCCCTCGGGTCACTACTGCGCCCACTACTGACACACAGGCCCAATACTGACCTCTTGCAAGAGGACCCTGAGAGTGGCCACAGGGCAGACTCTGCATCCCCCTAAATGCAGCCTCAAGTCACTGCTCTTTCAGCCATCGGAGGTTTCCCCAAAATGTCACTAGAGATCAATATCAGTGCCTTCACTTCTAAACAAGAACAGGCTGTCCAACTCGGGGGACGGAGCCGCACAGAAAGTGTGGGCAGCTAGCAGTCAGGACTACACGCAGTCAGCCATGAATGGGCAAAACTGGGACAGGGCAGAGTGCAGGACAGCGGTCCCCAGGGGACAGTGACAGTTTCCTGGGTGATCTGAGAACCTCCCCAACATCATCTACTTTAGGACACACGGTCCCTGAAATCCCAGTGTGAGACTTGGGGGAAGGAGGCGTCATCACTGCCTTCTGCAGCCTTTTCAAGGTGTAAATACCTAAGGAAGCCATCACCTGGGGTACAGACAACCTCCTCACCCACTAGAAGGTAGCAGGATGCATCAAGGGGTCGGCAGGAACCCTGAGAGGCGGGGAAGAACCCTAGAGGGGGAGCAGTGTCGGAGCGGACTTCTGTTTCACGTGTTTGCTGGGCAGTGAGGAGCCCCAGGGAGTGAGGTACAGTCTAAAAACTAGGACCAAGACCACCATCACTGGAAAAGAAACCTGTTCCCACCAGCCGGCAGGAGCCTCAGGTGCTTCTGGTCCCTGTGCCCTTCCCCAGTGTCACATTCTTGACCTTCAGAGCCAGGCGGACACTCCCACACAGCCACGGGCTGCAGCCCTGGCAACCTCTGCTCTGTGGATGGGAAGCGTCAAAGAAGAAAATCTCCCGAGACCCCACTGTTTGGTGCTGGGAAAACTGGGAACTGTACACCCACATACACACACACACGTCACATAAAAGTTAACCCAAAATGGATTGAAGTCCCAAATTTAAGAGTTAAAACTAAAAAACTTTTAGAAGAAAAATTAGGCCAAATTTCCATTATTTAAAGATAACAGAAAAGTACAGGCAGCCACAAGAAATACATAAACTGGACTTCATTAAAATTTAAGAATTTTGTGCTTCAAAGGACACTATATCAAGTTAGTGAAAAGATAGCCCACAGATGGGGAGGAAATATTTGCAAATCACTTCCATAATAAAGACTTCATATTCAGCATATATAAAGAGCTCCTACAACTCAACAACAAAAAGGCAAGTAATTCAGTTTTAAAATGGGTGAAGGGCTTGAAGAAACATTTCTCTAAAGAAACATTTCTCTAAAAACTATACAAATGACAAATAAGTCCATGAAAAGAGGTTAAACATCATTAGTCAATAGAAAAATGCAAATCAAAACCACAATGAGAGCTCATTTCACATCTACTAGGATGCCTATAATTTAAAAAAAAAAAAAGTTGGAAAGGATATGGCAAAAACAGAACCCTCATACATTACTGAGGAAAATATGAAATACTGCAATCACTGTGGAAAATATTTTGGCCTTTGCTCAAATAGTTAAACATAGAAATACTGTATGACCCAGCAATCCTGCTCCTAGGTATAGACTCAGAAGATCTGAAAGCAGGGGCTTAAGAACAAGTATATGGGAACATTCATATCAGCAATATGCACAATGCCAAAAAGTTAAAACAACCCAAGTGTCCATCAACAGACAGCGGAATAAACAAAATGTGGTCCACATCCAGTGGGATATTACTCAGCCGTGAAAAGGAATGTGGTACCTAGCTACCATATGGATGAAACCTGGAAATCAATGCTCAGTGAAAGAACACAGACACAGAAGGACAAATATTATACTATTCTACTTACACAAAATATCTACAACAGGAAAATTCATAGAGAGTCCATCAGAGGTTATCAGGGATGGGGGAGAGGAAAATAGAGAGATTTTGCTTACTAGGTAGAGTTTCAGGTCATGAAAAATTTCTGAAACTTGATAGAGTGATGTTGAACAACACTGTGAATGTATGTCACTTTCCTTGGACAACTAAAAATATGTTATATATATGTTACATATACGTATATTCTATGTGTGTGTGTATCCACCCATCCATTATAAAGGACAGCAGAGCAGACCCCATCTGCCCTCTGTGCAAGGACTGAGCATCCCAGGGTCCACTCAGGCAGACCGTGGTACCCGTCCAGATTGCCTCTTACACATCATGTCTGCAGTCCCTCTCTACAATGCAGTGGCATAACCAGCTGCCCCAAACAGAGCTCCAGGCAATATGCATTGATTTAGTTCATCTGTCTGCACACCGATGATCCTGCCTCAGCTCTTCCTTTTGTCTCGACTTGCATGTTGGGTCAGCGGGCTGCTGGCTAACCCAGAACGGTGCTGGCTAGGACGTCCTGGCTCTGTTCCACTTGACCCTCACCTTCCCACGCTCCCAGAGTGAACACAGAACACACAGGGGGCCGGGAGGAAACCCCCAAGTGCTGGGTGGGGCACGAAGCCCGAAGCCCACTCCACCAATTCTGCTGGCCAAAGCAAGTCACCAGCCATTCCCAGGCAGGGGGAAACAGACCCCTCTTTCACAGAGGGACCAGGCCCCCGTCGAACTCCGCCAGGGCCCTCAGTGACTCGCACCTCCGCCTCACGCGCCTCCCTCTCCAGCTGAGAGCCAGCTCAGGTGTGTGATGGTCGCACCTGGACAGGGCTCAGCCCAGAGCCTGGCTCATTATATCACCCTGACACACACCTTACCAAGACCCTGTCAGCACCAGAGTCAAAGGCCATATGTGCGTATCTGCATCATGGCAACTACGTGCCTCTCTATAAACTCCAGAGCCAGCCTCCAGGAGGCAGCACCACGCCTTCCTCTTTCGACCACCAGGAAGCCCCACCGCCAGCTCCCCGCACAGATGTGACTGAGGCTGATCCCGGGGCAGGGGCTGCTGTGGGGCGGGGGTTCACTTCCAGGGTTCAAGGCCTGGGCCAGCCCCTCCCCGCTGTGCCACCTTGGGCAAGCTGCCTCCCCTCTTTGGGAGCCTCAACATGTGCAGAGCTGCGCCCCCACCTCCTGGAGAGCCTATGCAGGCGGAGGGAGCGCCCCCCCTCCCCCAGTGCTAAGAACCCAACAGCCCTGGTGCCTGTGGGCCTTCTGCTGTGTGTCTTCTCAGAGATTTTTCTGTCCCTTTGTGGGAACAGAGCCCTAGCACCTGAGGGTGGGACTGATATAATCACTGGGTCTCTAGGACTACATCTGGGGGTCAAGGTGCTGGCTGGTGCCTGTTGAGGCTGCTGGGCCCGTCAGCTGTCTGGCTGGGGCAGGGTAGATGGAAGACAGAGAGGACAAGGCGTGGCCATTTCAGCAGGGGGGACAATGAAGGCCTCTTCGAGAAGGCGGTATTTGAGCAACGATGTGCAGAAAGCAGGGGAGCCCAGTGGGCCCACATCTGGGGGAACAGCATTTCAGACAGGGGGAGCCACAGCTGGGAAGTGTCCGAGGCGGCCGAACCCACCAGGCCAGGAGGCCGGCTCCCGCAGGGGTGGCTTTTACTCTAAGATGGGAAGGCGGGGAGTGAGAACAAGAACCACGCTCCCTGGCACCACACAGGAGGCGACCCAGTTGTCCCCTGTTCAGCAGACTGGGGGGGCCTGGAGAGTGGGGAGCACCACCCACCCTGAGAGCATCTGCTGCCACATCCAGGTGAGAAGAGGCTGGGTTCTGGGTCCTGGAGGGAGAGGCTGCAGGATTTGCTGCAGTTTGGAAGGACACTTGTGGACCACATCATAGTGGGGATACAGGTTTTGTATTGAGGGGGACCCAGGACTTGGGGTCTATATCTGGAATGTGAAGCTGCCACCTTCTGGGAGGATCCCCAAAAGCAGAGCAGGGAGCGGGGGTCAGAGGCGCAGCTGAGCAGGCAGTGAGCATGAGCCAACAGTTCAAGTAGCAAAAAGGACCAAGCACAGAATGCAGCCCTGCAGGTCGGCTGCTAACGCGGTGGGTGCCTGCAGCGCTCAGTGCTTGATGCCACTCACCTGTTTGCAGGTGAGCCCAGAACTGCAGCCACCCCACCTGCGGCACACGAGTCACCACCATACCCAGTGAATGTTGTAGGACCAAGGGCCCCAGAGTGGTTGCTGAGGGGTCCTGCTCTGCTTTCTGACCTGGGGGGAGGGGCCCCCTGCACTCTCCAGGCAGAAAACACTTGGACAAGGCCAAGGAAAGTACCGGAGGAGGGTCCACCAGTCCCTTGGGCTATGTCAGGTCTGTGCCTGCAGCAGGAAGGCTGAGACAAGCACCAGCAGCACCCCGGCCCTGACAATAAACCACCCCTTCCGCCGGGGTGGGGTGGGGCGGGGCGAGGTGGCTTCCCCCCCTCCAGACACCTCAGCAGCATGTATGGTGCCAGCTCCTGTGCACACTGGCCACCCACGCTGACCCTGGCAGGACCAGAAGGGACCCATGTACTCTGACCCGCCCCCAGCAAAGCGGCTTCCGGCCCCACTTCCCTCTCTCTGCCCCCTCCTCTTGGCCTGGTGCACAGACATCAGGCAAGGCCTCTTCTCCCACTGCTCCTGCCCCCACCTCCCCCCTCCACCAGCAGCTCAGAAACAGCCAACCGGCTCACTCCAGCCCTGTGGGGCTGCAGGCCTCTCCCCCAGCAGCTGGCGACCTGCAGGCCTCCCAAGCAAAGTTAAGAGATTACCCAGCCAGCTGCCGGCTTAACAGCTTACCTCGGCTCCTTTTGCTCTGATCCCTGACTTAGCGCAAGGAGCCTGGTGAGTGCCAGTGCCCTCTAAACAGCCTGGCCCTGATTCTGTGCTTCTGGCACAGAGCGCACAGAACTCACGGACTTGTCCGAAAAGACACTGTGCAGTCACTACCCATTTGTTTAACAGACAGCCGGGAGCACTGTGGGCCAGGCTCTGTGCTAGGCTTGGGCTCCCGCATGCAGCTGCGCAGAGAGGATGTGGCTGGCCCTACACTGCAGGACTCAATGTGCCTGTACTCAATTCCATTAATTAATTCCCTGGAATCTGCAAACCAATACTCGGTCCCACTCCTGGAACAACATGGGCATGTAACCCTCCCGTCAACCGTCCACCTTGGGAAATCTGAACAAAGACCCACCCTTCTGGGTCAGGCCTGAGGGTGCAAATGGAGAGATGCAAGAACTTGAAAACCCCTCCAGAGCCCAAGTCCACGTGTGGGAAAAAGAGAGTAAAATATCTCACCAACAACATCTGCCTATCTATCACATGCTAAGAAAATCGCATTTTGTGCAGGCTGCTTAAATAAACTACATTATTAAACTGTCACGTTTCTTTTTCACCTTTGCACATGACCAGGAAGCGCTCCCCTATGCTGAGGCTCGAGTTAGGTCTCTGTGGGCCAGTTCCGCCCCGGTCAGCTGCCACACAGCTAAGAACACACTCTCAATGTGAGGGCAGCCACCACGTCCAGCCTCAGGACACACATAAATGCCTGTGACGTACTGTGACAACCTGCCTCCTTCCCACTTCACAGAAAGCAAACCAAGGCTGCAACTAGGGCAACTCCAGCCATTGATGGACAGTGGAGTCGAGGCTCAGGCTTGGACCGGAGGCCGCAGCCGCCCCTGCGCCGGCCCTTGTCCCCGGCAGCTGCCTCCGTGTCTCACCCCCTCCCAGCCCACCTCCACATTCCCGGCCGCTCCCTGCGGCCTTCCTGCAGCATCCCGGCCAGAGCTCTGCGTCTCCCAGTCCAGCCACCATGAGTCTCACGGCGACTTCTCATCAGAACCAGGCAAAGGTAATAACCGTTAGTGCAGTGGGTCTTTGTCTTTAACTACCAAGCAAGTTATCCTTTCTGTCACCTGCGTTTGATCATGCTTGCCGATCTTTACTTCTGTTTGCTCCCTTTTTGTGCTTTTCTGCAGCATTTGCTTCTGGAAGAAAAGTGGGGAATGAGAAAAGCTTGGGGCAGCGCCTGCGTCGGTCCCGCCGCCCGGTCAGGTTCTGCCTTCTCCCTGGGCTCTTTCTACACATGGTTTTAATCAGCTGCTATCTTATTGTATATGCAGCTTTTGTTCTGCTTACTTCCTCCCACTTAACTTAGCGTGAACACTTTCTCCTATTATTAAAAACTCTTCATACGTATCATTTGCACACACGACCTAACGCGCCACTCAAAGGCTCCACCACAGGTTGGCCAGATCATTGTCCTGCCTGAAATGAGAATCGCAGACGTTGTGAACAGTGGGGCTTGGCGGCCACAGGGCGGCTATGCGTAGCCTCGGGGGAGGCCTTTAAGCCGCCATCTCCACACTCACATGGTGGGTAACCGGGCCGTAACTCCTACTTCACAGGTTGCTGGATGGATGAAAGGCGGTCACAGGTAGCCCTGCCATGGGGTGGCGCACGAACCGAGCACCAGGGAAGCCCTAACTGCTTTATCAAGAAATCAAATCCCCATCACTAGGGGAGCAAGTTGTTTTAAATCTGTTGTCACTGTAAATAGCTGTGTATTACCTTTCTTCACATGTGAGATCATTTCTTTCTGATGGTGTTCTGGTGGCAGGATTATGGGGTCAAACCCCCCATGGCACACGTCTCAGCCCTTTCTGGCCACAGCAACGCAGGTGCACGTAGGGAGCCTCCCTAGAATCAGTGGTGTTGGCCACTTTGTTGTGGCTCACAGATTCCGTGGCTCGGGAGCTCAGACCAGGCACAAGGGTATGAAGCTGCCCCTTAGTGAGGCGTGGCTGGGAGCTGGGAGCTGGGAGCGGCTGGGCCGGCTCTGAGGTGGACTAGATTTACCAGAGGCTCTTTTGTTCACAGCTAATGCCTAGTCTTGGGGAGCTGAAAGCCTGGGTTCAGCTGTCAATCCCAGAGCCCCTGTGTGGCCTCCCCATGGCTTGGCAACTGGGCTCTGAGAGAAAAGTCTCTCAAGAGAGAATGTTCAAGAGAACCAGGCAGCTCGGCCTCTAAGGACCATGTCTTGGTGGTCACCTGGTGTGTCCTCCATGGTGACAGGCATGAGAAGCCAGTGCAGCCCAGACCCAGCGGGAAGGGACACAGGCCTCCTCTCTCAGGAGGGATATCCAAACTATGGCCCAGTTTTTCAAACTGCTGCAGTATCTCTCTCCGCGAGCTGGCTCAGCTGAAGGCAGAGTGGCTGCCCTGTCAAGAGAAGCACAGATTCATGGATGGAAACACTCTCTTTTCATGTGAACAATGATGGGGGTAGGGGGCCTGACAGATTTGCCCCCAACAATCCAGAAGGGGGACATCATGCCTCACCACTGTTACTTTCTATGCACACCTCAGCGAGTGATGTGTCTGTGAGGAGGCCCTGTCGGTCCGGATGGGAGCCACCACACAGAGCTCCCCAGTTCACCAAAGAACTGAGTCCATCCTCCTACCTGGAGGCCTCCAGCTTCACCCTCGCACGGCACATAGCCTCCTCCCAAACACTCATCACACCTCCTCAAGCCCCCTTTGGGTAGGCGGACATATGACCCATTCAAGCCAATCAGCTCCGCCTAAATGTCTGGCTACAGTAATAATTCATAGGCAGGTATATGACACCCCCGGAACCCGGGGGAAGTTCACTTTTTGGTTTTTGTTGGAAGGGAAAAAGAGGTGCTCTCTATTGTCACCGCCAGCGCTAAGAATGGCATGTGCCTGGATTGCCACAACGTGGCCTTGAAAGGGCAGCCAAAGAAAGAGGCCAACAGCTAAGGGCTGGAGAGGAACCACATCCTCACGACGTCACTTGAGCCCCTGGATCCAGCCACTCCTGAAATTCCTCTCAGATATACAGTTTTCTGAGACAATCTACTTTTCACAAGCTGGCTTTGAGTTGAGTTTCTGTCATTGAAAACAAGGTTCCCAGCTACTACACTGAGTGTCTCATCATATCATCACAGGCATTCCATTGACCTTGCTCTTATAACAAACATCAGCCAATACAGCTTGAAAGAAAAAACCACATCTCCCCTGGCTACAGTTCCAAAGCAAGAGAAAAGAGAAACATTTCACATTTGTTCCAGTTCATAAAACCTTTCAAGCTAACACCTAACATCTCCCCCACCCCATCCATTTTGTCACAGTAATTTAAAAAATAAAATAGAGAACAAAACTGTTTCTAAGCAACAAATTTTATACATAATGGGGGGGGGGATTAGAAGATTTAATCTTGTTAGAAACTATTTCCATTTCCTCCCAAAGTTGCTACCTGCGTGGAAACTCCACAGGAGGAGTAACAAAGGTTGAGCTATTTTCATTCTTCTCTGCTATGCTGGTAATAGATGCACCCTGGGAAGACTTGACAGTTGATATCCAGCCTGGACAGACTACTGAACTACTCTGGGGGGAAAGTAGCTGTTAAAAAACAGTAAGGCTTGGCCCTCCCTGGTGGCGCAGTGGGTTAAAGCACAGCACTGAGAAGCTGAAATCACTTCCGCATGAGTTCGATTCCCGCCTGCCCCGGAGGTGACCACTTGGCGCGGCAGACCTCTCCTGACCTGCCTGCTGCTCCCCTCAGCAGTGTACTTCGTCGATCTGCCTGTTCTGCTCCTCACTCTGTCTCCTCTCACTGCCCCTGCAGCTCTGGCCTGTACCCCAATTCTGTATGAATAAATAAGTAAATCTTTAAAAAAAAAACAGCAAGGCTTTGACTGTAGTTTTCTACTGCTGTTTACAAATGGTCACAACTGTAGCAACTTTAAACTATGTGTAAATATTTAATGGGGACAGACTCAGTTGGGAAGATAAAAACCATGTAGAGGTGGTAGATGGGAATGGACTTAATGGCCCATCTCAAAAGGGCCAATTCAACCACAGTTTTAAAAAAAAAAAAAAAAGCAAAGTTCCAGCAGGAGGTAAGTATCTGGGTTTTCACAAGGATGGAAGCCACGTCAGCTGAGGGGTATCCTTCACTGGAGCTCAGAGTCTCCTGCAAGCTCATTCAGCCACTGTCAAAGTCCAGTTCCCTGTGGCCATCAGCTGGGGCTGCTCTGAGCCCTTCAAGCTCAAATGCATCCCATGCTTCAACCCCCTCCACCTCCTGAGTCAGAGACAGAGAATTTCCCTCATGGCAAATCAGTAACACTCTGAATCTCCAATCTCTCCATCTCTGATGCACAGATCAAGATTGAAAGGGCTCTCTGTGAAGCCCTTTCTCAAGGTCAACCAAGCCATCAAACATAACCCTCTGGGGAGCAACACCCTTTGCCATCATCCTCCCGGCTTTCAGGGGGCACGCACATCAAGGAGTGGTGGACACTGGAGGCCATCCTCATTTCTGTCGACGGCACCTGCCCTGAACCCCAACAATTTAAATACTACATATATCCTCCAGAGAAACCCTGCCACCTGTATGTAAGAAGATATATGAGAACAGAGCAGTACCGTTCTACACAGCAGAAAATGGCATGAAGTCTAAATGCCCACCGGCAAGATAGATGAATAATACACTGAACAGTTAGCCACATGCTGAGCAATGACATTTCAGTCAAGAAGGGACAACACAGACAGGGCGCTCCCATGGGCTCCACCATCTCACCTAGGCACATCGTAGGCTAGACTATCTAGAGTTATAAAACTGTGCTCTGTGACCTGTGTACATGGTGAAATCACCTAAGGCTATGTATCTCAGTATTTATCTCTCTGTTGTTTAGCAGCACGTGATGATTTGGTGGAATACTACACAGCGGTGAAAACAACCCATAGCAATGTGTATGGGTGAATCCCACAAACATAGCAGACAAGACACATTGCAGAGGATGTGTGCAAGTGTGTGTGGTGAGATGCTATTTATATCATTTGCAAACATGTACATGCCTTTAGTTTATGATTATAGGTATGGAGAGTAAATGTAGGAACACATGCTAAATTCAGATGTTGAATTCCCTTGGGGAAGGAGAAAGAAATGTGACCTGAAAGGAGTATAGAGAAGCATCGATTGTGAATGTCATGTTTTACTTCTTCGGTTGGGTGGTGGGTGCACAGTGTTCATTAAAATATTCTCTGTCTCTCCTTGTGTGCCTGGAATATTTCATCATTTTCAAGATAGCAAGGTTTCATGAATCAATAAGAACAGAAAGCTGAAACTGAAACTGCAGAATTGCGTGATGCTCAGAAGCTGGGGTGACTCTGATACATAACGAGCTACTTGAATGAATTATGGCCCAGCACCAGCCAAGATTCGGGGATGGCTTTCATCTCGCTCCAGTTTGGGGCTTTAAAACATATCAGCTTTATGGACTCTAATGAAGAAACAATCACCAGATAGAAAAGCAGACATGGTTTATGCAGGCCTCCTCTTACCATAGAGAAGATCCTTGATTTAAGGGCGACATAAAGCATAATGGACTATAACTGGGGGATCAACGAGCACCCAGATATGTCAACAGCACAACTAGGAAATACTTTCTCCAAGAACCTCAGGGATGGCCCTCCCTGGTGGCGCAGCGGGTTAAAGCACTGCACTGAGAAGCTAAAGCCACTTCAGCAGAGTTCGATTCCCGCCTGCCCCAGAGGAGATCCACATGGCGCGGCAGACCTCTCCTGGCCCACCCGCTGCTCCCCTCAGCAGTGTACTTCGTAGATCTGCCTGTTATGCTCCCCGCTCTGTCTCTGGTGAAGCCTCTCGCCGCCCCTGAGTCTCTGGCCTGTACCCCAGTTCTGTATGCACAAATAAATAAATCTTTAAAAAAAAAGAACCTCAGGGATAACAGCAGCTGAGGCTGCTGTGACTTTAGGAAACCTGTTTGCAGGAGGATTCTGATCAGTTCCAGGTCATGCCTTCTTGAGCTGTGTGGCCTCAGTTGAGTTACTTAATTTCTCTGTGCCTCGGACTCTCCACACTAGGTGGGTGATGGTAGTCGCTGAGCCACATGGCGGCTGTGAGAACTGAAGGTCTTCCCCCAGTACAACACCCAGGCCAGTGCCTGGCAGGTAGCAGGCAGGTACTGTTACCTGTCTGAGCTGCTCTGTCAAATTCTGGTCTGAGAACAGGCTGAGGGCACCCAGGCCAGCACTATCTTCTCTGGTTCAGATGGCAGTTTCTCACTTCAAGCTGATATGGTCCAAGCCACACCATATTCCCTCTCTGAGCCTCAGTTTCCCCTGCAAAATGGAGGTCAGGATAACAGCAGGCAGGACTGTGAGCATTCAGTTGATTAATACAAGGAAAGTTGCACAAGGCTGCCCTAGGCCACTGCCTTGAGGAGGCCTTCTGCTACCCTCATTTCCCCAAGAAGAGACCCCTCAAAGGGCTGTGCTATTACGTGCTTGTTTAGGACTTTTGTTTGAATACACGTAGCACATGAGTACCTCAGGCTCCGAGCAGAGACCAGAACTCTTGGCCAGGTCAGGAAAGGCCAAGAGGGCTGAGCTGATGGGTATCACCCACAGAACTTCCAGATCAAACCAGACGGAGCTAGGACAGTCTCTCGGGGACCAGCATGGTGCTGATAACCTCTGAACCCAGAGCCTAGGGATGTTTAACGGTGAGCACCGCCATCCCCAGGGTACGGTGCCCTTCACACTTCCCATAGACTCTGACTACACCTCACCCCTAAATTGGGGCCCACCCATTAGCCACATGGGGCAGGCTTATGACCCTAAAACAGTGATTCTCAAGGAAGGTGATTTCCCCAGACACCGGGCAACAGTGAGGGACTGAGTCCCGCCAGACGGTGGGATTTGGGGGTGCTACAGAACATCCTCAGACACCAGACACGGGACAGCCCAAGGCACGGATATCGCCGCTGCTGGGGAGCCCAAAGCAAAAACGCAGTCTGAGTCCTCCCATGAAGTCTGACAGCACAGTCTGCGCCAGCAAACATGGCAGCTGCCAAGCTTGGGGGACCCACACCCCCCAGGGGAGCCTGGGGGCTCCTTAACAAGAGACAGGGGTCCCTGCACTGGGACAAAAGGAGGTAAAAGATATTGAATAATATTTAAAAAGCTGCTGACATGAACAATATGATCTTGCGTGTTTTTAGATGCATGTATTCTGGCTTTTGAATTCTTTTTTTCTTTCTGGAAAACCCTTCAAAAGTGTAAAGAAGCTACTTTGGAGAGAGATTATGTGGGGCAGGAGGGACGGGGAGAGGCTTTAACTTTTCATTTTGTGATCACTCTGTTGTTTGCATTTTTTTATCCCTCTGTGATATTCCTTGCACTTTCTGTTTAAATGTCAAAACAAGAAAAAATGATTTCTTGGGTTATCTCGAGCAGGGAGATCAGGGCCCTTTTTGGTTTCTTTCTAAGAATCCATTGGACCTGTGCCTTAAAAGGCTAGAAATGGTACATATGAAAATGGTGACGGTGCTGGACAGTGACATACTTACAGTGATGTGAGGGTACCGCGGGCGACAGGAGGGCCCCTCCGGACCCAGGATACGGTCCTGCAGCACAGGGTGCTCAGGCAGAATCACAGGGAAGTGAGGACAGGGCCCCACTGACTGTGGATACAATTCACCAGGGTCATTAGGGGCAGGCTGGCAGGTGGGGGCTGAGTCTGGGATGCAGGGAGGAGGTTGCTGACCTCAAAGACAGAGCTGGGGACCCACAGCCAAGGGGCACGGGGCCTCTAGAAACTGGAAACCCACCTGCTGGCTCAGGTCTGGCCACTGACCTGCAGAAGTTAGTGCTTGTGTGGCTTTAAGTCTCCCAAGCAACAGCAAAAGGAAACAGACACATGCAGACGCACTTCTATTATTTTTCTGCCGGCAGCTCCTCCCCCCAAACAGCCACCTGCTCCTCAAGGACCCCAGGACCAGGGGCTCCTGTTCTGTGTGGACACTGCCACAGGACCTGTCAGTGGCAGGCAGCTCGCTGCTGCAACCCCCACTAGCTACTGGGCATCTGAGTGGTCCAGGCGTGGCTCTGTCCCAGACCCTCCCAGCCTGCCAGGGGGCACAGAGACAGAGCTAGGTGCTGGCCAGGAGGTGCCGGAACCAGGCTGCCTGGGCTCGGAGGCCACTGCCTCTGCCCATCCTGACTGAGTGGCCGCGGGGGCTTAGCCGACCTCTCTGTGTTCCTCTTTCTGCATCTTCAAATGAGAAGCACGATAACACCCACCCGGAAGGCCGCGGGGAGAATGACGTAGGGATTGCAATGACCCCAACGAAAGGACCTTGTCACCATGAGGTATCTCAGTTTAGCACGGAGAAGAGCAAAGTCTCCTCCCCGGGCAGATCACAGAGAGTGCTGAGTGGAAAGCTGTGGCTGGACATAGCGCCCAAGGCCCCTGCCCTAGATGTCGATCTGCTCCAGAGTGGCATGGCTCCGTGCTGCCCAGTGGCCCACTTTCCCTCTGTGGGTTTTGGCCTGCCACCCTCTCTCCTGCTTGGCCACCTGCCACCTCGTGAGAGCTGAGCCCCTCGGGTTGTCCTCAGCCCACGTGGTAACTACGGCAGTGACCCCACCCCCTGGGCCAATCAGGTTGGTACTGATTCCACTGGCCCTGGCAGGGGCAGGGATGACCCAAGGGATGCTCACTCTTGAGACTTTCCCTGTTAGAGGATGGCAGTTTCTTTTTCCTCCCAACTGGGAGAACATGAAATGGGAGTGAGCAGCCTGGCACATTTTAGGAATGTCAGCTTGTGACATGTTTCCTTCCTCACTATATCCCTAACACCTAGGACATCCGGCACTGTGCAAGTGATGATATTAAACACAACTCTAATAAGGCTTCTCATTACAGAGGAGAGGAGAAGAAAAGAGGGGAGGGAGGCCTGAGTAGGGAGGGGAGAGCAAACAGCAAGTGACTAGTCAACACACCTGGATACAGCCACACCTGAATACCAATCTCGCTGAACATTTTACCTCATAGGCCAACAAATTATAGATCTACGCTCCAAGTACAGAAAAGGAAACATGTACCAGGACCTGGCAACATTGCTTATGACAGCAGAAATCCACCACAGCAGTCACATGAGTCGGGAACTGGCTGAATGAACGGTGGTCTGGCCACTTGCACAACACCATCAACAGGAAGAAGGCAGCACCTCTCTGTGGACTCATAAGGAACTCTCTCAAGGGTAAAAATTACGGTTTAGGGCCCTCCCTGGTGGTGCAGCAGGTTAGAGCACAGCACTGAGAAGCTAAAGCCACTTCCGCATGAGTTCGATTCCCGCCTGCCCCGGAGGTGACCACATGGCGTGGCAGACCTCTCCTGACCCGCCCGCTGCTCCCCTCAGCAGTGTACTTCGTCCATCTGCCTGTTCTGCTCCCCACTGTCTCTGCTGAAGACTCTCACTGGCCCTGCCCCTCTGGCCTGTACCCCAGCTCTGTATGCATAATTAAATCTTAAAAAAGACTACTGTTTAATAGAAGCACAGAACTCTGCCTGCTACTGGGGTGAGGGTGGGGTGCCTACATCAGCTCACTGGCTGTGGAGGTGGAGGGGGACGGGCACAATTTTCGTGCTGCTGCTTCACCCCAGTCTCTACCACAAAGCCAGGCACACAGGAGATTCTTGGCCGCTGCTGAACAGGAGGCCGAGCAGAGAGCCAGTGTCTGGGCACAGATGCTTAGGAGGAGACAAGATCGTAGCACCTGCTCTGGGAAGAGACAGCGGAGCAGGGAGTGGGGGTGGGAGGGGTGAGACCTAATTTTCAATACAAACCTGCTGGACTTTGCACACGGGCCTGCACGTCTATTCAGAAATAATTAAACAGGAAGACAAAATAGCACCTATTCTCAGAAGGAACAGGTGCCTGTCTCCCCTAGAAATCTGTGTCCCCCAGGGGACAGGGACTCAGTCCTCAGTCTCCCCTCTGAGTCCCTAGGGGAGGGCGGGTCCAGGAAAGCAAACCCCAGGCACAGGCACAAGTTCAAAACAGCCTCGGCTACCAAGTTACTCGGAGGTTTGGGAATTCCACTCTCCTCCCGCCCCCACCTGGCCTCAGTTTCCCTAGGTGCCAATGAGAGAATCAGTGATGTGGCCGACAAGCCCACCCTCCCTGCGGAGTCCTGGGAGGCCATGTCCAGGAGGAGGGGTGCTGGGTGTCCTTTGTGGGGCTCATCCACGCCTCCTGCGGTGGCTGGTGGCCAGGAGACACTCAGAGGCCCAATTACTGCCCTCTACATATCAGCTGCCCCCGCCCCTGGGAATTTATGCCCTGGATTTGGCCCTATCGATGCTTCATGATGGAGAGCGCCACTCATGGTGGTTCGTGTCTCCCGGGCTACATTATTCTTCCGCAGTGTCGCCCTGATTCTTCTCACCCGTGTTCCTTTATCAAAGACAGTGGAGAATCTCCCAGCGACGCCGGCACACATGGGCCCGTGAGGGGACACAAGACAAGCTGCGCTGGCTCTCGTTTTCTCACTTAATTTTCATGAGTTGGAAAGATCCTTCCGGAATATAATACATATTCAACATGTTGAAATAAATCCCCATTCTGACTGCGGAAGCTCAAAAACTTGGCTGGAATAGGATAAGGAGGTTTCGCCACTAAAATAGCACCTGCGTGGAGAAGACCGAATATGGATGAATCCAGAGTCACAGAACAGAACGATCTGGTGACGCTGCATTTTACAGAAGGGCTTGTGCGAGGGGCTGGGGCTGGCACGGGCCCTGGGCTCCTAACAGGGGCCCATTCAGCAAGCGGAAATGGCTCAAGGTCGTCTGAGGACACAGGTGCTGCCCAAAGTGGGGGCTCCCCTGCACATGGGGCTTCCCCTCTTCTTCCTGCACCTGGCCTCCACGCGGGCAGGTGCCCCATCACTGCGGAGAGACCAGCGCCCAGGGAGATGAAAAGGCCACATCGAAAGGGCCCCCTCAGAAGAGGGTGTAAAAGGAAGAGGGGGGCAAAAGAGTAGGAGAGGATGGCACTGCCACACATGAGGGCCCATTGTGTGCCCAGTGAGGCTCAGTGTTATCAGGAGGGGTCCCGGGCTCAAAGAAGTCAAGGCACTCAGCAGAGATTGCAGGGTGGTCTCAAGTGCAGTGCTGGGGCCCAGCTCTGACCTCCTCAGATATTCTGCAATTACGTCAAACTGGAGTCCCCAAGTTTGCAGTGGAGACCAGGGAACAGACAGCCATGGCACACAGGAAGGACACCAGCACTCCCACAAGAGGCTGCGAGAGGCCACGGAGCCACAGTGTTAGGGACCCTGGGAAAGAGGACACCCTTGAGCACCAGGTCGGCCAGGCCAGGAGGCAGGTTGGAGAAGCTTCCCTGTGGCAGGGTCTAGGCAGTCCTTGAGGGACAAGAGAAATCTGGAGGAGCCCAGGATGGAAGGGAGGAGGGACACAGCATATAGGGTAAGGAAAGCGGGGTAGGAGGGGGCAGAGCTGACCACAGCCCAGCAGGAGCCCAGCAAAGGCTGCTTAGAAGCTGGAGGCAGAAACAAGGCAGAGGAAGGAAGAGACTAAACAAGGACACCAAGATCTAGGCACACAGCACCACCTCCCCCATCAGGACGGATACCGAGATACCGAGAGCTTACTGAGCTTCGGGACCCTTCTCGGCACAGACCCAAGGAACACCAACAGCGAACACAGAGCACGGGCCTGACTGCCGCTGTCTCCGATATATGGGGCTGGAGAGAAGACAACTGTGGCTGCTCAGGCCATACTGGCCAACCACTGCCGGTGCCGGCTGCATGTTCAGATTGGACGTGAAGGCTCCAAGCAAATAAAGAAAAGGGGCCAGACTGAGCCCAGCCCAGCCTGTGTGATCCAAAGCCTGACCTTTCCCTTCCCAGAGTCTGGATTTTAATTCCGTGGGGAAACATGTTAACACTTCTGCAACCCCGTCCTCATCTGGACCCCAAGCCATGGCAAGATGACTGCACCATGCCCTGCCAGCCTGCCCTGCGGTCCACTCCCTCCCACACTAACATTGTTTATTTCCAAACACCCCGCTTTCTCCCAGGTTCTGGCTGGCCTCCTGGGGGATGCGGTGAGTGCCTCCCCATCAGAGGGGTGTGTCCTCATCCAGGAACTGCTGGGGGTCCTGCTGGGGTGCTTTCTCTCCCCTCTCCACCCCCAGGCCAATACACCAGGTTCATTGTGGCGATAATTCTTCAGTATTTCCTTACTGAGGCGAACTCCTAGCTCTCTAATTGAATTGTTGTCATGGAAATCACTTTCATTTGCTCTGAAAGGACTTAACTACCAGGCCCCCTGTTTTCTTACTTCTGCCTTTGATAATAATCAGCTCCCTCCTACCCCATCAAACTTCATTCCTGCCTCTTCCTTCCAGGAGCAGCCTGCCCCAAACCTGGAGGCCTCCTTGCTGCCCTCACCCTCACTGAGGTGTTGGGTAACAAAGGGCCCCCCTCAGTTGGCACCCCTCAGTTGGCACTCACATCTGCTGACCTGAGAAGATATTCTTGATTGACAGTTTTTACAATAAAAAATCAGTTCTTTCCCATCATTTAAAAATAAGAATTTCCTTCTCTGGATAGAAGGAGCACATTTTAATATAATAAAGGCCATATAGGACAAACCCACAGCCAATGTCATTCTCAATGGTAAAAAGCTGAAAGCCTTTCCCTTAGGTCAGGAACAAGACTTACTCTAACCTGTCTACTCTAACCACTGCTTTTCAATATAATACTGGAAGTTCTAGCCAGAGCAATAAGACAAGAAAAATGCATACAAGGAATACAAATAGGAAATGAAAAAGTAAAACTAACACCATTTGCAGATAATATGATAATATACATACAGAACCCCCAAAAATTCTGCAGAAAAACTTATCAAATAATAAACCAGTTTAGTAAACTAACAGGATACAAAATCAACACACAATAATCAAAAGCCTTCCTATACACAATCACTCTGAATAAGAAGAAATCAAAGAAACCATTCCCTTCATAATTGAAACAAAAAAAAATCAAATACTTGGAAATAAACCTAACAAAAGAGGTGAAGGAACGCTACAAAGAAAATTATAAAACATTGTTCAAAGAAATAGAAGAAGACACAAAGAAAGGGAAAGAGATCCTTTGCTCGTGGATTGGAAGAACTAACATCATTAAAATGGCCATCCTACCAAAAGCAATGTATAAATTCAATTTATTCCTATTAAAATTTCAATAACAGGGCCCTCCCTGGTGGCACAGCGGTTTAAAGCACAGCACTAAAAAGCTTAAGCTACTTCCTCATGAGTTCGATTCCCGCCTGCCTCAGAGGAGATCCACATGGCTTGGCAGACCTCTCCTGACCCGCCCCCTGCCACCCTCAGCAGTGTACTTCGTTGATTTGCCTGTTCTGCTCCCGGCTCTGTCTCTAGTGAATCCTCTCACCCTCCGCATCTCTGGCCTGTACCCCAGTTCTGTACGAATAAATAAATAAATCTTTGAAAAAAAATTTCAACAACATTTTCAAAGAAATAGAAAAAATACTGATGTAATTCATATGGAGCCACAAAAAAAATCCTTGTATAGCCAAGGCTCTCTGAATAAGAAAGAAGGGACTGAAGGTATCACACACTCCCAGACTTCAAACTATACTAGAAATCCATAATAATTAAAATTGCATGGTACTGGAGCAAGACCAAGCATACAGACCAACAGAATTGACTAGAAAACCCAGAAATAAACCCACAGCTTTATGGACAGCTAATCTTTGACAAAGGAGCAAAGACAATCCAGTGGAACAAGGGAAGTCTGACCAACAAATGGTGCTGGGAAAGCTGGGCTGCTACATGCAAAATAATGAAGCTAGATCACTACCTCACACCATACACAAAAACCAACTCAAAGTAGATTAAAGACCTAGACATAAGACCTGAAACCATAAAATATATAGAAGAAAATACTGGTGAAACACTGCATAACATACACCTCAGTAACATCTTTAAAGACACATCACCCAAAGCAAGGATAAAAGAAAGGATAAACAGCTGGGACTATATCGAACTGAAGAACTTCTGTACAGCAAAAGAGACATTACATAAAACAAACAGACAGCCCACTGACTGGGAGAAAATTTTCACACATAATATGAATGATAAAGGACTGATCACAAAGCCATACATACAAAGAGCTGATGAAGCTCAACAAATATAAAGTGAACAACCCCATCAAAAAATGGGCAGAATATCTACAGACACTTCTTCAAAGAGGAAAGGCCGATGGCCAACAGGCATATGGAAAAACATTCATCATCATTTGTATTAAGGGAGATGCATTTCAAAACCACAATGAGATACCATCTCACACCGGTGAGACGGTGAGAATGGCCCATATTCTCTCATAGCTGGAGTTTAATTGGGGGGAAAATTAAATTAAATACATACATACATATATATATATAATTGTAATGAAGTAAAGAAAGAACATCAACTAACAACTATAAACCAGAGACATTCTATGGGGAAGAAGAGGTGAACAAGATCAAAACTGGGGTGGGAAGAGCAAATGGGACTATGGTGACGGCACAGGGATGAAGTGGTGGTGGGAAGTCCACAGGGATTACAACTGAGATGAAAAAATGTACAAAATGAAGAACAATGTAAAATACACATTTATTTTTTTAAAAAAAAGAGTTCATTGACAAAAGGAAAAAAAAATAATAATAATCAACCAGGGCCTCTCTGATAGTGCAGTGGGTTTAAGCTTAGCACTATGAAGCTATCGGCAGCCACTGCAGCACAAGTTTGATCCCTGGCAGGGAGGTGACCCACATGGTGTGGCAGACCTCTCCTGATCCACCCACTGCTCCCCTCAGCAGTATTTCAGCGGGTCTGTCTGTTCTGTTCCCCACTCTGTCTCTGGTGAATCCTCTTACCTTCTCCCCACACATCTGCCTGTACCTCAGTTGTTATATACAAATAAATAAGTCTTTCTTAAAAAAGTCAACTAGTAAAGTAACAGGATTCAAAATCAACACACAAAAATCAGTAGTCTTCCTGTATACAAACAACCAATCTGAAGAAGAAATCAAAGAAACTATCCCCTTTATAATTGAAACAAAATAGATCAAATACTTAGAAATAAACCTAACCAAAGAGGTGAAAGAGCTCTACAAAGAAAATTACAAAGCACTGTTAAAAGAAATAGAAAAGCACCCCTTGCTCATGGATTGGAAGAATTACCACTATTAAAATGGCTATCCTATCAAAAGCAATTTATAGATTCAATGCTATTCCAATAAAAATTTCCATGACATTCTTCAAAGAAATAGAACAAATATTGATGAAACTCATATGAAGCTAAAAAAAAAACCTCTAATAGCCAAAGCTCTCCTGAATATACTATTCAGGATCGAGGTATCACACTCCCAGACTTCAAACTATACTACAGAACCATAATAATCAAAACTTCATGACACTGGAACAAGAACAAACACACAGGCCAATGGAATTAAATAGAAAACCCCAGAAATAAACTCACAGCTTTATGGACAACTAATCTTTGACAAAGGAGCAAAGAATATGCATGGAACAAAGAAAGTTTGTTCAATAAATGGTTCTGGGAAAATTGGACTGCTACATGCAAAAAAATGAAGCTAAATTTCTACCTTGCACCATACACAAAAAACAACTCAAATGGGTTAAAGAACTAAACATAAGACCTGAAACCATAAAATATATAGAAGAAAATATTGGCAAAACACTACATGACATATACCTCATGTAACACCTTTAAAGGTACTTCACCCAAAGCAAAAGATGGTAAAAGAAAGGATAAACAGCTGGGACTGTATCAAATTGAAGAGCTTCTGTACAGCAAAAGAGACATTAACCAAAACAAATAGACACCCCACTGATTGGGAGAAAATTTTGCACACAATACTAATGATAAAGGACTGATCAGAAAGATCTACAAAGAGCTGACAAAATGCAACAAAAACAAAGTGAATAACCCTTTCAAAAAATGGGCAGAAGAGCTAAAAATATACTTCTCCAAAGGGGACATGCAAACAGCCAACAGGCTGTTGAAAAATGTTCAACATCACTTGTAATCAAAGAAATGCAAATCAAAACCACAAAGAGACACCATCTCACACAAGTGAGAATGGCATATATTAAAAAAAACTAGCAACAACAGTTGGCAAGTATGTGGAGAAAAAAGAACTCTCCTACACTGCTGGTGGGAGTGCAAACTGGTACAACCACTATGGAAAGCTGTGTGAAGGTTTCTCAAACTGCTAAAAATGGTGTTCCTTATGATCCAGCGATTCCACCCCTAGGTATCTACCCAAAGGATACAAAAACACTGATTCAAAAAGACACCTGCTCCCCTATGTTTACTACACAATGAGTAAGCTATGGAAGCAACCCAAGTGCCCAAAAATAGATGACTGGATCAAGAAGATGTGGTACATATACCACAACAGAGTATTACACAGCAATCAAAAAAGATAAACTCATGCCATTTGCAGCAACATGATTGGAGCTGGAAGGGAGCATGCTTAGTGAAATAAGACAGAAAGAAAAAGAAAAATATCAGATGATTTCACTTATAGGAGGAACATAAGGGATGGGGCAGGGGGAGGGGAAAGTAACTGTAATAAAGTAAAAACCAAATAATGAAAATAAGAATTTCCATAAAAGTATGGATTTCTTGATTGTGTAGCATAGGCTCAACAGACTTCTCCCTCTGTAAATGTCCAGATGTTAAATATTTTCTACCTTGCAGAACCAACAGTCTCTGTTGAGCTACATAACTGCTAGTCAAATGTGATGGCAACTATAGTCAACACACAAGCAGATATGGCTGTTGTTTATCGAAACAGATAAATTTTGACAGATGAGCTACTATTTGCCACCCCTACTCCAGAAGCAGAAAGTCAGAGACCAGTCCTTTCTCAACCCTTCCACTCCAGAGCTGTGGTGAAAGCTGGGGGCCAAGTCAGATTCCAGAGGCTTCCATAGGAAGCAGGGAAAGGCAGGTGAGTTGCAAGATAGCTGGGAGTGGTGGGGAGTAGGGTAATCAGCAAAAAAGGTCCAGATGACTTCCTGCTGAGAATATTGACCCAATATGGACAGATGTGACTTTTCTAGAGATGCCAATACTTTTTGCGAAACCTCTATTTTTTAAAGGTAGCGAGGAATCCAATTTTTTACCAACAAAAAAAAATACTGTTTACAGTCATAAAAAATGACCACAACCTATGTGTCTCAAGACAACAGGAATTTCTGTTCTCGATTCTGGAGGCTGGAGTCCAAGATGAAGATGTCGGCAAGGCTGAGTGCCCTCGGAGCGTTCCAGGGAGGCCTATCCATGCCTTTGTCTTCCTCCCTAGAGTCACTCCCCTCACTGACTCCACCTTCACCTGCCATCTCCTGTGGTCTCCTCTCAGACACACACAGGAACAAGCCACCACCCAAAAATCTGCTTTGCAACCCAACTGCATCCACACAAGCCCTATTTCCAAATAGCGCCACATTCGCAGCTAACCCGCAACATCCACAAAGCCAGTTCACAGCCCAGTTTGCAGCTTTATATTAAGTCTAATGCATCAATCCATTTATCCCAAACCACATCTGAACTGACTGCCAGAAAAGTCCCACCCTGCCTCTGGGCCCCCACTGGCCCCCACCTGACCCTCCCCCTGTGGGTCCTCTGCTCCTCTGAAACATCAGGCTGCCTTCCAGATGAGACTTCTTCCTGGCCCTGACAGTTATGAGGCTCTGCTGGCAGGGGAGATGCCAGCACTTCTGTTTACTTGACTGACAGCAGTGCCCAGGGTCAGGTCAAGGCCAAGGCCAGCCCTGCTTAAGAGACTGGCAGCTCCCCAAGGCAGGAGGGCTTCACACCCATGCAAACACTCTCTCAAGGCTCCCACTGAGAATGAGCATCTCATTCCCAATCCCAGCCAGCCGGTGGCCTTGGCTCCCCAAATAGCCCCAGAGCCGCTCAGACACCAGCACAGCACAGCCAGCTCATCAGACCGCAGCTCTGATCTTTGGAATGGAGTCTGGATGGACAGTTCATTCCACCTGATGGTTCTGTTCTAATTAGCCAAATGTCCAAAATGACTGTATGCAGTTCCGGCCACAGGGAACAACCCACAGCCTGATCCAAACCACTGAAAAATGTCAAAAAAACATACCTCAGCGGTGACAGCTGTGCTACCAGCTGGCATCGTCTGACCCCAGCGAGGTCAGGACAGAAGCCAGGCTCTCACGGTTCTCAGACCAGGGATTGGTCTGTTTTTCTTTGTTTTTTATTCAAGCGTCCAGCAGCTGCAAACTATGCCTTCAAATAAAAGAATGAGTATATAAAAGTCAACACCAGCACCGATTCCTCACTTTATTTCCGATGCATTCATAGCCAGACCCCCTGGATACGGACAGAACAGTTCAGCTTCACATTAATATTTGCCTTTGAAAGAATTTCCTAGCCAAAGGTTTCCAAGGATGCAACATGACAGAATTCCAATCCTTCACAAAGTTAGGAAGGCACACCACAGTTACCTTACCAATGCAGAGTCCAGTTGACCATTGGTTCAACTCCTACTCATCCCTCAAAACCCACATCACAGTAACCTTTCATCTGGGAAACTTGACCCAAGCTCTCCAGGCAAAGAACGTCTTAATAATCTGGAGATTCCTCCTGCCTAAAGTCACATCACATTACTCGCTTACCCCTTTCATTTCTCCTGGAAAGCATGTCCCTGATGAGAGTGAGGAATTCAGTTTACCTCAGAGGAAGCTGCCATTATCATTAGGCCTGTGTAGCCCAAAACGAGTTTGCTAAGCATTTCCTGGAAGAATGAGCCTGGGCAAAATGCTGTATAGTCCTTAAGGGAAAATACAGGGATGAGGAAAACGTAAGCTCTCAAACTAAGGAAGCAAGACTTATACTCTGCCAAGAGCTAGTAGAACATAATTAAATAGGCTGAATCCACAAACAAATGCCATGAACAGAGCACATGGAAAGGGTGAGCTATGCAAGCTGGGCAAGCTGGGCTCAGATAAGGGGAGCAGGTGCTGCTAAAACCCCAGTGGCCTCATGAGGTGTGGGCCAGGCTTATCAGGGATGTGGACACAAGCTGAGAGTGTGGCGTGCTGAGGCGTGGGGGGCCCTAGGGCTTCCACTGTGTGACTTATAACAAGATGTTGGACTTTTCTACTAAGAAAATATATGTTGATTTGGCCTGTGTCCCTGTTCCTCCCAGAGTCCCTTGGAATTCCTGAGTGATGGGTGCAAAGGTGGCGGGAGAGTCCCTCGTGGTCCGGGGCAAGCCCCTTTGGCCATACCTGAGGTGACGTGGATGAGGTGATTTGGGGAAAACCCCTTTGTGACACAAGCTGGGGAGTGGTTGCCATGGAACCACCCCTGTGATTAAGTCTCACTTGGCAATTAGGGCTCCCACCCACCATCCCAGGAGGCAAGGAGGCTGGAGGTAAAATGAATCACCCATGGCCACGGCTCCAGGAATCCCACGTGTGTAGTGAGGACACCATAGAGATCCAGAAGGAAGCTGTTTGGGGAGCTCCCAGCTTGGTGGGAAAACAAGTGGGGGTGCCAGGAGGGTACCCCAGGCCCGCTCCACACTCCTTGCCCCCTGCATTTCCTCCCCTAGATCTTCCTGAGCAATAACCTTTTACAATCCACTGTAATCTAGGAAGTACACTCTTCCAGAGCTGCGTGAGCCACTGTAATAACAGATCACACCTAAGGAGAGGTTGGGGGGAGGGGGCGGGGGGGTCCTCTGTTTACAGACACACAGGTGACAACCTGGGCTAGGCTCAACCAGAACTGACTCAAATGCAGGATGCCCAGCTGAGAATTCCTGGTGGGAGAGGCCCCACCCGCTGGGCATCAGACATCCAGGAGACAGGTGAGAGTCAAGAAAGACTCACTTTCAGCATCCTGCAAGGACCATCCCAGTCCTCAAGCAATTAAGCTGGACAAAGTAATGCCGGTTTGCAAAGAGCAACGCTATGCTGTGAATCCCCACTGTGCCCTGCCTGTGGCGAGAAAGCTGGCTTCCTCACATGAACCTCAGCACTGCCGGCCTGGGCAGCGCAGAGATCTAAATGTGCCACGAGATAGCACGTCGCCCCCACAGGACTGGTAAAAATTGCAGTCTGCAGTCCGTGTTGGCAAGGACGCAAAGCAACCAGACCCCTCCACGCTGCAATGGGGGTGGAAAACCGTACGCCATCTGAGGGGACGGTGCCTGAGCTGTCACTCCGACTCGACACCTGGGGCTCACACACGTGTGTCAGGACACACATAGAACCGACCACAGCAGCCTGGCTCACTGGGGCAAAGAGCAGCTGCCAGCCAAGAGCAGAGGCTAATCCCCAACTGCCAGAGGGCCGGCTGGCACTCAGATAAAAGGAGGGATACAGGAGAACACGCAGCATGAGACCTCCTGTCCACACGCTCACAAGGTCCCATCGTCAGGGACACAGGAGAGCAAAGGAGTGACAAAAATCAGGGGGAGAGGTCTTTTCAGAGGGGAGAGGGTATGAGATTGGGGAGGAGATACAGATGGGCTTGAAAGCCAACCCAGCACTGATCATCCAGACCCAGCACTGATCATCCAGACCCAAACCTCTTTCAGGAGTGAGAACAGGTGTTACGAAGAACTCTCCCAAGACAGCCAGAGGGAGCTGGGGCTGTCCCCAGAAATGAAGATGTCGGGAGTCAACGTTCTCTGCAGCTCTGTTTTCTGAGCCTTCAGTTACAGGGTCAACCTGCGGTCCAGAACTGTTCCCCACAGCAGCTCTTTTAAGAGGGAGTGACAACATTCACGTCGCCCTTATTCCGGCGCGCTGTTAGAACTCTTTTTTTGGTAGCTGTTGGTGTTTCTCGCTCACTGGGTCTGGTTTATAAATCTCATCACAGGTGCACAGTAACGAGAAACAGTGTGGAGAGAACTTCGCGCTCCCCTGGGTGGCAGGCAGGTAACCCCAGGATAAGGTGGGCCACCGTGCCGTCACCTCACGACTGTCACCACATCACCCCGAGGAAGTGTGTGCGCAGTCATGGTGTACTTGTATTTTTATGTATCCAGCCCTGAACATGTATGCCTGATATACAGAAACTCACATGGACCGCCAGAATGTTCCAGAATGTCCTGTGGCAGAGAGCGGCTGCTGGATGAGTTTGCAAGCAGCCCTCTGGACCCTCGTCATCTGGCTGCATCTGAGTAAGAGTGACAGATGGGTACTCCCGCCCAGAACGCTCTGTACATGGAAAGGCAACAGCTGCAGCAGGGTGACCTGGCCGTGAGGCCCCGCACTGGCTGGCCCTTAATGTGGGGGAGGGGTTCTTCCTGCCACTGGGTCACTTCTTGAGGCTCCGACTCACTTCTCCCTCCGCCTTCAGTTCCCCCATCGCCATGGAGACGACTGTGAATCAGCTATCATAAATAAAAATAATCCTCAGCACCCGCCCGCGCCACATGCCACTTGGGCGTGGTGCCGACACCATTTTATTATTTCTGCTCCGAGAACTCACGGGAGCTCGAGTAGCAGGACACACCTCCAAGGAGTGGGTGCTCCTGGCGCCCCCTGAGCCGCAGCCTGCGGGCCAGGCCTGCCTCTCTCCTATCTTCATGGCAAAGGGAGGCCTTCCCCTCAGAGGAAACCCCACAGCGGGCTGGGGGTTCCTGCCCCCTGGGGTGGTCTCTGTGAAGACCACGCCTCATGTCTCCACGCTACCCCCCAGAACTGTCTAAGGAGACACCCCGCCATACCAGGCCATCCTGGCTCTACATGCAAAACCCTCCAGCCCCATGACAGGGCTTGGCCACAGGGTTTTCAGGACCAGGGACCCCACCAAGTCACTCCCCCTTGACTTCCTGCACAGCATCCCCCAGGAGAGGAGGGTCAGCGAGTCTCACCGTGGGCTCCTGGCCCTGGCCCCAGGACATGCGGGCCTCCAGCAGGGCCCGCCTCTGTTTTGAAGTCCGAACGCTGTGAGGCCAGCAACGCTGGCTTTTGCTTTGGGAATGGTGATGGAGACTGCTTTGGACTTGCTAAGTAAAATCAGGGCATCCATTTCAAATTGCATGTTAAGAACTAGCCCAGGAATACTCCAGATGTGGCACCCTCCCCAAAAAAAAAATCATGAAGGTACATCAAAGCTCGAAGCTCAGGAAACACGGCCCCCTCTTGTCCCCTCTGCCCCACTCCATCTATTCACTGCACACGCAGTAGGCTTGCAGGTCAAGACCATGAAAAATAGAGAAAGGCCACGCCGACAATCTACACGCAGAGGGCCAGCCCGGCCGAGGAAAGATGATGCCATGTCCAGGACTGACCAATGTTTGAAACTTCATACACGGCCGATGAACTCTGGGCGCTGCCATCAGCCACGGCTCAGGGAGGGCGGCCCCTCGGCACCCACAGCCCAGGACACTGGGAAGGTCGCAAGTGACCTCCCCAAGACGCTGTGCCCATTGCTCAGAATAGCAAGGCCGGTGCACGCACTCCTACCGCAGGACACATTTCCATAAAACACACGGTGAGAGCAGCTGTTTCTCGGTCGCCACACCATGACCGCGTCTGTGGAGGGCTGCAGCAAGCCCTGTCCAGGAAACAGGGGGCCTACAGACACCTGAGTAAGGAGTCTGTGCCCACACCGCCCCCTCCCAGCATGACCACCCAAGCCTGGAAACTTAGAAGGTGACTTGGAGATGCCAAACTGACTTCCTAAAAGTTGTAATAACCACTACCAGGATGGGGGCAGAAAATAGAAACAACTTACATTGCCGGCAGGGGTGTCAACAGACAATCCTTCCAAAAATTGATTTGGCAACACAGGTGAGACGATGGAAAAACATTCACCCTGTCATCCCAGGAATTATATTGCTAAGAACTTATAAGGAACAGTTATATGCAAGGAAATTCATGTTAGTAAAAAATCAACAAACACCTAACTGCTCAAAAACAGGGGATGGTACATTTTAAGAGGTTTGTCCTTTTGAACAAAATGGGAGGGCATTGGAATATTATGCAGGCTTCAAAAATGATGTCTGAGGAGTAATGGAAGGCGCAAAAATCACCTATAAGATGCAAAAAAAAAAAAATCATGATGTAGGGCCCTCCCTGGTGGCCCAGCGGGTTAAAGCACAGCACTGAGAAGCCAGAGCCACTTCCGCATGAGTTCGATTCCCGCCTGCCCCGGAGGAGACCACATGGCGCGGCAGACCTCTCCTGACCTGCCCACTGCTCCCCTCAGCAGTGTACTTCATCGATCTGCCTGTTCTGCTCCCCACTCTGTCTCTGGTGAAGCCTCTCGCTGCCCCTGAGCCTCTGGCCTGTACCCCAGTCCTGTATGCACAAATAAATAAATCTTTAAAAAAAAAATCATGATGTAAACCTTTACATTTAGAGTAGTCGGGAGGAAGTGCCAGTGGGAGTGTGTTCACATCCTGTTAGCACAATGTACAAAGGCTAGGGGAAATAAATTAATGGGACTTTTCCTGGATGGTTTTTATATTTTTCTGTACTCTTTACATTTTTTAAGATTTATTTATGCATACAAGAACAGGGGTACAGGCAGTAGTGCTGGGGTGGGAGGGAGGAGGTAAAAGGATTCACCAGAGACAGAGGTAGAAAGACTGAAATACACTGCCGCAGGGAGAAGTGGGTGAGGTGGGAGAGGTCTGCTGTACCAGATGGGTCACCTCCCTGACCAGGGATCGAACTTGTGCTACAGCGGCTGTGGACAGCTTCACAGTGCTGCGCTTTAACCCACTACACCACCAGGGAGGGCCTTGTACTCTTCACATTTTTATTATTCCCACTGAAATCCAGTTGGAAGTATGCACTTTAAAAATTTTCAGAAGGATGAATAATTCAGCCTTTAACATTCCTTGCCTTTGTTTTCTGGGGGCGGACGGCAATAGTTGATAAACTTAGTAAACAGTAAAGCACAGCAGTAATCATTGAAAAGCTCCACTGGCAAAGTGGTGTGGCTTCCAGCACATCGGGATCCAGTAGAGGACATTGTCCTTTGCTCAGGCCAAGTTGCAGGGGACTGGCCACTCGCTGAGCTCCCCCTTTTCAGGCCCCATAGCAAAGCCTCACAAAAAGTACAGTGCTGGCCTCCCAGCCCCACCCCACTGCAGCTGGGACCCAAGGGCAGCAGGGAAAGAAGCTCCCTGGGGTCAGAGCGGTGTTTCCATCTGTCCATCACTCCCACAAAGGCTTAGGGAGACCTGCCATGCTGGACACACTGCCACACCCAGGCCAGAAGCAGCCCACTCCACTCCAAGACCTGAGCAAAAATAAGGAGAACACATGGGCCATCCTGGCAGGAGGCCCCAGCTGGACCACACAGGGGCAAGGTGGCGCGAGAGCTCTGGACATGCAGAAACAGGATGAGCAGGGAGGTTGGAAGCTTCTGACTGGGGAGTGGCCCCATAGGACAGGCCAGAGGGCAGGGAGACAAACACCTGCTCACAAGGGAACAGGGGCATCTCCAAGGAGCAAGTGACATCTGCAATCCCATAAGTCACCCCGAAAGCCTACGAGGGTCAGGCTGAACTGGGAGGATGGGTGAAGGTTGTGTCTGCGGAGAGACCCTCAGCAGCCCCCCCCCCCATTTTCACCCCCTTGTGTGCTGGCATCTGGAGGACAGATGACCACACCTGTGGGTGAGGTGTACAAAGCATGGGTACCTGGGTCTCACACAGGGTCTTAGAGTCGCCCGTGCTCTAATGCACAGCCTTCCACCCTCCTTGGCCACTCAGCTGAGCTCCAGCACCGACAGACAGACTTGGGCTAACAAGGACTATGGCACGCCAGAATCCACCACTTGTTCTCCAGCAGCCTTTCCACAATAGCCAAAGCACCCTGGTTACTTGCTGGGTGCGTGACCACCCTGAATAAAACTACATTTCCCAGGCTCCTTTGCAGCTGAGCGAGGCCTTATAAGGTGCTGTCTCACTGTCTCTAGGCCCATCTGTTCGCTGAGAGAAGTGGAGCTGTCTCATAATGGCCTCTGGGCCCACCTGTTGCAAACACGCTGTGCACACAGGCTACCCAGCAACCCCTCTGCAAGGGCAGGTCCCCACTTTCTGCCTGGAGAGGCCAGCCAGCCATTCTACACAGTGCAGAACCACAAGGACAGGGAGCTGGGCAAACAGGGAGAAACCCTTGGTGTCCAGCACCCATGGGTCAGAGACCCATCCAGGGCATCTCAAGAAAACCTCCCGGGGGTCCTGCAACTACCTTCACAGCGATCCCCTCAGGACTGGGCCCAGATGACCATCTGTAGAGCTGTAGATAACCAGCTCTACAGATTTGACTTGGCTTCTGCCTCCTTCCCAATTTCCTCTTCCTGGTCCAGTTCCTATTAATCTGTTCCCAAAGTAAATTAAAGCCACTCAAGTCCTTATATCAGGATCTGCTTTTCTTTGGTGAGGGGGAATGGGAGAGAAAACTAAGCACTGGCAATGGGACAAGCAACAGCTTCCACGGGCCCATCTCTGGGCAAAGACAGAGTTTCCCCATGCCTGGAATGTGAGAAGGACTCGGACCAGGGAGAGAGACAGCCGCAGTGATGGCACAGAGGACTCGGCTTACGGGGGTGCAGAGCAGGGCTGTTGTGCTGTCTCTGGACCTTTATTTATGCCTTTTTCTATGAGAAAGACATTGCTACCCAGCTTCAGCTGCTGTTATTTAAGGCTTCCGGTTACCTGAGGCCAAACCCCAACGTCCCTAACATGCAGCCTGCACCATCCATCACGCCAGGCGATCTGAGCGCCCTGGGGAAATTTAAGGTGACAGGGCAATCCCCGACACCCGGATCTCTCATTTTGTTTAAACAAGGAGAAAGTTCTAATTCATCTTGGGTCAGAACACTGTCTATCCTCTCCCAGCCTCCCCTGACAAGGGATTGCGTGAGAATCCTCCGGACACGGGTAAGGAGCTAATTACCACGTTCCAGTCCCCACAGCTCCCAAGGCCTCTCATCTTCAAGAAAAATGTCATTTACACGGGGTCTCTGCCAGGGAGTCAGGAAGGCTGCCTGCCTCCCTCCACACAGGCCCTCATTTGTCACCCCACTTTCTACAGGCAAGAAATCATTATTTTTCCTGGCACTGCTGGAGGAAGATGAAGGGGCAAGGAGCCCCTTCGGCTACAGGAATCCCTTCCACAGTTGGGGCGCTCGCCCCAGCAACCACCAAGGTCACAGCTCAGGGGAAGAAGCAAGCACAGGGGCCCCGGGCCTGGCCTTCCCCACAGGAAGTACAGCTACCTCAGGAGTATGGTGGGGCCCAGGGTCCTGCACAGCCTGGCACTACTGAGGCAGGGAGACACAGCAGCCCCGCCAAGAACCAGGGAAGTGGTGTCAGCGGGTACAGGCTGCCTCACTGGTGAGCGCAGTACAGTCTTCTGCGCAGTTGCTAAGGGCAAAAACTGGCAGTATGGGGAGAAAAACGTGGTGCTGGAGGCACTGAAAGGAATGCTGATCCTGGCTCCGGCTGCTGTGTGACTCTTGGGAAACTCTTGCCCTCTCTGAGCATCATGTTCCTGGCTTTTGTCACCTTTGTTTTATTTGTTTATTGAATCAAAACAGTTACAGTGTTCAAACTTCAAAAGGTGCAAGATTCTAGAGTAAAATATCTCCCCTGCACTGTGGCAGTCACTCCAATCTCCACAGGGTACTATCTTATGCATATAAAAGCACACACATCTTGACTCCTTTTTAAATGTAAATCGTTGCACACTGCACCTCTGCTCTTCACCTTGTTCTGGAGATGTCTTATGGTTACAGCCCATTTATATTTTCAATCTCTTTTAAGACTGCATCTGTCTACTGTAGCATGCACCAAAATTATTTAGCCTGCCCCCATTTGGGTTGTCTCCAGCCTCTTGCTACCACAGGATCACAGGGGATAACCTTACGCCTACGTTAATTTGTACCTGCAGGCGCTCTATGGATGCTGTGTTCCCAGAAGTACAGCCAAGGGAGCAAAGAGTAAGTGCATTTATAATTTGGAAAGACAATGTCAAATTATCCACCAGAGAAAGTGTGCCAGCGCCACACTCACTGGGCATAAAAACTACATCTCAGGCCCTCCCTGGTGGCGCAACGGGTTAGGACGCAGCACTGCAAGCTGGCAGCAGCCACATCAGTGCAAGTTCGATCCCCACCCTGGAGGTGACCACATGGCGCGGCAGACCTCTCCTGACCCGCCCACTGCTCCTCTCAGCAGCGTACTTCGTCGATCTGCCTGCTCTGCTCCCCACTCTGTCTCTGGTGAATCCTCTCACCACCTCTGCACCTCTGGCTTGTACCCCAGTTCTGTATGAATAAATAAATGAATTTAAAAAAAACTATATCTCAATTCCCCATTTATGATGCTGGTAGATTCTAAGGTATCCCTGAGCCCACAGGTCAGAGGATAATGTTGTCTCGACTTGGCACATTTGGGGCAGAGACCATAAAAGGAAGACCCATATATGCCTCACACATACCACTTAAATTGAGACTGAATGAAAAACTAACAGACTTTTCTTTTTAAACACTATTTCTGGCTTCTCTTTAAAAATCATTTCTGTTAACTCTAAACTCAGCTTTTGCAGGGCAGTAAGTTGCCATGACTGATTGCAGCCGACCTCCATGTTCAATGCGCCAAAGTCCATACCACTCCCTACTGCTCCCTGATGCAAGTTTCGTTACTGTTTGTCATCCCACCTGCAATGTTATTTCCTTAGAGTGAAGAAATAGTTCCTTTACCACATATCTACCAGGAATATGAGCAAAGGAGAAAGATGCTATAGAGGGAAGCAGCCAATTCCAGTTTCCCGTCTCCCCTTCCTTCTGGAAGTAGAATCTCCCAAGTTTGCGGCATAATGCTACCTCCAACCCTCCCCAGCCTGCCGTGCCACCAGCCATGCACATGAGGCTCAGTGCCAAGCTCCGGGACATGTGCTAAAATGATGTGTGCAGCTTTAAGGTCACGTCCTTTGAAAAGGAAATTTCCCCCCTTGACTTCCTGTCTTTTCTGTTTCTAATATGAGATGTGCCATGGGGGTAAGACAACCTCGACAATGACATTCAGATCTCATCCTAGGAAGTCAGGGCAGAATGAAGAGGCAGAAGACCCCAATCCGAGGATGACCTTAGAAACCAGAGCAAAGGCAAATGAGGACTTTCTGTCCCCACTAGTAGGAAGGAGCAGTCCCCAGCTTGTGAGCATCACTGGACTTTGAGGGCCCCATGATTCAGTGGCTGTCCCTGTACACAGGATGGAGAGAAGGTCTCCTTCTTTAAAGGTGGGGAACAGTCCCAGGTGTTGGGTACAAATCCCCACACCCCCGCAGAGTAGGCACCACCTGGCCCGCCCCTGCAGGCTCCGAGCTGTGAGTGGCTCTTGCTGGGCAGTCTGCCCCAAAGCGCCACCTGACATGACAGCTTCAAGTTCAATGTTCTCACTTCAAAACAGTCAGAAAAAGGTGAATCGTTGGATGATTCATGTTGAGACGACTGATGAGCGATCACAAGGAAGCTTCATTCACCCTAAACCTAAAATAGCTTAAGACATGAGATACATTTCCAAGAAGTCATAGAAACACCGGACGAAAGCTAGCGATTTCTGCATCTGTAGAGTGGAGATGGCCTAACCCCAAGCCTGACCTTCAGTCCCAACTGAGCCAAAACAAAAAAAAAATCCCCAAACAACATGCTGTCAGATGCAGTGGTCTGTGGACAGGCTGGTCAGGCAGCTGGACTTCCTCATATCCCAGGCCCTTCTGTGTCACTGGAACTTTTGTCAGGTGCAAGTTACTCCGAAAATTATGTTACATATTTAAATGCTGTTAAAATAAATTGCCTCTAAAATGACATGAGTTCCAGGCCCTCCCTGGTGGCACAAAGGGTTAGAACGCAGCACTGCAAGCGAGCCGCAGCTATTTCAGTGTGAGTTCAATCCCCACCCAGAGGTGACCCACACAGTGCAGCAAATCTCTCCTGACCCTCCCGCTGCTCCCCTCAGAGTGGACTTCATCAATCTGCCTGTCCTGCTCCCTACTCTGTCTCTGGTGAATCCTCTCACACCCCTGCACCTCTGGCTGTACCCCAGTTCTGTATGCACAACTAAATAAATCTTGAAAAAAATAAAAAGCCATCAGTGCCCACCAACAGATTGGGTAGACAGTGACAGTCACACACAGATCTGCCACAGCAGGCGTCGGCAAACTGGGTCTGACGGTGAGGAGTGTCAACTGTGCTGGCTGGGACCTGTGCAGCTATCTGTTTGCTGCGGCTACAGGAGAGCAGGAGCCGTCCTGGGCTGGCAAGCCCCTTCTGACCCAGGTGGCGTCGCTACCCCAGGCCTGCAGCACGTGAAGAACCTCCATGGACATCACGCTCAGACAGAAAGCTGAGCAAAGCACCCGGCGCAGGTTCCCAGTTACATCAAGACAGGCCACCTGTGCACTCAGCAGTCCCTGGGGGCGAGGGGCTGCAGAGACGGGGAGCAGATGGCAGCAGCTTCTGGAGAACAGGTCATACGAGGGTTCCGGGCTGGGAAAGGCACAGCTGTGGCCATTTCACATGGAAGATGTGCGTGTGGGCAGGCATGTGTGCGTGTGGGCAGGCATGTGTGCATGTGCGCATGCATGTGGGGATGGCTGTGCATGCTTACCCAGGAAATGGTAGAGGAGTCACACACCCCGTCCCCCAGGGCCCAGGTGCTCAACTCTGGGAACTAGGATATAGGACAATTTCTTCTTCTCCCTTCTGCTTTGCTGCAGTCTCTGACTTTCAACAATGAGGGTAAGTGGCCTTTACCATCCAAGGCAGGTAGGGAGACTGGAAAATGCATGTTTGGAGAAATAGATCAGTGTGTTTTTAAGAAGAGAGGGCGCACTTGGCATGCAGTTAAGTGGGCACTGGCTGCAGACAGTGTGGCTCTCAGGGTCCCCTGCTCCTGAGACTCCAGTGAACCGAGCTGGGAATGACCAGCTCCAGGGACCTGAAGCCAACCTCCTGCCAAGGTGACTCCTTCCCTCTGACCCTGCCCTGCTCACTTGGCCAGGAAAAGTGGAGGCATCCCTGGACTGATCTGGAGTCCCTGCCCAGGACCATGCTGGGCCTTCTGGGGCCCTCCCTGCAATAGCAGATTCCCCCACACCCACCCCCCACACACAGCAGTGGACAGACTAATGTCCCCACCAAGTCCACATCCTAACCCCCAGCACTGTGAACATGTTACTTCATGGGACACAGGTGTTTCAGGGTTTTGAAATAAATAAAGAGACTGCTTTGGATGATCCGGGTGCCCTGATGTCATCAAAGGCCCTGTAAAAGGAAGTGGGGGTGTCAGAGACAGAGGAGATATGATGGTAGAAGCAGAGGGTAGAGTACATGTTTTGCAGGTAGAGGGAGGGGCCACAGGATCAAAACTACAGAAGCCACAAGCAACTGGAAAAGATAAGGGACAGACCCCCCGCAGCTCCTGGGGGCCACAGCCCTGCTGGCACTGGCACTGCAGTCCTTAAGACAATTGTGGATTCTGATCTCCAGACAGTACGTGAGTTGTGTGTGTGAAGCCCTGCATTTGTGCTACTCTATTATAGCAGTGATGGGGGGTCACACATGAGTGCTGAGGGGGGTTCCCAAAAGAGCACCCAGACCCCTGTATGGGTTACAGCCACCCCATGATCCCTAGATGGATGTGACTGTCCAGGTTCATGTCCCCATAAACCATTAACACTCGCAAATATCATTGTTTCACATCCATATTATATGTCCCAGGCCAACATCTTGCCCATGGGAGTGCAGCGAGAGGTACCCACATCCTTGTCCTTGACTTTGGATTGGAGACTGAGTTTTGGTTCCCATATTTCAGATGCACCATGGCTTCAAAAGCCGTCCAGAGCCATTCCTTCATTTATTCCCAGGAAGGGCAGGGAACTGTCCTAGGTGCTGAAGTCACAACAGGAAACATCAGGTGAACTGACACAGCTGGGCCCTACTCAGTGCCAGGCACCAAGGAGGTGTTTTACAAGCAAGAGCTACTTACAGATCACAGTGACCAACCTGTGCCTGCTGTGCAAGTGAAGAAACTGAGGCCAGAAAGCTGGACTGCTCAGGGAGAATCCATGCATCTGCTTCTCCCCTCTCCATAAGGTCTTGCAGGAAAGCACCTGCCTACATCCAGGTTTCCACTCCTGTGGCTTTCTGTGCTGGGACAGGACAGAAACATTATATAAAGAAAATCTGACCTCAAACTAGGGGGTTTCAGTGTCTCCACAGATGTAAAACCACCACCCCAAATATCTCAGGATAATACATAAGAGCAAACTCGGCTGTTTAGCGGAGGCGAAAAGGAAAGAGTAGTTCTAAGTGGAAAACTGCTGGGTAAAAGCTTCTCCTGCTGTGAGCTATTCAATTCATTCATTAAGGATGAAACAGACTCCAATCCACTTCATCCCGAGGGGCCCAGAAGGCTGGTTTATTGCATCTGGGGGCACTAGGCGCTGCAAGAGGTTTCTCAATAGACTGTCTGCCAGCAAGGCCCCTCCCTGACCTCTTAGCTGGGCCCAGGGGTCAGAAAGTCAAATGCCTGCAGGGACCAGACAGCGACAGTAAATGAACAAGGCAGCCAACGCACTCTGCTTGCATATTAAGTACATAAAAATGATCTTCACTTCTACAAAGATGTTCTCTCCTATTGTTCTCAAAGACCCAGCCCTAATACCTTTTTTTTTTTTTTGACAGTGTCTGGGGAACAGAGAAATACTTGTCTACCACAAGAAAAACTATAGCTCAAGGAGGATTATAAATGGTAACAACACCCTCCATGTGAGGTAGGCAAGAGGGTTTGGCAGAGAGTCTGGCAAAGCATTGAGCCTGAGCCCTCTCCAAAGGGGGCAGGCATGAATCCACTCCATCGCAAGAGTCCGATTGTAAGTGGGGATGCAGAGCCAATATCACTACAGTGTCCTCTCTCTTAAGACAGAGTAAAAATCCAGACACTTAAGGGCAATAATTCAATTATTTTATGTTGTCATTATTGTTTTCAGCCATCACCTCAGCAAACCAAAATATACTGTTGGCCAGATCCAGCCAACAGCATTTCACATATTTTCCTTAGAAGTAAGAGCCATGAATTATGGAAGCAAAGCCCAGTGTCCAGGAACACCTATAAGCCCCAACCTGGCCTTCCTCTGGTTTGTGAATCTTCCATTTGCCCTAGCTACTGGCATCACTACATTTTCATATTTTGTCATTCTTTAAATAAAATCCATTGGTTGGTCACACTGCTAATGATGATTCGATTCTGATAGTGGTGGGGTGTTGCTAATAAATTCACGTAATATCACTGCCTTGGGGGTCTTAGGACATACATCCTTGATATTTACAAGGTGAGGTGTCACCTCCATGAGGTGTCACCATGAGCAGCCACTTATCTTGCCTCCAAGCAAGAGGCCCACTCGCCAGACTTTCAAACTAGATGGTGATGCAAGGCTACTGCTAACATCCACCTGATACACATCCCGTTCTGGGTTTCAGGAGAGACACGGGAAGAACAGAACAGTGCAGCTGTGCAGGCACATAGAACCCTGGGAACACTCACCTGAATTTTCTGAAAGCCAGTCAAAAGCAACCTGAGGAAGCCTTTCTTACAGATGGCTGTATGTTGTTTTGTAGGAAAAGAAAGAAAAAAAATGGGCAATGAAACAGAACTTAAGACACAATCTATGCTAAGACAGCTAGGCCAGAAACCTCTTGCTGGGAGAAGATCAGTCAGGGCTCTCCAAAGAAACAGAACCAACAGGAGGTACAGAGACTTAGAGTGAGACTGCCCACAAAGAACATAATTACCACAGAATGATGGAGGTCAAGAAGCCTCATGACCTGCCATCTGCAAGACAGAAGCTCAGGAAAGCTAACTTGTGGTTTGGTCAAAACCCAAAAACTTGAGAACCAAGGGGTGACAATGTGAGTTTGAGTGTGAAGGCCGGAGAGCCAGAGCATGAATATCCAGGGTGGATGGGTGAGGCCCAGCTGAAGCAGAAGTGAATCTTCTATCTTCCACCTTCTGGTTCTACTCAAACCTCACACACTGAACAAGTCAGCCAAGTTAGCACCGGCAACATTCCTTACTCTGTTCACCAGGTTGGGTGACCCAGTCATCCAGAAACACCGTCAGATCAACTCAGAAAAAAAAAATGAACCAGCACAAGAGCTATGCGGGTAGAAGGTACAGGCCTCACAGACCTGCCCAAGGAAGTCAGACATTCAGCCGAAGAGATCATTTTGTTTCCAGAACTCAAGGTGGTAGAGCATGGAGGCAGGGAGCTCACTGGGTGAGACAGGATTTTATTTCAGGTGGTCGACCAGGGAAACATTTTCAACATTTTATTTTAATGTGCATTAGAAAGAAATGTAGCTGGCACAACATACCAGGGTGAACAAAGCAGTGAGATTTAGGACTTGGAACAAAGTGGAAACTTGGCACTTAAGTTTGAAAGCAAGTGAGTCAATTTCAAGATAAATCTGAAGAAGTGGTATGGAGGCTGTCTGTGGTTAGAAAGTAACCACAGTCTGGGGACCCCGAATCACTCAAGTAATGATGCACTCCAGAGACCAAAGCTTTGAGAGCACCACAGGGGTAATGCAGGGGTCAGGCCCAGCGGAGACTTGATAGATCCCAACTAACATATTAACTGTGGCAGCTCATCCCACCTGATCTCTGACAGGGCTCCAACCTGACCTGCACCCTCTCTCCAGGGCGTGCATCAGCAGCTTTGACTTTAGCCTCCATCCATGGCTCATGCAAAAGCCCAATGTCATTTTCGTAGTTACAGGAAGCCCTCCCCTGGCATGGCAGAGGCTGAGTCCACACTGAGTGAAGACACGGCTCATCTTGGACAACAGGATGCATTAAGAGTGGCCCAGAGGTCATCACCACAGGGAGCCCAGCCCTCGGCCACAGGGTAAACACCACCTTTCTCTCTGTGACTGTTGGGTTCCAAATCTCAGCTCCTACCCGTGTGAATGCTCTAATAAATTGAAACGAACCTGAATCTCAGTGGCAGGTCCTCCTTGGCTGCCTTCCTCCATAAACAAGTAAGATTTATACCTTCCCAGGACTATAATCCACACCCATTTATCTTTATTTCTGTGCGTAAGTAATGAACGCCATGCCGAGCTGATGAGTCCCAAGAGATTAATTACTGAAACCATTTATGAGGGGCTTCTTAGGCTCCATTCCCTCCTGATTCTCAGAGTATTTTTCAAACCAAGGAAAGAGAATTTCCTTTAAAGACCCAATGCCCCATGCAAGTAGCATCGTTACAGGGTTCCAATTCACCTGGTAACAAATTTCCCATGCACAGAACACTGATGACATTCTTGGGCTTTTCTCTCACTACACTACCTGGGGACGATTACTACAGCCACACACACATGAAAATCAAGGCGGAACTGCATGCCAGGCAGTCCCAGGTCACTCTCAATGCATCACTCACTCAGGAAATGTTTACCAGATACTCGTTATGTGCCAGACACCCAACACACACTGAGTGCAGGTTTCCCAGACAGCTAAGGTCGCATTTTCATGGAGCTTTCATCCAGTGAGAGAGACAAAGCATCAACAAGTGGGCAAATAAGATATTTCAGAATGGATAAGTGCACATAAGACAATAAAATAGAGAGGCATGATTGCTAGGATACAGCAAGTGAGGAGGCTAAGCTCATTTCCACTACAGGGACGTGGCCCTTGCTGTTCTCTCTTCCCAGAACATCATCAGCACAGCCATCCTCACTGACCGAAGTTGGGATTTATTCCAACCTACCAAAGTGTTTGTGTTCTTGCTAACTGGTCAACACCCATATCACACTCTTATTAAGGATACAAATCTCTCCCCTGGCCTCAAGCACACGCCTTGAGTCCTGTAAGATACTTCTCCCCATTCAGAATTTAGATAAATGTTATCTAAAGGAGCCCCCATATTCCAGTTACTTCCATTCCCATCATTCTATTATATTATATTCACAAAATTTTCCAAAGATATCAGCAATGCCATCTCCCATCCCAAATACTTTTATACAATGTGATCTCATCACTCCTTCCACTACCAATTGGGATCTATGTCTCTTCCCCTTCCATCAAGCAGACTTGTGACTGCTGTGACCAATATAGTCAGCAGAGACCATGCAGAAGCCTCACCTGATGCCCCAGGGTCGCCATCTTGGAAGGAAGCTCAATTACATGCAGTGACTGCATGAATATATGCTGACAGCTGCCTTGGTCTTCAAGTCATCCCACCTCAGGATCAGTGAGTGAGGGAGGTCTTTCTTCATGGCTCCAGCTACAGCAAGTCATAATCTGCAAGCCTACCTAGCTAACTCCAGAGGCATCATGGGACAAAAACAGCAGAGGCATCATGGGACAAAAACAGCCATTCCCACTGTACAAATTCTGAGAACATAACAAAATGGTTGCTATGAGGCATTAAGTTGGAGGATAATTTCTTATGCAGCAAGATGGGAACAAAACACTGACCACTAAGTGAAAACTTTTCATTTCTTTGTTGATTGTCTGCCATACCTGCTGGGTGCAACATCCCAAAAGGCAGGATCGCGCTTATTTTGTACACACTCCACAAGTTCTCAGTAAAATCTTGAATCTGAGGGACTTGAATTGAATTGAATCTTGAGCAATTAAAGAGGGAAACAGTGACAAAAACTTGCAGTTTGAAAACTTCATTATTGATGTGCTGAGGAACAAATGGTGGGAGAGTGCAGCTAGCCAACAGCAACACTTTGCTCTCTTTATTTCAAAGTCAAGGTGTCATGGGCCCACACATCATCCAGAAGCTCAAGAGGAAAATCCTTTCTCTGCCTCTGCCAACTTCAGATGGCAGAGATTTCATGACTGAGGTTGCACTATCCAGTCTCTGTCTCCTGTGTGTGTGGTTCCTCATTCTGGGTCAAATCTCTCTGCCTCCTCTTATAAGAATACACTTGTGGTGGCTGTTAGGATCCCCTAGAATGATCCAAGAGAACCCCCACCTCAAAGTTCTCAGTCACATCTACGTTATCTGCTCCTCCGGGGTCTACAGACAGCCCCATGTCCATGCAGAGCCTGTGTCCTGCAGACACCACAGTGAAGGTCAGAGGGAATGGATCCAGCACCTGGCCACAAGGGCCACTGTGAACTCTGTTCAAAAGGACACTGTCACCATCAATGACTCCTTCATTGACCTCAACTACACAGTCTGTGTTCCAGTGTGACTGCATCATAGCAAGTTCAATGGCATAGTCAAGGCTGAGAACAGGAAGCATGTCATCAATGGGAAGCCCCTCACCATCCTCCAGGAGCCAGGTCCCACCAACATAAATGGGAAGGAGGCACTGGTACGATCATGTTGTGAGGTCGACTGCTGTCTTCACTACCCTGGAGAAGGCTGGGACTTCTGAAAGGTGGGCCACAGGGTCCCCACTGGCACCCCTTCTGCTGATGCCCCAGTGTTTATGATGGGTGCGAGGGGTGAGGAAAAAAACACATCTGTAAAGTCTGCATTTCAAGACTTTCACAGGTTCTAGAATTTAGGATCAGGAGTTGGGGGAGAACTTTGGGGGGAACTGTCTCACCTACACCCAGTCCAGGGCAGGGATCCAGCTCAGGCCCGCTCCCTGCAACACCCCAAACACCACGGCCTCCACCCACGGGGCCTCTCACACTGTGCCCGGTGAACTGCAGACCTTTCTGTTTAGAGAAGCAGGAGGGGAGGTTACACTTCGTGGAGAAGCCAGCATGGCCATTTTATTCTCCCTCCACCGACCTCAGCAGACACGCACCAGGTGCACACGCATGAGGCTGTGGCTGGTCGGGGGAGGAGCTGTCAGTGTGCAGGTGCGACTTGGCCGTTGTTTTCACAAAACTGTAGCTAATCATCGATTTCAGGCCTGACAAGGACAAAGGTCTCTAAGTTGTACCCCGAAAGTCTTTCTGTCAGAGCTGCTGTTGAGAAGCAGCAGAAATCCCAGTGAAGAGTCCGGGATTGTTCTGCTCGAGCTCGGGAGAACAGGAAAAACGGGCCATGGAACAAGGGTAAGCGAACGTCCTCAGGGTTGGGAACCAACTTGCCAGCCCGGCCGCCCTGACCTCCACTCCCAGCCTGGAAGGTACCAGAGACGGTCCTAACACACTGCCCAGTGTTTTCTGCAGAGGGCCCGAGGCAGGGCTTAGGGTTTGACTGTCACGTCTCTTCCACTTTGCCTTGACAGCCCCAAACAGCTGCAGGTGACAAACTGGACGAGCTCAGCTGTGTTCCAGTAAAATTTCATTTATAACATTCAACGCCCAGGTGGCAGGTCAGCACTCAGTCAAGGTTTTGTACAGAGTCACTGCTCCAAGACATAACGGGGGCCCCGCAGAGCCTTCCACCCTGCCCGGGCCTCCGCCAGCAGAGCAGACGCTGTTCATTTCCTTTAGTAGGACTGGATTAAAAATATATGAACCCTGAGGACGGTCACGCTTTGAGAGTGATTCCACACGACCCCCGTCTTCTGGCACGGCTGTCAGGGAGAGGGGGCCGTGGACTCCTGACGCAGCCTCGTCTCCCTCCAGCGGAAGCTCATCATTTTCCGGCCTCAGCGAGCTCTCCAGGAAGGGATGACAGGCGGCCGGACATGAATGAACTTGCTGACCCAGAGAGTCCTACTGATGAGAAATTCAAATGCGGTTCTTTAAAGAAAAATACAACCCGACGAATCAGAACTCAGGGATCGGCGATAACACCAGAGCCTAAAACTGCCCCCAGGAGGGTTTACTAATTGTCCCGGGCACTGGATTCCGGGGCATCAAACCTGCCATCAGCCGCTGTGACAACTTCAACCAGAACAAGTCCTTCCAGGGCCATGTTTTCATCTTTTCTTGTTGAAAGATGTTCTTTTCCCTAAGACATACCCTCTCCAATACCCTATTGCCTGCATTCAAACTGTTCCCACACAAGAAAAATAAACGAAGGGACAGAGGGAAAGGGACCGTGGTGCCAGGTCCCAGCCCCTGCTTGGCAGCCTCCCAGGCCCACACCCCAGAAGGCATACATGGGGGCCTGTTTGACTGTTGAACAAGAAAGACCCTTTAATGCCATGAAGTTGAACCTAAGGGAACAATTATTAGGAGATAAAAAGAAAAGGCATCTGTATGCAGAAGGATAAATTTGCACACTTTTCCATTTCATTAGGAGAGTCTTCTGTGGATCTTTGACAGTCACCTTGAACAGAATTAGAGAGAGCGCTGGTAATTGCCTGCAGCATACAGCATAGCCATGCCGCCCCCGTGGGCAACCGCCGCTCCACAGCCCACACGGATAGAGACAGAGCCGCTCTGCAAGCTGCTGCCCCCCCCCAACACCCAACTTGGTTCAGAGCGAGGGAGGAGGGCGCAGTGGTGGGGAGCGTCACAGGCATTCTGCAAGACCCCCGATATCAGAGCCAAGCCCTCGCCTGCTCCTGTACAAGCCAGATCACAGGGCGGGGGCTCCCTGTCAACTCCAGGGCATGGGCCCCACCGTCTCCAAGAAGGAAGAAGCCAGTCAGCACCCTCCCAGCCCCGACACCTAAACATGCACCTAAACAAGACGGCAGCTCCCTCGCTGGTCCGAGGGCGATGAAGGGCCATCGTCTTCATGGGTGACAGGAAGGCGTCCCCACACCCCCACAGAGCTGCCAGCCCACAGGCCTGGCAAGCAGGACTGACAACCTGTGGGCAAACCCCCCTGGAAGGGTCTTCTGCTCTCTGTAGCCTCCAGGCTAACCTGACTGGGGAGGAGAGGGAGGCTAGGCCAAGCTCACTTCCAGACCCCTCCGAAGGAGACACCTCCGTGTCCCTGAAAGTTCTTGGCTTTGTCCTTTACCCCAAAGTCACATTTGCTCTCTTGCTTCTTCTTTCCTTCACCACGTCTTCCACATGGGAAGGAATGCTGCTCTTGGGCCCAGAGAGTGAGGAGGGGGAGGCTGGAGGAGAGGGGGGTACGAATCATTGCCAAGACCAGGCCCTGCTTCAGATCCCAGCCCCCCACTTCCTGGCCGTGTGCCTGGAGCCTTCTCTACAGACAGGGATAACAGCAGCAACTCCGCAAGACATGGGGGTAGAAGGTGAGTGATAGATGAGATGCACTTAGCACCGCCTTCAACCAATGGTAATTCTTACCATCAGTACTTGTTGCTAATATTTGCTAATAAATAGTGATTGTTGCTAATATTTAATTAGCATTTTTGGACAAATAACTCCTAGCAAAGGATTAAACACAGGACGGAGCAGACTATCCCATAAACATGAACTCTGCTGATTTTCATCAGGAACAGCCACGCCCACCACAGGGCCACGCCCACCCCCAGGCCACATCCACCACCTGGGCATGTGGTCGAGGAGATGCAGGGGCTGGTCTGGGGGGTGCAGGGGAGGAGGGGTCAGAGGCAGTCTCCACCAGGGAGCATTTCCTCTGCCAAGCTCCTGGGTGATGACAGATGGGTTTCTCCGACTCAGACAGCTCCGTCCCCTTCCCGCATCTTGCAGGGGAGATGGCTGCTCCCTCCGAGCCTCCCGCGGGGCTCCAGACGCAAAGACTCAGATATTTTCAGCTGCTTTCATCTCACGATTAACCCTTTTGAGTTCTCAGAGTGACACCATCTTCATGACGGCCCCAGAGCTGGAATGAGACCAGATAATCACCTTCTGAGAAACCCGAAGTGTTTCCTGAGGGAGTGCCCAGGGACACCCAGGAGCACCCCCCGGAACCAGACAGGAGCCCCGTGTCTCTCAGGCCAGGAGACTAAGCCCTCGAATGGGCAGGGGCATCTCAGAGTGGGCAGGGGCATCTCAGAGGAGGCAGTACCAAGCAGGTCACCCTGACACAGCTCACCACGCTGAGGGGAGTTGGGGAGGATGGCTAGCCAATCTGGAAAGCAGTTCCAGAGCCTTTAAAACCACACTGGCCACCCTGGGAGTCACAAAAGCCACATCCAGGGAGCTGGCCAGGTCTCCTGGGTGCCATCCTGGCCCTGTGCAGCCTCACAGCCTGGGGACCACTGGCTGGACCAGGCCTGGACACCTGAATCCAGGGAAGCCCATCAGGTCCTCTCTCCAGGGCTGGAGAATGAGACCCAGAGATGGGGTGTGGAAGCTGGAGAGGCTGGAACAGAAGTGCCTAAAGGGAGTGCTATGAGGCACCCAACCCATTCTACGGGACAAAGCATGAGGGGAGGGCAGGATGCAGAGAAAGGCAGAACAGCGTCAGGCCTTCTGGAGGCTTCCATTTCCCAGCTGAAGGCTAGCTAGCTGATACTGAGGTGTCACAGCCTCCCATTTGGGTTTGCCTAGGTTTCTGTCCCTTACCACACAAGGGAATTCCTCCCACCTCTGGCCAGTGGGCAGAGTGGGCACCATCTCTTTAGGAAGGGAGCACACCTGTGGCCAGAGTGCGCAGTGAGGAGGCCGCGATGATAGCCTGACTGACACCGAAGGGTGAGTGAGTCCCACAAATCCATCCAGCTTCAAACTTTAGAAACCTTCAGGCCATCCTTCTAGAAAGGTCTGAGGCCAGCTGTTGTGCCCAGATGTGCTCTGATTTGCTGCTGTTGGTCTTTGGTTTTGCCACCCACTACTTTGTTTTTAACTGCAATGGATGAAGATTATAAAACTGGGAGCTTTTGCATGAGATTCTAAATGTCTTTCCGGAACAATCTGCTCTGGAAACGTTACAGCTGTAACTCCCAAATAGAGCCAATTAGTTATAGCAAAGCCCTCACTAGCTCCTTCATCTGGAGCCTGTGGCCTCTAATTTGCCACAGTCCTCACCATCCCCTACTGTTCCACCACGCTCAGGTCTGGACAGTGCTTGATGTTTTCTCTATAGTAGAGATATATTTCTCTGTCTCTAAGTCTCTATCAAAGATGAAACAAGGTGGGCAAATACCCATTCTGACTCCCTCCCACACATTTTCTACCTCAACCTGTAGGTATTTAAGCTTGTAATCCCTGATTTAAAGGCTCAGATAACTGCTTCCAGTCAGAGCCCTACTCACAGGGATTAGGCCTTATTCACCTCTTAAGGCCCAACCTTAATACAAAATCCTAAATCACAAAATATATTTCCAAGGAGTTCTTTGTTTTTTATAAAATGCTTTTTCACATTATTTAATGTGAAATTTTAAAGCTCTCCTGATTCTACCCATATTAAAGACTTTTTGATATTTTTCAAAGCCACACTTCCTAAACCAAAGGCAAGTCCTTCTTTCCGTGAGTTCAACCTTCAGCCCCCAGACAGGCCCCAGGAGACGCAGGTGTCACCCTGAAACCTGCGTTTGGAAATGACAAGCCAAATGGCCCCCTCAGCACTATGGCTACAGCATTTTTAGCGCTAAATTAACAATAGCTGGAAATGATCTCGTCTTTGTAGAGAGATAAACTGTTACTGCAAAATCAAATAAGGAGATGGCGGCATCAAAGCAGAGAATGCTGAAAGGTCACCTTGGGAGTCGCTGGCACCCTGCTGGGTCTCTGGGGAGTGGAATGGATGCGGCCAAGGGGGAGCGCCCCCTCCTGCAGACATTGGCCTGGCCGGGCCCAGGGTCGGGCATGTGGGTGTGTCTCCTGCCCCTTCTTGGAGTCTGGATGTCTCTCTGGCCTACGTTCTTTACATGGGCCATTCAATTAACTATCTGCTTGGTTTCTGTATTTTTTTTGAAGCTCTGGCATTTGAGGGCCTACGGTCCAGAGAAGGCTGCCCACCGGGGCTGGCAGTTCTACTGCCTTTCACAGCAAGTCTGGGCCCCACCTCCTCCACTCACACACAAGCCAAGATGCCCCCACCTACCACTGCTCCTCACCCCAGAGCAAGGAGAGACACTCTATGGTCCTGAGCCCACTGGAGTCGCCTAACTAGCCCACGCTGTTCACTCTGCCCTGCCCTGTCCTGCCTTCCCATGGGAACCCCAATAAAAGCTTTGGCCTCGGAGGGCTCCACACCGCCTCTTCTCACATCCGTGCTTCCTCCCAGGGCCTGTGGGAGTGGGGGCTCCCCTATTCAGTCTGTGGGATAATCAACTTTCTCCTCCCACGTCTCATCTATCTTCTTACGCTAAGATGGGGTTTGTTGTTGAAATGTCAGTGGCCGTGGTCACTGGCTGGAGCCAGCACTCTTCATTCTCAGGCCTTCTGTGCTCCTGCCTGGGGGAGAGGGACCCAGAGACTGTAAGAACAGAGAAGAGGACACTGGCTTTCAGCTAAGTACTCCTGTGTTTAGACACAAGATCTAGGTACTGAGCAAGAGCGAGTCTCCCTGATGGAGACTGGGAAAAGAGCAGCGGGAGAGTAAGGAGTCAGCAGGCCCAGGACAAAGGCATCTGAGGGTCCAGAGAAAGTTCAAAAGTTCCAGGTAGAACATGAAAGCGACTATTTCTGCCAAAAGCAAGTGACTTGACATTTTCTTTATGCAACAGGGCTAATTGCAGGTAGGTGAGCCCCTTTACCCACCGCTTACTGAAATATCTGGACTAGCTCATCAGGGACCATCCACACTTCTGGAATTCCCCCGTCCCCCACTTTTGTGCTGAGCACAGGGATGCATGGCTCAGCTGTCCCCACCAAAAGAGCTCATTACCCCAGCTGCTGCGATCTGCGGCTGCAGCCGGAGCAACAGAGTTCGAGGGCAGTGCAGGACAGGGGTGTGGGGGCTCAGCCACCTCAGTCCAGCAGGGGACGTGCCCAGTCAGACATACTGCACCCCAACATCTGCCTCAGAGCCTCCTGCCTCGGAACCCAACCCTTAACACTGTAACTGAATCTGTGTGTCTCCCAGAAGTCTTATACTAAAGCCCTAACACCCATGTGATTGGAGTTAAAAGGTGGGGCCTTTAGGAAGTGATCAGATCAAGAGGGTGGAGCCCCCTGATGGGAAGAGGAGAAACAGCAGGTCTGCCCCTCTACTGCTCACCCTTGAGGACACCATAGGGCGGCCACCTGTAAGCCAGGAAGAGAGCCCAGAGCCTGAGTGCAGGGTGCCCCAGCTTGGGGCTTCCAGTCTCCAGGACTCTGAGAACTAAATGTTGTCAAGCTCCAGCCCATGAAACTATGTTACAGTAACCTGAGATGACCCCCTCTAATCAGCCACCCCCGCAGCCCCAATCTGGTAACCACTGGTTTAGGGCAAAGAAGAAGCCAAGATGTCACTGAGGCCCCTACATGCTATTTGGCCAAGGGCTGGGGGTGTTGGGTGGGGGGTGGTCACATAGAATCTCTCCAGGCTGCTTTTCTAACTGTGACATAAGGCTCAGTATCCCTGGCCCCTCCTTCCTGTTTCCAGACTGTGGGGTCTGAGAGGGCCTTACACACCCCTGGTGCACCTGATGGCAGCTGTCAAACTGCCCCAAAGCATCAGGGGTAGTTACATCTGTGGAAGTGAGTGGCCCTATTCACCTGCATCTTCATCATCATCTCACAGCAAAATCAGCCCACCACGCACGGCCTCTAGATGATGATTACACCACCATGTTCCATTGGCTGAACTCACTAGATGATTCCTCAGAAGTCGGGTTTAAAGAAACATTAGTCCTCCTGCCTGGTATGGGTTTTTCCTTTGGTTGAACTCAAGAGTTGCTTCTCCATCTATTGTCCTCTGGCAGCAGCAACAGCATCTGGGAACTTGCTAGCATTACAAATTCTCACCCCATCGCAGACCTACTGAATCAGAAGCTCTGGGCCGGGGCCCACAGGTGATTCTGATGCATGCTCAAAAGAGAAAGCCCACTGGCCCCTTAAGATCCAAAGTTCTAAAGATGGGAGACAGTGGGCAGTTATCACTAATCCCCATGTCTCTAGAAAATCAAGCCCCAAAGGGTGATGGAACTCCTTCCTTCAGCCCCACTCCCCAGGTGACAAAGCTCATAAGGGACTCAGTAGCACCCAGCCTTACACTTTGCCCTGGATCAGTGCTTGCCAGTCTGGGGGGACAGCCAGATGGCTAGCAAGAGAAAGGCATTATAGGCTGGGCTCCCTAGGAAGACGACTAGATGGGGGGGCATGCAAAACACTTAATTGTGTACACCCCTGGGACAGCACCTATGCTGGGTTAAAAGAAGCAGAAGTAGGCAAAGAGAGAAACTGAGTCACTCCAGAGGGGTGCACTTCTCCGGCTGTCCAGAAGAGGGCGCGCTATGCGGACAGCCCAGGAGGAATGCTGTGCTCTGATTGGCCAGGATGGAGGCTATGATAAGACAGACTATAATAACTTCTGGGCAAACATTCCTCCAGCCCTCTGGCCCCATGAGGATCCTTCCCACAAAAACACCTGCCTGGTACATAAACCAAAACATAAATAAGCAGCCTGAATCAACTGGGTTTCTATCTTTAAGTGGAATAGATAGATTGCTTTATAATTTATTAGCCCCTCCGTGGGGCACACTCAGAAACAAAGCTATGAGTACATTCAAATTCTTTTTTATGCAACTAGTGATATAAACTCTATCAAACACTATATAAATCCAGATAAAAGTAATAAAGTTAGTGTAGTAAAAGAACAATGGAAATCTAATAATTGATGCCCCCTGGTAACCTGCCTAAAATATTACAATAGCTCAAGTCTCCATACAGAGAATTCATTCTCTTTTTCTCCTCTGAGATAAACCTGTTTAGAGCTTCAGATATTTAAATAAGGCTAGATTGAATTAATCTAGTTTATACTCATAAAGATGCTCCCTCAGGTGTTTCTGAGGTTCTGTTTTCTTGCCTGGGTCTCCTGCCGGCTCCTTCTTTCCTGCTGAAGGGAGACAAGGCCGAGGCCACAGAACTGCAGAACTTCTCTCCAACACTAGCCTCGTCTGCCTGCAGGTGAGAGTGGCACTCTCGCTGTCACGCTGTTTCCTACCCACCATTTCCAAGAATTGCTTCTGGGAATAAAAATCATGTTGGTTGGGATGTTATTTAAAGTCTTCTGCTGTGCATCCTGGCTGCACAGAATCTATGTGCAAATCCAAAGTAACGCTGGCGGATGTGCCCTGGAGCGCTAAGTGTCTCAGGACGGTTTTTAGCTGCAAATCACAGAAAACCAAGCTGGCTTAAGTGGGAAAATGTGGCTATGACTTAAGAAATAAGAAAGTAGGGGCTGGAGGTTCCTATTGCCTGCCCTCTGGTGGTGGGGGACCACATTCAAACACTACCCTCAAAAGCCCTGAGCCTGCAACCAATAAGTCATAGCCATGCCAGAGACAGTGGCCAGGGGGACGCTATGTGCTGATTGGCGGAGGGGAGCTCTGCCTTGATTGGCCAGGACGGGTAGTATGCCCTGATTGGCCAGGAGGGGAGCTCTGCCTTGATTGGCCAGGAGGGGTGCTATGCCCTGATTGGCCAGGAGGGGTGCTATGGCCCTGATTGGCCAGGATGTTATCTCTGATTGGTCACAAGCTTCCCTGGGGCTAAAGACATACCAGCTGTCTCTTAACCAAAAATAATCATTGTGGAGATGTCAGCCACATGACAAAATCTTCAGGGAACGTCTCTGAACAGCGTGCTGACAGGAGGGTGCTGGTGGAGGCATAAAAAACTAGTTCACATCCCATCTTCTATGAACAGAGAAACTCTTTGGGGACCCCAGAACCTATCTCCTGTGAGCTCCTGGACCAGACAGAGCCTTTTGTACGAAACTTGTATCAGACAAGTTGCCATCACACGAAACACAGACCGGTGGAAAATGTTTTCTCTGAAGATGTGATGTGATGTTTGTGAAAGAAACAGATTTATCCTTGTCGAAAAATTTCCAGAAGCTCAACAGGGTGGATGATCGTGGACACAGAGAAAAAACTGACAATCAGATCCAAGTTCTGACAGGAAAGTCACCTTTTCAGAGAGTGAGTGCCTCACCCACGGCAGCATCCAAAAAGCACATCAAAGGAATATCTTCGGGGCCCTTCCTGGTGGCACAATGGGTTAAAACGCAGCACTGTGAAGCTATCTGCAGCCACTGCAGCACAGGTTCAACCCCCACCAGGTAGCTGACCCATATGGCGCAGACCTCTCCTGCCTCACCCAGTGCTCTCCTCAGCAGTGTATTTCAGTACACCTGCCTGTTCTGCTCCCCAGTCTGTCTCTGGTGAGTCTTCTCTCCCCCTACACCTCTGACCTGCACCCAGTTCTGCATGCATAAATAAATAGATCTTTAAAAAAAAAAATAAAAGGACTATCTGTGCCTAGACCTGGGTGGGGGGCCTCCCTCAGTCTCCTTCCTCTTGGTTTAGTATCTTCTAAAATATCCAAGTCCAGGGAAGTAACATCATGTGGAAAACCCTACCACCTCAGGCTTTCCCAGCAGGAGAGATGTTGGATGCTCACCCCCAACAGTGTCACATCAGAGACACAGAAGACGCCCAGCCAGCAGATGGTCAGACAGTGACAGATTCCTCCAAACTGCAAATCCATCACTTCCAGCCACAGGAACAAAGGGTGAGAGGAGACACGCCTAGAAGGCAGCTCTGCTTCAAGAATCAAAGCAACCCAACGTTTCAGCTTCACGAGAGGCTGAAACAGAAAAGTTAGTATTGCCTGCACACCTGGACCAACACCGGGGTCTGGGCCTCCCCCTCCCTCCGCTGTGTGTGCTCCAGACACAGAGTTGGTCCCAGAGTCTTGTGCATTCATGCCGAAGCAAATGGGAACCACTTAATAAAAGCTTCCAAATGCCACGGCACAAATAATAATAGTAATCACAATCATAACACTGGCATGCTGTTTCGAAACACGTCATCTGCATTGGGGTGGCATATAAGTGAACAGGGCTCAAGAGGCAGCCCAGAAAGCAACTTCTTTGTGGGTCCAGAGCGTGCCATTTCATGCTCATAATCGTGCATTATTTACACAGCTCAACTTGCTCCCTAATCCCAACCAGGCTCTCACTCCCTATGGCAGGAAGATGGGAGAGTGGCGGGTAGTGCGCTGCTCCAGCACACACCAATGGCAACGTGTGTTTTAGCATAACTGGATGGACATTCTGTTCAGCAGAGTGCACTGTCCAGCGGACACGGTACCATCACTTGACACCAAGCAGAAAGTCACAGGGAAGGAGCTGCTGGCCACTCTTGGGTCCCCCCTACCCCCATCAACATACTCGTGTATGGCCAGTGCAGTGGCCATGCCTGCCTGCTGCCCAGAAGCAGCATCACTTGACACCAAGTGGCCTTGATCACTGCTGCTCCGGCTGCCCCAGCCTGCAGTGGACGTCAGGAGTGCCAGGATGAGTTGACTCAGGCACCCAAGATGGGACTGGCATGGGAGATAATGACCTCACTTCAGAGACTGGACCTTGAGCACAGCCGGGGAGCAAGGCATTAGGACAGGTGCATGACACCTGCGAGGACATGGTGTGGAGCAAGTCCGAGGCTGAACAGTCCAGTGGCACCTGCCCAGCTGTCTCCATGCCCACCACCTGGGCTGTTGGCACACCCGCCAGAAAAGCAGCAACATCCCCTACACATTCTGGGTGAGCGGGGAGCCGGGGTGCTTGAACTCAAGAACTCCCCAGGTAAATAGACAGTTGTCCAAAGAAGACGCTCTGGTGCCCAACAGGAGTGTGAAAAATGCTCCCCACCTCCTCATCTAGTAGGGAAGAGGCAAATCAAAACCACAATGAGATGCCACCTCACACCTGGGGAAAAGGCCCCGATCAAAAGGCCAGAAACTATAGTTGCTGGTGCAGGTGTAGGGAGAAAGACCCTCATACACTGTGGGTGGGAGTGCAGATGGGCCCAGCCCCATGGAAAATATATGGAAGTTTCTCAAAATACTAAAGATAGATCCACCCCATGACCCAACAATTCCACTCCTGCTAGCTATCCAAACATTGCAAAAGCACTGCTGTGCAGGGAACGCAGCACTCCTGTGCTCGCTCAGTCCTATTTACAGTGGCCCAGCTGTGGATCAGCCTCCGAGCCCAAGGGCAGAGGCGTGGGCGAACATGTGGTGCGTATACCCTGCAGAATACAACTCAGCCACGTAAAAGATAAAATCCTACCACTTAAGACAACATGGATGGACATCGTGGCTCCACCCAGCTGGCTCCAACACTGGCTGTCATATGGGACAGGCCACTGCCCCTCCAGGTCCAGCTGCGTCAACCTGCGCCAGCAACTGTCCCAGTGACTGGCCTCTGTAGCAAGGGGCCAGAAGCTCTTAGCTAGAGGGCAGTGGGTTCTTCACTGCACCCTGACCATGGCCTTCTGGGGTTAGAACTCCAGCCTCCTGTGATGAATATCAACTTGCAGGAGGGGAAGAGTCCTGGTGAGATGCAGGTTCTCATTCCAGAGCCCCTCGGGGGAGGCAGGCTTCTGGAAGCCTCCCACAGAAGAGCTCTTCTGTCATGCTTGTTCTATCACTGATGCTGTGGACACGACAGGACATCACCGACCATGAACATCCACCGCCCGGGACACTGGACGTGCTGGTCTGGGTTTTGTTGCTGGGAGAGTGAGTGCTCATTCTTTCCAGCAAGCTGAAACATAGAGGTAGTTCTTCTAGGGACACAGAGGGCCTACAGATCATCAGGCAAGTGAGAGTAGCAGGTATATAGGCCCTAAATAGGGCCTAGAGGTTCATGCCTCCAAAAAGAGCCCCTTAAGCCACAAGGCAGATGCAGGGCACAAAGTTGCTGATGTCCAGTCTGGTCAGGAAGCCACCAACTGAGTTGAGAAGTCAACACCATAATTGCTTGCTCCCAAATCACACCACTGCTGCCACTAGCTGGAAGCCAGTCTGAAGAGGAAACCACTACAACCCAGAAAAAGCCAAGCCCATAGGTGGTCACTACCCACCAACAATAGCCTATTCTGCTGAAGCTCACCCACTCGCACCCACTCAATTCCTTGGGCCATAAGCAGGCCGGGACCTCTGCTGACTCTGCCCAGAGGAGCCAGCTACATTCCCAGTGCACTTGCTGGAAAATATGGAAGAGAAGTGGCTCTTCCCCATCTCTATCCTCCAAGTCTCACCTTTGGGTGAGCCAACTCACACTCAGTTTTGACAGTCAACACTGACCGCCATCCTGTGGCTAGGAGATCACCTGTCTTAGAATGGAGGCAGCAAAGAGAAAAGTAGCGCTAAGAGAAAGTGACTAGCTTCAACAGAATGGCTGAGCTCCTGCATTGCGCCATGTCTGAAGGCAACTCTGAACTTCATGTATATCCAAAAGGACATGGGGCGGTCTTTGGCTTGAGCTTGTTTTCTATAACCAAAAGAAGTCTGACTGTGAGTACAGGGCAACCCCAGGGCCACAGAGTCTCAGTTCCATCCTCTGGGAGACACCTGGAGCAAATCAGAGATCACAGACCCTCCCCTGACCCAGGTCCACCATCAACACTTACCCAAGCCGCACTCCACCTTCCTCACAGTGTCTAAGCCTCATACTGCACCTCATTCTCTCTCTAGCTCTCCCTCTCACCCCAAAATTGAATTGTCCCTTCCCTACCTCCTCCTGGAAGATTTCTCTGACCTTCCCATGCCAGGCGTCCCTAGTCTACCTTCTCTGAGCATTTGCAAGCATAATTCACGCATGACTGAAGCTCCACATCCCTCTAGAGAATGTCAGTCTCTTGTGGGCAAGGTTTCGTACCTTCCCTCTTTCCTGGCACAAAATCAGAAGCTGTGTAGAACTCTGCTGGTATTTTCTCAACAAAGGAAAAAGCATCTCCTTTAGGTCGACCATCTGCTCTGCTTCCCCTTTTTCCTATCAGCTCCCCGACATCCCCCTGTCTAAATGATCGTCAACACCCTTCAATGCAAAATCCAGGGATTTACAAGAAAACTTTACAAAATCAGTATTTTGTGAGTGACACTTTCAAATCAGTGCTGCTCTATAAGACCTCCACGTGGACAAAGTATGTGCTGACCGGCCCGGCCCCACTTCTCTCCGCCCTTTCAATCATCTCTTCTCATCTTTTTCCTCCATCTCTTTCTCAGACTTTCAATGCTTTCCAAACAAAATCTTCCTCAAAAGCCAAGCCTTCCCCCACACCCCCTCAAATAAAATAACCTCCGGACTTACAAAAAAAGTTATTTGAATGCACTGTAATAAATGAAAAAGTACAAAATCACCACCTAATGCTCCTGAGAATTAACTTCAGCGAACAGCCTGAAGCTTGAAGGCGCAGGAATGGGGAGAGAAAACCAAATTGCGTGAAGTACGGAGAACAAAGCTTGAATTGGAAGTTATTTTGACAAACAGAGGCGGCCACGTGAGAGAAAATATGTAATAACCGCCCAGAAATTCCCCAGCGTCTTCACTCTTAGAAGCCAGTCTCTTCTGAAAAGAACAAAAAGCACAAACACAAACCAAGAAGCACAAAATCCAAATACGATCAAGTCTGATTTTGAAAATAAATGGGAGCGATTGCTCTGTGCTGCCTGCATCCCCGGCACCTGTGATACTCTATGGTGGAAAGCGCAAAATTTGGGGTCCTTGGGGCATCAGGCCCTGCTGCTGGAGCCAGGCTGGGAAGCTGCAGAGGGGCCGGCTGGCGTGGGAACCGACTCCTGCTAGGACACAGCCCCTGGGCATCACTGCCACACACACAGTTGCTAAGCGCCACCAGCCACGGTGAAGTTCACCATCCACGTGGCAAACTCAACTTTAAACATGTGCCAGCTTACATGAACCGGAGAAGAGCCGCATCCCAGAGGCAGGGCACTGTGGGGTCTGCAGATGCTGCCCTAAAGGGTCGCAGGGCAAAGCCACAGCCCTGGGCGCCCCCTGGAGGTCACCTGTCACCCTCGTGGGCTCTCGTGGGCTCCCCTGTGCTCCTGGAACCTCCACCCCTGGGCTTTCCAGTCGCTGGGGCTCGCTCAGCCTGCTGCAGGCCCAGCCGGCCAGTCGGTGCCTCCTGAGCTGGGCCAAGTGACCTCAGGCAGGGCAATTTGGAGAGGACACTGAGACCCTGGTGCCCTGTGGGCCCAGTGACTACTGACACACCTGAGACGAACTTTCCTCCCTTCCCTGTCGCCCCACTGCCTTACCCCACTATCCACGGTCACCACCCAGGAGCCAGGGACCCCGGGGTGGAGAATGGGCTAGGTGGCCGGGGGGAGCAAGGAGCTGAGTCAGCGGGCACAGCAGCCTCGGGAGCCAGACGGCAGTGGCTCAGACCAGGGTGGGTCAGGAGGCGGCAGGTGTGTAATCTGACGGTTCCCAAGCGCTTGGCCTACGACCTGCGCACAAGCGACACAGCAGTGAGAGGCCCTGTTCACCACCTGGCCTCACTTGATTCCTGGCTACCCATCCTGATGCAGGTGAGAAACACAGTTTACCTACCCCCTGGGGTGCCACCATCCACTGCTCCCCACTACCCCCCTCAACAGGCTCTGGCTCCAGCTCCCCTGGAGTCTGAGGGGTCTGAGCTAGGCCCCGCTCCACAGTACAGAAACAGGTAGAGTAGTCGATGCTGATGGCAGAGAGAGAAGTCGCCCTGGAGGGTCTTTTTGGAGCATCCTGGCACAGCTGACACAGAAACCCACCTTGGCACCAAGAGCATCACTTAGCTGGTCCTCAGACTGTTGCGCCCCCCCTCACCCCCAATCTCCTGTCTGCTGGTTGAAATGCAAAGCCCTGCGCTCCAGGCTGGCTGTTCCCAGAGGGGCCAGTAGGATGGAATCTGCATTTTAAGAACTAAAATGTTACAAATCCAAGCTCCGGAATCCTGAGTTTTGATCATATGGGTCCTCCCCAAAGTCCAGTTTCAACAAATATGGCAAGACCAAAATCCCCAAAACATACACATTTAATATGAGAAGATGAAAATAACCCCACCCAGAGGCAGAAGGGAAGGGCCGCGACCCCTGACCCAAGTGCTGAAGAACAAAACCCCTGCCCTGGGCACGGCATCCACACTGTAGAGAGCGTCTGCGGGCCTCACCCCCCAACTCTCACTGGCTGTCCTAAGCAGCTCCCCAGTCCTCACAATGCACACTCCGCATTAGCTCCAGGAGCAGATGATGGCCCTGGACGCCACCCAGGCCGGGGTCAGCGTCCCAGGGAGACCTTGGGAAAACCAGGTCACCAGGTCCCACCCCTGGAGCTTCTGACACAGCAGAGGCTCTGAGTCTGCATTTCTTATAGGTCCCCAGGTAAAGCAAAGGCTGCTGGTCCAAGACCCTGCCTCGAGAAACCCAGGGCCATGACACGGCCAACCACACCCTCTCCCACTCACAGGGATAAGTTAGTCTAGTTGCTAAGAGACCACCATGGAAAACAGCTTTGGGTCCTCTGAGAGAAGACACAGGACAGGACGGTGCAAGAGGAGCAGGAAGAGCTGTGCGATCAGGACAAGCAAAGGCCGGGAAGAAGGGAGAGGGGAGGTCAGGGGGAGGGAGAGAAGAGGCTGCCAGCCCAGGGGAGGACGCTGCCCACCACTGCCCACCTTGTGGACCCAGGCAACTGCCACTCACCCTGACTGAACCCCACCCAGTGTAGGCAAAGGGCTGGCTATGCGCCCTTCGTGCTAGGGGAGTCCCAGGGCAAGTGACCTGACTGCCACTACCCCTACCCATAACCTCTAATGCTACCAGTGCTTCCTGACATCTACAGAATGCAAAGAAAATTCAGTTCTCCAAGCACAAGAGCTGTCTGTTCTTAGCCAGCACTGTGTCACGTTCTGCGGGAGACATATAGAAGACAAAGTTGCCTGAACAGAAGTACAAACTTAGATCCGCAGGAAGAGGCTCCTTGGCACAAAACTTCAACAGCTCCCTGTGGGGGTCTGAGAGGACTGCTCAGCAGGACATCCACTTGCTCCTGCTGCCGCCTGGAAGGTGGAGGTGAGAGCTGGAGCCCCGGCAGCCACCTTGGACCCTGTGGTCCAGGCCTGGGGTATGAGGCTAGATGTCACCCGCTGAGGGCAGCAGCGTAGAAAGGCAGAAAGTAGGAAGCACCTGTGAGGCTTCCCTTATGAAGAGGCTGTGCCAGTGGGGAAGGGGAAGTCCCTGCTACCCTGCCTAAGCCCTGCAGTTTGGTTTTTCTCTGTTTATACATCCACACCTGTGGCCAGATGGCTGCTGTGTGCCAAGGGCCACTTTTGCCAGACCCTTGGATTTGCTGGGAAACCATCCCTGGCCTGGAAAAGTCTCCTTTCCCAAGATTAGCACACTGACCCACCTAAGGCAAATAACATCCTGAGCCAGAAACAGAAACATGCCAGGAAGACCCCAAAGAGCCATGGAATAGCTGAATTCTTGTCCCATCTGGTCCAACCCACCCATCTGGCAGGTGAGGAAAGGTGAAACTCTCAAAGGGAAATACATTTCCTACTACTTCAGGCTGGAACTTTGGATCGCTGCAGTAAACTCCCCGCTACCACAGTGTGTGCAATACCACTTTTGCCAGATCTAAAAACAGAAAAGAACAACAAAAGTTTCCCTGAACACCTCAATTAATTAATTGCCCAAAGAAGTCAAGCTTGGGCCCTTAGCAAAAACACGGGAGCGATTTCCATATTTATGAGTGGGAGTAGTGCATAATGTGGCTGTGCTCACCAAACCCTGTCCCAATATTTACAGCACTCTCCTGTCTGTCTTGGCAAGCAGGTGTCAATTCTATATTTGTGCCTAAAACTCTCCCCTCAAGCCAACTTATAAGTCAACTAATCAGGAGATGTTTGTTGGCTGGGAATTCATCAGGAAAATTCCACGATCAGAGATTGTTTGTTATCGGTGTTTGTCAAGAAGAAAAAAAAAAAAACAACGTAGGTTAAAAGTTAGAAAAACCAGAAGTTCACTTTTTCCCTCAAGAAGGATTCTTAGAGGGAGAAAATTTAAGAAATCAAATTCTGATAAAGTGGAATGACCACTCATTTTGAAGCGCTCATCACCTCTCAAGGAGAAACTCAGAGGGAATTCAGACAGAATCCAGCAAAGTGACGGACAGAGGACAGTGCATAGACGGGCAGCGACATTCACACCAGCGTTGTTTATAATGGAAAAAAACTGGAAACGACGTAAATACCCATCAACAGGGAGATTTTTAAAGTAAATTCTAATATATGCAGAGAATGGATGTTCCTCAGCAGATCATGTTTGTATCTAGAACGCAGGCCGCCCTTCACAGAGATAAGAGCAGGCACACAGACTGGCATGGGAAGATCAGATTTTTCTGGAACAATAGATAAATGGCATCTTTAGAGCGAAAGACAGTTTGGGTGTGAGAACGCCTGGTTCGTCCTGTAACTTTATGCCCTCTTTGAACTGTTTTTATCAAGTACATTTATACTTTAAGTATTAATAGAAATTGATGCAAGAGTCATAAGCCTTTTTTCCTTTACTTTTTTGTTGAGAAAAAATATATATATATAAGCAAGTGCTTCACATTTCTGTTCCCTAGAATCTAAAAACTTAGCCGGGGTGGGAGTGGCTCCTGGTGACTCCATTGGAAGTGGTGTGTTTTATGCCTGCATGCCTCACCATATTTCTTGCAAGGATCAAAGAATTCCACCGCTGAAAACGCCATCTCAAACCCAGTGGGCTGCGGGCAATAGAAATGACCCTTTGAGGTTATAGACATTGTTTTGACTAAGAAAAATGTGCCCAGATTTTCCTGCACAGACTTAGAGTGATGCTCTATCCATCCAACTCTTGATCCAGGATTGATATAATCTAAAACCCCACTGCAAATGCAGGAATCTGAAACACTGAAGCAGCTCCATGCAGTAATTCAGACTGCCTCCCGCCCACCCCCCCCACAAGATTCATGGCCCCCCTGAACTTTGGCATGTGCCCTTACTTGGGTAGCATCTTCACAGGTCTGATTCGTTGAGATGAGGTCAGACTGGATTTAGGGTGGACCCTGAATCCAAGGCCTGGGGCCTCCTAATAAGAGAAGACAGGGAGGTCACCTCATGACAGGGCATGAGGGTTCAAGAGGTAGCCACAAGCCCAGGCTCCCCAAGGAAGGATGGCCATGCCTGGGATCTTCCCTGGCTGCCCCTGAGGAATACAGCCCTCCCACCCCCCATTCTGACCGCTGGCCTCCAGAAGGGCTGCTCCCAAGCCCTAGGTTTGTAGCAAGTTGCAGTGACAGCCATGGAGCCCAGCACAACTCATAAAAGGAAGAGAAAGGAAAGAGCATGAGGACAGCCCCCCACTAACAACCACTAAGAGATCCCAGCTTAACCTCCTCTCGGCCATGGTTCATACCTGTGTGCCGAGTCAGCGGAAGGACTCCTGTAAACAGATCTCTGCCCTGCGCCCCACCATATTTCGGGGTCCAGGCTGGGGCCCAGGAATCTTCCTTTCTGACAGTTGCCAGGGACCCCACTCTGAGAAGTGCCGCTCCGAGGAGCCAGGGCACCCACTGCACCCCTCTCCCCAAAGCAACAACCTGAGAACAGCTCCTGACCTCTACCTGCTCACCTCACTGTTGAGATTTTTTTTTAAACCAAAGGGTCTACAACTAGCAATTAAAAAAAGAAACTAGAGGAAATCGGAGCATTTCCTCTCCTCCCAAAATACCTTAGGCTGTGGAGGAGACATCTGTTGTTGATGCCTGCCCGGATCCAGTCCTCCTCCTTCTGTTCCTCTCTCCCAGCTCTCCTCTGGAGAGCCTTCCCGTCCCCACTCCTAGCCCATGGGGCTCAGGGGGATGGATGCCACCCAGCTCGTGACCCGGCCAACTGGTGTTTCCATCGGGCCTGAGTGGAGTGACTGGTCCCAGGGTGGACACAGCTGGGCCCCCATGGAAATCTGGGGACTACGATGAAACTGTTGAGAAAGGGCAGGTGTCTCCCCACTGAGCTTTCGAAGCTGGGAGGATGGGGGCCTCGGCAGCCATTCGGCTACCTTGTGGGGAAGTGACCAGAAACAGCCAACAGAGGGCAGCCACACCCGGGTCAGAGGAAGCTCCCAGCGCTGCTCTGTGGCCTAGACGCAGTCCTGCCTGAAGCTGCCTGGCTAGGTCTGCACCTTGGTTTTGTAAAATGGAGAAATTCTTTCACCAGAAAACCACGTGAGCTTGGGTTTCTCTTCACGGCAACCACAAGACCCCAACTAACGCAGACTTTAAACCATCTCCACAAAGGCCCGGGCCTGAGGAAGGATGAGCCTACAGGGTCCAGGGCCCCACCCACCAGGCCCAGTGCAGCCACTGTCAGCCCAGCAAGACACAGGTGAGTTCTGGTCTTGGAAAGCAGGAGCTTCTCAAGGCACAGCTCAAGTGTTGAAATACCTAAGAATCCCCCAGAAAGGCTTCCTAGGAATGGTGAACCCTGAATCAGGGTGCTGTCAGCTTAAATAACCAAAATGCCGCTCCACGAGCTGAAGCCACCAGCACGTGTGTTATTTGCCTAAAAGGAAGAAGCAGGGCGACCAGGCTGCTTCGGAAGCCCGATGGTGTCACTGGGGCCTGGGCACCTCTCCAGCACTGCTGGGGAGCTCCCCCTACCCTGTGCCTCAAAGAGTCACTAAGTCTCAGTGACTAGCCCAGGGTCAGGGGAGGGGCTGTCCTCCGGCACCCTCATCCCACTGGCTGGACCCTGGTCACATGGCCACTCTAGGCCAATCACTGGCACATTGGCTTAGACCAATCAGGACTCTCTCCTAGCTGGGGCCTCCTCTGGCATCACTATTACTCGAGCAGCTGAACAGGCCAGTTGCCGGCAAGGCCGGAAGCCAGTTTGGGAGTCACAGGGAACACTCTAGCCATCCCTGCACGCCACCTACCCCCACAGATACCCAGCCTCAGAAGTCGTCCTTCCGAGATTGCAAAGGGTCAGCCCAGACACCGCCCGGCATCAGCATCCCTCCTCCCTGTGAGTACCCGTGAGTCCTAGTGGACACGGGGCAGGTCAGAAAAGCTGAGGTCCACAGCATCGCTTAGACTGCTCCACTGCTCCCCAGAATTTTCCCAAGACTAGTAACTGCTGCCGCCCTACCAGAGTGGAGGTGCCAACCTCCACGACCAGTCAGGTAGTGAGAATCCTCTCTCTCTTTCTCTCTCTCTCTCTCTGTCTCTCTTTCTGTCTCACACACACACACGCACACACAGGAACAGGGTGCTGATGATGCTGATGTGCCCGGCTCAGCCCAGCTTCACAGCCCATGCAGTGGAGCTCAGAAACAAGAGCAGGGACAGGTGGTGAGGGCCAGCCCCAGCACTCTTGCCGTCTCAGCTTGGGAACCCCACAGCCAGCTCTGAGACAATAAGACTGGATGGCGACTGGGAAGGTGATGCCCGGAAACATGGGGTAGAGATTGCTGAGGAGACAGGAAGGAGCAACGTAGGTAAAGAATGCCATCAGCTCAGAGCCCACTGTCACAGAAGACTTGAGCACTGGGACCCCATTCTGCCGGGTAACCTCCGGAGACCACAGAAAACTCAGAGATATCCCTTAAGTCACTCCCTCCTGGGACTTTGTCCAGCCTTCAGGCCAGCACCCAAGGGGGCAGCTCTGAGACAGGAAGGGGTGGGGCAGGGACACCCTAGCTTGGGCCTCTGAGCAGCTGGCTCTGCACAGTCATGGTGGCTGTACCTTCCCCCTGGGGCTCAGATGAGAATTAAACAGGTTAGTCTACAGAAAGCCCCTCCTACCCAACACAAAGTCGGCCCTCAACAAGTGTAGCTTGTATGGAAGCCCTTGAAGCCGAGGTCTCCCTGAGCCCTTATCACTGCTCCGATTGTTACAGCTGCACGCCCCAGGCCTACAAAGCTCTGGCACACACAAACACAGGCCAAGCGCTCCCTCACCCTCCAGTGCTGGGGCGGCACTGGCTAAACAAGCCAATAGAAGAATGGCGGATCCAGTAACCCTGACAGGCAGCCCCAACACCCCCACTTTGCAGATGATAAACCCAAGCATCAGCCCTGCCAAGACCCTCAGTAGATCTGAGTTAAGGCTGGCTATTCCCACGGCCATGTAGCCTTCTGACTGGGCCTCGTCACATACCCTAGTAGGGGCTGGCTCCATTAACTGTGTTCTATGCGCTGTCCTTTTCTGTGCCTCAGTGTCCTAATCTACCAAATGGGACAACCACAGTACCTTCCTCAGAATATCATCTTGAGGATAGAGGTGTGTGAAGAGCCAGGACATTGCCTGGCACATGGAAAACATTTGAGAAGCATCAGCTTGTGGTGTAGCATGTAGGTATGTAAGGCCCACAGGCAAGCGTTCTCTTCTTTCTGAATCACAGCCACCTGAAACACTGTGCATGGAATACTATACTGCTGGGAAAATGAGTAGGTTACATCCACAGGTATAAAGCAGTGTTCAGCTATGTCAAGAGAGCAAAATATGAAAGTGTAAAAACTGTATTAGTGTGTGTATGTGTGTGTTTAAGGCTTTGGGGAGCTAGGGGCCAGGGATGGAAGGAAATGCTTTCTTTTGGCAAACAGTTCTCTCTTCCTATTGGCATATTTATACTATGTGTCTGCTTTCAATTCAAGAAAAATTTTTTTTAATTTTTAAAGTGGTCAGAAAAAGCCAGGAAATTGATGAGAACTGAAAGAAATCCTATCACATTCAGCTGGTCTTTTTCCTGCCTGCTCTTAGAACTGTTACTAAGAAGAGGTGTGCTCAGCAGGGGACGGGGTCCGGACTCCCTCCTGAAGCCCCATGGGTCCTGTGTCTGACAAAAGACAGTCGCCCACCTAAAAACAACAGGACTAATGCTTTAGCAGGACTCAGTAGTGGGGGAGAGACCTGTCTCCTAGGCAACTGTCCCCTGGTGGTCCTTAATATCAGTGAAGAGCTGGTACCCTGGGAAGCTTAAAACCAGGCAAAGTGGACTCACTTAAAAATTAAAACCTCACAATTAACAATAGCCATGATATAGAATCACCATAGGTCTGTTCTATTATAAGTAATGTAAGATATTAATTATAGACATAGAATTAGCATGTGAACCAGCAACTCCACCTAGGTGTACACCCAAGAGAAATGAAAACAAAAACTTGTACATGAATCATCCTAGCATCTTCAGTTGCAATAGCCAAAAAGTGGAAATGACTTAAATGTCTGTTAGCAGATGAATACATAAGTGAACCATCTATACTATGGAGTAGTACTCAGCCATAAAAAAGGAATGAGGCACTGCCCATGCTACAGTATGCATGAGCCTTGGCCATATCATGCTAAGTGAAAGAAGCCAGACACAAAAGACCTTGTATTTTATGATCCCATCTGTGTGAAATGTCAGGAACAGGCAAACCCAGAGACAGAAGGAAGATTAGTGGTGGCCAGGGGTAGGGGCCCAGGAAGACAGGGAAGTAGGAGTGACCACCAAAAGGTATGGTCTATTTTGAAGTGACAAATATGTTGTCAGCTAGATAGTGATACTGGTTACGCAACATGTAAATATACTCATACTGCTGAACTGTACACTTAAAATGAGTTAAATGATGAATTTTGTTATGCAACTTCTACCACAAAAAAAAAAAGACAAAGCAAATACAACTACAGCAAAGAAGACTGGTTTCTGTTTTCCAAAATGTAAATTATAAGTGCAACTATTAGCCAACTCTTAGACTAAAGCACAAAACAAGCACTGCAAGCAATCATTTATTCCACCCAACACAGCCATTAAATGCAGGATGTAATAGGCTCCCCCCACAATGGACTTCTGTCCAGGATTGTAAAGACGTGCTCTTTGGCCAGAAGTCCAGAGTATCATCCATCTCCCCAAGGACATCTCTTATTCCTTTGAAGTTCAAATGGTTCTGTTTTGAAGCCTCAGAAGATTCCCTTTCCCGGGAGTATTGAGTGCTCTGACTCTGAGGTCAGTGGTCTCGCTGTGGTTCTGGCAATTCGCCAACATCACTTCCATCTACTTCCTGAAATCCTACATTTCTTGCAAGACTAGCAATTTCACTCTATGATGAGCACTGACTGAACAGTTCATTATATTTCACCGAAGCTTCAGCTCCTGATCCTTGGGAGATACTGATAAAATGGGAGCCAGGGCAGTGGCTCTCAAACCAGGGCCATCTTGCTTCGGTGACAATCAGCAATGTATGCAGATATGACTGGTGGTCACATGTGGGAATGAGGAATTAGTATTGTCCGGGTATACTGGACCTCAGGGCACAGAATGGACCCCAACCAATAGTGGTAAGGCTGAAATCTTTCCTAGCAGGATGTTGAGTGGAAACTAAATGTCTAAATAGCCTGTCCATCAGAAAGCATGCTCATGTCCGGGCACTTGAGTGCCCAAGCAAGCAGCCAACTGCAGGAAGTGCAGTAATGCATGGTCCCTGGGGAGATATCCCCAGTGTTGGGTCGGGTCCCTGTTTATGGGAAACCTGACTCCTGTAACTGCTCCTAGTCACGCTGGCTGCCAGGATGCCCAGGCTGCATTTACAGACCACCTTTTGGCAGACATTTCTGATGGGGCCACTCCAGTATGACAGTGACTATTCAGTGGTCTCTTAATTTCTTTTTGACCACTTGTTTTAATTTTATACCTATTCATTCTGGTGCAACGCCTTGAGTCTGAAGGCAGTGATGGAAGAAAACAAGATAAATATACACTAGCAAAACACATAGCTTAACCTCCATAATCCCCTTGGGTCACAACACCCATTGTTCCCTTCACCTCAGCCCAATGAAGGTTGTGTGGAGTGATTTTCTCCCCCTCCCCTGCAATCACACATTCAGGCGGATGGTGTCACAAGGGTTACACTAAAACAGTCTCACCCCAAAAGAATGAAGGGGCCCCTACATCTGACTGAAGCCCTTGGTCTCTGAGGCCCCTCCATGAGAGGGTGCATGCTCCCCACCCCACATGGTCACCCCTGGTACCATAGTCAGGCTCTGGCCCAGGAACACAGGAAACTTCCTCCTTCTTCCAATACACCCTCCCAGATGGTTTCCAAGTTCAACCAGATCCTCATAACCCAAATGAAGTCACACCACCTCCAGGAAGCCTTCCCAGATCTACCCTTGATGAATTTCCATCATTCCTCCAGGGTTTGCTTACATCCTCTATACAATCACTTTGTTTCAGGCAGGCCAGTTACTGCCAAAGCAGTTTTAAGAACTTCCAACTCCTGGGCTGTTTTCCTATGTAGCATCTCCCACTGGGTTCCGTGTTGAAATACTCCTCTAACCCACATCACATCAAATGATTTTATAAGAGCTGAGGCACAGTCTAGCTGATTGATCAACACTGTTCCATTTGGAATGACTGTTCTGGATATGTTTAAAGGCTGCCTATCTAGGTCCCTGGACAGGGCCGAAGGGGTTGGATACTACCTGGGAGGCTGTCACGAGAATCAATGAGCTGATATATGTGAAATGCTTAAAGGGCTGGCATGGAACAGACTTACAAAAAAGTGGTTATCAGTGAGACATTCAAGGGTCCCTCGGCAGGGAGCAGTTTGTGGCATTCTAGGAAGTGGGGTGGTGTCCACAGAATCAATCCAGTGCCATAGGGACCCCCTAGATGGACAACAGGATAGAGAACTCAGTCATTATGCCAGACGTCAGATGTCAGCCCAGGTGCCTCCGTGAACACATCACTGATCATCTTCAGGCCAGCCCTCTCCAGGGAGGGTGTCCCATAGCTGCTGGCCACAGAGCTGGAACGTGAGCTCTGAACCAGGCAGGGCTGGCTGGAAGGGACAGCCCACGGCTCCGAGGACCCAGCCTGAAGGAAGGGCAGCCCCTGCCCGGCACCGAAGGGCACTGGGGAGAGGGAGGCAGCTGGCCCAGGACATCAGCTGGGCGCAAACAGCTGCCCAGGACAGTCACACATGACATCAGGTGCTCCTCACTGCATTACACACTTCTGACAAATATGAATTATTAATTGAGATCCAACTTCCTAGCCAGGATCCACTAAATCAGCCAAATCCCTCCCCTAGAGATTCAGGGAAAACAATTTAACACCGCAGAGAGCCCATCTTGTGCTATTGGCGTCATTCAGAATATTTGTCCAAACTGGCAAAGCCTTCCCCAGCGCTGCCATGGCCCCCAGGGGCCGTCAAGAGAGCTTGCTGTGCAGCTATGTATTTTTTTAATCCAATTTATCACAACACTCCAGATATTGATCTCTCGAGCCAGGGACAAATAATCTAAAGACTTGGGTCCCTTGTACAAAGGCTCTCATTTTTTTTCAAATTGAGATGAAATTCACATAACCTTAAATTCACCATTTTAAAATGAGTGAACCAGCAGCACCCAGCACTTTCACAATGCTGGGGAGCCATTGCCTCCATCGAGTTCCAGAACTTGATTCCCCTCACCCCAAAAGGAAACCCTGTGCCTCTTTACAGTCACCCCTACTTCCCCTCCCCCGGCCCCTGGCATCAGGTTGCAACCTTCTCCTAGGTTGGCCTGTTCTGGGCACTCACAGAAATGGAATCACATGATGTGATCTTTGCTGTCTGGCTTCTTTCACTGAGTTTTTTTAAGGCTCTTCCAGGTGTGTTTTAGAACTTTGTCCTTTATGTGTATGAATAATATCATTTGCTTCATCTGGACAGAGCATAGTTAGTTCATTCATTCATCCATGAGACAGAGGGACACCTGGGGTGACTCCCGCTTTGGCCACCATGGACCACCAGGGACAGGTCTTTGAACACCTGTTATCGTGCCTTTGGGGTCTAAACCCAGGAATGGATCTGCTGGATAATTCTATTTCTCCTACTCATCCTAGCATTTCTCTCTGGAAGACAAGGGCCACCAAGCAAGCTGTATGTGGGGTCCATGGGGCCCAGCAGGAGAGGTTGATGGGAAAGTTCAGTGTCCCTTTGAGGGGGCCACCTCGATCCACACCCAAATCCAGGTCCCAGCCAACAGGGAAGAGTCTGGTCAGGCGAGGGTTTTTCTCTCTCAACTTAGAATGCCATGTGTGGGTGTCTGAGATTTTCATATTTCATTTCTGCACTGAAATTCTAGAAGCCAGATGCAGAGCCTTGCAAACTGCACAGCAGAGAGAAAAGCTTCTGAAGGCCTATGCCTGCCCCGGATGAGAGAGGTGCACAAAGGACCAGAGTGCCTTTTTTTCTCACTCCGAGGGTGGGGGGAAGAGGAATGAGTGGCTGCCTTTTTCATTTTTTCTTTAAAATATTGTTAAGTTAAATTATTTATGTAAATAGTAAATGCATAAGTAAATGCCCATGGCATAAAATGCAACAGCTACAAATGCAGACAAGGGGGGACTGAAGTTGCCCCCCACCCTGTCCCATATACCCCTTCCCTCCCAGGAGGAACCAGTTTCCTAGGAACCCCTAACCCAGGACTCCACACATTTCAAACATTTGCACATGTATCCTTGCACAGGCATGCGAGCACACGTGCGCGCGCGCACACACACACACACACACACACACACACCCTGCTCTCCACCATGCTGTATAGACCTGCCTGTCTATGCAGCTGCGTGGTATTCCCTTATGTGGATATTATCATCATTTATCTCATCAGCTCAGGATCTTCCCACATCCCTCCTATTACAAACTCTCAGTGCAGTCACTGCCAGGACAATAAGCACAATTTGCACACAAGAAAATATACTGTGGGACAAATGTCTCAGCAGGGCTCGTTGGGCTCAAGTTCCTGACAACTTTCATCTTGACAGCACTTAGAACTAATGGAAGGAGTCAGGGCTCTGACTATTCAAAGTGTATCCAGGCTCTAAAACACCCACCGGATGGGGTAGGTGCCAGTCCCCATCTTTAAGATAGGGGATTTAGGGTTGAGAGACGTGAGTGACCCAGCCTAGACTCTGGTCACGCCAGTGCCCAGTGAGGTTGCTGGAAGCCTGACTCCCCGGCGGCCCGCGCTGGCGCTCAGCCTGCCAGCCGTGAACTCCAAGTACCCCGAGCCTGTTGATTTATGGTTCTGCTTTGATACCCATATTAATCACCATAACTTTTCATGGAGCTAATACAAGCGTCATATGTTACTAATTACACAACGCGGATGAAAACCCTCCCAGATGAACTTAACTTCTCCGCCTAATGAGAGGAACACGTTGTAACTGTGAGCCAGCTTGCACTGGACAGACATCTTCAGGTTTAGGGCTCAGGGCTGGGTGGCCCCAGCTTGGCGATGCCAAAATCACAGCCAGTGGCCACTGCACCCTCAAGCCACTGTGAATGATGAGGGAGGTGGGTCCAGGATTCCTGCAAGCCCTGAGCCCCAGGATGTGAGGGGACCACCCAGTCAGTCCCCTTCTAGCCAGCCATCTGGGCAGCTGCCGCCGGCATCCTACAATCCAGGCCATAAGAGGAATCACCAGCTCCTTTTCCTAGGAACTAATCAAAGGGCTGTTATCAGTGACCTTTTCTAGACACCCTAAGACATCCTGTCAATTTGCCCACACTCAGTGAGCAGAATCAGGTGCAGTAACAGTAATACCAAGAGTCGTGCGAGACGGAGGGAGCTCAGTCAGCTGTGGTCCCTACAGGCCCGAGGAGCCCCTGAAGCTTGAGCATTAGAGAGAGGCGCTTAGGTGTCAGGAGCAGAAGGCTAGTGTCCAAATCCACATTTTGAAGCCCCAGCTTCCACAGCTTCGTGACAATTTGGAGATGGGGCTTCTGGGGTGTAATTAAAATTGAACCAGGCTCTGAGGGTGGGACCCTGATTCAGCAGGACATGTGACCTTCTAAAGGGCATGTTCCGCCCCTCCCCACTCATTCTTTGTCTTCACTTAGACAGGCATGTTGCTTTTGCTCACTGAGGTCTTTCTGCTTCTCTAGGATTCTCATTGTTTAGACATGTAGGTCTCTCTCCCTCTCTCCTCTCTCCCCCACAACTGCTCCCCTCCCCCATGGGGAGAGCAGAGAGAAGGTGGCTGTCCACAAGCCAGGAAGAAAGCTGTCTCCCCACACCAAACCCACAGCCCCAGCCCCATGAGGAAACCACATTGGTGGCATTTGTCCTGGCCATCCCGGCTGACCAAGACAGCAGGCAGACCTAAGTTCAGAGGTCAAAGAGGTGAGCTGTGATTGTGAGATTGTTGACCTGTCGTCCAAATAGATTGAGAGCTCATGTGTGGAAGGAGTAAAGTCTTTCTGTCCCTAACACCATGCAAGCCACACAGTGTCAGTAAATACTGGTCAGATGATAACAGGTGAATGATGGGTGGGTGGTGGGTGGGTGGATGGATGGATGGATGGATGGATGGATGGATGGATGGATGGATGGATGGATGGATGGATGGATGGATGGATGGATGGA
>NW_004567130.1:1924270-1942759 GCF_000260355.1 Condylura cristata | reverse complement strand
GGATGGATGGATGGATGGATGGATGGATGGATGGATGGATGGATGGATGGATGGATGGATGGATGGATGGATGGATGGATGGATGGATGGATAAGTTATTCTAAAGAAAGATTTAACAACAGTCCAGCCTCTGACACTTTCAGAACGCAGACTCTAAGCTGGCACTGTCACCGAGAACCCCCTGTAGGTGCCAGGAACACAGAGATGAGTGAGGTAGCACTGGTCTCAATTCTCATGGGCATCACGTTCTAGTCTCTAGCGAGGGTATTAGATCATGTACAAGTAAACCATCCAGCCAGGCCACAAAGGGAGATTCATTCCGATGGTGATAAGCAGAAACGTGAAACAGGGTGCTTATTATAGAGAGTGCCCACAATGGAGAGGGCCCCATGGACAAGAAGTCTCAGAGTGACCACTCAGTAGCCATTTGACAGAAGCCTCAGCTGCTACCTCGCCCACTGGCTGCTCCTGCCCACGCTCCTAGGTGGGGTCAAAGGCAATTCCGGAGGGTCCCACACCGGCAGCGCATTAGAGTCATATACGGAGCTTTTTAAAGTGCCAGGTAGCCCCAAGTGAACAGAAACAGCTACTCACACATATCACCCAGGAACACCCCCTCGATGCTGTGCACGTCAGGCAGAGGAGACAACCCAAGGGCCACCCAGCAGGAGAACCAGAAACAGTGGCGCCCCCCAGCACTGGCTTGGATTCAGCCTGCACAGGGACGGAGCCCTGCCCGGCTACCATGGGGCTGGCCCCGGGGATGTGACGGGAGGCGGCAGGAAAGTCCACCCAGAGTGTGACTTCAAGCAAGCACAGTATCACTAATAGGCAAATCCGCAGAGAAGAGGGCTGGGAGCTGGCCATGAAGGGTGGGGGCCCCCAGGAAGAGTGCTTGTGTCACAAGGTGATGCCACAAATGCTCTGAAACTTGGTAAGGGTGGTGGCTGCACGACATCGTGAAGAGACTAAAAACCTCACTTTAAAACCGTTTGTTTTGTAAGATGTGAATTTCATCTCAATTTTAAGAAAAATGGTAAAGACAGCTAGTTCTAAAACTTACTACCAGTAAGTTCCAGGATCTTTTGTTTTAACTTTTATACTTTGGCTCGCCACATGCACGCACGCACGCGCACACACACACCCCCACAAATACAGTGACACATTCCGCAGAAGGTTAAGAAAGGAAAGGACAGCCCGAGGCCACCCCCACCTCCGGGGAGGCGGGGTAAGGACCTGCCAGCCTTAGAAATGACTGAATAAACCCCACGGTGTACCAGGAGCCAGGGCCAGAGTGGGGAGCAGTGGTGCAGCCATCCCCAAAGAGAAGAAATGTCACCAAATCCGTGGGTCTGTTGCCTGTTGAAACAAACAAGTGATTTGCAGGGTCTTCAGTTGCCTTTCCAGGCCATTAGTGCCCACGAATGAGCAAAAAGGTGCGCCCCTTCCCAGACAAGGTGGTGAAAGGAGAGCGGGGCGCCAACACGGGAAAACCAGAGGCCTCCACTCACCCAGGCTGCGGGAAACCTGGGCCCAGAATTGTTCTGCCTGCTGACAGGGCCGGGCTGGGTGCAGGAGGGGTGGGGGGCCCGCAGCGGGTTGGGGGGCCCCACGTGCAGCCGGGTGCCATCAGCATTTCACTTCCAGGGCTCCCGTTCTCCGCCGAGTCTTCCTGCCGCCTCTCAGCTCCCGGTCTTCTCTGCGCCCGGAGGGCACACCTAGGAGACCAATCCAAAACCAAGCAGGGCCCAGCGAGGCGCCAGAGGGCGATGCCCACTTCCAGGAACAACTCTCCTGGGGCACCTCTGCTCCTGCTCCACGTCCAGGTCACTTGGATGAAAGCCCATCCCGCCCGCGAGTAGCCCAAAGCGCTGCCCCATCAGCTGGCCGCATCACTCATCTGGCATCTGCAACCGGACCTCAGAGCCCCTGCACTTGCTGCTGGCCAGCCCAGAGCGCCCTTCTCCGAGGCAGCCGTGGGACTTGCTCCTCGCACCCCGCTCCAGACACCCTAGTGCAGTCCTCCTCCAACGGGTACCCTCTCAACAACGGCACCCTCCCCAGGCCCCCCCAGGCCTCCCATCCTGGTCTACTCTTCTTCATCACACAGTTCCCCTCTAAGGTCTCCTGCCTTGTTCAGTGGCACATCCCAGGGGTCTAGGCCAGGTCCTGGGGCCCGGGCAGGTGTGTCTGTGCTGCAGCAACGACAGGTGCAGGTGAGGGTCTCCAAAAGACTCCGGAGAGACCTGGCTGTGCTGAGAGCCACCTCTGAGGAAGGAGCATTCCAGTTTGGGGGAACGTGTGAATTTTCAACTAGGAGAGGATGAATACCTACAACTTGTGTCATCGCCATTTTTAAGTAAGCCCGAAAGCCATTGCGTTCCACAGCCTACAAGAGAAACGACAACTCGTGAGACAAAGAAGAGCCGCCACACAGAATAGAGGCCTGTCCAAGCCGCTGAGAAGCTGCGCTCTGCCAAAGAGCGCGGGCCAAGGAGCAACAGGGCTTGAGAACAAGGGGCAAGTGTCTCCACGCTCCCAGGCATGACCAGCGCCTCAGGGCCGGAGAAGCGGGCCATGGGCCAGGAGAGGCCCTGCTGCTGTCAGGCCCTGGGGTGCAGCTGAGCAAACTGAGCCAAGGCCCTCGCCCAGCCCCCATGGCCTGGGGCCACAGGACAGAGTGGGCACCCCTGCCCCCAGACTGGACAGGAGAGCCCTGGTCAGCCACACCAGCACCGCTCTCTGGGAACAAGCCAGCCCAGCGGGCCCCCAGGCCACCCCGAGCAGTGGGTCTGTGAATCTGGGCCCCACTTCCAGGGAATGGGTTACACGGGCTGGCTGGGCTAGCAGCTGGCCATGCCACTGGCCAGCTCGCGGTAGAGATGCCCTCGCGTGCCAGCAGGCAGTCCAGATAGAGGTTCTTGCTCCTTCCTTCCTCTGTATTCTCTAAGACTGATAACCCATGTCCTGGGCAAGGCCACTGGGAACAAACCATCCTCCTTCTACCACGTGGAAACTCCCTTCCCAGCACAACTCGCCTCACGTGGATGGCTGCCCTGCATCTCAGTACACACAGGGTGGCTGGAGGCACAGGGAAGGGGAGGCATCTGGAGAAAGATTCGAATCCCTCGAGACAGAAGTGCACTGGCAGCATCCTGGACTGGGGGGAGGGGGTGGGAAGGGGCTGCTTCACAGGTATGGGGTCTCCCGGGGGGATGACATATATGACCAGGTTGCAGGCAGAGGTTGTACAGATGCTCTGGGAACCAATGTCACTGACCTGCATCCTTCCAAATGCTCCCTTTGTGGATAAATCCTGCCTCAGTACGTTATCTTTTTTTAATCCAGATTCCCCTCCCTGCCTGACCTGAGCAGGCCCACCCCCTCAGATCCAGCCGGCTCGGCTCTGCCCATTTCCTGCTTGGCTGTGGGGATGTCAGTGGGAACTCAGAGGCAGCGAGGGGAACCGAACCCCAGTCCAGACAGCACAATGTACCTGCCCGCACCCCCACACCCGACAGAAGGGACTGGACAGGCTGCCGAATAGAAGCTACTGATTCTAGAGCTGGACACCTCAGCTGGTGGCTGTTCAAACTTGGATGTTTGCATGGCAGTAGAATGGAATCATCGACTCACTCCCCGCCCACTCCAGGATGAGATGCAAGGCTGTGGCCAGTGTCCCCCTCCTCCGAGGGGGAAGACACCTGCAAACCTGGGATCTGGCAGTCAGGCCAGAGGCAACTGGAGCCTCTGGGAGAGCCAGCTGGGCAGCATCACAGCAGGAAAGCCAAGGGTAAGTGATCCAGGCCCAGGGCGCCACTGCCCACCAGGACCACACCCCACCACGCCTCACCCCAGCCCTCCAGGGAGCCAGAAATCCCTCCCTGCATCACACCGTCCCTGAGGCCCCCTCCTCACCTCTGCCATGGTCAGACTCCTGGCTGCTCAGGCCGATCTTCTAGGGGATTGGCTAAGAGCCTACCTACAGCTGTCTTTCTCCAGAAAGACACATGCTTTATTTAACATGTGTCTGCAAATTCCTTGACACCTTCTGGTGGAGCAGGAACCCAGCCCCCCTCCTTTTACTGCCCTCCTCTGATGGACAAGGACACAATCCTAGGAGCCTTGTGATGGCCACACCTTGAATGCGTCCATGGAAAGCATTTCGCAGGGACTTCGTGGAGAAAACACAGGTTGCTTTTCATATATTGGGCTCTAATAGGAAATCAAAAGTTCTAGAAATGCAAAAAAAAAAAAAAAATACTACCAACCCCAGAAAAACTTTCAAGTCCTGTCACTAAAAATAAGTGTTGGGATGAGTAAAGGTTTGCAGAGGGTAGGTGGCAGAGTCCACCAAGTGACCAACTCTGATGCCCAACACTTGCCACACTGTAAAGTCACATCTGGGCTGTGATTTCTGTACGGGCGGGGTGCTGCCTTCAGGCGTGGCGTCACCAATGTCTTCAGCCTTGACATTCAGAAATCCAACCATAAGCCAGGTGCAGAAGACGGAGATCATTTCTGAAACATTTTCTGATTGTCGGGGGGAGGGTGGGGGACAAGGAAGAACCTCTCATCCAGTAATTGCTGGCAGATGGTGGATGACAGCATCCTAGGCACTGCGAGAAAAGCAAGGAAGGAGTGTAAAAGATGCCCAGCACCGCCCTGGCGAGCTGGGACCTGACTGCAGCCCCAGACAGAACGCCACGCTCTCAGCACCAGGCAAGGCTGTCCGAGATGCCTTCTGGTTACAAGTGACAGAAGCCTGACTCAAAGTAGCTTAAGGGAAAGTACCAGGGAAGATCAAGGTGATGCTCACATGAGAAACAGTTGTTTCGGGCATGCCAGAGGGGTCAGTGGGAAAGGACCACTCTCTACCTCTGGGTTTTGCCTTCCTCTGAGCACCTCTTCCTTGGGCAGTTCCAGGAGGACAGAGAGCTCCTGCACCTTCTGCGTTCCCTGCCTGGACACATTCGCAGCTCCCCTGGAAGAATTCCTCCCAGCTAATCTAAGACCTCAACACTGAAGGGCGAGCATGTCTGCCATTAGGTTAGAAGAATGTCACTTAACAGCGCTGAAGCACCTGCCATATGGAAGGTCACATGGCCAGGGAGGATGGCACCTTGGTGAGCAAGGAACTGAGGCCTGTGGTCCAAACCCCCCGCCCACAGAACAGAATTCTGTCAGGCACCATGGGAACAGAGTAACAGCTCCCTCCCCGGTTAAGCTTTCAGATGAGACTAGTCTGGCAAATAGCTTGACTACAGCCCCAGCAGACAGCCAGAAGCAGAAGCTGGCTTCCGCCAAGACTCCTGACCACAGAACTTGTGAGGTGACAAGCATTTGTGGGAGTCTGTCACACAGTGATAACTGAAATAAGCAGGTCCACACGCCCACAAGATGAGCAACTGTAACAGAAGCCTCTCAGTGGCCCAACTCAAGCCATGTGCCCAACCCTAAGCCAATCCCTCAGGTCCTGAAGATAAAAGGCACAATTGTGAGCCCAGCCATGAGGAGCAGAACCCTGACTACACGGTCTCAGCTGGGAACAGTGGTCCCAAGACAGTCAGGAGTGAGTCTAGAAGAAAGCAAAATCAGCAGACACTCACCATCACAGGACAGGACTTGGATCAGAAGTCACGTGGGAGTAGAGATGGGCAAGGCTTCAGAAAAGAGCACCAGAGTATACAGCAGGTGCTTGACTAAGCGCTCAATGAACAAAGATAAAAAAATGTGCTGACATGGACAGAAGACCTGTGCATACTCAAGCAGTGTCAAATGCAGATAAAACGCCTCCCTTCGAGGGAAATGCACTGGACTATGGTGAGGGCACATGGGTGATTTGGTGATGGGAAACCCAAGGGGATTGCAATTGAGATGGGAAAATGCACAAAAATATGTAAAAATAAATTACTATTTTAAAAAAATAAATTAAAAAAAAAAACCCCACCTCCCTTCATCTTTACAACATCCCTGCCCTCCATAGGTCACAGGTGAGAATGTAATGGCCCAGAGACATTACGAAACACACTCAAGATCACAGAGCCAGCAAGTGGAGAGGCTGGGACTTGAAACCAGGTATTCTGCCTCCTGGATTCATGCCCTTCACTTCAATGTGTACTTGAAACAGTGAGTGAGAGGAAAGCAGCTGGGAGAGGAGCAAACAACATGTAATTAAGCTGTGAGGGAGAGAAAGCTGACAGTCACTGCTGCAAGGTTCGTCCCCACCACTTAGAACTTCCTAAAAACTTTCACAAAGAAAAAAACAAGGGGAATAAGATGAGTGAGGGAGCCTTCCTCCCTCATGTTGCATTCTTTGCTACCGAACGAGAAAAGCCAGATTTAGTTGCCCTTATAAAATGATCTGAGATGACAGGCAAATTGATCACGTAGGAAGAGGAGGCCACTCAGCTGTGTGAATGAGGCTGCTGAGAACAAAAAGGCCAGTACCTTCTCCCTCAGCCCTTTCCTCCCTGAAATATGCAGACCCTCTTCACAGGGTCCATAAATTTCAGATAAAAACACTTAAACTGGGCTGGAGGTGGAGGGGGTGGATAAAAAAACATATTAAAAGGCAATACAAATTTTATCATTAATTCATGAGAGGTTTCTAGAGAGCTTTTTGCATTAGAAACAGTTGTGTTTGTGTTCATTGCTCCAGAGGCACAGACAGGAGAACTGGACAGGGTCCCTTTTCTAAGGTGAAAAGACTAAAATCTAGATGAACAGACAAGCTGGCTTCCCAAGTCCTTGAGGCATCCTCCACAGCTGGAACCACTGGAATAGATTTTTGGAAGCAAATGCAGCTTCCTGCTGTCAAGGACAGCCCCTCTTGAAGAGATTTGGGTTCTAAGAAATAGTCGCCTCCCATCTCCATCTCTCAGCCACATGAACCCACATTCCTGTGTTAATTCCACTTCTTTTGGTGTCAGTTTTTTCGTCTGCCACTGCTCAATCGCACCTGGCTTTCTTCCAAGGTCTAGAGCTCCTAATTTGATGCTGCCCCCTACACTGTGTTCCTGGCAGGTAGCAAGGGCATTTGCAAATCTTTCTGAGATTCTCCTTCTTTTTTAGGGAAATCCCCTACCTTATGAATTGGCAAAAAAAAAAAAAATCACTAAAACACCTTGATTTTAAAACACCTTGATAGTTCCATGCCTTGAAAGTATGATGCAGCACCTCAAAACAAGATTATTCTATATGTATATTCATGAATGTTGGGGATGAGACGAGAGCTATATATACTAAAAACAAATGGTGCTATATCCTCTATATTGCTTGCAAGAAAAAACACACAGCAGACTAGTAAGACTGATTACCTTTTGGAAGGACATGAAATTGTTCAAAAAGAACTGCAGACTTCTGCAGACTTATCTGAGTAATTTTCTTACACTTTTCCTCTTGGCAACCAGAAAAATATCTCCCGGATCCCTGTCTTAGCAGGCAGAATAAGATCACACACTCATGCAAACACACGTGAGTGTGATCATTAAAGATACTAATGGTTACACCTATTCCCCAAGTGCTAGGCTACCCCTGTCATGGTATTCCTCACCAACTACTATCCTTTCTTCTATACACACAATTGATTTTTAGCAACCTGAAATGAAAGTTGCATTCCCTAGATCCTCTTATAGTCAGATGTGGTCATGTGACTTAGTCCTAGCGGGTAGATAAAGTGGAAGTGTTAGAGGCTGTTCCCAGGACTCATCCGTAAGAGGTATCGATGCACATCTTTACCCTCACATGGTCCACACTCTCATCTCAGGTAGCTGCGGCTGCCATCTTGGGCCATGAGGACAGGGAAACAGCCTTGAAGTGAGGACAGAAGGGACAGAGGGTCCATGAGGGCTACACGGAGCGGAGAGAGAACAGAAGTGGGGAAAGGAGGGCAGGGGAGCAGTCATGGAGAGGCCCCAATTCTCACCAGCTAGCATGGGCCCAGAGACCCTCTGGGAAAGAGCCAGACTCTCTAGCTCAAAGTCAGTATTCTTGCAGCTAAAATGCAGAAACATTTCAGGTTCCTTCCCTTGTGCACCCTCTCCTCTCCCATTACCCTCTTCATACTGTCACCGAGGCCAGGAGTCTGCCCATTAATAAAGTCATATAAAAGCAAATATATAAATGTGGGTGGGTGCCTACAAGTCTGCATGTTTATTTGTGTTCAGGTGTGGAAGAGATGTGTGAGGGTGGACAAATGCAAGTGTGTGAGTGCATATGAACTTGCTTATGGCAGCATGCACACGTGTGTATGTGTGCAAATAGTACATACGCACAAGTGTGTGCTGTGTGTGCACGTGTGCGTGCATACGTGTGTGAGGGTGGCCTATCGTGTGCACGTGTCTGAGAGGCAGAAGAGAGAAGTGGTTAAGAGCCAAACTACTTGGATAAGACCCAGTTCCATCAGGCATTTGCTGCATAACCTTGTTTAACCTCTCCGTGCCTCACCTTGCTCTCCTTTAAAAATGGGCATCACCATAATGCCTACTCACCTCCTAGGTAAGTATCTGATTAGACACTATATGGAAAGCACTTAGAATGGTGGCGAGCAGAAAGCAAACACTGAGGGCGTGCTAGCTGTGCTCTATGCCAGGAACTTCCGGCTGGGCGTTTATTAAATTGGCAATGCACAAAGTGAGTTGCTGTGCAAGCCATTTTTCTCACTTGACATAAGCCATGGCCATCCCTTCAGACAGCGGACACAGGCGCAACCCATCCTTTCTAAGAGCCACATGATGCCCGAGCAGGGAGATACCACCATCGACTCAAGGACCACTCCACTGATGGATGGCAGTGCCTTCTCTTCTCATCACTACAGAATGCAGCTATAAATATCTTTGACCAGCCAACCTTATGTAGTGGAGCCTTATTTTCAGATAATGCAGGTTTTCCCATAAGTGGGATTGCTGGATCAAAGTTCTCTGCATTGACACTAACAGATTACATTCCAAATATTTCATGTTTTCAGCCAAAATGGGTGTGAAATCTCTGGACTGGGAAGTTCGGCGGCAATGGGCACCCACTCAGGGAAGAGAGGCAAAGAGACGTCTCCTGCAGGCGAGGGGTTTTCCAGGGTGGGGTACAGGGATCTTCCCCTCTCGCTTGTAACCTGTCGTCATACATATTTTTCTTTCTGATGGAATCACCCAGATTTCCCTCTGGAAATCAACCCTGCCTCTGTCTGCTAAATGCTTCCAATTCTGGCTCAAGAGACACACTTCTGACCAAAGCTGATCAAATCCAGCATCCCACCCCACAGCCACAGCCACAGTCACTGCCAAAGGGGTCAGCACATAACCCAAGTTAACCTAGTAAACCCCAGTCCTGGGAATCTTTCTGGGACAATTAGGGAAGAATTGGTGGTTTCTAAGGTTAGACAAGAGCCTGATTTTCTCAGCAGAAAGCCTGTTCAACAGAGACAAAGGGAGTTAGACAAATTCAAAAGACAAAGACTAACTCCAAAAGACAAAGGAAGTTAGACCCTGGATTCAGCCATGATCCAGCCATTCCTGAAGTTCTTTCCTCTTAGAATGTCTGGTTACAGGAATCCAGTTATTCCCAGTTTTGTTCCTTGCAATTATAAGAATTCAGATTAATACAGTGACCCATCCCTGCCTTGGGATAAAATGTTTGCACTACATACAGCCAATAAAGGACTGACAGCAAAGATCTACAAGGAGCATGCACAACTTAACAAAAACAAAGCAAACAACCTAGTCAAAAAATGGGCAGAAGAGTTAAGACACTTCTCAAAGAGGAAATGCAAATGACCAACAGGTATATGAAAAAATTCTCAACATCACTTATCAGCACAGAGCATCTCATCTCCTGAAGTGTACCCCAAATCTTAACATCAGAAACAAAATATCAAAGCACCAGGTATCACAGATAAATACAAAGGTGGCTCTGATCATCATATAAAAAAATCCCAGTACGAAAAACCCCACGAGGTCACAGAAGAGCTCCACTAATGGGAGTGACTTGGGGGATGAAATAACTAAGCACTGGGCTCCTTCAGCGCCACTTCCCGCCAGCAGCTCCACAAGGGGTCTGCTAAGCTGTGAGGCACTGAGCTTTGCCTGCCGGGTAAAAAATATCTCACACACGTGCTACTATTTTTAAAATGTTACATAAATGCTACTGTAATTACCAAACCCACTCATTCAAAAGCATTACTGAATTGATGGAAACTCTGGATCGATATGTTTTTCTTTTTCAACCAACAGACATCAAACCCATAATTCTTCTCATTTCAGATGAGTTAGAAATTTTTTTTTGACATTCAAAAGGGATACTTGTTCTTGACCACAAAGTGCCTTAAACATATATTTACACAGCGTTCCCTGCTTGACCATTTAAATCAAACTTTGTCTTGGAAAGGGCCGGCTAGTAGGTAATTTACTTCAGCCTAGCAGGACAAATGATCTCTGTCACAACGACTCAACAGTCCCTGTTGTGAGAAAGCAGCCAGAGACCATCCGTAAACAAACAGGTCCTCTGTGTTTCAATAAAACTTTATTTACAAAACAAGTCAAGGGCCAGGGTTAGTCCACAGATCATAGTTTGCTATTTGCCAGGTGTAATGGATACAGAAAATAACAAGCAACTTGTCAGAAGCCAAGACCAACCCTGGGTCAGATGGAATTTACCCAACTCCAAAATGTTGTGAAGTTGATGGAGAAAATAGAATTTGATTGGCATACAACTCTTCACCTACACACTACTAAATAAAGGCAGCACACCTGTACTGGTAAACTAACAATAAGCTATGGCAGTCATCACATCATGACGCAGGCAGGACTTTTTTTTCCCACTATTAGTGGCTCCAGCAAGAGACGTAAACACCAGAGTCTGCTAGACCGTAGCTCCAACAGCTAGACCAAACTTCATCTGCTATGTTTCCAGGGGCAAAGGGCAAGCCTGTGTGCCGGTGTCCTCACTATCCTAACACATGAATGACAGTCACTGTGTAGTGAGTGCTGAGGATGTACCAGACACTGAAGTGATTTGCACCCATCATCTCACTGAACCCTAACTTGATGATCAATCACAATGTCATTGATTGAGCAAGCCCCAGTGGATGGCACATGGCTAGAATTTCCGAAGCTGGTGCTCAGTCTGGGTGTGTCGTGGGCTATACACTGGCTGAGGTCTACATAACCACACCCCATGGCATTTGCAGTATAAGGCACTTCTCAGATGGGGTCCCCAGTGTTTAGCCACATGCGCTACCTTACTCCTCATGGAAGCAGAAAGGCCAGCTCATCACCCCAATCTCCTCCCTGGGCTGTTGGGAAGAACACACAAAAGGCAAAAGCCAGACTCACAGATGTCAGTGCTGTTTGTTAATTTCATTGCTGACAAATATTGATTTGGCCCCCATGCCAAGCACAGTGATAGGCATCTAGCTGGCACCCAGTAAATATTTATTGAACAAATCTGTCAATCTGCAAATCCTATGGTGCTACTTTCCAACCATGTCCAAGCCTCCCTGCGCCTCACCTGCACTCTGCTAGTCCTTGCTGGTCACCTGGACCCACCAACCGCAGAGCACCAGCCACACCTGCCACCTCATGCAGAGTCAAAGCCATACGGCTCCTGTCACCCCATCTACAGCTGTCGCAGCCCAGCGCCCCAGGCTCCCTCCTGTCCTTGAACCTGCCACTAAGGTTCTGCTCAGAGGTTTTGCACTGGCTGTTCCCTCTGCTTGGAATGCTCGTTGCCCTCCAGCCACGTGGCTCTTTTCCTTCATGTGTTAGGTCTGTGCTCAAGAGTCACCTGCTGACCTGACCCTGCTCTTTAAAATCTCAAATCTTTTCCCACACCTCCCTCTCCACCCGTTGAACTGTGTCCCTGCCTCACTCGGTGCCACTTTAAAAACTGTATTTCAGTTACTATTTTTTTGAGCCTCTGTCCACCTTAATGCTAACCCCAGGAGGACAGACCCTTTATCTGTCATGTCCCTGATGTGTCACCAGCTCCAAGGACATAACAAAAGCACCTAGGACGAGCAAAGGTTGGAAGGCGGGAACTGGGCTGAGGTTTCAAGGAGACGTGGGCAAAGGGGAGGGGCATTCAGAGTCTACTTTACAGACATGGAAACTAAGCTCTAAGAGATCAGGACGCTCAACCGCTGCTCCCAATTCTCCCGATTTCTTGAGAAGCCAGAAACCTGGACTATGATCTGATCTCTTTCTTCAATGCTAGCTGCTCACAAGAGACGTTTGCCAGCCTAGCATGTCCCTCCACCCCCCCAGTACCCGTCCACTGGCCTGGAAAAGGCCCTACTCACTGCTTCACCAGAACCACCCTGTTCATCCACTCCCAACCTTTCCTTTTGGAGGTGACAGGGTCCTCTCCCCTCACTTCCCCTCTGGCCTCACTATCCATTCACCCCTCTACCTAGGTGCTCCATCCCCCAAAACCTGGCCTAGGAAAGCTTGCAGCAGCAGATGGCACTACTACAGAAAGAAAACACAGAGCCAAGGATATCAATGCATCCTGCACACCCAGCACAGAGGGACGGGGAGGAGACCCGCAGCCCCGCCAGCCAGGACACGGTGGAGGGCCCCTGTGTGGAAGGCGGACAGGCCAGGCAGGCCGGAGCACCAGGGATGCCGGCTGCAGTGGCAGCGGTATTTTTATGTATCCATTTGCTCCGATGCGTTCACAGCCCTTGTGGGAGGCATTTGGAGCGCAAAGCAGGCACGGGAGACACGTTCTTTACTGAGTCACCCTTCCTAGACGCGACTTCCGGGCTTCGAGTCCGGTGCCCCAACAGGTTAATTCAGGTTAACACTGCAAGGCACCAGGTTCACGGCACAGCAACTCGACACTCTATCACCCTCAGTAATAAAATACAGCAAATCAAATTGCATGCTATTGATTTTCTATGTAACTATTTTGGGGCTGAAGCATAAGGAGCAGGTATTGATCAGTTAAGGAGCCAGGTAACAGGGCAGGGCTCTGGGCACCTGCCTGCCCCGAGCCATGTGGGCCAGAGAAGGTGCCAGAATTCATCTCCACAGACCCTGGGCTTTGTCCTCTCCTCCCCCTTCAGGGAGGGGGTCTTGGGGACACATGCTGCTCAGGTGGGGCACTGGAGTGGAGATTAAGTGACAGCACAGGTCCAAATACTCCTCCCGGCCTCACGAGACTCAATCTCCATAGTGTGTGTGTGACCACTGTTTTATTATTGTCTCCATCCACAATGTCGGCTCTTGGAGTCGAGAATGTGTCTCCTTCATTCCCTGCTGTGTCCCAGGAGCTCCACACTGGCTAACAGATGTCTGCTGAATGAATGAATGAATGAATGAATGAATGAATGAATGAATGAATGAATGAATGAATAGTATCTCCTGAGCACCTGCACTGTCCCAGGCACTGCACAAGTGACCTTTCAAGAGCTGGCATTCCTTCTGCCTTCTCCAGCTGGCTCTTCTCAGATCACTTAGATCCTAGTTAAGGTCATGGTCACCTTCTCCAAGAAGTCCTCCTGGATCAGCCAGCTACTCACCATCACATGGCTCATACTGAATGTGAGAAGCATAAATTAGCCTGGGGCTTTCCAGTGTACTTGCTGAACCTCCTCGATCTGCTATCTCACTGACCCTGCCTTAGAATGGAAGCCCCATAGGTATAATCACTTCTTTCTACTGGAGGAAAACAGAGGCAAACTGGAAGACAAGGAGACCCCAGGGGGGCAGGAGAGACAAAAGCTTTGGGGAGCAGAGCAGGCCCACACTCACCGACTGTGGGACTGACCAGGTTCTTGGTCCCTGAGCCTTGTGCTTCTCTCTGGGGACATATCCTCCACCCCCAGGCCACCCTCAGACAGTAGTCCAAGAACCTAGTAAACCTGCACCCAAACCACTCCAAGCACACCTGGGGGGTCACTGTCCTGCTCGTCAGCTTCACAAAGAGCCTACCACCCTCCATCCTCCCGTCCTGTCTCCAGCCGCCCACCAGCCCCCTCTGCCCTAGTGGTGATCCCCAGCACTGGGCTCCCAGCAAGGGGCTTCAAGGCCTTTAGTGTGTTGAATGTTGTGTCCCCCCCAAATTCTACCCTCCAGGTGATGTTAGTAGCAGGGAATTCTGGGAGGCCGTGCTGTACTGGGGGTCGGCAGGTGGGGTGAGTGTCAGGGTGAAGGAGGCTTCCTGCCAGGAGGTGACAGGAACCGGTCCTGAGACACCAAACCTGCCGACTCCTTGCTCTCGACCTACAGCCTCCAGGACCACGACAAATGGATGTTTATTATTTATAAACTACCCATTGTGCTTGAACACCCAAGCTAAATGGGGCCCATTTTACAGACAGGGAAACTGAGTCTTGGGGAGACCAAGAGACAGGAGACCAGACCTCCCACTGCTTGGTGACCCGCCCCCCTCCCCCAACAAGAGATGTCTGGGGAGGTTGGGTCCTTAGGTGGCCAGGCCCCCGCTGGTCCTCAAACACCAAGCCCCTCTGGTTGACTCAGCCTTGTGCTCTTGGCTGAAGGGAGCTGGTTCTCAAAGGGTCAAAGTCTCCAAAATAAGTTTCCCAAAGAAGCCCCAAATCTTCCCCCAACTCAAGACACAGCCCTGTACCCCCAGTCCCAAATCTCAAACACTACTACATGGCCTGCAAAGGTCAGTGGCCTTCCCCAGAAAGGGGAGCAGCGAGTAACTGAGGTGGGCACAGGCGGGGGTCACAGCTGTGTCTCCCTTTGGGATCTGTTTCATTTGCAAACTAGGACAAAAACAGTCCTCGGCCCCCTGGCTGGCTGAGGACTCCCCACAGCTGGGCTTTCAGGGGAAGCTCCAGGCTGAGCTGGACCATCTAGGGCACAAAATTTACCTTCCTGCTGAGCGGACCCTGATCTGTGAGCTTTCTGTGGCTCTAAAGCTTAGCTCGCGTTCCTAGCTTTGTTGGTTGCAGGGAGAAAACAAGAAACAGAGGAAGAGAGAGATCCCAGCAGAGCCTCAAGGGCTTCCCATCACCATGAAGAAAGTCTGCTATACAGAGGTCCTCCGCACTGCTCCAGACAGGCCTGGGGCACTTCAGCAGGTGACTGAGCCTCTCAGGACCTCACTTAGGACCTCACCAGCCTCACGAGTAAACTGTGACCAACAAGAGTGTCCCCGCCGGAACAGTGTGTGACCGTGGACAGGGGCCTCGGCCATCCCGGCAGCCTCGGGCATTGGCCGCCTGCCACCCTGGGTTGCCTTCTGCTATCTGCACAGAAGGCTGTCCTTCTTGTGACTTTGGCTCTGTAAAGGAGTCACAGTCCCTAAAGTCAGACTCCTTTGACAGAGGCTCCAGGCTGCAAGGCGATAAAGTCCCAGTCCAGGAGTTGGTAAGAACCCTGGCCCTAGACCCTGATCCAACACTCAGGACGGCATGTGTGGCCGAGAAAGTGGTCCCTGGCCACAGAGCCTGGCTGCTCCTCCCAGGAGATGCCCTAGACAGCGTCCCTAAATACCACTCTGTTACTTGGGAGCAGAGGGGCGGCACCACTGTCATCAGGATGCCTGGAGGTTTCCATCTCCCCAGGGTGACAGGAGGTGATAACTTTCTTAATCCCCCATCTCCTAAATAAATGCCCTCCAGCCCTTTCCACATTACACCAGTAGAGAAAAAAGGGGCCACCCAGCCGCATCCAGGAGGCACATCTGGAAAAAGGCCCCAGCCAGTGCTCTGCCGGCCCAGAGGAGCCCCCAACTTCATGCCAACAAACACGGGTTTCTTTGGCTCCGCAGGTCTTGGCTCAAGGCACAGCCGCTCTCTCCTCTCTCGCTGGAGCCCCAGCCTCCCAAGGCCCCTGCTTCCGGTGGGGGGATGATTTACGGGGGGGATGATTTACGCTGGGAACCTCCACTGTACTGCCACTAAATCACTAGGGGGAGGGGACATCATTTGCATACCACCCCCACGGCCCCTGAAGCCACCTCTCTCAAGAGCAACCACACACTGGCAACCCCCACCCATCACTATTGTAACCAGAAACACACCACTTTCTGCCAAGGTGCCTGGGCTGCAAGCGAGACCATCTGGGGCCCACCCTCCCAAAAGGCCTACCACTCCCACAGTGGCTGGGGGGGGGGGTCTCCACCCACCCCTGTTTTCTAGACGCCCCCTCAACATAATGGGTCCATGAAGTAACAGGCATCCATTTTCCCCGGCAGGGGCTGTACCGGTGGCGGCGCTAATTTGCAAAGCCCCAGCATGCACAAAAGTGGCCTGAATAATGGGGGCCCCCTAGCCGCTAAGCTGGGGGATTTGTGCTGACTCTTACCAAGGACCGTTCCATATGTTGAAGCGTTTGCACCGCTGAAAGAAGCACTCCCACCACCCTCTCTCCTGAGGCAGCTACCCACACAGGAAGGGGGTTGGGGGCCAGGCAGTCTCAGGTTAGGGGAGGCGCACCCTTCCACCCTCCCAACTCTCCCAAGCCCCAGCCCAAACCCTGCAAGACATGGGGGGAAAGCCCACCAGAAATGAGCCAGAAAATCCCAGCAGCGTTGAAGGAAGCTCCAGCTAATTCCCCTGGACCTTTCAGTCACCGCAGGCAGCTAAGTACCTTTCAGGAATTTCAGCCTTGTTTTTCCTTCCAGCTCGCCTAACTGGTGCTAAATATAGAGTTATCAAACTGTCGTCTCTTTATGTTCCTGGGAGGGACCAGTGAGACTTCCGTGTGCTTCTAGGGACCTGGTGATGGCCCCGGGGGGGCTGTGCCCCAGCACCACCTGGAAGAGTAAGCTGCCCAGCTGGGCGGCTGGGACCCGAGGGCAGCGGACAGGACGTGGGCCAGGGCAGGCTCCAGGTGGGGACACACCTGCCCTCTGAGGACCAGGCATCAGGGCTTCTGGAGCCGGGTCCAGGTCTCCCCTGGTTAGAGCAGGAGGGAGGAGGACCGTCATGCTCTCTTGCAAAGCATCAGACAGGCAGCCTCTCCCAGAGATTTCCAATACTCACCGGGAGCACACCCAGGCCCACGCTGACCCCCGTGGGGAAACAAAATGAAACAACTGCCGTTTTCAAGTCCAGGGACTGTGCTCTTTGGGGGTGCGTCCCAGGGCTTCAGCTCAAGGGAGGCAGCTGGGCGCAGCAACCCCACCCCGTGAGCAGAGGGGTGCTGAACTAAAGGGCCACCCTGGCTGCTTATCAGCAAGCTGACTGAGGTTCATTCTGGCAGGCAAGCCCCGGGCTCGATGCCACCCAGCTCTGGTAGAAGATGCTCTCCCAGTTTTATGAGATACGTCGGGGTCTTGCGGGATCTCAGAGGCAGATATTTACTTTTTCCATGCAAATACACATTCACTCGACGCAGGCAGGGAAGCTTTGCTGCTACCACAACCTTCCCAAGACAGTTAAAGCTGAAAAGTTGAAGTTGTATTTTCTGCTGCATGCCAGTGTCTGCGTAGTTTGTTCAGAAAATAAAATGTTCTCAAGCAAAAGCTGCTGGCGCCCCAGTCAAGGGTCCTGGTTTTAAAAGGCTTGAGAAACTGGGCTCTCCAGCAGGGCACCACCCGCCGTGACTGCTGGGTTCTTGGAGCCTGAAGGATTTCTCCAGGGCTGGGCGGGGGGAGGGGAGGAACTCGCATTTTCGGATAAGCTTCCTCCAGAACCAACACGTAGCCACGCCAAGGTGGTAGGAAGCTTTCCAAACTCCAGCCGGGAGAGAAAAATACCCGACTATTTTCCCTTTCCCACTCTCTCGGTTTTGGCGACAGCTGCGCCGGCACCAGCGGGGAGCCCAGCTCCCTAGGACCCAGCCCCAGCGCCGGCCAGCACCACCTCCCCCGCGGCCCTGCGCGCCCAGGCTGCCAGGCCGCCCAGGGGTCAGGGCTCTGAGGCCAGGCACGTTGCCGGGAGGGGAGCAGCGCGCGCGGCGCTTGGGCCGAGGGAGGTCACTCGGGGAGGAGACACCTTTAAGGTGGCGGCGGGAGCGGGAAGCCGCCGGGGCTCTGGGAGGGGCTGCGGACCAGGCAGACGCCTCCGCCGAGACGGCCTCAAGGCCGACTGGAGCCCGCAGGTGTCCCGGGAACTCGCGGCCAGGAGTGCGCCGGCACCAGAAAATGGTGAGACGGGGACCACCGACTCCCCGCCACTGCAAAACCCCGCAGGCACCAGCACCTGGGGCGATGTGGCACGGAGGCCGATACCCCGAGGCGTGGCGGGGAGCAGTCTGGCTCCCTGGAGGCGAGCCCCCATCCGCCTCAAGAGGTTGAGCGCATCCAGTCGGTGGCCCCCGTGCGCCCCGAAAGGACCCAAAGGGAGGCGGGGGTCTGGGAGCCAGGACGACGGGATCTCGCGCTGGGGCCCCTATGTTCCGAAGGTCCCCCCCAGATCGGCCCAAGTCTGGGAGCCGCAAGCCGCCCAGGACTTGCGGAGGCGGCCGCCCCGTTCGGGAGCCAACTTTGCGCGCGGCGGCCGGGGTCGGGGAGGGGTCGGGACGCGTTACCTGGGCACCGGAGCGCCGTCAGCGCCAGCAGGAGCCCGAGCGGCGG
>NW_004567130.1:1912716-1923599 GCF_000260355.1 Condylura cristata | reverse complement strand
GGCGGGTGGGGGCGTCGCGGCGGGAGCGCCCAAGGTCGCCGGGTGAGGGAGGTCCGAGAGGACCCTCGGAAGAGGCGGCAACGTCTCGAGGGGAGGTGTCAGCAGGGCGCCAGCCCGCGACGCTGAGGGCCCACGAGGTCCCGGGAGGTTGGAGCGCAACTTGGGGGTGCGCGTGGGGGAGGGGAGGGCAAGAATGGTCTCTGAGCGTCAGGGGCCTCCCCGAGAAGTTTCCACAGAGCGCCTGGCCAGGGCAGGGGCTCCGCTGACCTGAAGCAGATGGAAGGCGTCTTAGGGGTGTCCTCCCAGGTGACAGGCCCCGATCCTGAGACCCCTATATATCCCGGAGCCTTCCCTTTTCTCAAAGGCCCCACGGGCCCACGACCTGAGGGGACAAGGGCAGGTAGTCAGAGTTCCTCTGGGTGATGACCCATGCTGGCCGGGGTCTTGAAGGCCAGATTCTTACATCCAGTCCTGAGGGACTCCTTGGATGCAGGTCACAGCCCCTGTTACCCACAAGTCACAGATTTCCTGGGTGCCCCAGCCCCCAACCTGGCCAGGCATCTGGGGCACAGCAAAAAGGATGAATCACGCTGGGTGGCATGGGGGCACCTCCAGAAGTCCTCAGATGCCCCCACACAGCTGGAAGGGGGGCACTCAAGTTGGAGTCCTCGCCCCACCCACCCCCCATCATCCCAGCCACTCACTCCATTGTCTGTTTCCCATGAAAAAGTGGGTCAAACTCTGGAAATGGTCAATAAGGCAGCGTGGGGTGAGGCAGACAGACTGGGGAAGACTTCTGAGTCATGGAGTCTTGGCTGAGCATCTCTGCTCTGCCGCCATCAGTGACAGGGATGGCCCAGTCATTTGGCCTCAGTTTCCCCAAGACTCCAAAGCCCCTCTTGGAGTCCCAGACCTGTCTGCAGCCCTTGACCTAGGAGGGGAGAGCTTGAGAGCCCCGGCTATGGACATTATCACCCTCACCAGTAGGTCCTTACTGTGCTGTCTGGCCGGCCCAGAGCTCCAGGCAGAAGCAGGATCCTCCATCCTTCTGAGCCCCAAGGGGGGGACAGCGGCGGGGGCACTGCTGGCTGGGCACCTGCTTCATTAGGGCTGACAAGCTCATTAGCAGAGGCGACACTCAGTTCTTAGAAAAAGGAAGCGGAGAGCTCGGGCAGGTGACGAGTCTCTGGCCCAGGTTAATTGCCACACAGAAAGGGATCTTCTAGCAGCAGCTAACAGCTCCCTTTTCAAGGAACCTGGGCCTGCCAGCCCCCTTTGGGCTCCCTGGCAAAGCCTGAGACTGTGGAGAGCCACATGCCAAGCTGGACAAGGGGACCAATTTTCTCTTGGGTCTGGGTGGCCGTGCAAAAGGTCCATGGGTCTCCTTTCTGTCATTGCCCAGCTAGGAGAAAGCTCCCCCAGACCCACAGGTCTTTCTTCGGGCTCCTTGGCACCCCACCCATTTTCTTCCTACTCACTCCTCCGCTGTGCAGGCCACCTGCCCTTGAGGGACACTGGAGAGACAGGACAATGTGTGCCCACAGTGCTGACTTACGGAGCAGGAGTGACCTGTAGTGGCCCGCAGGCTGGACCAGACAGGCCAGCAAGGGCTGGGAGCAGTGACCAAACACTGGCCCCCCACTGTTCTGGCTGAGCCCACTTCCTGCCTCCACATGCTGTACTCCAGCGTCCTCAGCTCTGCACACCCTCCTGGCCTCCCCTTGAGAGGGCCTCTTCCCCTTTGAGAGCCACTTGCCACCTTTTCAGAGCCAGCCCGCATCCCCCCACCCTGACCCAGCCCTGCTCTCCTGCCTCCAAGTGCCGCTGTTACTCCATAGGGAACGGGCCCCAGTGGTGAGCCAGAGGGTGGGGAATGGGATCGGACTTGGAAGGTAGCTTCTGCACGCCCCGGCTAGATGACTCTGGACAAGGCCCTAGCCCTGTCTGCGCTCATAGGTAAGTGGGGACTGGACCACAGCCCTGCCTCCCCTGGTGAGTGAGGGCACCCCCTGCATCTCCATCCAATGGTAATATTTCCAGAGTTATCCTGGGCAGGACAAAGGCCTTCCTGGATCCTGAGATCTCTGAGAAGGCAGGAAGATCCCACAGTGGTGACCTAGGAGACCCCAGGAAAGCAGAGCCCTCCTCACCCCCATCCAGCAAACCTTTCTAGTCTCCTGAAAAGAGGGTGGGAGGGGGTGGGGAGGGGGAGAGCCAGAATGACACAGCCCAAACTCTCCCTTGTACCCAGGGGGAAATGAAAGCCAGGAATGGACCTGCACAGGTGTTCTGTAAATGTGGGGAGACAGATTGAACCAGGAGCCTGCCTCAGACCCAGCCCAAGGCCTTGTGCCTCCCAAGTCCACTGCCCCCCAGTTCATCAAGTAGCTGCCTCCAACACCGTTTCTTCCTACACCCTGCCCTGCCCTCCCCCTTGCCCTCCCCCCTTGCCCTCGCGCCCCACCCCCCCACTCACCCCCTCCCCCGCTATAGCGCAGCCCCCCCCCCCCCGTCTCTGCAAGCATAGAGCGTCATTGCCATCTCGTGGCTGCTGTTGGTACTGCTGGGCTGGCCTGAGGAAAAGAGGGGGGAGGGCGACCCAAACGGGAGATCACAGATTCTTACCCACTTCCCCGACAGGGACTTTAAAGGACCTCTTATTTTTAGCGCCGACGTTTCCAACACGCAGGCCGCGACTCCGGAGGTGAGCCACTAGTTGAGATATTTTTGCAATCAACATCCTGTTTTCCTTTTCTAAAGGGTATTTCCCTGCAGCAATCCCAGAGCACCTCTTTAATCCCCACCCTCACCCCACAACAACAGCCTCCTGCTGAATTGGTTGGGGGTGGGGGGGACTCTCAAAATAGCAAAGAGCTCACTTATGTAGCAAATCGAGAATGACAGGCTTGCTGGTGCTTGGGGCATAGGACCCTACACAGCCATTATTAACTGCCCAGGACTCCGGGAAGCCTCACTTTACTCTCTGCATAGCAGGTGCTTCTGCCTAGTGTCATGTGTACCGTCCCCTCTGGAAGGGTCCAGCCCCTGTCCTACTGACCAAAGAGCTAATGACAGAGCACAAGGGGAAAGTCCAGAAAATCAAGCGAAGGGATGAGTGAGTTAACCGATGAGTGAGTTAACTGACAAGGGCTGAGCCCTGGGGAGGCAGCAGAGTCCCCCCAAGGCTGTGCAAATTGAGCACAGGAGAGACCTGAGTCATCGTCAGGGAGCAATGCAGTGGGACCCAGGGACAAATGTCCTCCTGGCGTTTAAGCTGAAAGCACCCTAAGCAGCCCCCCCACCCCACCCCCTGTGACTTCCCAGTGAGGCCTGAAGCCCAAAAGAGGCAAAGGGTGGGGGTGGGGCGGGGAGAGAAAAAAGCAGAGCGGGCTGGGGCAGCTGTGGTAGAGGAGTAGCGATTAAATTGCGCTGGAGCATAACAAAGCCTGGGAATGAGTAATGACCCAGCAGTTAGCGCCTGCCGGCAGCCTCTGCCCTACCTGGGTGTTTTGTTTTGTTTTGTTTTGTTTTGTTTTGTTTTAATGACGGTAAAGTACACACATCATTGCATTTACCATTTAACCACATTGCACAGCCATCTCTACTGTCCTACTCCAAAACTTTCCATCACCCCCAACAGAAGCCCAGTTCCTAGCTATTCCCTATTCCGCTTCCCCAGCACCAGGCTCCTCCTTCTGTTTTGATGGATTTTCCTGTTCTGGATATTTCCTACAAGTGGAATCACACAGCCTTTTGGAACAGGTTTCTTACACTTCACATTTCTGAAGTCCAGTCTCACTGTTGCAAGAATCAGCACCTCATTCTTTTTCATAGTTGACTAATATTCCCCCGTCAAACTATGACGTTTGTTTGCTCATGGGTTGCCATTGGATGTCCTGCTTGTTTCCACCTTTCAGCTGATTGAACAGGTGCTGCTGTTAACAGTGTACAAATGTTCGTTGGAACTCCCCTAGTTTGCGGGGTGGTGGTGGGGGATTTATATATTTCAATTCTCTTAATCTGCATTGGCCTTAGGATTGAGGAAGAGAGAAGGGAGTCTGACCCCAGGCAGTGAGCCCCCTGGGCCTGTCAGTCACCTAGATGGATGGGTGACACTTCCCAATCACCCTTGTTGACCACAACTGAAACCCCCAGAAATTTCATGAGACTCTATCTTCCTCACCAGCAGGCCTCTATATGGGTGGAGTGGCAGGGTGCCCATTCCTGGGGAGGGGATGACTCTGAGGGCTCAGCCAATTGCATTCTTTGGTGCCAGCAGCAGGAGACATGTGACCCAGTTCTGAGCAGTAAGATTTAAAGGGCTGCTGTGGAATGATGGTCCTCCCAATCAGATTAGAGCCACCTACTGCCCCCCTCCTTCCTCCTGACAGCTTGTGGACTGCAGTGTGATCAGAGGGCTCTGGCAGCCTCCTTAGACCCTGAGGCACCATCACTACAGATAGCACAGCAGAAAAACAGAGCACCCCTGACAACACCCTTGCCATTGGCCAGTGCCCGGAGCTATGCACAGACTGCCCACCCACGCAGATGATAGATGTGCTTTGGCTCCATGCCTCACAGCCAAACGCAGCCTCCTTATAAAGGCACGTACAAGACCTGGTGGACCGTGACACCTGCTTGCCGATCAGCAAAAATAAGTCAAGTGGTAGAAAAAAGACAAAAAATAGTTTTCCTTTATATTGGCTTTGTAAGAGTTAAATTGTTTCTTTCAAATTATGCTACTGGCAGAGGCTCAAAGAGAAAGACAGGGAAAGCATACCCCCCACTTCTGACCTCACGGCCCGTGAGACCTCACCGTGTGTCCAGTCCCGTCTCTGCAAACTCAGTGGTGATCCCTTGAAAATGAGCTCCCATGATAAGCACTGTTTTAACTTGCTCTTTGCACATAATTATATGTGCTGAACACCTTTTTAGTTGTTGAAATATTTTTCTTGACAACATTAACGTGGCCAGTCTTATCGTTGGAAATACTGCCGTTTGCCGAAGCAATTTTCATGTTGCTGAACAGTTGAGGTCATTTATGATTTTTTCACTGCTGTTAAAAAGCAACAGTCTCACATACCTGCCCCTTTCTCCTTGCATGACTAGTTCTTTAGGGTATATTTGTAACAAATGAATTGTCAAGTAAAAGCAAGTGCAGTTGAAGGGTGTTCACATCAAGCGCCTCTTGGAGAAGTGGTTTGGTTCAAGTTCCTGAGTTTATGGCAGAGCCTGCTGCTTGCTGAAATGTTGATGGGCATTCTGCAAATTCTACTGATCCATTGATGCTTTGTTTTGTTATTTTTAAGATTTACTTATTTGTGCATACAGAACTGGGGTACAGGTCACAGGTGCAGAGGCGGTGAGAGGCTTCACCAGAGACAGAGTGGGGAGCAGAATAGGCGGATGGATGAAGTACACTGCTGAAAGAAGCCACTGGTGAGACAGGAGAGGTCTGCTGCGCCATGTGGGTCACTCCAGACTGGGGATTGAACTCACACAGAAATGGCTACAGCTAGCTTGCTGTGCTGCATCCTAACCCGTTGCATCACCAGGGAGGTCCAATTCTTTTGTTTTTGAATTTTTTGCTTTTCTTTTTTGCATACAAGAACTGGCGTATAGGCCAGAGGTAGGAGGGAAGAGTATTCACCAGAGGCAGAATGGGGAGCAGAATGGGCGGAACCTCTGAAATACACTGCTGAGGGGAGCAGCCAGGAAACTGGAGAGGTCTGCTGCACCCTGTGGGCCAACAACCTGGCTGGGATTGAACTCAGGCAGCAGAGTTGGCAGCATGAGATTTAACTCCTAGGCTACCATGGAGACGCTCCATTGACTCATTCATACTCTCTAGTTTATGCAGTTAGTGAAAGCTGACCATTTCAGATCAGCTGAATCTGAGAATATCAGGTTTATCATTGCAATGAAATTCCTAAATTTTGTGACATCATCAGTGATTTCATCATCATTTAGCACCTTGGTTTGTTTGTTCCCCTCCTTCCCTTTGGGGAAACCTGGGTCTGAGGAAGGTCACTATGCCACCCCCAGGGAAATGGAAGGACTTTTCCCATCTGGCTACAGATGCCTGTGTAAGATTGTAAATATGCTTTTATTTCTCTCGCAAAGTATATTTATTCTTTAGTCTTTGTTTAAGGGAGCTTCCTGTGGGAAAACTAGAGTGTGTAGGACCATGCCAGGATTAATGTTAATTAGTGTCTGGGGGCTCGGCCACTTGGAGCAGGCATGGGAAATGATTCCGTGCATGACAGGATGGAGTGGACTGTGAACTCCTCACTGGAGAAATGAGACCAGCTCCTGGAGGCCGTGGCCCTACACCTTTTCCTCCTGGTGGACCTACCTTGGAGGCTATTGGCTTGTGAAATCGCTGCATTTTGCTCACAGAGGGCCAAGACTGAGCCACAGGGTTCGGAACAATATTACAGTATCCCCAAAAAAAGAAGCCAAGGGATTTATTGTTTCACATCACCCAAGCGGCCATGGCTTCAGGCTTGGTTCCAGGGGCCAGTGATCTCTGGATTCTACAGCAGGAGAGGAATCGCAGGGGGAAATGTCATTGGTTATAGTGAGGTCATGTGCCAGTCCCTGGACCAATGGTTGTGGTCCAGGGGAGGGACTATGCTAATTGGCCAGGCTGGGGTCCCTTGTCCAACCCTTGGAGGGACATCAGCCAGAACCTGGAAGCCTAGGTCGGTGCAGAGTGCTCCCTCAAGAGAACTATGTTTTTAGGTGGGGATGCAGGAGGCCGAAATGACATTTAGGATGGATTTAGGATGAAAAAAGGAAAGTTTTCTCTACTGATGAGGGAGCTTCAGCCTCTTCAGCCCTAAAACTCACTCAGCAGGTGAAGGACAGCGCTGGAGGTGATGGTGGCACTGAAGAAGAGAGGAGTGATGTAAATGCACTTCCACAGGCCTGTTGGCATGGGGCAGCCTGCGTTTTGAGCCCTGGAGCTGGGGCACCCGGCTTTTCACAATGGCACCTCTTAGCAGAGCAGGAGGTCTTGGTGTTACTGAGCAGCAGCAGCACCACAGTGCAAACTCCAGCCTCCTGCTGAACTGTCAGGCAGGTCATGCCCTGGCTCCTGCCATGGAGAAAGACACCCCCTTCTTAGCAGAGGCGTCACGGGGGGCCCTCAATGGCTGACCAGCTAGACACGATGGCCTATGTCTGACCATCTCCCAAGACTCTTCAGTGTAGCCCACCTTTTAAGCCTCCCAGTAAATCCAGAGGGCTGTTTTCACCCCTATTCTACACAGAAAGAAACGGAGGCGCCGGGATTGAATCTATTCAATTCCTGAACCAGAGCTGGAGGTTGAGCCAAGACCTTGCAGTCTGCAACCTAACACCCCCCCGCCCCCCAAGAACCGCTGTCTCTGCAAGAAGCCATCCCTGATGCAGGGACACAGCTGGCTGCCAGGACATGGCTCTGGCTCCAGCAGAGCTGCTCTGGCCAGCCCTGCTGGCCTGGTCACCCAACATTTGCCAGAGGGAGGACAGTCAGGCGCTCAGGATGAGGAAGGCACCTACCTCATGGCAAGAAGCAACCATCTGGGGAAGCAGCAAAGTGCTCGCGCCCACCCCCAAATATGCCTGCAAGATCCAAACAATAAGCTCTGGGCAGGGCCCACACAGTTTTATCAAATACAGCCATTCGAGTGCCCCTGGGCCTGACCTCCCTGTCCCCATACCATCTAAATTTCATTGCAATCATCTCCTTGACATTTACAAATTCATAATGTATAATGAACTAACCTGAAGTGGAAATCTTTTATTAATTGCCTAAAACAGAGTGTATTAAAACTGAATAAATAAAGCCAACAAGAATCAGTTTGGAGATCTTGGGTAAAACTGCTGTGGAAGGAGCACCATGCAGGGGGCTCCCAGGAATGGAGGATACGGCAGGTAATCAAGGTGGCTCTCCCCCATCACGGGGCGGTCCCCTCCCCCATGCCCCAAGCGAGAGAGCTGTGCTTGGGGCCTGGACACTGGTGCCCTATGTCCATGCCTGCTGTAGGTTTTGGAATCCCGAGTGGGCCTCTGAGTTGGAGAGGTTGTGTGTGGCCTGCCCTCCCCCCATGAGACTGCAGGCAATTTGGGGTGCCAGGAACACACAGCTAACCAGGGCAAGGCCCAGATCTGAACTCCACCCACTTCCCTCCAGGCCCTCCCTGGGCCTCTACTCCTGTGATTTACAAAGTCAACTCACCTTCTGGCCCTCAGTGTGGACGCTGAGTGCAAAAGCCAGTCAGCGGCTGACCCTGGAGTCAGGGCGGCTAGGCCCCTGCTGCCCCCAAGTGCCGGCAGCCCCCAGGGGATTGGGAGGTGCCAGGAACCCCCTCCCCTGGTGGAATGGTGCTTCCCAGGCTCTTGTGAAAGGAGAGGCTGTGGAATGGCCTGAAACCTGCTGACAGCCGGCGGGAGGAAGGGCTGGTTATGTAACCAGGCTGCCTGGAGAAGGGAGGCTGGGCCTGCTGCTGTTTCTCCAGAAAAGGAGAGAAAGGAAGGGAGGAAAGGCAGATAAGGAAAGTCACAAAGGTCCCCTTTAAGCCCCCTCATCACTCTCTGGATAGGTGTTTCTGAAGCCTGCGTGGGAGCCAGGCGTCACTGGGAAGCTGGCATTCTCACAGGGGAGAAAAGCCGTAAAGCAAATAACAGGCCAACTGCACAGCAGGTCGGGTGCAAACAAGCCAACTTGGACACGTCTCAGAATGGACAGGGAGGGAGTCAGAAAAGGCCTGGCTGAATTACTTAACAGAGTGGGCAGAGGAGCTACAGGGAGAGTCCGCCAGGCAGTGGGAACAGGAAGTGCAAGGACCCTGGGGCTGGATGGCACCACCATTCAGAAGGTACACATGAGCTCTGTCGCCCAGGATGGACATTTCACAGACGCCGTGGCCAGCCAGGAAACAGCAGTTGTGTCTGCCAGCAAGCTGTGGGCAGGAAGGGACTTCTGACAAGGAGAAAGGAGACCGCCCCCCGCCAACCTCAATTTCAGCCTGCGAGACCTGAGTCCAGGTGAGCGTGAGACTGGGCCCTGACCTACGAGACTGAGTGCTCATGAATGCTAAGTGTGGGGTAATCCATGACGCGGCAACAGAAACCTAAAGCATTCACCGAGTGTTTCTGAGCACCTGCTGTATGCTGGGCCCTGTTAGGTGCTGGAGACCGAACCGTAGGTCATAGGGGCTGGAGACCGAACCATAGGTCAGACATGTCATTGTCCAAGTGGCACATACATTACAATTAGGAAAACGGACAGTGGGCAAGGGAAGACACAATAGATGACGTCAGAGAGAGGTAGTGCGGATCCCTGAGGTTACGCTTCAGGGCCACTTCCCCTGACCAGCAAGGCCCATGCCAGAAAACCAGTTCGGACAGGCAGAAGCTTCACCCAGATTTCCTTCCCCAAACCTTCTGCACCCTGCCCCCACTTCTCGGCAGTAGCCCGCTGGCCTTCCTGCGCGTCCTCAAATGCCATGCTGTTCCCACCCCAGGGCCTTTGCGCTTGCTCTCTCCAAAGCTCTCCGGCTTCTATCGCTTCCTCTTTCAAGCTTCTCCTGAAATACCACCTCCTCAGGGACCCTTATCCACCATCTACAGAAGCCCTCCCCGCCAGTTTTTATTCTCTTCTCAATCATTATTTCGCAAATTCATCTGCTGGCTGCTTACCACCTGTGCTGGAGCAGAAATTCCAACACAGCAGAAATGTGTCTCTCATGCTATTCCTCAGAGCCCAGAACAGCCCAGAACATGGCAGATACACGCTGAATACCCACTGGTGGAATGAGAGAGAAACTCTTTTAAATCCGTGGTTGTTTTTATTTCTTCCAAGAGGGGAGAAAAAAACAGTGAAGAAAGAATAATTCATAGAAATATGAAAACTGTAAGCTAGAGTGAGAGTCATTTGCATAATGACAGGCATCTGATTTTTAATATAATTCCACCTCCAAAGCGAAATGTTAGCTATTCAAATGTTGCAAGGCCCCAGTAAGGGCTCCGAGGAGCAGCAATCAGAGGGTGGAAATCAAAGCCCTTCCACAGTTATGTGCCAATGCTAAAGAGTGTCAGGTTTTGCCAGGTACTCCAAAAACACTTATCTAATCCATCGCCTGGCACTGGCTTCTTTCTCCTAGACCTCCTCACTCAGTAAGAAGTGAGAGAGCAAGTGTTCATAGTCCCAGACTCTCTTATCGACTAACTTCTTTCCAGAGAGATGAAACAGAAGGGTCTTTATCTGTCAGAAATAGGAGCAGAAGATTCTGATCAGGCCCATGCTTTTTCAAGGTAGCTGTGATGGGTGGTGCTGTGGCAGTCTTTTTGTGACCATGAGAAGGCCAAGCGAATGCAGACATTTTTACCTTGATATCATCAAGCAGCTTTATCACCCAAAGATCACGCCTGGAACTCATGGTCTATGAGAAAAATAATTTCTTATTAAGTCACATTAGTGAGGTCTCCTATTACATACTGGCTAACAAACTGTTTACAAACTGCTGCACACAAATGAATTAAGTTTTATCTTTTGTCAAAGCATCTTCATATTTGTGATCACATATCATCATCACGACACCCCTGAGAGTTTATATTTCAGTTTCTCCATTTGTCAGATGAAAAGCCTGACACTCAGAAAGGTGAAATGACTTACCAAACATCACACAGACATGTGATGAAACATGACATTCAGAACATAGAACTGAACTTCCAAATTTCCAGTCCAAAACATGGAGTGACAAAAGCCCATAAAAGATGAGAGGATTCCTAAGATAAAACCATCATTGTGAACCTCTGTTTTATGGCTTTAGGTCGACAGAAAAATAAAATGTCACTTAAAAGAAAAGGACTGAGGCCCTCCCTGGTGGCACAGC
>NW_004567130.1:1887484-1910581 GCF_000260355.1 Condylura cristata | reverse complement strand
GGGGTGGGGGGGAGGGAGGGAAATGCACGGGACTATGGTGGTGGCACAGGGGTGATTTGGTGAAGGGAAACCCGCGGGGATTACAATCGAGATGGAAAACAAAAGGTGTGCAAAATGATGTAAAAATAAACTTTGTAATAAAAAAAAAAAACACTCTGTTCCAACCTGGCCCGCACCCATCGTGCTCCAGGCCCCTGGCTCCCCGTCCTGAACCTTCTCTCCCAGCCCCACGTCCTTGCCTGTGCCCCTGTCACTTTGTCTTCTCTCGGCCCCCCTTTTACCCTCCTTTGCCCATTGGGACACTGGCGCTGGGTCCTTCACTAGCTGGTGTCGTGTTGGGCTCAGTGGACAGGGTCCACAGTTCTGCTTACACGGGGCATCGGCCCAGCCTTTCTCACCCCAGCAACGGTGGTTCGCCAGTTCTGTCATGGCAGCTGGCACCGTTTCCACAATGTCCCAAAGGCACCCTGAGTCCGTGTTCTCCCTGCCCAGCAGACAGCTCTGCTCACCCTCCTCCAGGGCCCTCGTGGCCTTCTGCTCAGATTAGAGGAGTCTGAGCAGGAGGAGAGGACGGCCTCTTCCAGGTGTGTGGTCCAGGCATCCCCCACTTGCTCTCTGCTGCTCTGAGTACCTGCGGCTCAGGGCGCTGGGAGTTTTCTTCCGCCTCTTTAGTAACCACCTCTTCCTGGTTAATCACTCTGTATGTGGAGCATTCCCTGTTCAAATTCCTGATAGAGTTTCCATCTACTGGTTAGACTGTGGCTGATACAGAGGCTCTCAGACACAAGCCCTAAAAGGAAGGTTTCTGGGAGTGTTCAGCCATGACCTTGGACGTGAGGGCAGTGCTGAGACTTTTTTTAAAGATTTATTTATTTATGCATACAAGCATTGGGGTATAGGCCAGAGGTTTGGGGGTAACAGAATTCACCAGAAACAGAGTGTGGTGCAGAGTAGGCAGATCTACTGAAATGCACTGCTGAGGGGAGCAGCAGGCAAGACTGGAGAGATCTGCTGTGCCCTGTGGGTCAGCTCCCTCACCTGGAGTAGAATAGCAATGGCTGCAAATAGCTTCACAGTGCGTGCTTTAACCCCTTGCACCACCAGGGAGAGCCCCAGTCCTGAGATTTTGACAGTATGAAGTAGGATGCCCGTGACTGTGGCGTGTGGGGACATCACAGAGAGCCTGTCTGTCCATGACCACACATGGTCACTTCTGACCAGACTCCAGCTGAAGCCCAGGCCTGCCTGGCAGCTTAGATTGGCTGCTGTCCTTGACATCATGGTGGTGATGATGTGGGTGGGGCCCCTCTGTGGGTCCTGGAGCTCTTGCAGAAAGAAACAGACACCCCTAGTCTTCAATTCATATAAAATCCCAGAGCCAAAGGACTTCCAAGGTGGCCTTAAAGAAAAGTCACATTTCTGTAGCTATACGGCTAAAGCTGCTGAAAATCTAAAACACCACTTAATTGTGTACGTTGTAGAATGACAAGAAAAAATGAATTCATAACCTCATCAAGTTTCTCATGTGAAAGACTGGGCCCTGATGCATTAAAGCGCAACACCGCCAAGCTAGCTGCATCAGCTTCCACTTAAGCACAAGTTCGATCCCCGCCTGCCCCGGAGGTGACCCTAATGGCACGGCAGACCTCTCCTGTCTCACCCACTGCTCCCCTCAGCAGTGTTCTTCATAGATCTACTTGTTCTGCTCCCCACTCTCTCTCTCTCTCTGGTGAATCCTCTCACTGCCCCTGAACTTCTGGCCAGTACCCCAGTTTTGTATGAATAAATAAATGAATCCTTAAAAAAAAAAAAGATGGAAAAATGCACAAAAATATGTAAAAATAAACTAATATAAAAAAAAGACTGGGCATTGGATGAAGGGGATAATGGGGTACTTGACTTGGAATAGAGAAAGCTGGTAGGACTCAAATGAAATTGAAAAGCTCAAACCCCCAAGTCACTCTAAACCTCCCTTGCACAAGGAAGTAATTAAGTAGACTAGCTATCCTTGCCAGGGGGTAAACTCACCTGGCACCAATGCCTTGCAAGGAGATGCCCATTCACCTTTAGACCACCACAACTCCCTGCTGGTTCTAGACCTGTAATCCTTCAGACTCAGAATGTTCCGTGGGTCCGGTTTGCACTGTGGTCCAAGATGAAACAGGGTATGCACCAGAATAACTGCAACACTTTTGCTATGGATGTGTTTGGAAGTCTGAGGAGTATGGGAGGTGAGCAAGGCTGGTAGATTGCAAGTCCAGATGGGCTGAAGCACTGATCCCGACACACTCACTAGAAATTCTGATTCCGATGTATTAGCTTATGCAACTGGAGGAATCTCTGGTCGCTGGTTTGGTGGGTTGACTGGACCCATTGGTGGTATTTAATGAGGTAAGATGGCAGAACTGCCCTGGTGTGAGATGGAGGGGGGAATCTAAACCTCCAGGGGACGGAACACTAGAAGGGATCCATATGCATCATAGTATCAGACACCAACCCCCCCACCACCAGCTCTGTCCCTGCAGAAAGCCCAGAAGACACCTGTTGGGGAACACATTCATGGAAGCATTAAGATGCGCCCCCTGATTTCTATGGGGGGGGGGAGCTGGGCCAACCTGCCAGTAGCTGCACTTAGCCGCCAGGGACAAGGCACCAAAGGCAGCAGGACCACCAGTAGTCAGGACACTGGTCTGCAGTCATCTGGGGCAGAGACCAGGTGTCCCCATGTCCGTAGGTGAAATACATGTGAAACATGCTAGTGTACTCCTTGGAACCTCATTCACAACAGATGGGCTGGTGCCCACAGAATTAACTGCAAAAAGAGGACAAAATCAGAAACACCCAGGTGGCAGAAGCAGAACATTAGGGAGAGGCAGAGAAAGCAGCTGCCCTGGCCATACAGTTCCCATGAGGCCAGCTGTCTGTCCTGCATGTGGCTCCCCTGAAAGGCCCCTTTAACCATCTCTAGCTCCTCCCCCTAGCCAGCAGATGACAGACCCTGCACTTGTTACCTCAGGGTAAGGATGACTTCTACGAAAGACGATACAAAAGCCTTCACATTCATCCCTTTGTCTGCCCACTGCCTCGGCAATTTGGTCCTGGGATCATAAAGTATCCGTGGGAACCCAGCTCAGCACTGTATAGGAGACGTGAGCAGGTGTGGGGCAATAGGGAGTGGTGTGGACTGTGGCAAACTGCAGAACCCTCAATCTGCTTAAAGGCATTCGGATATCATTTTGAAAAGGCAATCTTGGGAAACAGGTAGGCGTGTCCCCAGTTTGACTGAGCCTTCAGGAAACCCCAGAGGAATGTGGATTCAGACAGAAATACATTTGAGTAGTAGAAAAAGGAAAATGAATTATAGTGGCAGACACCTGTCATGTAATGTGAATCCCCCTCTCTGCATTTGAGGGATTCCCCACTGTGTGAGTCTTTCAAAGAAACAGCACTTGCCTCACACAATAGGTGCCAGCTAGGTGTTTTAAAGGAATAATTGTAATAGTTAAACCTTAGAATGCTGACCCGGTTGCTTCTTTGGTCTCTGTAGAGGTAATTCACAAGATGAACATCCCTATTCTGCAGGTGAGCAAACCGAGGCCTGTGTTGCCCGAGGTCACACAGATAGCAAGTGGCAGAGCTTGGATTTGAACCCACGCAGTCTGGCTCCACCTCCCACCTCCCAACACCTTACCTCCCCTCCTACAAGGGTGCAGTAGTTTGGCCAACCAGCCTGTGCGCTGGGAGTTACTGGCCTGAAGAAGCAGGGGCAGGGCAAGGGCCTGGCTGCTGGGACAGGCCAGCCAGTGGGTCACAGCCATCAGGGGCCCAGGCAGTAGCCTGGTCAGACTAACTCTGTGTGTGCTCCTGTCTGTCCAGATGTCTCATCCTACCATTTCAGGAGCATGTTTGCAGCTTCCCCAGAATGCCATAAGCTCCTGGGCCTGCTTTCGGTAACTTCCATCTAGAAGCAGCTGGACTCTCTCCAAGGTTCACGCCAGGTGGCGGCTGAGTGGCCTGCCTGAGGCTCGGCTGTTTTTGTGACAGAGCTCTGGCTGCCGCTTTAACAGTGAGCTCCTCTGTGACCATGCTTTGAAAGGGATTTGGGTAAAGGCAACCCCACTTTCCTCATGCTCTGAGACCTGGCGGGGGTGGGGGCAGAAGCTGCAGGCCAACCCTAGCTCCAGAACAGCTCCCGGCCCCGGGGCATGGCGGGGCAGCAGCAGACAGCGTGGTTCTGCACAGACTCCGCGAAACGCTCCAGAGGGTTCTGCACGGCAAGTCGTCATTATCAAGAATTAGCTTCTGTGTCACGAGCATACCAGCGACTGCTCCAGCCCATCCTGCCATCTGGAAGACGCTCCGTTCAGAGCCAGAGGATGCTGGGAGGAAAGCTGTGGGCGCTCAGCTGAGAGGGGGAGACAGAGGGAGGGACAGAGATGTAGGGGAGAGGGACAGTGAAACAGTGGCTAGCAGACGGGTGAGCGAAAGAAAACCAGTGGGGTCCCCTGCCGTGTGCCTGTTGCACAGTCATGGACAGTCCCCAGAGAGGTGATGTGGCGGCCCCTGGGCCCCAGCCCTCCAGGTAGAGCTGCTGTCTGACAACAGTGCCTCCCTTTTCTTCCTGGAAGAGACCCCAACTTCCCTCAGGGGAACCACGTCTCTGTGCTCAGGTTGGGTTAGGTGGCTGGGCCTGGGGCAACCCACCCACAAGTGGCACCTGACAGCTAGTCCAGTGGCCTCCCTGGGTGGCTCAGGGGCACAGCGTCAGCCTGGGAGCCAGACCAGATGCTGGGTGAGATGCTGGGACACAGCCTCGGCCGCTAGGAAGGCCAGGCTCCTGAAATGACCCAAGAGGCAGGAGGGGGCAGACCTGGGCAGGGGAGTGGGCCACCTTGTGCCAGAGACAACAGCACCCTGGATGCTGGGCCTTGCCAGCGCTGAGGATTCCATCATGCTCAAATGCCAACTTGGACTTTCCATTCCTGAGAACTATGAAGTCCAAAATCTTTGCTTTCCCATAAGCCAGGTGTCAGATCTCTGCCACTGGCTGGGAAGAATCTGAATAATGTTCTTGGTCAAGCCACCTTGTTCAGGCAGGAATGAGAACCCTTCTCTTAATGGAACCTGGATGCCTCTTCCAGACCCAGCATCTGCGCAGGGTACCTGGCGGCTGACCGAGGGTCACACCGCTCGCTGTAGCATTGGGTGGGAGCCGTGCAGAGATAGGCTGTGGTCAGTTCTAGGGCAGGTCTCAGAAAGTGTCAGGTGTGAACGATTCAGTGGCCACGATGCCATCATTTTTTCCTCCTTGTGCTTTTTGCTGAGCCTCAATCATCGATAAGAAGCAGTGATAAGCAGGAGCCAGCATCAGCCCTCCTGGGTGCAAGCCGTGTGACTGCTCACAAGCACCCTACTCTGCCTCGACCTCTCTACCTGCAAGACTGGAGTCCACGGGGCTGGCTCAGGGGCTGAGGGACAAGTGTGTCCGTGCGCCTAAGATTACCATCATCTAAAGAGCTCGGTGTTCTCCATAATTTTATTCTACTGAACTTAACCTTTTTTTTCCCCTATCCGGGTTTTATTGATCGACCGTCCTCTTCTAAATCTGCTTGTCTGGGAAGCCTATAAGCATGCTGAGATGTGAAGTTGAACTTGACCCTTGTACCAGAGCAAAGGCTGTCCTCCTCCGCTCCCCCCCGCCCCCACACACACAGCTTGGGGGAACCCAGAGCAGACCCAGGGCCAGTTACCTCTCTGGTGTATCTTCCTTGGGGGAAATGCTCTCGCCAACGCAACATGCCTTCCGCAACCCAATTTGAGTGTGTCATTACAATTACATAATGCTAATTGCTGGCTTTGTGTTCCATTTGGCAACTTGTTAAAGTAATTGAACAAAATATAACTAATGAACAATTATAATGAAGTTCATAATTAGGTCCTTGAAACACTTGATATGGAAAATATTTCACTTACTTTTAGAAACCTGTTCTCAAACAAGGCGATTTCTCAGAGTCAGACGTCGGAGAAAGCCCTCAATGGTTTTTCTGGTTCAAAATGAACGAAAACCCCAGATGGTTGTCAGGTGATGGGCCTCCTGCCGAGGGCCAATACGCTGATCTGAATGAAATGGTGAGTGTTCGTGCCCAACTCAAGTGGGGTGCGTAGTAGGTGGACAGGAAATATCAGTCCCTTCCCTCTCCTCGAGCAGAGAGGTCAACAGCATAGCAATGTCAGCGATCACTGTAGTCTTCAGGGCCCTGCCCAGGCACTGGCACACAATAGGTCCTTAGAAAGTACAGCTCAAAATGAGAATCAGGGCCATCCCTGGTGACACAATGGGTTAAAATCCCGCTATCAAGCTCTCCGAGACCTCTGGAGCACGAGATTTATCCCTGGCCAAGGAGCTGACCCACATGGTGCAACAGACCTCTCCTGACCCACCTGCTGCTCCCCTGAGCACTGTATTTCAGTAAATCTGCCTGTTCTGCTCCCCACTCTGCCTGGTGAATCCTCTCATCTACCACATCTCTGGCCTGTACCCCGGTTCTGTAAGCATAAATAAATAAATCTTTTTTTTTTTTTTAAAGAGAATCAAATCTACTTCTTTCTCTGAGGACACCCTTTCTGCTCAACTCAGCAACTCAGAGGTAAGACCACGGGGCCTCCATCCACCTGGCCCCCCAGAGCATTCCCACCCTGGTCTGGCAGAGTAGACCAACCAGGGCCTGTGACCCCAGAGACACTGCGTCAGGAAGCAGCCCCACCCTGAGGTCCCACCAGAGGCTCATACCTAAATCTGCATGTAAGGAGCAGGGACCGGGGCCAGGGACCCGCTGAGGAGCCACAGACCCGTTCTCTCTCCGAGCCAGTGTCACTGCGAGGGTCGCAGGCAGAGCTTCCACTACTGGCATGGGAGGACGGCTGCTGGGCACCGTGGAGGACTGGTTTCCCTGCAACGAGTCGATGAGTTCACTGGCGTGACCCGTGCAAGCTGGGGCTGGTCCGTGCGCTGGTCAGTGGCGTCACTTTGCACGCTAACATCCTGGTTTATAGCTGTGTGCTGTGGTTCTATCGTGTAAGAGAAGACCTTTGTATTGTGAAAAACACAACAAAGGATTTAGGAGTAAAGAGAGATTACAACTGCCACAGCCTCCAACAATGCAGAAAATATACAGACGCATGTACGTGCACATGTGTGCTGACAGACATGTAAGGAGAGCAAAAGAAGAGAGAAAGTGGTAACATTTGGGGGGCTTGAGTCAAGTATATCCTGAATCTTTGTGCTAGTCTTGCAACTTTTTAGTCTAAAATCATGTCAAAACAAGTAAATGGCATGAAGCAGGATACCCAGATCCCTGTTCCCTGGTCTCTTTTATAACTAGAGGTGACCGCAGGAGTAGCCCTAGAGAATGAATTGAAGGAAAAGATTGCTGCAGACTCTTCTGGGAGAGCATTTGCCCCAGCAAAATTATTACTTTATTATGGTAAAACATACCTGCCATAAAATTGGCCATTTTCCCCATTTTTAGTGCATCGTTCAGGGCATCAAGTACTTTAACTCTGTCATGTGGCATCACCATTCTCCATTCCCCAAAGGTTTTCATGGCCCCAAGCAGAAACTGTGTCTATTTAACATTAGCTCCCCACCCCCCTTCCCTGCACACCCCAAGTCTCCTGTCTTCCACACCCATTGTGGTGACGTTGGCTCCTCCAGGCATTTCCCATAAGCAGAATCACACAGCATCTGACCAGTATTAATAATGTCAATATTCATCTGTGAAATCCATTCCTGTTCATGGTTGAGTAATATTCCCTTGTGTGGTGGACCAGGTTTTGTTTATTCGCTTGTAGATAGGTTGTTGCCCCCTACAACAACAACAAGTAATACTGTTACGAATGCAGGTGTACAAGTATCTATTTGAGTCTTTGCTTTTTGTTCTTGGGGCCCATACCAGCAGTGGGGTTGCTGGATACCATACTAACTCTCCATTTAATTTTTTGAGGCACTGCCAACTGTTTTCCACAGTGGCCACTCCATGTTACATTCCCTCTACCTGATTTCTCCACTCCTCACCCAAGTTCCATTTTTTGTACACCTATATAAGCTCAGATAACCACTACATTGATCAAGATGCAGAATGTTCCTGCACCTCCCCCCCCCCCGCCCAAAGGCACCCTCACAGGTGTGAGTCTTGTTGGAAATGTCCCAGGCGCAAGGGTCGAAACCCAGACCCTCGACTCTTCATCGCTCTCCCTCTCTCTGGGAAGGCTGGCTGCCTCCCAGCCTAAAAATAAACCTCAGGTCTGAAGACGGAATATTAAAAATGACATACTCACCTTGACAGAGTGGCTAATAACGCCTCACAGGCAGGCGCCCGTCAATCACGGCCACCGCCTTTAGTCTGGGGGGCTGGGAAAGCCTCCAGAACCAGAGGGGGACAAGAGAGAGGGTCTGCCTGCCGGGCAGACCCAGGCGCAGGGATCCCAGCCCACGTTTCCCCAGGCTGCTCTGAGAGTGTCAACGTGCCATCATCTAGCAGCAGGCACAGGGCTGACCTCCCTGAATTCAATTTGCAAGGTCAACCATGCAGGAACCCCAGCCTAATAGAATTGTCACATCTGCGTCTCAGCCATTTACAACACGTTCTTGCCGGGCCTGAACATGAAAGCAATTATGTGATACAGACTTTGGCAAGAACCTGAGGTTCCCAACAGGGGGCGGGTGGGGGAGAGTGGAAGAAACACTGAGGGTTCAGGTTATTAAAAAAAGAAAAGAAAAGAAAGAAAGCAAGAAAAGAATGAAAGCCACAAAAACACATTCATTATGAAAATTTGAAAATTTCCACTGGCCTGGAAATCACATAGGAAGTCCTAAAACCAGGAATCCTTTTGAAAGCCCTGTTGTCTTACGCATATCAAGAGCATCCATTTAAAAACCCACAATTTCAATCAAGCTGGAATAATGGGAAGTACCATTCACGGGACATTGTCTTTTAAAATTTCATGACACATGAATTGATTCTCCTCCAAATCTAATTACAGACTCAAGCACAGGAGTGGGCTTGTCACCGCCTCCCAGTGACCGGAAGCCCTAGCGGAAATTGATCTCTTTCACGGGGATGTGAGTTTTTTAAATCAGTCTAGACATTCAGGAACAGCCACGGCGGGTGGAAGGAGCGCAAAACCAGGCTTCTGGGGTGGGGGAGAGCGCCACTCCTGGGAACTCATCCCAAAGGCTCGGGAAGGTGGTCAAGGCCAGCACTGGCCCCTGGCAGACAGCTCCATTGCAGATGAGGATGTTGAGGACACCTCCTTCTAGCTAGTTGTCTGCACATGGAAAGTGCCAGAGTCACGACCACCATCAATTAGCCCAGGGCGGCTAAGCCCTGAACAGGCAACGGGGGCCAATCTGAGACCCAGAAAAATAGCTCCAGCCTCTGCAGCCCTAAGCCCCATGTTATAGAACGACAGCTGGACAGACCACCCTCAGGAGCCACATCCTATGCCTTGGGTGCTGACACCTGGTCTTAGCTGTCAGGGCATGGCCCCCCCCCCTCCTCCCGGCAGCCACTGCCCCGCAGCCCCACCCGCCCGGGGAGGACATCAGCTCCTGCTTTGCCTTGCAGGCCCACTCCTGACAGTGGTCTGTGACCGTGTCTGCGGCTGGGGTCCCCTCTCCAGGGGCCTCCTTCCTATCTGGTGGCCACCTAGTGGCACCACCCTGCTCCCAGGAGACGCCACCGAGCAGTGGCTCTGGATGGACACAGGGGCAGCCCTGGGTCTCCTGGGAGCTGCAGCGGGACCTCAAGGGTGGGAAGGGGTGGAGGGTAGAGGGACCTCTCTGTCTGCATAACCTCAGGCAAGTTATTTTGCACCTCAATTCCATTCCTTAGAAAACAGGTGTCAAAAAGCCTCTTCTTCCAGGGAGCTTGAGGGTCAAATGAGTGGGTGTTTCAAGGGCTTCATCAGCCTGCCACTCCTGGGGATCTGTTCCAACGGAAGGACTGCAGCTTCTCCCCTGTGGGGCCATGAGCCCACTAAAATCAGACTTTATTTTTCAATAACCAAAATGAATTTCACGCATGGACTTCTAGTCTCCCGAGGATGGGAAGTTCATCTCAGTCGTGTGGAGGGCCCTTCTTTCCCAGGCTAGCCCCTCAACTGGGGCAGGGGTGTGTCTGCACAGCAGGGGGAGATTCACCTCACTGTCTCCTTGCTCCCTGGAGGGCGACACCCCGGCTTACAGGACTGGCTGAGGTCCAAAGTGTGCATTCCGGGGAGCCCTGAGCGCGTGTCCACCAGACCAGGAGGTCAGGCTATTCTCCGTTTCCATGAGGCTGTTTTGAGAGAAGCCGTGACATCTCCCAATTTCTTAAATTGGATCCCAAAACTAAAACAACAGTGGTGGGAACCAGCAAGATGTCCCCCGAGCCTGGGTTTGAAGCCCCCACTGCTGGTTTGCGTCATCTGCTCTACCTTGCCATTTGGTCTCCCATTTGAAAGATGGGACAGCTGAGGCCAGAGTAGGGGAGAACTCTCCCAGGGGGGTCCACTGGGTCCAGCCAGGACCTGAGCCCCCACAGTCAATCCCCGACCCAGCACTTCCCACAAGAGGCCCTCGCAGCAGACAGAATGGACTCCTACATCCTCACCGAGCAGGCCGGGCCTACTCGAAGGAGCCCTGTCCTGCCCACCGTGGTCCCACACATGCCCAGAACTGATCAGGACAGAATGAAGCTATGGTTATTCAATCCCAGGGACTCCGCGGTCAGGGATTCAGAAATGGGTGGCTCCTCTGTCTCTGACGCCACCCAAGGCCAGACTCCAGGGGCTCCCCATTGGGCTTGCGAGGCTCCTCCGTGTGGTCACCTCCAGGCAGCCAGACCGCCTTTTGTCCAGATGTAACATACAAGACATCACACACACGCAGGCACTTCCACACTGTGATGCACTCACACACGCTTTAGCTCACACCTCTGACGAGTCACGCATTTATTTTCTGCAGCGAGAATATTTAGGGCCTAGTCTCTTAGCAACTTTGAGGTCTGTAATACAGTCTGTTGGTGATAATCGCTAGTGCACGCTCCCGCTCCAGAACGTACTCATCTCCCGCAGGCACAGGCATGTTTATCCTGGTAAACGACGTCTCCCCAGCCCCCCACCCCTTAGCCCATGGGGTCTACATTATTATCTGTTGCAATACGTTTGCCATTTTTGGACATATAATCATACCCGCTCTCGGCCTCTCTCTGCCTGGCTTGTGTCATGTGTCCCAACCCCACAAGGTCCCCATGTGTTGTACCAAGAGCAGGCTGCCCTTTCTGGTGCCCAGTTGTGCCCACTGTCCCTGCACACCCCACCGTCACCACCATCAGCTCACAGACACTTGGGTTGTTTGAGTGTCCTGGGAATGGGGAATGATGCCGCCATGAACACTGGAAGTGGCTCTCCCAGAGTGAGCCAGGGTTCTGTGGCCTTCCCGGGCTGGCCAGCCCCTGCGGCCACCTCTGGAAGCCCAAGCCTGTCCCCAGCCCATGGGGTCCGGAAGTCACGCAAGCCTCCAGGCAGCTCTTCCCGAAGGGCTCGGCACTCCAGAGCAGTCCGGCCGGTGCCCAGCTCGCTGAACATGAGAACCCAGGTCTCGTGCCAGTGACTGGCGTGTCAGTCACGCTTGCGCTGACACAGGAGCAGTCCGTCCCAGAATAATGCCTTTTCTTCCCCACAAATTCTGTTTGGAACCTTCTCCTGGAATTCTGTCATTTTGTCCGGACTCAACACCTTCTAGTGGAGCAGGCTCGACAACCCAGAACCAGGCTCTAGTCGCAGCCAGAGAAGGGCAGTGAGCAGTGAGGACCCTGACCTCAAGACAGGAGCCCCACTTTCCTGGGCCCCAGTCCGGACATGTCCTGCTGCTCTGAGTTGCCTTTCACTGCCCGGGCCACGGTGCTGCTGCTGAGAGGAAAACTCTGCAGCCAGATTTGGGGTGCTCATTTCAGCAGCTTAGATGGTACCGTGTGACTGTAACACGTCGCCTATTCATTTTATTCATTCTCTCCGAAAGCTGGAGCCCAGAACTGAGGGGGCTAGCTGAGCCCTCAAAGCTTTGTTGCCCTGGAATGCTGCCCTGGCCTCTGCCTTCAACCATCCACAGCCCTGGCTGATATGCCCAGGCCCTCCATGAGGAGTTTGGGGCCCAGAGGAGTGAGCAAATCTGGACCCTGTCCTCCCGGGTTCAGAATGCAAGGAGGGAGTGGACTCAAAGCTCAGCTCTGGCCTCCGGGAGGCTCTGAACAGGCCTGGAGGTGCAGACAGCCCTCCAGGCTCCAGCAATTGCTGGGGTTGAGGGAGCAGCCCAGGGAGGAGTCGCTGCGGGTTTGGGGGGTCGGGAAGGAGGGGCAAGCAGAGCATCCCCATGGCAGGTCCAAGCTTTCTGAAGCTGTTGGGGGGTGCCTGGCAGGGAGCTGGAAGGGCACAGGAAAAGTCTGAGTGACTGACGGAAGCAGAGGAGAAAGGCAGTGGCAGCAGGTGATGGGCTTTTCATGCTCAAGCCAGAGCACGTAGGAGCGTGGCAGCCACCCTCACCACCTGTCTCTCCAAAATAACTAAAGTCAGCCAGCGCTGCGCCGGCAGCTCCGCCTACCTGGACATCTCCTGCCTGGGTGTCCCACTGGAGCGAAGGGGAGGCGCCTCCCAGTCCAGAAGGAGGCCCAAGCAGGAGGGGAGGCCAGGGGCCCAGGCAGACCTGAGAGCTGAGGGACAAGCAGGCCCAGAACAGTGGGGGCCCGGGGCGTCGCCTGGCCAGGCCCTCCTGTGGGGGCTCTAGCCAGCACATCCGCAGCCCCTCTGTCCTTCTTTCCACTGAACCCTGGCTACCTGCAAAGGTGACTCCTGGCCCCAAGGGTGCGTGCACCACACCCAGGACCTGAGACAAGAGCAGGGTTGGCCACAGGTGGGTTTGGGCATGCAAAGCAGTGACTAGGGGAAAAGGAGCGTCGCCTGGCTACTTCATGGGAGTCAGTGTGTGGAAGGGCTGAGAGTGAGATGCTGAGGAAGGCGGAAGCGTTTGCCTGGAGGCACTGGAAGGGGCTGAGCGGCTGGAGCTCTCCCTGTTAGCGTCCACTGAGCCCAATGACACGTTCTACACTGGACCTCTGCCCCCCCCGCCCCACCCCAACCCATCACTCTGGTGCTTTATGACAAAAGCAGAATAACTGCAGCCCAGGGTGGCCATGGAGCAGCAGGATGCATGGGTAGAGTGTGCAGAGGAACACGGCCAGAGAAGCCATTGTTTTGCTGATAAAAAGGGGACTCGAGTGGGGGGCCCTCCCTGGTAGTACAACAGGTAAAGCACAGCACTATGAAGCTATCGGCAGTCACTGCAGCACGAGTTCGGTCCCCGGCCAGGAAGGGACCCACATGGCGCAGCAGACCTCTCGTCTTGCCCGCTGCTCCCCTCAGCAGTGTATTTTGGTTGATCTGCCTGTTCCGTGCCCCACTGTCTGTGTGAATCCTTTCACCCTCCACACCTCTGGCCTATACCTCAGTTCTTGTATGCATAAATAAATCTCTAAAAAACAAAGGGACTCAAGTGGAGCAGCTTTTCGCCACTTCCTCCTTCCTCCTGCCTGGGACACAGTAGGCAGGGGCTTCCCAGACAGCGCAGGACACACCAGGGCTGGGCACTGCACTGCCCACTGGGCAAAAGTTCCTGCCACATGGCCCACAGCAGACATGGCAGTGATGACTCTGCACAGACAGGGAACCTCTGCCCAGCCACCAGCCGAGCCACGGGCGCACAATGCTGCCAGCCTTTGGGTCACTGGGCACTGCTGCCGAACACCAGGGGCTCAGGAAATGCCCCTGCGCTGCGTGCCAACAGCTCCTCCAGGGCACACGGCTTCCCGCAGCAGGCCGGCCCCCGGGAACTCAGAAGTCACCAGGCCGGCACACACACATACAGTGTTGGTTTATTGCATCAAGATCCTTGCAGCACTTGACCCCATCTTTTTATAATCCAGAAGAAACAATTCAAAAAGGCTTTTAGTTTGTGCTCAGGTTAGAAATATACAAAAACGAACATAAGGATTGAAGGTCTTTCTTAACAGAACTGAGAAGTGCGTGCAGCCCCTCCCACCTCAGCCCTGCTGAGCAGATTCGCATCAGGAGAAGGTGAGGGACCCCGCAGCTGGGGGCACAGGGAGCCCGGCAAGGCCACATCCCAAGGCCAGACAGCCGTCACCAGAAGATACTCAACCATCTGCCACCTGGGCACACGGCTGAGGGCTCACCCACATTCCTGAAAGCAACAGCGCCCGACGGGGTAGACAGGACGACGGCTCTTCAGACACCTGCCCGCCAGACACTCGACATTCAAATTCCCTGACCCATTCAAAGTCCATGAAATATAAAGATCCCATTAAAGCTTGAAGGTGCTCCGTGTGGGGAAGGCTCCCTGTGTACTGCGGAGGCCACTGCTAGGGCAGTGACACCCACTTCTCCCACGAGCTGTACAATCTGTCCGTGACACACAGACAAGGCAGGAGTGGCCAGGCCACACCAGATGTGCCAAAGCACAAACCAGCACAGGGGACGAGGGCCAGAGCCCAGAGCCCTGTGTGAAGGAAGACGGAGACCTGCACCGCATCAGAGCAGGTCAGGGGCAGGGCGAGCTGAGTCCTCTGCAGGCCGAGCTTTCGAAGAACCTGCTGGATTGGTAGGAGCGAGGGCTCTCCCCGGGGTGCAGACGCCACCGTCACAGCACCCCCTCACAGACCCCAAAGCATGCCGGTGGTCAGGATCCCGAGGAGTAAGTTCCTGAACAGATAAAAGAGACGGTGGAGACCCGGGCCAGACACCCGCGGGGTCAGAAGCCCTGCAGCTCTGGGAGGTTCCTGTACAGATCCAGGGCCTCTGGATTTGAGAAGGCCCCGCGGTGCTCCACGGCCTTCCCGGCGATGATCTGCTTCACGGCCACCTCCACCTTCTTGCCGTTGAGGGTGTACTGTGGGAGCGAAGGGAAGCAAAGGGACACATGTAGGCTGGACACGCAGTCACAGCCCGCCCAGGGCAGACCCTGCTCCCGCAACAGAGGCCCAGCAGGTCCTGGACTGAGACCCAAGGACGCCCCGCAGATGCCTGATTTTATTCCTTGTGTGTCTTATCTCACTAGGCAGCTGGCCCTGGAGCAGGAGGGTTCCAGCCGCAGGTCCACTCACACCAGGTTTTATTCTGTCCACAGTTCTACAGGGCTGCAGGGGGAGGGATACCTCAAGGCCGCGAGAGCCAAGCCGGAGGGGCTGGAGCACCTCAGGTTTGGTCAGTGCCCCCAGGGTCAACTACACTTTACCTCCCTGCACTCACAAAGACCTTTCCCAGAGGGTGGCCTTCGGGGCCTATGTCACCCATCAGCCGCCTGGGTGGGGACCTGCCCAGAGCCACAGCATGTGTGTCAGCTCTGGTTCCGGTGGCCGCTGGGCTCGGGAAGCCTCTAGTCGCAAGGCCCTTTAAGAAAGCTGCCAGGCCGGATCAACCCTCACAGCACTCTTTTTTTTTTTTTAACCTGAGATGTAATTAAAATTCGTTCATTTAAAAACCCCAGTCAACGTGTGAACTAATTAAGGATCCCAGCGCCAGCTTCCAGGGGACCGCCTGTCACCAGGAGGCACCGGGCCCTCCGGCCCGAAAGGCAGGTGCTGCTGTGCTGCAGCCTCCGTGCTCGGCTTGCCCACGCCCCGCTCCCACCAGCCACAGAGCCAGGCTCGCCTGGAGGGGTCCTGCTGCTCCCGGCACTGCTCACCCCTCCCCAGGCATCCTGACCACCACGAAGGTCCAGAGTTGCAGGGCCAGAGCCCAGCCAGTCTGCAGCTGGGGGCCCAGAGCTTGAGCCACACCTCTGAGCTTCTAAGCACTCTGTTAGTTCAGACCACTGGGTCTGAAAACACAAGGGCACCTGAAAAATCTCAAGTAAAGCCCGAGTGACTTTCCAGGTGCAGGCTGAGGGTAAGCACTGTAATGGGGAAGGGGTGGGAGCCCAGTGAGGCGCAGACCTCTGTCTCCACCCTGCTGACCGGAGCAGGTGTGCTTCGGGGAGGAACATGCCTGCAGAAAAGGACTTTCAACACAGAAAGTCAAGGAGACAAAGTCAGACTCTAGTTCCCTAAAATGTTCCCAACGCAGACAGAACAGAAAGATGAAAAGGAGAGTCAGAGAGGACACCCCACGGGCAGCCGGGGCATGACAGGGGGCACCTGCTGCCTCTCCCAGGCCTCTGCCATGGGACACTTGGGGCCCGGCACACACCCCATTCCTCCGCTGCTCAGAGGCTGTGTCTTGTCAGCGGCAGCTGATCCAGTCCGGGCGCCGCCTCCTCCCCCACTCAGAGAAACCCCGTGAGAAGGGGGCGGCTGACGGGCCTCTAAATAGATCATCCTCTCCCCACGGGCAAGACTAAAAATTAAAAGGCAAGAGCAACGCACCCCCACTGCTCTTTAAAAGGCGAAAATTAATTTCTCATTAATAAGCCTGAGAGCGCACAAATACGGCATTGAGGAAGGGGAGGGCAGGCCTGCTGGAGGTGCAGGGCAGGCCGCTCCCCTCCGGGCTTGGGCAGGCGCTGCCTTCAAGGCAGTTTAGGAAGGGCGGCCAAAGGAAGACTTGGGGGGCGGGGGTTGCCAAGCAACGCAGACACGCTCTGGGTAAAGCACCAGCGCTGTGCTCAGGGGGGCCCAGGCGCGGAGTGGGGGCACACGCACGGAGTGGGCCTGGCCCTACCGGGATGCCCTTGGTCTCCAGGATGAGGCTGGGCACGTGCCGCGCGGACAGCCCCAGGCGGATGGCATCCCTGATGCTCTTCACCAGCTCCGGCCGGAAGGCGTGGCCCGAGGCCATCTTCAGGAAGAGGACCACCCTCTCCTCACCATCCTGGCTGTACTGGGGCACGCAGAGGCTGTCCATCACCTCCTCGAAGGCCTCCACTGCGAGACAGGGATGAAGGGTCATGCTCAGACCATCCAGCCTGCCACCTGGCTGGGAGCTGGAGGCGAGCACTGTCCCCAAGGCCAGGCACAGGCACATGGTGACTTACAAATGAGCAGAAAGCGGGGCCCTCCCTGGTGGCGCAACAGGTTAGGATGCAGCACTGCAAGCTGGCCGCAGCCGCTTCAGAGCTAGTTGAATCCCCGGCCCAGAGGTGACCCACATAGTGCAAGAGACCTCTCCTGACCCGCCCACTGCTCCCCTCAGCAGTGTATTTCAGTCAATCTGCCTGTTCTGCTCCCCACTCTGTCTTGGTGAAGCCTCTCACCATCCCTACGCCTCTGGCCTATACCCCAGTTTTATATGAATAAATAAATAAATAAATCTTTAAAATAATATAAAATAAAATAAGCAGAAAGACCTGCCATGGTGGTGAGAACCTTCAGGAAGAGCGAAGGCTTCTCCACCCAGAGGCTACACAGACCTTGAAGTGGCTGGACTTTGAGGACAGGGCTCAGGTTTGCCGGCAGTCCCAGGAGGCTAAGCTAGGGTGGCCCTCAAGGCCCTCAGGTGACCACAGAGCCACCGTGAGCCCACAGGCCCACCAAGCTTTCATCTGGTGGCCTGGCTGGCCCTCTGTGACCTCCAGTGACCATGAGACCTTTCTGTGCTCCTGCCTTCCTCACCCTTATTTTTTTTGTGTGCAGAGACAATTATGGGAGCTTTGTTGGGGGGTGTGGAGTCGCAACCTACATTTGAAGAAGATTAAGGCTATCCTCGGTGTTGTAAGCCAACATTACTTTGGTTTCTAAAAAAATGAAATGGCAGAAAAAACAGTCACCACCACCCCCCAAAAAATGGGCATGCTCCGGAAGGAAGGGCCTGCTGGCCAGTGTTCTCCTCACACCCAGACTAGCGGTGCTGAAAGCGACGCAGGACACTTACCGATATTGTAGATCTCTGAGCTGCCGAAGCGCACTCCATTGGGGTTCAGCGTGCCATCACTGGCAGAGAGAGGCCCAATCACCAACACACACGACACCTGCCCCACACACGCCCCACCCTGCATGCAGCAGCCCCCATGGGCCTCAGTCCCCACCCAGCATTCCCCTAAATGCAAAGGCCCAGGCGAGGAGATGGTCGTCTCACGCTGGAACAACAAGCAGGTGCCAGAACACAGGATGGGCCCCTCACTGCCCCGGCACCGGGGGGAGGGGGGGGGGGGGGGGGGTGGCCAGGAAAGGGAAGCCAGCCGGCAGACCCCTCACCTCCGGCCCAGCATGATGATGCCGCCTGTCTTGGGGTTGATCCTGCAGTAGTCGCCGTGCGCCCAGACACCTGCAGGGAGGCAGAGGGGCGCTGTCACCCCAGGCTGGAGGGCAGGGGCAGGGCCCCTCACCTCAGGGCCAGGCTGAGGACAGGACGGTGCGGGCTGGAGCCGGGTCCTCGGAAACCCACCTACGTCATTACTTTGAAGAATCAGAACGCTCTAAATCACGCTACAGTCTGTTTTCCATTCATTCCTACACTTTGATTAGATTTTTTATAAGTAATAAAATCAAAGTCATAAGGGCTCAGAATCCCAACCCTCAGGTAACCCTCCAGGGCATTTCTCCACAAAATTTTACACACCCATTCCCTTTCAAACATTTACATGAGGGAATATAATACACTCCTGGAAAACCACTGTTTTTCACTTAATGATTTTGGGGGGCTCTTCCTGCACCAGTAGTGACTGCTGACATCCCACCTGGGACTGAATTCCAAGGTGATGGTGTAGGTCACTGCCTGAGGCAGAAAGCCCCGGCTGTGGCTGTTGTGTTCTTCTTTCACCAAGCCATTCCTCACACAGACCAAGAAATCTCTCTGTGCTGGGGCCTCACGAAACATCTCACGTAAGTGCACTCTGTCCATGACAGTTAGCTTCAGCGTCCCCTTTTTTTTAATATCTGATACTGTTCTCTTATCTGCTTTTGTCCTTCCAAATGTAATCCCATCTCCCACTTACTCCCAGATAGTATATGAGGAAGCTACCTACAAAATCAATAAACTATGTAATAAGATAATATAAAGAGAATAGCAAAAAAGAAGACTGCTACAGCAGAGCAATGATCTCGCCTCTGAGTTCCCTGGCAGCCAAGGCAAAAATGGGAATAGGTCAGGCAGCAAAGTATTTGTTTTCCAAAGACTACTAGGACTTCCAAAATAAGGTAATATTTATTCTAAAATTAACCATGTGAGCCCTTGTATGTATAACAAAAAGTAACAGAAAAGACACTTTCAAAGAGTGGCCCTGCGGATGAAGAACATTGCTTCTGAGGAGATCTTCCGGCAGGGGCTGTGATCCTTTTGGCCTCCCTTCCTAAGAGCAGGCCACTGCTCCCTTCTCCAGGTCACGGAAGAACACTACTCTCTCTACTCACTCTCTATTCTGCCATAGTCTGTCTGGTCCACACACACTGGCAGGGGCCAAGGTGAGGCTGACATGCAACAGGTATCAAAGGTGGCTAGGCCACATCTGGGGTTGGGATTCTCCCCTGAAACTCAAAGGACGTGCATACACACAAGAAACAGACGGTGTGTACAGCGAATCCCTCCCCTGTGGATTATGCAAAAACAGATCACCTTTCTAGAGGCTGCAGAAAGCCAGTGCTTAGTATAAATAACCGTGGAACAGAATGTTTGCTAGATCATGAATTCTGAAGCAGCAGTAACTTGAGGTTGCTTATGAAATAAGCTTAGAGGGAGGCAGGAAAGGACCCCGCCCTGGAGAGGCACTCTGCAGAGGAGCAGCCGGGAGCTGATTCTGCAGAGCCCCCACCACAGATTCGCCTCTGTAGGAGCTGGATGAGGTGAGCCAGGCAGAAAGATCGTGCCAGGCTCCTCTGCACACACCTCCCCCAGCTTCCAGCAGCAGCCTGTGCTCTGGGCACAGGGGTGAAGACTCCACTCAGTCCCGATGATGCTTTCCTAGATGGCTGTAGGCTGCAGGTGGCAACCTGCATGCTCACCCCACTGGAGGAAGGAGCTGTGAACAAGGGGTAAGGAGGGGTGCGGTGGGACACAGGGCTGGGAAGGGGGATCACACACAGAACTAGACACAGCAGGCCAGGCTGCACCTTGCCTACCTGGGAACCTAGAGAAATACGCCTTCCGGTACTTGCTGCCATTCTCGTCATTCCAGAAGTGTGTGGGCTGGCAGGGAAGCGGCCTGGTGCACACCAGCTCACCGCTCTCGCCCCAGACTGCCTGTCCTGGTGGGAAGAAGTGAGAAACTGAGCACACAGCAGGGCTTGCTTCCCTTTTTCCTCTCTCTCTCTTCCCTTCCCTGCTGCCTCCCCCTTCCTCCTCTCGCTCCCTTCTGAGTTCTTTATTACTCAGTATTTCAGACACTCACAGGGCAGAGCTGACCCACACCCATCTCTCCATACCCTGAAAGCCGAGCTCTCTGCCCAGTGACTCCCCTCCAACTCCCCAGAGCACTACCAAACTCGATGCTTGCCTCCCACACTGGCTGATGCACCTGTCACCTGGAGCTTCCAGCCTGTGGCTGCCTACCAGCCCCACACGGGGGCGCTGTCCCCACTTGCTTTCCACCACCTGTCATTCTCCGGGGGTGATTGGGACACTTTATCCCCCTGGATATGTGCATCTGTTCTGCTCTCAGTTCATTTCTGTTAAGAGATGCTGGCACCAACCACCTCGCCTGGACTCTGCTCCCAGGAGTGGGGTCCCCGGATCATGGCCCCTGTATTTTCACCTTCATTTGCTTCTCGCTGCTTTCCAAAACCAGCTGCACTGAGGGGCACCTGCTCCCAGTAAGGAGAACCCTCTGTAGCCCAGCCGAGCACAGGCCAGGGTGGAGGCCAGGAGGGTGACCTGCCCCGCCCAGCCCCTCCCCTGCAGAGGGCAGGATTGACTCTACCACCTTGTCGCTGTAGCAGGCCCCCGATGCTGCCAGTTCCCTTTGCCTCAGCTAGTTCATTTCACCCCGTGATGAGCCCATGACAGAAGTCTCTTAGACAACCCGGGCATCCCCTCTGCCACCCCAGCATCAGGGATTGAGCCCCAGGGAAATGGGACAGGCCGGAAGGAAAGAGGCAGCTGGAAGTGTCATGAGCACATCATGCTGGGCAGCAAAGGGAAAGGGCCGGCTCAGGAAACTGAGCGGATTTTCAGAAAGGTCTCTGGCAATGTCTCTCACTGGGGGCAGGGAGGCCCTGGCTGCCACCCCAGGCTCCCAGCCTGACCTGGCAAAGCCTCCATTGCTGTCACCTTTCCCACGCCCCCCTAAAAATGCAGGCTGACACGGCCTCCCCACGTGCTCTGTAGGTGATGGTAACGGCAGCGGCAGGTGAAGGGTCCGAGGCCGGAACTCGCACAGCACACGCACTGCACAGCTGGCCTGGCTGAGGGCTTGGGAACCCCAGCAGGCCTGGCTGGTTCCGTCAGCGTGGCCCAGACTAAAGCGGCTCCCCACGGGGCTTCCACTAAGGTCACAGTGGCCCTGAGCCCAACCCCTGGGGAGCCTTGGCCTGCGAGTGACAGCACTCACGGGAGCCTCGGGGTAGGGATGGAGTTGGGGGTGTCAGCAGGCCTCAGGGTAACTGGCTAGCCAGCAAGAGGGGCCCCTCCCAGACAGGGCAGTTCTGGAGACCATTTTCCCAGCAGCTACAGGGGCAAGCCCATCCAGGCCCACTCACACCCCATCACCGAAAGAAAACGGTTAGTGCAGCCATCACCTTCCTCGTTCCAGGCCTCCACGGCCATGCCCAGGTTCCGAGCCTGGATCTCGCCCTTGTACACGGGGATGGAGGTGTTCTGGCCCATGAAGCAGGAGATGATGTCGGTGCCACCTGCAAAGCAGCACAGAAGGGACTTGAGACCCAGGAGGTCACGGCTCACGTTAATTAGTGAGCAACAGATGACCCCGACCGGCAAACCACTCTCCTGACTGACACTAAAACACCGCCAAACAGTTGGGGCTTCCCTGCAGGGAGAAGTGGGGAGCATCTGAGAACTGGATGAAGCGTCCAGTAAATTACATCTCTGGGTAATTTACTACTTTGACCCAATCTTCCCACTGGAAGATGGACTAAAGGAGCAGCCCCTGGCGGCCATGCTGACATTTAAGCCACAGCATCAAGGAAAATGAGGCTCTGCCCTCACACAGACCCCACAGACACCGCCTGGCTGGCCGGTCACCCCCAGGAGGAGCTGAGCAGGATGCCCGTGGGCACAGCCCCAAGGTGAACATCCACGGGCAGCGGGCACACTGGGTGACAGCCAGCCCCGGGAGGTGGGCGGGAGTGGGCAGGTGAGCCCCAAACCTGGACACCAGCTGTCTTCCTGGGATCCTTTCCCTGCGACTGCACCTTATATGCCCACCATCTGCTTTTTACAATTCACTTCTGAACCATGTTTTCCCCCACTCTTTTGTAAAATAAAGGCCATAGAATCCTCCAGGTGAGTTGCCTTTAGGGTGTAAGGTGACCAGTGCAGGGCGATGTGTGTGCAGACACACGGGGCCACAGGCCACTGTGCTGACCTTCCGGAAGGCAGCGCCGAGGCTCAGGAGATGCGCCCACACCTGCCGGCTGCTCACCCGGCACGCGCCCAGCAGGACCAGCCCTCAGCCCTGCTGTCTGCCCCCGCACCGCCCAGGGGCCCCTCCGGGCATGCGGGGAACACACCTGAGATGGAGCCCAGGAGCACACTGCTCTTGATGTACTTGTAGACGTACTCGTAGCTCTGGGCCTTCAGTGGGGAGCCGGTGGACAGGATCGTGTGCAGCGTCTGGAGATTATGGGTTTCCGCTGTGGAGAATCACGGGAACGTGACGGTGAATCTGAAGCCTGTGGCTGGCTCTCAGAGGAGGGCGTCCCGGGGCAGCCCGATTTCTGGGGGCCCTTACCTGGCTTCATGTCCTTCTCCTCGAGCACAGACAGCCACTTGGCGCCGGTCCCCAGGACGGTGATGCTGCGGGAGCGGGAGGGGAGACAGCAGCACCTCAGGGTGTGCACCCTGCGTCTAAAGCCAACGGTTCCTTTCTGCACTTGCAAAATCCAAGCCCCACCGCTTTTCTGGGGTGAATGAATGGTATTTTGTTGAGAGCAGGGCCCC
>NW_004567130.1:1864474-1886528 GCF_000260355.1 Condylura cristata | reverse complement strand
CATCTACCCTGCAGCCTCAGCCCTTCTAACGGTGCCCAGAAGAGGCTATTTCAGGACGAGGGAAACCAGGGGAAGCAGGAAATAAACAGGCTCCTTCCCCTGTCCCCAGTCTGCATGGTTCAGAGACTCAGAGTCCAGTCCCAAGGATGGTCACCCCCATCCTTGGGCAAGTGGGCAACACGGTGGGCTCAGAGTCCAGTCCCAAGGATGGGGGGTGTGAGCCCGAGTGGGCGACACGGTACTGTCCCTCGTCCCGGCACTGAGATGGGCCACCACCAGCCACACCACAACAACACACAGACTTTGTCCTGTTCGTCCCCTGCTGCCCCCCACAGCCCCCCAACACCAGTGGCCCTCAGGTCTCAGCACCCTTTATGTCACAGCGGTAACTATGACCCCACTGTGACCCAGCAGGAAGACTGAGCCACACCCAGTCCTGCGTGTCTAAAAATGGCAAAGTCGCCTATCCACCTCCAGGTCTGGAAACATTTCGTTCATGTGCATTCATAGTGTGGGTGGGGGCTCTGCCGGGTTATTTTTAGTAAATGCCCTTGGGAACCACAGCACGAAGAATGAGGCACAGCTCGGAGAGGCTCGAGGGCCCCACCCAGAGCGCCCCACCCAGAGCGTCTTACCCGGCACCCCACCCTGGTCCTATATGGACCTCTCCAAGGCCACCCCTGCCCACAGGGCTGCACAACCCAAGGCCCCATCTCACCACTTCTGCCTTCACCCCCACAGTTCATTCCCCATGAGGGAGCCAGACTGGACTTCAGCAGCCAAGAACCAGCTCCGTGCCCTCCCCCATCCAAAGGCTCTAAAGGGCTCATGTTTCACTTGGAAAAACCTGCCCTCCCAGCCCATCTGATCCCCACCACCCCCTCCTCAGCAGCCTCCATCAGCTTCCCACACAGGGGTCCTTCCAACTTCCCGAACACACCACCCTGGTTCCCGAATCTGTGCCACCCAGAGCCCTCCAAGGTGACACCACCAGAGGACAGCGGGCTCTCACAGCCTGAGGCCACCTCCTTAGCCTTGCTCCCCCCAGGCCCACCCCCACGAGGAAAGGCTCAATCTCGGTGGCTCCATTTGAGTGGCTGCTCTGCACCCCTGGCCCAGTGAGAAGCTTGGCGAGGAGCAGACGCCCACATGCGGGGTGTGGACAGCACCGGCTTTGCAAGATGAGCTCTGCAGTAAGTGTAACAAAGCAAACACATCCTGAGTCTTAAACTCCGCATGTTATATGTCGCTTATCTCTCTGGAAAACTGAAAACACTAGAGGCTAAGAAAAAAACAAGTTTTGAACAATACCCATGGGGGCGGGGAGGGTAAAAGAAAATTTATCTTTTACAAGAACTCTATGCCTTCAAAATCGACTCCCACTTACAAAGTGTGTCAGCCTGTGAGCTCCGCTGGTCTACAGAGGCGTAGCTCTCCAGTTTCCCATCTTAAACGTGGACACACAGAATTGCATTTTGAGGGCTGTACCCGCCCAGCTGATCCTGACAGACCTCTGGCCAGCTGGGACCACCGCCCCCAGCCCAGCCCCAACTTAATTCCAGGCGGCTAATCTTCCCCAGCCATTTCTTGAACACTGTAACTTCTACTGTGGCTGGAAAGGGTGCTTGCGGGCCCCAGTCCTCCCCAGCATCCCCAATGGCCCTGCCAACTGCTCCGCCCTCCTCTACTGCCGCCGCAGGGCACTGGGACAGACGCTCAGTGCGTGCTCGTCACCTGCACCCAGAGCCAGGGCTGTGCGAACACCCACGTGCACACATCCATGTGCACACACCCACGTGCACACCCATGCACTCACAAGGTCAAGCACACACACAGCAGCCCGGACTCTCCCACTCAATCTAATGGACACACACACACTCGTACTCGTGCAAACACACCCACACCACACGCACACACAGCTGCCCTTCCTGCAGCTCTTGGTTCCTCAACCTCATCAGCATGAAGGCCCCGTGACACCCCCGTGTTCCTGACATACACACACACGCGCAAACTGTTCCCTCCTGGGGCACGGCTGGCACTGAGGGTAAAGATCTAGAAGTGCCCATGTCCTAGAGCACCACTGACCTGTCTCCAGGAGGTCTTAGCAGGAAGGAAGCCCTCGCGAAAACCCGAGCCAAATGCCAGGGTCTACACTGGGGGCCCTGGCCGGGCAGCTCTGGTTAAAACATTAATGGCCAAAGCCATTAATTAGTGGCCCCTTCTGTTTCTCCATGGGGAAGAGATTCCAATGGGAAGTAATTAAAAGGTCCAGGCACTTCCACCCAGAACCCCGCACCCCCACCTCGGGGCAGCAGGGGGCAGCAGAGATCACAGAGGCACCCAACTGGGTCATTTGGCAGGCAGAAGAGCCCTGCTAGGATGTCGCTCTGCCCATTCCTGCATGAACATGGGTCGGGGGTGCACGCTTCTGCCTCCGCCCCGAGGGCTCTTGTGGCCACCAGCACTGAAGGGTGGCAGGCCCTCTGGCGGCCTCTGTGGGCACACTGGGAACGCCCTGGGATGGGCTGGGAACTCGGAGGGACACAGCAGGCTCTCCCCTCCAAGGGCGAGGAAGGGTGGCGGGAGCCAGCCCTTGTGCAAGGCTGTGTCCCCTGAACAGATGTGCCATGTTAGGGACCCCTTGGCGCTCTCCCCCAAAGCCCCGGCTGACATGCTCACGGGCCCTCAGGTTCCCTGTGGTCCTGGGCTGGGATTCCAGGGTACAGATGTCCGATCGTCTCAGACCCCCCCAGGAGTCCCTCCTTTCCCTTCCTGCCAACTTGACAACTCCCGCACCTGCCCCACCGCAGGGAGACCCAGAAGCCGAGGGTCCTGGAGAGGGCACCGCTCGGCGCCACGTGTGACAGCGCTGTGGTCCAGCCAGCGTCCCACCTACCCTATCCTGTCCACCAGGTCCCACAGCACGTTGGGGGTCGGCACCAGCGGGGAGCCATCGTATAAGACCAAGGCCGCGCCCGTGGCGAGCGCGGACACCATCCAGTTCCACATCATCCAGCCGACCTGGAACAGACCGAGGAGCACGTGTCAGCAGAGCCCTGGGCGGCCCTCGCCCACCGCTCAGCCTCGCCACCCTGTGGAGGCCCCTCAGCGGGTGCGAGCTGCCCTCTCCAACGCACGAGGCTCTGCCGCGTGGCTACAGGGGCTTGTGGCACACAGGCGGTCGCTGCGGCTGCCAGAAGAGTGTCTCCCTGGCCCTCGCTGGGGACGGCAGGAGTGAGGGACCCACTGTGCAGATGCACACGCACGGGGCGCTGCACGCTGGGCTCACGGGCACCTGGTTCCCCGCAGCACACAGGTGTCAGCAGGCAGCGCCCAGGCTGAGGTCTGGGCGGACGGGGGAGCCTCTGGGTGTGGGTGCCAGGCCCGGGAGAGAAGCAGCCTTGCACCCGGCCCCCATGTGGGCCCTTTAAAGCCAGAGGTGCCACGGAGCTGGCAGCTGCGCTTCCTTCCAAAGGGAGAGTTCATGAGGCAAACAAACACAGTGACAGAGCCAGGGAGCCAGGGGAGCGCTGAAGCAGGACTCCTGCCCCAGGCACAAAGGAGCAGCCTCCAGTAGCCTGGTCAGCTGGTGGCGCTGCTCTCACTGTGCAGCCTCAGCCCCGCCTGGTGGCCACGCCAGGGCCACAGCCAAGTGACTAGGCAGGCCACCGGCCCACACTTCCTCTTCGGCTGTAACAAATGCCCACGCCCAGCAGCCTGTCAGCCCAGACCCACTGCCCAAGGCCCCCTTGGCCCCAGTGCCCAGCAGGTGCCGAGGTGAGTCCTTCTGCAGGTCCGGGGAGGGCGTCTTCCCTGCCTCCTCCAGCCGCCGGAGGTGCCTGGGCTCACGGGCCCACACCACTTCACCGGCGCTCTGCTCCAGGCTCACCTCACGTACCTGGCCGGGACCCTCCCACCTTGCCCCTGTAAGGACCTGTGCCCAGATGACCCAGGGTCACAATCCTTAACTGAACCACACCTGCCAGCCTTTTCCCTGACGGTTACACTCACAGACCCTGGGGCTCGAGGTGGACAGGGATGTTATTCTACCTCGCCCATCACCCACCAGCCTTGCATAAATGCCTCTTCTCTCTGGATTGGCCAGAGGCACCTTCTCCTGTGCAGTTGAAAGCCAGCCATGGATGTCCCTGTGACTCACCCAGCACCTGCCCAAGGGACAGGTAGAGCTCAGCAGCTGCTTGTGAGCTCAGCTGCCCAGACAGTTACACTGGAGGCAGGAGTGGAGAGCGGGAGCAAGAGCCCAGCCTGGGGCCCTGCGGCAGAAGCTAGATTTCCCGAGCTTCTCGCGCATGGACGCGCGGGAAGGGAAGCCCCGAGCGGAGCAGCTGAGTGCCGGCACGGGGCCGGCGCCCACACTCACCGTGGTGTAGTATAGGAGGATGTCGGCGCTGCCCATGTCTCCATGCAGCATGTGCTCCTTCAGGTGCTGGATCAGGGTGCCCTGGGGAGAGCAACGTGCGTGAGTCACGCAGGCCAGGGCACCCGGGCCCACCCCACTTTGTGCAGATACCTGCCCGGGGGGGAACCTCTCTTCTCCTCCCAGAAGAAGCTGGCTGAGGGCACCTCTCCTTGACATGCTGGCCCCCTGCCACTGGGCCCCTGCCAGACCCGGCCAGCCCCTGACCGCCTGCCTACAAGCTCTGGGCCAGGAAGCCCCAGCAGAAGGGACCCAGCGCCGCAGCCGACAGCAGTAGAACGACCTTGTGCAGAGCCACAGCTAAGATGAGGGCAGAGGACTGGGGGCAGCAAGCACCCCTCTTCCTGGGCCAGTGGCCTCGCTGGACAGGACAGAGCAGTCCCTGAGAACCTTGAGTCAGAGCCTGGGGACTCTGGGTTGAGGGTAGCTCAGGCACCCGATGGACCCCTTCTGCCCCATCCCCTGCAAGGTATTACCTTTTATTTTAAGGTTTGCCGGGCACTACATTTGCAATGGCCCCAAACCACTGCCTCCCCCCGGACTGCTCTGTCCCCTGCTGCCCCAGCAGGGTCGGCTGTGTTTCCAGAGTATTCCTCACCAGCCAGCACACGTTTATTTACGCTGGCTTCTCAGCTAGACATGCTGCGCTGCAGAGTTCATAGCGCCACAGCACCTGCCCAGCCCTGCTGGGCACTGCCAGGACCTGAAGCTTCCGCCGCCATGCTCAGCCCAGACGGCAGGACCGCCTGGCAGCCCATCCTCACTGTGGGTCCTCGCCATAGCCCTGACCTCAGACTCCCGGGCTCAAGTTCCTGCTCCAAGCCCCATCACCCATCTGGGGTGTTGGGTCATGACAGCCCCAGCAGGCGGACGGGGGGGAAGCGCCTTTAGTAGCCTGCACCCTAGAACAGGACCCATGGCGCTGACGTCTGCCCCACCCCAGGCGGGCGGGGGTCTCACGGGGAGACAAGGCTCGCGTACCTGCCGCGCAGACAGCTCGCAGACACTGCAGCAGCAAGGCACTGCTGTTTCCTGTTCTCGAGCCTGTCGGCGCTTTTTTAAATCCCGTCAGGCCACTAACTGCCTCCCCCCAAGGGATCACAACCCGGGGCGAGCAAGTCGCCCCACACTCGTGGTGAGCAGGGAGCACCTGCATGTCTCAGCGGTGACAGGAGCCACAGCCGCCCTGTGGGCTCAAGTCCGGGCCTCCCCCGGCGCCCCACTTGAAGGGGGCTGCACCTCAGCATCGTGGGCCGGGGTCCTCCTGCACCAGTCCACGGCCCCTGGCAAGTAGACCTGGATGGACCTACCCCGGCAGAATGCACCATGCACTTGGGTGCCCCGGTCGTGCCCGAGGAGAACATGATGAAGAGGGGGTGGCTGAAGGGCAGCTGCTCAAACTCCAGCTGTGGGGGCTGCTCCCCTATTCCAGTGGCGAGGAAGTCATCCAGAAACACACTGTGGGCAAAAACACAAGAAACAGACCATGGACATTCCCGAGCACTGCCAGCATCAGTTCAGACCCCGACATCACTCCCATCAGATGAGGCCCCCCGTGAGTGCAGGGATGGACCTGCAGACGAGTCCACATGGCGGCTCCACACGGCACGGAGGCCTGGGGACGAGCCTCTCTGTGCTTCCAGCCTGCGCCCTGGCTCGCAAAGGGAAGTGGGAGCCCTGTGGTCGGAATTCTTCCCCTTTCCCCAGAGGGCCAGGGAGGGTGACAGCAGGCCCCCACCTTTCCCAGCACGGGAAGGTCACGGCACCGAGCAGGCCAAGGTCCAAAGCTGCGGCTGCCACAGGTGAATTTGCAAAGCAAAGAGGCTGAGCAAACAGATGCCTTGTGTTGTCACTACTCCACCACAGCCAGGGTTGAGCAGCAGCTCGGTACAAATATTTGCCTAGGGACAGATGAGGCCTAGGGACTGTCACCTACGGTGTCCACCCAGCCCTGGACTAAGGGTGACACCCAGTGGCCATGCATGTGGCCAAGACCCAGCCAGGGGCTCTGCTTTCTGAGCAAAAACAGGGCCATGGCAGCTGCCGTCCAGCCGGGGACTGGAGGCTTCTCTATTTGACGCTGCAGAAACACCCATCCCAGAGCCTAGCCTGGGCCGGCGCTGGAGGAGAAGAGAGACGGGAGAGGAAGAAGTCCAGCTGCCTGACAAGTGGAACTGCCTCCGTGAGGGGGATATGAAACTGGGCCCACAGCAGAGCTAGGACATGCACCCCAGGGCGCAGCGGGGAGCCAGGCGGGCCGAGACGCCTCCTTCAAGATAAGGGTGCTTTCAAAAGGGCACCCAGAACAGCTCCACTCAGACACAGACAACAAGGCTTCTGCCCGGAGTGTGTGAGAGCTGTCCACAGAGGACTGTGGCCAGCAAGAGCACCCTTCTCACGCCCCCACCACGACCCGGGCCCCTACAGAGAGCACCCACACTGACCGGGCACTTCACACCTAGAAAACCTTCCCTTCAAATGGCCTGTAAATCTCAGCAAACGGTGATTATCTCTGCGGCCTTTCTGGGAAGTGGAAAGCCCAAAGGGTGGCTGCCCCTCCCAGGCTTCCACACAGGCGGGTGGGTGTCTGGTCTGGCCACAGCCTCCATCGCTGCCCGGGAACGGGGCAGCCATCTGCACTGGGGGATGCCAAGGGGCCGACTGGACGCTCCAGTCCGGTCCTCACTGTTGACAGACATGGACGAAGAGCGGGGTCCTGCCGTGTGGCTACCATCCACCCTGGGACGGGGGGCCCAGCTCCAGGGCCCACGGGTCCCCAGCACACATGAGGCCTCTGAAGTGAAGTCCGCAGAACCTGGGACCCCAGGGGGCTGCGGGGGCTCCCTGGGACAGCGCTCGGCTTACCTATTGGGAACCTTGGAAATGTCTATCCTCTCTCTGGAGGAGACGTAAGGAATCACCACCACCCTCTTCAAGTCCGGCAGTCCTGAAAGGAGAACATGGTTGCACACGCAAAATGTGCGAACATGGCTTTTCTAAGCAGAGGTGATTCAATGTAGGGACGGGGCTTATCGAGGATTCTGGAGCTTGCACTTTGCAGAGGCCCGGTCGGCGCCGGGGCCCTTGTCCCTCACCACACACCTTTCACCACCCGCAGCAGCTTGTCCAAGTGGCCGTGCTCCTTGCCGTTGTACTGCACAGCCTCCACGGAGAAGATGAGCTTCGGCTGAATCTGGGAAAACCGGTCCAGGACACCCTGGAAGCAGAAGGAAGAGTGGGCCTGGGCCTGGGCCATGGGCAGGCAGCAGTTGGCCCTGGCCCGCTGCGCCCCCTCCCCTTGGGGGATGATTCTGGCTGGGAGGTCGGGGCGTGCCCCCAGAGACGTCAGCACTCCCAGCATCGACATCAGAAGCACAAGGACTTCCAGACACCACAAGGCCAGACCCCGAACTTATGGGGGCCAGACTCCACTCGGCTCCTCGGGCAAGGGATGAGATTCGCCTTCAGGCGACTGCAGGAGCTCCCACACCCCGGTTCTGCTCTAGGCTTCACTTCTGAAGCGGCCCCCTCCACGCCCTGTTGGACACTTTCAGCCGAGCAAATAATCCTGCAGATGTGGACACAGGTAAACAGGCCCATGTTCGGAGCAGGCTGGCCGACACCCAGGTGCCCTTGTGGGCCCACCAGTCTGCCGCCCCACCCAGCACTCCTCTTTCCTGGAAGAGGACACACCTGCCACACAGGTGCTGAGTTGTCTCTGGAGCAGGTGCAGACAGCTGTGACTGAAGCAAACGTCCCCACCCTGTGCTGCCCTGGGGTGACAGAGAAGGCTCTTTTCCCCCAGACCCCTCCAGCCTTTCTCAGGCCCAGACCACGGTGGTACCACCATCACCCACAGAGCGCTCCTGGGCCGGGGTGGGGGCAGGCATCTCCCAGAGCAACTCTGCTGTTCTCTCGGAACAGATGGCAATGAGGACAAGGGTCTCCAGACAGAGGCCTGGGCCTAGGCTGGGAAAGGTGGGGGACTCAGCAACACCAAGATGCTTCTGGCTGTGGCGGGGGTTCAGGCTCTCCGAGCAGCCCCAGGCTAGAGGAGCCAACACCCCCAGCCGCTTCTGATCTGAACAGGGTGCGCAGCCACCCGGCGAGCAGGAGGCCAGGGCCGGCGTGAATGGCGACAGTTGGCAGCAGGGGACACCTGCCCTGTGAGCCACACAAGCCGTGCACATTGCAGCCCAGGACCGTGCCTGGGGGCAAGGGACCAACTCGCCCAGTGCTCTGGTTGGACTCCCCCAGTGTCCTTAAAAAAGCCGCCAAAGGTAAACAGTGAAACAAGGGAGAAGAAGCAAACAGGATGAATGAAGCAGGATGCATGGTGAGGCGGGAAGGCGGTCCCGAGGAGCAGAGCCCACTTCCCACCCCCAACCCCAGGAAATGCCCCCCAGGCCCAACATTTCCACACCAAAGCTCAAGGACAGCACAGCTAGGAGCTGGAGGGGGTTGGGGGCCGGGGCACTGGGCGAGGAGACCACAGGGGCAGGGCAAGGAAACAGGGAGCTTGCTGCAGATTTGTCTGCGCCGTGACAATGGAGTGGGGTCCTGCTGTTACCAAACAGCCAGACCACGGGAGTCGCCTCCCTGCTTGTGAGTGGAGGAAGGGCAGCCGCCTGCCCTCCCCACGCCTGTAAGTGCTGCATGAGCCCCGTGAGAGACAGTGCCCCCCAGGATGCATTTTCAGTGGCCCAGAGTGGGGGAGACCTTCAGGCTTCATTGTAGATTTCAGAGGAGCTCCCTTCCTGAGCCCCTGGGGCCCCCTGAGGGTGGAGGCAGTGCTCTTGGGAACTAAGCAGGTGTGTGGACCACAGAGGAACCCTGGGTGTCGCAGGTCCCAGGTCAGGCCCACAGTCACACTCGGGAAAGCTCCCCACTCCCTCACCGGCCAACAGCGAGGCTCTGGTCCATGGACTACCCAGGTCCCGGCACACGGGCTGGGCCCACCTGAGCAAGCGCCGGGGCTTCCCAGAGGAGGCCAGTGCCGCAGCCAGAGCCGTGAAGTCACCAGCAGCCTGACCCACTCCCTGCGAAGGTGACCAGGGGTCCACGCCCACCTGGCTGGTAGGACAGAGGGCCCTACGCCTGCACCCTTCACCTGGGGCCCAGAGCCCGGGCAGGGCAAAGCATCTTGGAAGGGAGGCCTGGGCACTGCTGTCTTCTGGCCTGACGAAGGGGTTCCCGGAGACCTGGGCGGCCGCCCCTCCGGGCACAGCTGCTGCATGCAGAGCGGGGCCAGCCTGCCCCCTCGCGAGGCTCCAGCCACAGCCACAGCTCCAGAAAGCCCAGCTTGGCTGAAACTATGGAGGACAGGCCCTCGGAGCTGTTTCCCCACCAGCAGCCCCTGCAGGGCCAAGATCAGCTGGAGGTATCTCGGATGTCTGACTCCCCTCACCTCTCCATCCCAGGAACCCTATGGCCGACACATACCCCCACACCCGGAATCCACCCCAAGAGCTCCCCTCTCTGCCAAAGCTTCACTCAGGGGTCCTTCCAGGCCGGGGTGAGGGACATGACCAGGCCCCCTGCCACACACTGCCAACCTGGCCACTGGCTCTGAACAAGTTAGAAAGTTACAGTGTAATTCAAAATACCTGCGTCCAGTACAGTGTTCACAGTGCCATGGGAGGGCCACCCCTCACAAGTGGCCCCCCACCTTGGGTGCTCAGACCCAAGGCCCTTGGTCAAGGTCACCAGGCCAGGAGGCCACCTGCCTAGACCACTGCGCCACCCTGCGTGTTCCCCAACCTCCCAGAGCCTCCTGCCAGTCTTCCGCCACACAAGTGCCAAGAGGCCAAGGGCACTAACACCAGAGGCAGCGCCCTGAGACATTGCCACCGCCCAGTAGCTGACACAGCCCATGCAGAGCCTGGGCATCCACAGGCCACACTGCAGCCCAGGCTCAGGGCCGCCCTCCCTGCCCAGGGTGGGCCTGGGCAGAGGCCACCGGGACAGTCCAGAGGAACCCCAGAGGTGCTTGGAACCTCCCCCCAGCGGCCTGGGAACTGCCCATTCATATTGCCGGTCCACCCAGCACCTTCTGTCCACTTCCTGCTGTCACACCTTCAACCCACTCAACACTGGTCATCATCAGCCCCATGGCAGGCATGATCCAGCCTTTTCTTTGCCTACTCGGCCTGCTCACCCACTGCCCTTGGGCCTGAGGGGGCCAGTGGCAGGGCTCCAGCCTCACCCCAGACTGGCCTCACCACCCCCTGAGCTCCTCCAGGCCTGAGTGGGAAAAGTGTGCCTGCTCCTCTCCCCCATGGGATGAGCAAACAGGACGGGTCTGAAACCCCAACCTTTCCAGGACAGTGGGGTAGACACGAGTTTGAAGCTCAGACCCTGACTTGACCTGGGGACAAGCCTGGCACCCACGGAAGGCCCTGCCGCATCGGTTCCCCGGTCCTCCTACACCTTTACCTCCTTCCACACCTCTCTTCCCACTGCCCCACTTTGCAACCCAGAGAGGGCAGGAAACTTACTTGGGGCACACAGCAGCAGAGTCAGGCAACCCAAGCCACTGGCCAGCCTGGACAGCCCGATACAAAGGTCACCCTGGTGCAGTGCCAGGGCCGCAGGCACCTGTGTCCTCCCACGGGCAGTACGGTGTCTCCTGCGTGTGTCCCCCTCCACCCCCAGCCCTCCCCGAGGCTCTGGGAGAGGAGAGGTCTGGCCAGGGAGTCCTCTCTGCTGCTGCTTTCCTCCCGTCGGGGACCAGTGCATGCTTCCTGCTCCTGCCTGACCACTCTGGGCAGCTGGGTGCACCTTGGGCCCGTAAGTCCCCCAGCCGACAGGGACTAAGTGGCTGGGCCCCTCCCACACAGCGCAGGAAGCCAAGGCCCAAAGTGAAAGAGAAAAAGGGCAGCCGAGGATGCTAGGGTTCCTGTGAAGGTCTGTGATAACACCTGCAGAACTAATCTGGAAAGCCGCCTGCAGAGGCTGAGCGTTAGACACTCACAGTCAGGAAGTCACCTGAGAGGCTGGCCCCGGCCTCTGGCCAGCGCCCACCCGGGCACATGCCGCCAGTGGGCACACCGCCGTGGGGATGCTGGGTGGGGGTGAGGGAGAAGAAGGGCCGTCCTGAGATCGAAAGTGAGGTCCCTCAGGCTGCCCTCTCTGCTATCCTCACCCCAGGCCAGGGCCACGAGGCCCTTGGGACACCGTCTCCTTCCAGCCTGGGCAGACCTGCACCACTCTGATCCCCAAGCCCGTCAGTGGGCAGGGCCCGACCTCATGTTCCCCCTGCACAGCCTCAACCCCCAGGCACCCTCGGGCACGGGGCGGCACCATAGGCGGGCCCGGGACTCACGTTCACTCCGAAGTCTGGGGACGTGGAGCTCCAGATGGCGCCAATGCTCGCTGCGGCCAGCATGGCCTCCACGGCGTGCGCACTGTTGGGCAAATAACCTGCCGAAGGGACACGGGGACAAAGCCTTGGGTTCGGGGCTTCGGATTTCAAAACGTGCCTCTGAGAGCCAGGGCAGGAAAGGGGGGCTGGCTCGCGCCGCAGAGCACAGCCAGCCTTACCCCACCTCCCCCCAGCGGCCTGGGAACTGCCCATTCAGATCGCAGGTCACCCAGCACCTTCTGTCCACTTCCTGCTGTCACACCCTCCAACCCACTCGACACTGACCAGCATCAGCCCTGGCGGGCATGACCCAGCCTCTCCTCTGCCCACTCAGCCTCCCACCCCAGACTCAGTCACGTCTCCCGCTGTCCCGCCTCGGGGCCTCTGCACAGCTCTGCCTGAACCCCCTGCACACGCAGCTTTCCCCACACGGCTGCTCATCCTGCAGTCTTCACTCCGTTGGACTTTCTCAGACACACCTTTCCCAAGTCCCTAATTCAGCCTGTCCCCCCACCCCCGTCGTCACCATAAAACACACCGACTTGACCCTCACCAAACGTTGCCTAATTATCACCTATGCATAATCACCACAACTGCTTATTACCTGGCTCCCATGTGAGGGCTGAGGCTTGGTCTGCCTTGTTCTTTGCTCCACCAGGCCCAGCTGCTCTCAACTGCCTACTTGACCACAGGAGTGGGTGTTTGCTGTTTGTTTCTTAGGGTTCACAGGCTTCTCCCCTGTCAGGACGTCAGGGTCCCAAGAGGCTGGGATCCCGTCCAGTTCACCTGCACCCCCATCCCAGGGCACCCCTGCCATCTGGATGAGAACATAAGACTCGTGAAACTGTGAGTATAAACCAAAGGTCTCAATAGGGTCCCTGCCCCAGGGGGACCAGAAGAGCTGGCTGTGGGGACCCACATACAGCCAGAGGATGCCACCTACACCGGCCAGAGATGGAGACCTGCACAGCTCTCACCCCTTATGCCTCCACTGATGCCTCATGCGGACTCATTCCCTGGTGTTTGTCTCAGGACACATGTCCACTCCCCCCCACCCCCGTAGCCACCAACAGGACAAACGTGCCACCAGGCTGATGGTGATAGGCCCAGGACACCCCAAGAAAGCACAACCAAGAGGGATCCCAACTGTCCCAACACACCCCTCTCGTCCTCTCCAAAACCACGGCTCCAGACAGAGCTCTGGCCTCTCATTCAATAAATACATGCACACGCACACACACACACGTGTGATTTCAGGTGGGTCACAGGACAACTTAAAAATAAATCCAGGGCAGCGTGAGCTGTGACAGATTCCTCAGAGGTGCTAATGCTTGAGCAGAGACCTCTGTGAGCCCAGCGAGGCCTCAAATCACAGGAGGGACCGCAGCAACTTGGGGCATCCTTTCTACCTGACCCAGTCCTCGGCAGTGCCATAGGGCAGGCCCTGCCCCACGCCCAGCTGCGCCACCCCAGGGGAGCCCCAGCCCAGCCACTCACAGAGAAGGTCCCTGCCCTCTCCGCAAACACCCACTGAGGGCCCAGCCAAAACCCTGGGAGAGGCACACCCAGGCTAAACTCTGAGGTCCCCAGGCCAACGCCCCGCCTCGGGCTTCTCCTGAAGCAGCCCCAGCCCTGCAGCGCCCATCCCATGGAGGGGGCTCCCCTTCATACAGAGGGGAGGGACATCGACAGCCCCTAGAGCAGGCAGTGGTGTGTCCTGAGTACCGCCCACCCATCTTGACAGCCAAAGCTCCTGGAGCAGAGACCACGCCCACATGCCGGCCTTCACATTCCCCACAGAAGCCAAAGTGAAAAGAAACCGAGGAAAGCACCTGAGCTGCCTGTGGAGGATCGTGGCCACATACCGATACCCCAGGAAACAAAAGCTGACCGAGGATGGACCAGGGAAGGGAGGAGCCTGGCCACTGCAGGCGCCAAGCCTGGCTCCTTCCAGCACCTGAGGCCCAGCTCTCAGGCCCTGCCACCAGGCCTCGAGCCATTTCTGCTACCTGGACTGCCCTCCCCTGCAGGGCGAACCCTTGATAGCCACCCTGGGACCAGTGCCCACTGCTCTTGGAACTGCCTTGGGCCCTGGGACAGCGCAGGAATGGAGCAGAGGGTCCCTGCTGCACAGACCTTACAGCAGCCTCAGAAAGGCCGGGCCTCCTCCTGGGGCCCCTGCCGCCTGTGCAGGACGTGGGTGGGCAGCGGTCTTCCTGCCCTGGCAGCTGCCACCGGGGTCTGGGCACAAGAGGAAATCAGCCAGACACCAACACCCCCTCGGCCAGGTTTTGGGGATCAGGAATCAGTCAGCAGGCATGTCAGCAAAATGGAAAAACGTGCAGGGCAAAAATTCTTTGGGAAGGCCGGAGGCGGCTAGACGGCTCCCGGAAAACGCTGCAGCAGTTCCCCCAACCCGGGAAGGGACCCCGTCTCCTGAGTTGAGCTGGGTTTAAGGACCGTCACGCTTGTAACCTGTGGCTCTGGCTTTGCCCCAGACACTCTCACATGCAATAGGCCCTGGGCCGGGAGGGAGCCCCACAGGCCCCTCCCCACAGTCAGGCCCTGCCAGACTTGGAGGCGCCCCTCTGCAGTGACCTCACTTCTCGGTTGATTTTTTTTTTTTTTTCGCTGAAGCAACTGCAAGCCACACATTCGGCTTCCGTTTCCTCCCCAGGACCCACACACTCACCGACCACTCGGTCTCCCTTCTTCACGCCCATTTTCCTCATTGCCGAGGCGAACAAAGCCACTTGCTGCCTCAGCTCCTGGAAGGTCACCTTCACGATCTCCTCCTTGCCCTCCCCTGTGAAGAGGAAAGGGGCCAACTGAGGTCTGAGCCACAGGCCAGAGGAGAGCCACCCCTGAGCACGGCAGGTTGGAACCCCTGCCAGAGCAGCAGCGGGAGGGTTAGGGAGGCCGGAGGGAGGCAGGCCTGCGACCCAAGGACCTGAGGCCACATGGACACAAGCCCCTGGATGCCTCCCACGACCTACACACAAAGACTTTGTTGGGTTGCAGTTTTTTTTTTTTTTTTTTTTTTTTAACTTTTCAAGTTGACCTAATTCTATAATCCCAGGAAATCCTGAAGACCTGCAGAGAGGCCCGGCCCCTCTCCACCTAGGTCCCCCCTCCAGCGTCCTCTGGCATGACCTGAGTGCACTGTCAAGGCCAGCAAACTGATGCTGACACCACGTGTGGGCAGGGACTTTGTTTTGTAGCATTTCCATGACAGCAATCTCAGGCTAAATCCAGTATATCTCCTTCTCCTCCCACAACCTGTAATAGTCCTGCCTCCCGCCCATCAACCCCAGTGACACCACCCGTCCCTTCTCCTCCTCTGCGGTCTATCCCATTGTATCAAGATTGCTGCAGAAACAGGTCACGCCACAGGCAGTTCTTGAGGCTTTTGTCCTTAGTACGATGCTCTCAAGAGTAAAGTCAGTCTGTGGACAGGTCTGTGGCCCCCAGAGTGAGCCGGCTCAGCAGTCATGGTTATCCCCACAGCACCTCATTGGCTCCTTTTGATTGCTGCGTAGTGTTCTATCTTTGGTTGTGTTTTAATGATATTTTTTTCACATTATCAAGGTAATACAAGCTCACTATAGAAAACCTTAACAGAAAACAGCCTCCCTAGTGGCGCAACGGGTTAAGTCACAGCACTATGAAGTGATCAGCAGCCACTGCAGCACAAGTTCAATCCCCAGACAGGGAGGCCTGTGTGGTACATCAGACCTCTCCTTTTTCCTTGCTGCTCCCCACCGACTGTAGATTTCAATGGACCCACCTGTTCTGCTCCCCACTGTCTCTGGTGAATCCTCTCAACCCCCACACTTCTGGCCTGCACCCCATCTCTTGTATGCATAAATATTAAAAAAAAAAAAAACCTCACATTTCAAAAATATGTAGATGGGAAAGAAAATAAAATGATCACCCTCACCTCACAAATGCACTTCAGAACAGCGAGCTGCTACCTTTCACCCTAGGGATGGAGCAGGCCCGGCCTGGCGATGCCCTGGTGACCATGTCCCAGAATTTATCCTCTCGTTCTCCCTCTGACATGGAAAGGCCTGGACTGAAGTGCTGAGGGGATAACCGTGACTGCTGAGCCTTGGGTGTGAGGTGCCGGCTCATTCTGGGGGCCAGCTGTGGAGTCATGGGGCCCCTCAGCAGTTGATGGAGAAGCCCCACAGTGAGAGCTGAGGCTCCTTCCCATACCCTACAGTCCCCCCCCAGCCCTGGACATGGGCCTACCGGCCTCCCGAGGACGGCTGCCCTGCCAACACCCCCACCCTGACCTCATAGGATACCCCCAGCCAGAACCACCCAGCTAAGCACTTCTGGCTGTGCACCCACAGAACAGTCAGGCCCTGAGGGGTCCTGTTTTAAGCCATGTTTGGGGGCCACTGCTCCCCAGTGAAACCAGCCAGCTCGGGTGGCTGCAGCCAAGCAGGGAGCCTCACGGGTGTGCTGCCTACGGGCGAGACACCTGTCCTGGCCAGTCTTTCATGCAGATGGCTCATTCCTGCACTGCCCGCTCTGCTACTCAAGGACATGACATGTCTCATCTCACGCCCTGACTTCCTCTCCTGTAAATCTGGTTCTTCCAATTTACCTAAAGTTACACCTGTGTCGTCCACCCTGCTGGTCTCACCTCACCAGCTGCCTGCCCCACCTCTCCCGTGCCGCCCGTCACTGGCTGGCCTGGGAAGATTCGCAGTAACCTAAGCACTACCTCTCCAAGCCACAAGGGGCCATGCAGGCAGGTTCTGGCGGATCAGCACCTCAGGGCTGGTGCATTTCACTTGGCCCCAACCCTGGAGCCTGCACCAGACGCCCCGAAGTGTGTGGAGGGACAAGCAGGCCCAGGGCAGACTACACCAGTCCTGCACACAGGGAGAGGAAGGACAAGTAAGAGAAGCACAAAGACGGCCAAACAGTTGTGCCAAAGCTCCCACATCTACCACCAGTGTGCCGCGGAGGGAAGGGAGCTAATGTGTAAGTAAGATGCGCCCCCGGAGGGAAGACACCGAGGCAGGACAGCGTCATCACAGAAAGAAGGTCAAATATTTAAAAGAAGAGGGATGGTGAAGAGGGGAGAGGAGCGTGAAGCGAATTCAGCAGACATGGCTCTGGACGCACGTCTCCTTAAGCCACACTTGGCACTGGACAAGGAAAGGGTCAGCCAGCAGGCATCTGTCAGTGTGCTGGGGAAGGCGAGGGGAAAGGCGGGACACGAGAGGGCGGAGACAAGCCCACGGTCTAGCGTGAACCTCGCAGGCCAGGAGAAAGGTGGTCCGGCCGTGGCTATCTATCTTGCGCCAAGACAGGAGGAGACACAGAGAGCTGGCACTCTTCCCTCTTCAGACCACAACAGATGCCACGACTCTGGCGTCCCAGCAAGGCTGGTGTCGTGACTCTGGGTTCACGGCCCGTGGCAGGCCCTGCGGTCGCGCAGATGTGAGAAGGGATGAAGCCCACACCTGTGAGTGTGGAGGTGGCCTTGAAGATGAGCCGCAGGGCAGGAGGCCTCAGCAAACCCCTGGGGCAGGAAGTAGGTGGGGGCGGGGCCTGGGGAAGTGACTGTGCTGGGCAGGGAGTTTAGTCTGGGAGTGATGAGGATATTCTGGAACTAGAGATAGTGATCTCTACAGGGTGAGTGCTGATGTTAAATGAAATACGTCCTCATGGAAGAAAGCATGTGCCCCCGCCCCCCCAAACCGAGGCTCCCAGGCTTTCTGCGGTGCTGCATGACCAGGGTCAGGTGTGGCCTGACCCTGTCTACACAGTGGAGCTGGAATGCTGTGAATCAAGTCCTACCATTCTGAAGGAATTCAATGAAACCCTGGCTGATCCTCATTCATCACTTTTTTTTAAGATTTATTTATTTATGGATATAAGAGATACAAGAGCTGAGGTAGAGTCCAGAGGTGTGGGGCTGGGGATGAGAGGATTTACCAGAGACAGAGTAGGAGCAGTACAGGCAGATCAACTGAAATGCACTGCTGAGGGGAGCAGTGGGTGAGACAGGAGAGGTCTGCTGCACCATGTGGGCTGTCTCCCTGGCCAGGGATTGAACTTGTCCTGCAGTGGCTGCAGATAGCTTCATATTGCTGTGCTGTAATCCCTTGCACCACCAGGGAGGCCCCCATTCATCATTTTAAAAGCCAGGACTCAACATAATGGTCTTGCCTAAAGTGGACACAGCCTAGGAGACCACTATGAGCCCCATAATCCCACACACAAGCCGTCCTCACCAAGGCCAGAGAAGCCCCAGAGACTGGGCGCCCAGCAGACCCCAAAGTCAGCCTCCAGCCTCTCCTTCTTTGCACCCGCTGGCTCCTCCCGTCACTCTGCCCCCTGGCTCAGACCCCTGTGGGACAGCCATCCCCTCTGAAGCTGCCACAGTCCCCAGCCTCTCCAGGCCTCTGCCAAGTGCCATGCCCGCACGTCCTGCCCTCTGCCAGCTATTCAAGGGTCCAAGGCTTGCTGCAGCTCCCAGCGCTCTCTCTGCCTCGAATGCCCCCCCCACCTCTCTGACTCCCTCACCTTGTTCAAGTTCTGCTCAGGCCCCTCCACACTAGCCTTCCCCAGCAGTCCCACTAAACCAGCCCTGTACCCCACCCTACCGCGTCGCCCCAGTGGTGCTGTTATCTGTTCTTTTTCCTTACGTGCATTTTCTTAGTTACTGTTGACCTCACTGGAAGGCCAGCAACCAAAAGTAGGAACTTCGTCCACTCTGGTCAGTGTTGTGCAACTGTGGCCTTACACTATGGGGGTGCTCACTGCAGACCTGGAGTGCTGGGTGGGTGGATGGACAGGTGGGTGGATGGCTGAGTGGAAGGGGAGAGGGAGGGAAGGAAGGAGGAGGAGGAAGCCTGGATAGATAGTTAGGAAGGTCGACAGACAAGAAGGTGGACAGGTGAGTGGGTGGAGGGCAGGGAGAGGGGAGGGCATGCAAATCCCCTTAAAGAGCCAGGGAGCGCCATAGAGTGGGCATGGGCCAGCCTTAATGCCTCAAGGCTAACTATTCATGCAGCCTACCCTGCATCAAGCTAAGAGACACAAAAGGGAACAAAACATCCTGCAGAGCCAACACAACATGACACTCCATGGTTCTTAGCCAGCAATGGGCAGCAGCAGCAGGTGGGCTTAGAAAAAGATACAACCTGTGCCCCACCCCATGCTCTTAGAGGTCACCTGGGACTGGCTTGAAATAAAAGCCGCACAGGATTGCAGCTACAGAGCCAAGTGCATCCCCAAGGACTGTTTACAGTGCTCTAGCTAGCTAACCCTACACTCCTTGGTTTAATCCTTAAAACCCCAAAGCAGGTACCATCATCTCCTCTGGCATCATCTCCATTTTCAGAGACAGAAACTGACCTAAAGAGATCCAGTGACTTGCCCAAGGTCACACAGCTCCTGAGCACAGAACTAGTACTCAAGGGGCCTCCCTGGTGGCACTAGGGGTTAAAGTGCAAGGGGGGGAGGGGGAGTTAAAGCAATAGCTATCAGCTGCCACTGCAGTTCCATCCCCAGCCAGGTGACTGGCATGGCATGGCAGACCTCTCCTGTGTCCCCACTGTTCCCCTCAGCAGTGTGTTTCAGTACATAAGTCTGTTCTGCTCCCTGCTTTCTCTCTAGTGAATCCTCTCACCCACCCCCCCCCCCACACACACACCTCTGGCCTATACCCCAGTTCTTGTATACACAAATAGTGCTGTTTTTGGTTTTTTTTTTAAGTGCTGTGCTTTAACCTGCTGCGCCACCAGGGAGGGCCCTTATGCAAAAATAAATAAATCTTTTAAAAAAGAACTAGGGCTCAAACGTAAAGACCCTCACCCAGATGGCATTTACTCCTATTCCAGGGTCTACTTGTACACCATGATTGTCTCACTTCCCATCCCACACCAGCTTGGTGTGAAGCCCCTGCAGAGGCAAGGATGTGGTCCCACAAAAATGAAAACAGGGGCCCTCCCTGGTGGCGCAGCGGGTTAAAGCACTGCACTGAGAAGCTAAAGCCACTTCCGCATGAGTTCGATCCCCGCCTGCCCCGATCCCCGCCTGCCCCGGAGGTGACCACATGGCGCGGCAGACCTCTCCTGACCCGCCCGCTGCTCTCCTCAGCAGTGTACTTTGTCGATCAGCCTGTTCTGCTCCCCACTCTGTCTCTGGTGAAGCCTCTCGCCACCCCTGAGCCTCTGGCCTGTACCCCAGTTCTGTATGTACAAATAAATAAAATCTTTAAAAAAAAAAAAAAAAATGAAAACAGGAAGCCAGGGAGAAGATGGACGGGCAGGTAGGGAGAAGAGCAATGGGGACCCCTTCATAAAGGACGGAGAGATCATCCTACACACCCCCACAGCTGCTAGACTATCAGATTCCAGCCCCACCCAGAAACCAGAGCCTTCAACCATGACAAGAGAAGACTCCATAATGTCCCGTCTCCTCTTCCTAAGCAGACTGCCCCAACAGAACAGAACATTTTGTGTCTAAAAGGGGTAAAGGAGCTTTCATACTCACAGAGCCATACTGTGATCACCTGGTTGACATGTATGAAAAGCTCGAACCCTAACACTACCAGGTAAATTCAGTGTTACTGGTTACAAAACCTCATTTGGCTGGTTTATTTCAAACACTCCATTTCTGCCAACTCCTCCAGAGCCTGCTCAGTACATACACTGAAATATTCTTTAAACTTTATTCTAGAAGCCCATGGAGAGAAATGTTAGCTGGGCCTCCACTGTTAACTTTCCAAGTGGCTCTGAGCTACCTATTTAATATTGGGCATCTCGATTTCGTCCATATAAAAGGACCATGTGACTGTCTCCACCCCTTCCCAGAAATAATAAAAACTCAATAGATTTTTTAATTGCACTGGACAGGTGCCAAGAGCTGCCATTACAAAAGCAGTATGGCGGTTCCTCAATAAACTAAACTCAGAACACCCTATGATCCAGGGATCCCACTCAGGCTACATATCCCAAAGAATCCAAGGCAGGCCCTCAGAGAGCCCTCTGCACAGCATCATTATCCACACTAGCCCAGAGGCGGAAGCATACTATGACAGATGGGTAAAAAAAAGGTGATCTTGACACTTAGCCAAATAATATGCAGCTTTTAAGTCATTCTGGAACAGCTACCACATGGATGAATCTGGAGGACATTACAGTGAGTGAGTAGCCAAAGAACAGTATACGGAGGCCAGTAACCAAAGGACAAATATTGTATGACCCCACTCACAAGGAAGAGCCAACACATTCAAACTCACACAGACATTATCAAAAGGTGCCTACCCGGGGCTGGAGGAAAGAGCAGGGAGCTGGTGATTAGTGAGCACAGAGCTCCATGCTGCAGAAGAAAGGGTTCTAGAGATGCCAGGCGGCAGCAACGGAGCACACACCCTGAGCTGCGCGCTCGTCAGCACCGGGTGTTAAGTTCACCATCACGTGTTCCACCACCATAAACAGGGAAAAAGAAAAGCGCCCTGAAATTGTTTGAAAAATCACACTTTACAGGTCCTAAAGGGGCTCTCCAGACACCAGCCCACACTCACACAAGTAACTTCTGGAACACTCAGGGAGGAAAAGGCCACTCCTCGGGACTCACTTGCAACATAAAGGGCCACTTTGTCATTGTCCTTGTGCCGAAGGAGATTTTCCGCGTAGTTGAGACGGCTGCCTTTGAACCACTCGGGGACGTCCGCTATCCCTTTCGATGGGTCCACCACCTAGAGAAAAGACAGTGAGCATCACACACATGCAAGGGGCCACGCACGAATGGCCAGCAGCGGCCCACACCCTGGGGAGCCACTGCTTCCCTGACCGTGGCTCCTTCCTTCCAGGCTAACACTGAACTGGCCTGAAGGCTGGAGAGTGAGAACACAAATAAACACTCCGTGGTCAGCAAGATGTACTGAACACCGGGAAGGAAGCTGCTGTGAATCAAGCTAAAGCATTGCACCACAGTAGAAAGAGAAAGTTAACTACCTCCATCTTGGCTATCTTAACTCACCCACTACCTTGATTTCAGCAGTCACGCCCTGACTGATCCATGATGGTCCATCACACCATCATATGTGCACCTTAAATACTGTCAACTATTGCTCAATAAAACTACGGAAAGGAGTTATTAGCAGGAAAAGCACCACCCTATGAATGGAAGCTCAGCAAATATTTACTGAGCACCTACTTTATGACACAGAAGGATGACGGAAAATAAAGACTGACATGGTAGCTGCCTATGTCTGAGCC
>NW_004567130.1:1860803-1863419 GCF_000260355.1 Condylura cristata | reverse complement strand
GCCACAGGGTCTCCCAACAAATCTAATTTTCACTCTAAGGCAATGGCTTATCCCCGCTATTGTAGGTTTTAAAAGGAGATACAACTCAGTAACTCCCAAAAGAAAATATTTCCTTTGGGAACGTAGCCTAAATACACACAACACACACACACACACACACACACACATATATATATAACACAGAAATAGTGTCCACTTACCTCGTCATACATGCGTGAGAAGACAATCCCACTGAATTTCCAGAACTCCGCCCAGAAGTCTGAGTAGGACTCCACTGACCAATGATACAAGTCATCATAGTTTTCTAAAAACAAAGCAAAATGGCACATGGCTCAGAAAAGCCCAGAAGTCTCAGCAGCTCCATGGGGAGATGCACCTGCCCCAGAGACCTGCCACCGAGGATCCCCAAAAAGAACAAAAGCAAAGAGGCGCAGATTTGACACCTTCCCCAGCACATCTGCACACATGGGAGCCAGAGGCTGTCCCAAGAGCAGCCCAGCAGCAGAGGCCACAGGGAGCTGACCACCAGGGAAGTGACCGAGCACACGACACCAGGCAGTGACAGCTGAGTGGAATTCTCTCACTGTCGACAACCACCTAGAGCTGTCCTCGTCCTCCATCCCCAGCCCTGTCCCCAGTCATACCGGACTTAGGACCCAGGAGGAGGGGCTGTCTGAGAGCAGGTGGGGGAGCTTCGGGCAGGGTGGTCAAGAGGGGTCAGGAGAGCAGAGGAGCCAGAACATGAGAGGGAGCAGGACTGTGGCAAGGACAGGGGAGACCGCCTAAATGAGGTGGGGAGAGCAGGAGAGTGGCCCTGAGAAGGCCGGCTGTGGTCATGGCCTCGGGGTCCCCTACCAGAGAAAAGAAGCCACAGATTCCCACACAGGAAAAGGGGGGGGCAGGCGTCTGAAAGATAGGACCCTTGTTTCAGGACCTCAGCAGGCCCATTTGCCTGTCTGAGCCTCGTGTGTGACTAGGAATCTGCTGGCATGTGTCCGGCCGGGGCTCTGGGCCAGTCTGGGCTGCCTGCGCCTGCAAGGGCCTTGGCCACCCCTGCACTCCAGGCTGTTCTCACCTGTACAGCAGGGGCAGCAGCACTGCCTCTAAAAAGCTGCCTAAGCTCCTAGGGCCAGGGATCACCTTCTCCAGGCCTCAGGCTCTTTCTCTGGGAGAGGAAGGTCACCTTGGGGCTGAAAGCCCCAGCAGAGAAAGCATCAGCAACTAGCCAGGCTCCCTGGGGCTGGCCACAAAAGGAGACAAGACACTCACCCTGGGCTCACAGGAGGGCCCACCTCCCAAGAAGAAGGCAGCCCTGTCCTGTCCCGAGCAGCGTTCCAGGGAGCAAGGCCCCATGCACAGGACAAACAGGCCTTTAGCTTTTCTCTCTCCTGCATCTTGTATTATTTTAATTATCCCAGCTTTCACGAATTGCAAAGCACCCGACCTCCCCCAGGCCCTCCCCCAGGCGAAACAAGAGAGGTGACCAATCTAGGAATCCAGGCCTAGGAATCCAGTCCATCCCTGACTTCAGGTGCCCAGCAGCAGCCTTGGGGGATGTGGTGGTCACAACTGCATCTACCCAGGCCCACAAGGCAGGAGCTGGACAGGCCAGCTGTGTGTAGATCCATTCTTGTTGCTGGTAACTGAGCCAAGTCACAGACTGGAGGTTATCCAGGACTCTGCACCCTCAGGCCTGTCCTCGCCCCAGGCACAGCCCTGGCTCAGGCTGCAGGCGGTCCATAAACAGGCTGAACTAGCTACAACAAGAAGTCAGTTTAGAGCATCTGTCCGTGGTAACCAGTGAGAGCTGATGGGTGCCAGGAAGTGAGGGCAGCAACCCATGGGACCCCAGGGGTGGCAAGACACTGCTGCTCCCGCCTCATTCGTTCTGGCAGGTTCAACAGGGAGAGGACTCGCAAAGGCCTGTGTGGTAGGTGACAGCAGCTCGGGATGAAACTCAAGCCAGTACCACCTGGCCAAGCCTCGCCCAGTACAGGACCCACAGAGGCCAAGTGACACTGAAGGGAAATGGTCACTGGGGGCCACCATGTCCTGGGCAAATCGCCAGGTGAGAGCACACCCTAAGACACTTCATCAGACCATGTCTTCGCCGTGAGGACGGCAGGGTGTGGCCACAGCCTTGGCCCCCGGCCCGCCTGCCATCGCCCACAGGAGGTAAGAACACAGATCCTGGAGCCCACGCTCACAGCTGCAACAGGGCAGCAAGACTTGAAGGAGGGGCGCAGCCGGAGTGGGGACAAAAGCAGAATGACGCTGTCCCACACAGGTAAAGTGTCAGAGCAGAGCCTGGCACAGGGAAAGCGGTTGCCGGGTATGAGCTGCGATCAGAATCGGTCACCTGCCGGGGCCTGCGGGGTCTGAGCTCACAAGTCCCGCTGTCCACCTTGCCCTCCTTCTCCTCCACTGGTGAGGATTCCAACCCGCACCTCCAAGAGTTTGTCTACCCACAAAACAGCATCAGATGAGTGATTTGGTGATGGGAAGCCCACGGAGATTACAACTGAGATGGAAAAAGGCACAAAATGATGTAAAAATAAACTATTGTTATTTTTTTTTTTTTTAAAGATTTATTTATTTGTGCATACAGAACTGGGG
>NW_004567130.1:1857771-1860327 GCF_000260355.1 Condylura cristata | reverse complement strand
CTGGTGAATCCTCTCACCCTCCGTATCTCTGGCCTGTACCCCAGTTCTATATGAATAAATAAATAAATCCTTAAAAAAAAAAAACAGCATCGGGGAGCCCTAAGGTCAGGGAGGGCTGGGCAGGCCCAGAGCTGACGTGCATGTTGCACAGACTCCCCCCAAACTCCACCTGAGCTGTCCAAGAACAGGCCCCAGATGTCTATGTTGGGGAGCCACCCCAGCAGCTCACACACAGGGGTGGCCCACAGGGCACTCACTTTGTCACACCCAACCTGCCAGGCTCACAGGCAGGTACAGGGAGCTGCAGACTCTCCTGGGGAAGTGTGCACCCAGGGGACCCGAGGCCAGGGGGTGGGAGGGTGCGGGGAGTCCACTAGAAGCGGACATGGTCAAGCCAGCCCAGCTCTGGCCACACAGCCTCCTCGGCCCCACACCTCCTGAACCACAGGGACCCTAAGCTGGGGAGCTGGGCTCACGGAGAGAGGACCAGGATGGGGAGCCCCATTATCAGGCTGAGGTGGCTGGGGGGAGCTGGGTGCACCCAGTGGGTGATGCAGAAAATACAAGTTGAGGGCGAGATCACTATGCAATCAGAATGCTACAGACACGGGGAAAGGGCAGGGTAAGGGCTGAAGAGAATAGGCGCACACCGTGCAGAATACCCACAGACAGGACAACGTCCCACACTGAGCCAAACCTTCAGGGCCAAGTCTGGTGAAAGAAGGGGAGCGTCGAGCATGGGAAAGAGGAAAGGGCAAAAACCATGCTCTCACTGCCCCCCAACCTCAGAGAGGGGTCCCATCACTCAGCTGATGGCAGCCATGGGGGCCCAGCCTCATAGGACACCAGGTTTTCAAAAGTAGTAGAAGGTCCTGCTTGTCCTCAGCTGTCCCCCAGCCTCTGAGTTGCCCAACCCCTTCTGCTAGTCCCGTCTGGCGGGAAGGTCACAGGCCACCAGCCTGGAGGTGTGGAGAGGTATGGGCAGACAGAGCCAGGGAATTCCCGGTACTGGCTAGTAATCACTCACACACTCAAAGGTGCAGAGAAATACCGGCCCCCATTCCCGTATGTCCCCCTCACACCAACGACAAGGGTCCTCTTATTGTACCCATTTGGCAGCGGGAGAAACTGAGGCTGATCAGCATGTCCCCCCTGCTCACATAGCTGCTAAGAGGTGGCCTCACCCACCTCACAGGGCAGTGTGATGTAAAAACATCTTATGAAACATGGGGGCCAGAACAGTACCTGGTAAGGGGCACTGCACCCCAGGGGGGCAGAAGAAGCAGGGATCCAGGTAGGGGCACAAAAGAATACAGTCCCATCTGCCTCTTCCTGAGGAAGGAGGAACTCAACACATGTCGGCTCACCTGGCTCTACCTGTCACTGCCCGCACCTGTCTCTGAGAGCTCACGCGCTAGTGCTTGGGCCGAGCGGGCCAGAGTGGGCAGCCGTAGGAGGGGCACCCTGGCCGCAGGACGCCTACCATGACGCCAGCCGCGTGTACAGGGCCTGGAGGCTGCCAGGCGGCACCGCCTGCAGTCTGCGGTCAACAAGGGGCCATTGTGAACAGTGACAGAGTCAGACCTGTGCTCGCAGACAGCCTGGCAGGCGGCACAGAGCAAGCTGAAGAGGGGCGGGAGGGTGAGCAGGAAGCAGGAAAACCAGCCGTGTTCAGGGAAGAGGAAACGGGTGGAGAGGTGCTGGGCCACTGGCACAGGGTAGGAGGGGACGGAGAGGCTGCAGGGCAGATGACTCAGGTCCCATTGCTGCAGGACTGTCTAAGGGAAGTGATGCCACGGACACCGCACAGGAGTCCTGCTGCCAGGGAAAGGTGAATGGGCGGGAAGGGCCACGTGTTGAAAACCCTTGCTGGGGTGTGGAGGGGTCCCCATCGGACAGCGGGCTGGAATGGGGAAAAGGCCAGGAGGTGCTTCTCAGAGAGGGGTACTCTCTGCCCCCCACCCAGGTTTCTAAAGGCCAAGGCTGTGAAGAGCAAGCTGGACAACGTTCTATGTGGGAGCAGGCGAAAGGGAGGGGAAGTGTTGGTTCGTTCTGGCCCTGTCCCAAAGGAAGCCTCAGCCTGACCATTCTTCTGGCTGCCTAGGAGTCCACGAAGGGTCAGTGCGGTCTGTGCGGGCGGCGTTCAGTGTGGAAGACCCCAAGGGGCATGCCACCCCCAAGCAGGAATGTCCAGAAAAGGACCGGTCACTCCCAGGGCCGCGGGGCAACACCCCCACGTACAGCGAGAAGCTGCAGTGAAAGCAGAGGTGACAGCCCCCCACGCGCCAGGCACAGAACCCACCGTCGACAGATGCCAGGCCTCTGGAAAGGGTCCAGGGCCGCCGCCCCGGGAGGAGGGACCCGGGGTCTGAGGTGCCCAGGAGGGCCACGCCCTGGCGCGGAGAAGGGCCCGCGCCGCCGGCCGCACTCACCCAGCGCCAGGCCGCAGGCGGCGCCCACGGCGGCCCGGAAGCGGTCCATCTGCGTGTTCTTCTTGCTGTCGGGCTCCCACATCACCTGGCACTCCAAGATCTCCTCCCGCGGGGCCCGCGGCTC
>NW_004567130.1:1846884-1857424 GCF_000260355.1 Condylura cristata | reverse complement strand
ACCGCCGCCGGGGCAGCGCAGGCGCGCGGCCGCTGGCCTCTTGGAGCCGGGGCGCCGGCTAGCCGCGGGCTTCATTCATTCTCTATCGATCAGTTCATCCTGCAGGTATATCGATCGAGCGCTTCTGGGTACCAGAGGCCGGCGCCACAGATAGCACAAGTCTGATCCTTAACGTCCATAGGACCAGAGGGGTGGGGGACCGGCCACTAACAAGTAAATACATATCCTGCTTGTGCCCCGTGGTGTGTGCACACAACAGCCTGGGCGGTGCGCCCCAGTAACCCGCGCACAGGCTTGCGCCATGTTATTCTCACCATAGGAGGAACTGAGGTCTTGGGGCGATCAAGCAGGGGAGAGGGGTCTGGAGCACTGAGCGAGGAGTTTCCGCTTAACTAGCGTTGTGGGGAAGACCCCTTGAAGGAGGAGGACTTGGCGGTCACTGGGTGGGGGGAGGGGCAGTTTCCTGGCTGAGGAAACAGCAGGTGAAAGGCCCTGAGGCTGGAGAGAGAAGGGGGTGGGGTGCAAGAGGTCAGAGAAGGCAGAAGTAGCAGCTCAAGGGGCCTGGGCCCACTGAAGACTTTGCCTTGAACTGGGGTAACCTGAGATCACTGGAAGGTTTTTTGAGCAGACGAGAGCTGCATTCTGATCCCTCCTGCTGCCAGTTAAGAACATCTTCCAGGAAGCAAAAATATAAGCAGCGGACCTTCCCCTATTCCGCCTCATCACTTTTTCTGACAAACCAATCAGCAACCCCCCTCATACATCTTTTGCAGTCATTGAGCTGTAGGGCGCACCCACGTAATCATAAATGGCACCCACCTCCTAGTCACCACAGAGATTCTAGCTTAAAACACGTGCCTGCTCCAAAAACACAGTTTCAGAACACCCCCTTCCTGGACCTCCACCTTGCTGGGGCAGTTTTGGGTAAGTTTTGTTCTTCGTGAAGGTGTGAGTCACCCCCTATGCCCAGAAGGAGATTCATCTCTGATGGGTTCATTCTGCTGGTGCCTTTTAACAGTAGAATGCAAACTTCACAGGAGTAAAATGCTCGTTGTGGAATTGGTTCACCACAGGGTCTCCAATGCCTGACCCAGAGCAGGAACTCAAGAAACACCCACCGGTTCGTGAGCTCCTTCAGGATTGCACAGTGAGAGCCTGCTGTGGTCAAGGCTCAGTGGGGGACAGTGTGAGTCCAGCTGTCACAGGACACAGACACCCAGACTATGCCAGCAGGTTGACCAGCTCTCAAGGCTCAGGGATGGGGTTAGACTCATATGCCTGACGGCCACCTGAACACCCTTCATACTTACAGCTGGCCCATCCATGACACAGCACCTGCAGGGAAACCCAAGGGAGAGGTTGTTTCAATACAAACAACTGGGCACTATGTCCTCACCCCCAGACACACATGTGTCTTAGGAAGTGCCCTTTCCCCCTGCGTTGCTGCCCCATATCTTTCACAGGATCAAAACAGGGAGAGAGTGATTAAGAACATGCTCCCCTATGGTGATGGCACACAGGTGACTCGGTGATGGGAAACCCATGGGGATTTCAATTGAGATGAAAAAAAAAATGTACACAATGACGTAAAATAAACTATTATCTTATTTTTAAAAAAGAACATGCTCCCCGTTAAAAATGGGAACAAAGCTGGGGTCATTCTTAATCAAGAAGATAGTGAATAAACAGTAACTGTCCTCAGGGCTTAAGCAACTGGGAGCTGGGTGTCATCATTTTCTGCCAAAAGCTGAAACCACCACAAAGTTCACAGTTCACTCCCTAATGCTTTGCTTGGATGGGCTTCTTCTTTTTTTTTTTGCTTTGATGTGTTCATCACCCACATGGCATGACTTCCCAGCCATCAGTACTAACCGGGACCCCTCCACCATAGCTCCAGTGACTCAGGGAGGAGAATAGCAGAGAGCCCACCCAAAGGAAGTGAAGCCCCCAGTGTGGATCTCTGGGAAGAACATTCCAGGCAGCAGGCTTAGAAAGTGCAAAGGACCTGAGGCAGCTTGGCACAGACAAATAGTAGCAGCCATGTAGGGCCTGGGAACCTACTGGATAAGTGCTTGGATTTTATTCAAAGTGTGGTGAAAAGCCATCTGGAAAGGTTTTGTGATATGCATTTTGAAAGGACTGTTCTAGGTGCCTTGAGGGAGGGTAATGTGGGGGAGAGGCTGGGCTCAGGAATGGGATGGAGCACAAATGCAGTTATAGAAACATTGTGAACTCCGAGATGGGCTATCGGGATGGCTTGGACTGGGGTAGAAAGGTGGTGGGCCCTATAAGTATCTAAACCTGCTGTGACTTTAGAAGGTAACCCAAGAGAATATGTTGCTGCATTAGATAGGCAGCCAGAACCAGAGGGGAACAAGTGTTAGCAGAAAACCAATTTTCTCCAAGTCATAACCAGTGGAGGCAGAAGTCAGCCCAAAGAGAAAGGGGAGAAGAGCTGAAGGATCTTTCTCCATCGCCAGCGGCTCCTGGCTCTATCCGGCGCACAGCAGAAAGGTCACTGAAGGCCAAGCTCCCTGAGTTTATGGGGCCAAAGGGTTGCTTGAAAAGTTCTCTGGTTTCCATGATGTGGTTGCCTCAACCATCCCCGTGCTCCTAAAGGGCTGTGAAAATTGGGTGCATGCCAGATGCACCCGAAGTGATTCCCAGAGTTCAACTCCCCACCTCCTCTCCTGGCCTGAGAAGTAGAGATGTGGCCATGTCCCAACCTCCTCAATAGGGCTGGTGACAAGTGAGCACGCCCAGTGGAAGCCTGGCAGCTGGGGGAGCACGCGCCCCAGAAGTGCCTGCTCTACGCTGCCAGGTCAGCTGCAGGTCTTCCAAGCGGCCAGATTGCAGGCAGACTCAAAGTAGAGCCTGGTGGGAGAAGAGAAAGGAAGGCAAAGCTGTGGTTAGCACATGCTGTTAGTTCGGGCAGGGCACCAGTTCCTCCATGAGACGTCCCAGTGTGAATCTAGGCTCCTGAGACCCTGGTCCTGTCCTAATCTGCAGGTGACAGGGACAGGTGTGTGTAGATCATTCTTCATACTGCACACGCTACATTGTGTTTCCTATGCTTCACGCATCCTGAGACTCAAAAACATAATTAAAGCAGAGTCCCCAAATTGTGATGGCGGGAGCAACTGTTTTCTTCAAGTCTGGATGAAAAAACTGAGGACAAACTAAAAGTCCACGTGTCAGAGAATGTCTAATTTGTGACCCCGTGGGTGGAATTTAAGGGGAAATAAGCAACCATAAGTCAGGACAAAACCAAACACCGGATGTTGTGTAGAAGATAAAGAAGCAAACCAAAAGAATAGATAGAACTGAGCCCAGAGAAATGCTTGAAATCTGGCTACATTGCTGAGGCTCCCAGGACAGGGGAGGCACAGGAAAGCAGGACCAACGACTCGGGTGAGGTGACAACGCACATTTGAAAGCAATCTAGAAGTCCAGCTCTGTACCCCTAAATTATACACAGTATTTTAAGCCAGTGTCACCTCAATGAAAATCATTGAATTTAAAAATTTTAATTAACTTCAATAACAAAAAATTCTAAATTCTAAAACAAATTTCAAAAAATGTCTAGTGTGCCATCTATATTTTTTCTGCACAGACCCACATGTGTCAGGAAAGATGATGACCCAACCCGCCGCTGAGGTTGAGACCAGATCATCCTGGATGACCCACGGAGACTGCATCTAAGGACCAGGTCCTGGGCCTCCCTGTTGACCTAGGGGGTTAGGCTCAGCCCTATCAAGCTGGCACCATGGTAGCCTGAGTTCAATCCCCTGCCAGGAGGACCCACAGGATGCAGCAGACCTCTCCTGATCCACCTGCTACTCCACTCAGCAGTGTATTTCAGTCCATCTGCCTGTTCTGCTCCCCACTCTGTCTCTGATGAATCCTCTTACCCCTCGCACCTGTGGCCTGCACCCCCGTTCTTCTATGCAAAAATAAAATCTTTAACAATAATTTTAAGGGCCAGCAATCTAGGGAGAAACCCAGGAGAGCCACCTCATGAAGGGTGAGGTTGGAAGAGGAGGGCAGAGCCACACAGCCACATGCCAGGGACCCCAGGCGCCACCAGAAGCTGGAAGGGGAAAGGACAGAACCTCCCAGAAAGACCACCAAACCTAGCTCTGTTCACGACGCCCTCCGGAACCATGACACGATGAATTTCCACTGTCTTAAGTCACCAGGTATATGGCAATTAGTTACAAAACTCTGGGAAGCAATACTGGTATTCACTAAGTTCACAGTGGTTATCTCAGAGAGGGAGGCCCAGGCAGGGGCAGGGGTTGTCCAAGAAGGCCTGCCGAGTTCCCACTTTATGCTGGGGAGTGGGCCCCCGCTTGCCTGGAAGTGTTGAGATTCACTCTGATTCCCCTTCACCATCTGCCTCCCCTTAGCATGTTGGCTTCATGAGAGCGGGCCTTTGCCAGTGCTGCCCAGCCCTGGACCTCACCCCCAGCAGAGCCTGGAGGTCAGGATGCTCCAGAAAGTCCTCTGGAATCAACAGTGAGGAGCACGATTTGTGTAAATGCTTAATGTTTTCCAAATTGTTGCTATTGGGGATGTGTCATGTCCCCCCAATTTAGTGAGGAGCAGAACTGAGCATCAGGTGAAGCTACGTAACATAGCAGGCAGGTAGGCTCAGGGGAGGCGCGTGAGAAGGGTCACTGGCTCTGGACCTGTACCAGGGACCTGGGGCTTGGAAGAGTCACCACGGAGGGTGGAATGACACCATTACTTGAGCTGTACTTTTGTGATGGGGGTAGGGGAGTGGTCCCCAGGGAATGGAGAGGCTCCAGGTTCCCTTGCCCCCAAGGAAGATGGAGCTGAGCAGGAGCTGAGGAGGAGAAGGAGAAGGAAGGAAGAAGGATGGAGAGCAGAGGCCTGGAGGAGACACATGGGGCAGAGACATAAGCTGCACTAGCTTCTCCATTCTGGGCTTGTTGAAACAATGTGGGGAAGTTAACAATGGTGGCTTTTATCTTGATTTTGCTTGTGCTCTTTTCCTTCCTGATTTGTCTGTTTCTGCCCCTTTCCTATGAGTCCCCACCAGGTGTCTTAGAGTGAAGCAAGTTTTCAGGTCTCAGTGGCCCTGCTTTGGGCCAACACTGTTGGGCTGGGTGGTTACCCACAAAGGGGATGGGTGACTTTGGGTGTTTGAATTAGAAACTTTATTCTTTCCCTTTTCTGTGTTGCACATAAATTGTATTGAAGTCCCTTTCCAATGAAGGTTCTATGCACTGGGTTATGTTTTGTCTTAATGCAGCAGATAGTAGAACCTATTTAGAGAGGGCAGGTTTGGGGGTTCTGGGGTGCCCTTCACCTGCCCTATAATACTTTGATTATGTTCCTTAGACTGTTGGCAAGATTTCAGGCCTCAGTGGCTGTACTTAGGACCAATCCTATCTGTCTAGGCATTTACCCGTGAAGGATTGGGTAACTTGGGGGTGTTTTACAGAATATTCTTTCTTCTCTTTTCTCTCTATGCATGCCAATACTATTAAAGTTCTTTGGGCTCTCCCTGGTGGTGCAACCAGTAAGGACACAGCACTGCAAGCTGACCACAGCTTCAGTGCGAGTTCTATCCCTGGCCCCAGAGGTGACCAACATGGCGTGGCAGGCCTCTCCTGGCCCGCCCACTGCTCCCTAAGCAGTGTACTTCTGTCGATCAGCCAGTCCTGCTCCCTGCTCTGTCTCTGGTGAATCCTCTCACTGCCCCTGCATCTCTGACTTGTACCCCAGTTCTGTATGCATAAATAAATTAAAAATCTTTAAAAAAAAAGTTCTTTCATGCTAAGTCTCCTTTGTCTTTGTCATACAGGTGGCCAGACCCCTCTAGAGCATGCAAGCCTGAGGTCCCTGGGTACCCCTTAGTTTTTGTGTGAACACATCCATGCACAGGGCCTCCCATGTCAAGCCTTCTTTCCCAGAGCCTACTAAGAAAGATTTATATAGTCAGCATGTCACCACCTTCACCACCACTCCACAAGTTGTTCTTGACCAATGAGACAAAAATCTAGAATGAGGTCAGGGCCCACAGAGTGAAGGGACAAGGCAGACAGAGTGTGCCCTTCGGCATCCACACCATAGCCACGAGGCCAAGGGCACTCAAGGACACTCAAAGTTACTGCTATAGAACAAGCTCTGGCTGAATCACTCTAAAACGGCTGAACCAGATTATATTCATGAAGTGTGATTCTTAGAGTAAATCAGAAGACTATTTTTCCTTACTAAATCGAATTCAAAATTAAATCAGAAAATATAGATTGGCTCGTTGATTGGTAAATCCAGGCAGTTCTGCAGTTCTGGTGAATTGGTTATTTGCTAACTGGCTTTTATCAAATTGGATCACTTGGGGGAAATCACCTCCCACAGACATTTGTCATTACTTCCAACATTGCCCCTTCTAACAAGCCTTTATCATTCGGCCAACAACTAGTTAGGCCCCAGCTCCCTGATCTTCAGCCCTCAGCAGGGCCCTGGTACATTATTTTGTTTTGCTGCCTTCACAGCGGAAGGTCAGCGACCTTCCTCCTTGAGGTGGCACATGGCAGTCACACAGTAAATATTTGATCAGCCATTCATTTCCCCTACTGTTCACTTCAAACACTCAGAAGACATGAGCTACTCGTGACTGTTTGTTGCAGGTCACCAATTTCAGCATCCAAGAAATGGTTATTTATTTATTTATTCATTTTAAACACTTATTCATGCATGCAAGAACTGGGATATAGGCCAGAGGTGCAGGCAGGTGAGAGAATTCACCAGATAGCGTGGGGAGCAGAACAGGCAGATGTACTGAAATACACTGCTGAGGGGAGAAGTGGGGAGACAGCAGAAGTCTGATACACTATGTCAGTCAGCTCCCTGTTCAGCCCAGGATTGAAATCGTGCTGCAGTGGCTGGTGGCGCAGGGGTTAAAGACATCTCTATCAAGCAATGGCCAAGATTGGGTTATATAAGTGCTAAGTGGGTGGTGGTGGGGGGAACTTTGGCCTGGTTTAACCCAGAGATTGCTATCAGCCTACAAACCACCTTAAGCTCCATAAGTTTTCCCCTGCTGACTGTGTCTAACCCAGCTAGGGCAGGTGACCAGATGGGGTGACTCTGTACCCTCTGGCTTGATTTGGCTTCTTTCTCCTCTTAAGTAAGTGCCAAGTTTTTTCTTCTGAAGCCAGGCTTCCAGGGAAAACCAGCATGAAAAACACAAAGCCCCTAGTGTATTCAAAGGCTGGCACCTCTGGGAAGGGAGGGGAGAGAGGGTGTCATAAAATGCAAAGAAATCCTATTTACCCACATAACTTTCCCTTTTATGCCATCTGCCTTGCAAAGGAAGGTTCCATTGCACTGCACATGCAGGCTCCTCCAGCTGTAGTCCTGCAACGCACAGCACAGCCCCTCTGACCTTCAGCTTTTACAGCCTGGGCACTGGTCCTTCCAAGCAACCAGTAGCAGCTCAACAAACACGTATGGGCACCTGCAGGCACTGAGGCTCAGGATTTGCTTGCCTCTGTCTATACTACGAATCTCATCAGGCATTTCCTTTGGCCATGTTGAGCGATGTAAGCTCACTGTTATTTTGCACGGGTGTACCTTTATTCATTTTATTTCCAATTCGTTGTGGGGTTGGGGTGCGGAAAAGCACGCCTTAGGCGGTCAGTTTGAACTGGCTGGAGAGGTCCTCAGAAGCGGGGGCAGAGCCTCCAGTCCCAGCGGCGGCTCCGGCCGCGGCCCGGAACCTCTCCCGACCTTCCCGGTACCTTCCCCGGCACCAAGTCGCCCGGCCCACCCCACCCCCAACCGAAACCGGCGCCCGCGGCGGCGGCGGAAGGATCTCGTCCACGCGCACGCACCACACAAAGCTCGCACGCTGATTGGCTGACGGAGAACTGGCCCCATATCAGGCGAGACCTCCGCGCCTCCCGGAGCGGTCCTGAGCGCCAACCAATCAGAATGCGCTGCGCTGGGTGGGCCGCACCTTTTAGCCAATCGGAAAAAGGATACGGTAAAGGGCGTGCCCAATTATAGCAGGACAAGGGCGGACACCCCCCCCCATTCCGGCGGGAAGGAGGGGCGCTATCACCTTGACAACGAGACCCAAACAGGCCCAGGTGTCACGGTCTCCCAGTGTCCGGAGGGGGCCCCCCGTCACCCTTCCAGTCTCGCTGGAGCTTCACCGGGTGGGGAGAGGGAGACTCAAGAGGGGGAGGTTTGGGGAATGTGTTTATTCACAGTTGATGATTCAGGTTTGTGTGTCCAGACTGGGGTGCTCCTGGGGAATCGGTAAGAGTCCGACTAATTGCAGTGGGGCCGCAGTGCCCAAAGGCACCCCATTACCCCAGTCAGTGAGGAGCGCTCCGAAGTTCATGCTCATGTTCCAGAAACAGAAAGGGGCTGCCCCTCATCTCTTGGGTGTCTCCTGAATTACAATAGTGGCCCAGCCATGCTTGGTCACAGGATCCCCAGGATGGGTTCCCACAGGAGATCTGACGTTCTCCCTGTCCCCACTGACCTGTCCGGACTCTTGCCACCCTTCCTGAAGACAGTGTGAGAAGCCATCAAGTTGCCCCTTCAGTGTGGGGGCGCACTTGCCTGTGGCTTATTTTGTGCCTCCTGGGAATGAGGGCTGCGCAACCCCACGGCTCATGAAGGTGACTGTAACTGGATCACACATAATCGCTCCAGGGTGTAGACATTTCTAGACAGCCTGAGGATGTCCTGCTGGAAAGTAGAGCTTGACTTCATTGGCCCCAGACCTGAGAAAAATGACTGCTTTTCCAACGGGGATGCAATCTTTCAACATTTACAGTGCATTTCTTCTCTAAGTAGCAATACACTACCCACCCATATTCAGAGGCTGTAAGGGAGGGTCATTTCAATTTTTTTGTTGTTGTGAGAAACTTGAAATTGCCTTTTGCAGTAAACACCTATTTTAAATGTTTACATCTAATAAGGCAATGCTCTTAATTAGTGCTACTTATTTTGATACAAACAAGTTAGTACATGAACAGTGCACTAGTCACAGGAAATCTTCCAGATTAGACTTTAATTCACTGCACACTAATGTAAAGTGTTTCCATTTTAAAGTTATGTGATGAGTATTGCATATTTTCAAAACAGTGAATCCATGACTTTAGAAATAATCACTTGTAGAAATAAGATCTAAAGTCATTGCCTTTAGAGCTTTGTGAAGATGGAAGCCAGAACCAACTTCAAATAACTGTAAAATTATACAAATAGAATGGAAATGACCAAAGTAGCATGAAGTGCCACTTAACTCTAGAGATAAAAGATAATTTAACCCAAACTCCTAGCACCTGCTCCCTCACCCCTTCCAAGTAAGGACACATTTAAGGCAACACTGAAGGAAGTGGGCCTTCAGCAGAACCCTATCTTGGAGATCTTGATCTTGGACTTCAGCTTCCAGAACTGTGAAAGGTACATGTTTGTTGCTTAAACCACCTAGTCTGTGCTATTTTTGTTACAGAAACCTAATCAGACTAAAGTAAGGACCTCTAACAGATTTGAGAACCTGCAGAGCTTTTATTTCTCTGGATTAGATTAGAATTTTTTTCCTCTGGATTACAATATTTATGGATTAGAATTAATAATAAAATATAAAATAAGACATAATTACTAAATTAGAAATTGAAGCTGAGAAACCAAATATATATAAATGTAGCCATAAATTGACTTTAAAATGGACAATTACATATTTCATATTGACTATGTTAAATTTACATAGTCAATTTATGACTATGTTAATATATATTAGACTGTATATACTTAGTTTCTCAGCTTTAATTTCTAGCTAATATACATATATTAAATAACAATGATAAATTCATTACATATTACCATAAAATATTTTTATGAAAAATAACTGTATTTTGGGAGGGGAAAAAAGTGAGAAGAGTCACTTTGTTCCCCACATGTTTGCAAATCCCTGATGTCTGATTTAAGCAAAGACAACTGGACCCACCTCTGTTTTTCTGTTGCCATCTCACACACCCTGTAGTGTCTGGGAAAACCTATTGTACATTCCAGAAAGAGCCAGAGTAAAAACGCAAACAATTTACTACCAACCATATTTTGTATAACTAGACCCAGACCACACTTTGAGAATGACAGAGCCATACAAATGAAAGAGTATTTTTAAGCCTTGTCCATATAAACACACACACATATATTATGTGCAAATAACATTCTAATGTTTATACGATTCCCACAGCATGGCTAAGCAATGTGAGGGAAGCATCTACAATCCAAAACGGTGGTTTTGCAACTTTTTGCAACCTTGGATGACAAGAGTCTACTTGCTTCTGTCTGAGTCTTGAGGCAAGAACAATTTCACCCTATGTGAGATAAGATCCTAAATCCTGAAACAGCTGGAGGCAGAGACATGTGCGTGTGGAGAGGAGAAGCTGGGTGAGAGACGCGTGGGCAAGCAACAACCGGAGAGCCTACTCCGGGCCTTGGTGCAGAAGATGGCAGCCGTTATCTTGACCTCTGCATTCCATGCATTTCA
>NW_004567130.1:1826340-1846154 GCF_000260355.1 Condylura cristata | reverse complement strand
CATGGGGCCACTGATGAATGGCTTCCTTGATAGAACTTTAAAAAATAAAAAGCTACCAAGTCATCAGCAGGGAGACCCTAAAGCCCTATGCAGAGAATGATTTCTGCGTTCAGGAAGGGGTCTGTGAGACAGGGCTCCGGCGCCCCCTCTGCCCTTGGGCCAGACTTCAAGACCTTTCTGAGCTTGGGTTCTCTCATCTGTGCTCCAGGGACCAAGCCCCAAACAGGTGCAGGGCTGTCCATGAGGCCCCCATTCTGAAGCAGGTTACAATTAGGGGGCCTGGTTGTTACAGGTGACAGGCCCAGGATACCCTTGCTAGAATGGCTCACAGGGGGCACACCTTATTTAACTTAATGATAAGGGACATTAGAAAGAAGACAGGCTAAAAAAGATTCTTTTTTTTTTTTCTTTCTTATGCCCAACTCCTCTAAAGGTTCTTAGGGTAAATTCCAGGAGCCTCCCAAGGGCTGGGGTTGGAACTGAAAATCCCAACACTCCAACAATCACATGTTTGGTTTTATGACTTTATTATCTTAATATTTATTGTATTGATTATGCATAGGAGAGCTGGGGTGCAAGCCAGAGGTGTGTGGGGGGGGTATGTGTGAGAGGATTCACCGGAGATAGAGTGGGGAGGGGGGCAAAACAGGCAAATCTACTGAAGTACACTGCTGAGGGGTGCAGTGGGGAAAACAGGAGGTCTGCTGCGCCATGTGGGTCAGCTCCCTGGCTGGGGATCCAACTCATGCTGCAGTGGCTGTAGATATAACTTCATAGTGCTGAGACTTAACCCCTTGTTAAGTCTACCAGGGAGCCCCCTGCTTTATCCAATTTTATTTTTTAAAATTAAATTATTTATGAATAACTGGGGTACAGGCTAGAGGATTCACCAGAGATGGAGTGGGGAGCAGAACAGGAAGTAATGAAGTACACTCTGAGGACAGCAAGGGGCGGGCCCCTCAGATCTGCCACGCCACGTGGGTCACCTCCCCAGCAGGGGATCAAACTCATGCCAACTCGGCTGTGGATAGCTTCTTAGAACTGTGCTTTAAGCCATTGCACCAGCAGGAAGGGCCCGGTTTTTCAAATCTTCTAGCAGATGTTTGCGTATACCTTAATCATTTTTGAGTGGCTATTGTGCTTCTGGAAAAATCAAGTGCTGGCTCATATAGGTAATGAAGATGTAGGCAAACAGTGATGGACACATTTACAACTTCTCAGAAATAAGAATTCGATGGTTTAATTAAAGATGGCCAACTTTCAGTTAAGACAATGCCTGTCAGTTAAGGAATGTTTTTCAGGGGGAATTGACCATCCAAGTGTTTGTGAGATGATGGAGGAACTGGAATCCTCAGACACAGCTGATGAATGTAAAATGGCATAACCACTCTGAGAAATGGCTTCTGAAAAAAATCAAATATACACCTTTATAGGGTCCATCCATTCCACCTCTAAGTCTGTTCCAGAGAGAAGTGAAAGGAGCTATTGGTAATAGCCTCAAACTGGAAACTATCCAAACCCAACAATAGGTGAATGGATAAATGTGGAATACTACTCAGCAATGAAAAGGAGGGTACTATTAATACACTGATGGATTTCAAATACTTCTGTAATATATGTCCCAAAGTTGCACAGGATGTGCTTTTACTAAAAAAGAATCTTGTGTATCAGAAATTCAAATTTAACCTAGCATCCTGTATTTTATCTAAAAACTGTCTCCAAATGAAACCTTACTATGAAGACTCTGGAAATTATGACTCTTCTCAGATTGGGGAACAGAATCGTCAAATCCCTTCATGTGTCAAAACTGGGAAAACTCCACCAATGCGAGGCTGGAAGTGATGTGATATAGTTAGAAGTCTGTACAAGAAAATTACACAAACATTTATTAAGCGGTATTTGCACAATATTTTAATTCTGTTCTGAAATCCATCTACAAATATCTCTACGTAAGACCAAAGCCAGTGATTTAATAAATAAGAGGAATGTATATATCACTTTGCAAAAAAATAAGCCTTATACATATATGTCTATATATCACATTTGTAGACTCAGTTTCCCCAGGCTCAGGACTAGACAAGTGTGTACACAGCACATACACACCACAATCGTCAAATCAAGTGGGTGTGTATTGTCAAATAAAAAGCTATATATCAAGTTCATAATCAGATATACAAAATATGAAACAAACCATGAGTACTCTGGTGACAAGTGCCATCCCATACAAACATGATTTCCAGTTAAGAAGAGGGAAATAATTGCTTGGCTGGATTTTAAGTGAGCGCTAATCACCATCACCATCACAAAGAATCAGCTGAGTTACACGGTTTTCAGGGGTTACCACACATGCGGATATTAGATCAACACGACGACAAAACCTTTAAATCTGCAAAAAGACAGATGGTCAGCAATGCTGCTAGCTGCCACAGGTCCTCAGGAGAGCTGCTGAGGACATTTAGCTGTGAATGTTGCCACACAGGCAAATCTGGTCCTTGGAGAGCTACACTCTAGGAAGCCACAGGTGAGCAAAACACAGAGCTCACTGTACTGGCCCCAGTGCATGGCCTGGTGCTAAGGTTCTGTTAGGTCCTTCAACAGCTGTAGAACCCGCTGCCTCAGAGGGGCAGAAGCTGCCCACTAAGTGGCCGTAAGTGAGAACGATGCCGAAGGGGAGAGAGCATTGCATTTCTAACCAGAGCAGGTACAGGGGCTTAGCCAAAACCAGGCTGCTGGGAGGTGAGAACTGGCTTTGCAGTTAGGTCGGTTCTAATCCCCTTGAACCCCACTCCCCACATGAAGCACAGGGCATTCATCAAAAGCATCTTAGGAAGCAGGGTGGAGATGACGCTAGTTGGGTCCCCATGTGTGACAAGATTTAGCAGCAGGTTTCTGCATTGACTCTTATTTATTTTTTACTCTCTTATTTTTTAAAGATTTGTTTATTTATACACACAAGAATGAGGATGTAGGCCAGAGGTGTGGAGGGAGTGAGAGGACTCACCAGAGTCAGAGTGGGGAACAGGTGGATTAACCAAAATACTCTGCTGAGGGGAGCAGCGGGGAGACAAAAGAGAGGTCTTCTGCGCCACGTGGGTCAGCTCCCCAGCTGGGGAGCAAACTCATGTGGCTGGTGATTGCTTGAAAGCACTGAGACTAAACCCCTACGCCACCAGGGAGGCCCCCATATCAGTTTTTTGGTGTGACACCAAACCTCTCCACCAGCAGCCAAACAAACCTCAGGCCAGGTTAACACTCTTGTAGTTTATATTTTTCAGCCAAGCAGCCCTCGGGGACCCCCAAATCTTGGCAGAACATGCAAGTGGTCAACCTGCCCTGCATGTCACTTAGGATCAGGGTTCCCCACCAAGTGACTCACCACCTTCCTCCTCAAGGCCTGGTCCCTGTCTCCCTCTCTGCTCCCCTCCACTGCATGTGACACACTTCCTGCCTGCGTGGCGGAGAGGATGCTCCCCACGCCGTCCCTTGGTTACTTCTAGAAATTGAAACACCAGCACAAAGCCCAAGGCCAGCTTTCCAGAAATTCTGAGGCTGCTGCAGGGTAAGAGGGAGGAAACTTGAAACCAAAACACCCCAGAAAGCAGGTGACATTGACTGGCAAGGGAGCTACATTTAGGGGTCCTGGGGAAGCTTGTTCGCTAATGTCAAGGAAGGAGGCCGCCCTCCGCAGACACGGCCATTAAAAGCATGGCCCATCCTCTCCCTGCCTTCTGTTGGTGGTGTTTATTGTGATACTGGAGCGGAGGAAAAGAACACTGATTATTTTCAAAAACGATGCCCAGCTTGTGCCAGGAGGGTTCCATGTCACACTTAATGAAGCTGCATTGCACTGATGTAGCTAGAGTTCTGCAGATATTAAAAAGGTTTCTCCTGGATGTACGAGCTATGGTACAAAAATACATTTTCCACGTACAAAAGAGATGGAGGAAAGGATGACCAGGGAGGCGAGACACCCTACAAGCTTCCTAGAAAAAGGGGGAAAAGTCAAACACCCAAATATACCCACACAAAAGCCAAGTTTAGGCCTTAAACAGCCAGATATTTAGACCTAACATCTAGAATTTCTAACAGATTTCAAAGAATATTCTCCCATGAAGTGACTTCCAAACAGAGCATACGTTCTCAATAGACTTCGACCCCTCGAGTATAGCAAGGTCTAGGCTTAGCTAACCTGGAAAGCCCAGTGCCAATGCCGGACAGCTCTCACCGGTGCCCTGCAATCCAGACTTACTAGGACTTAAAATGTGTTTCAGGTCTAGACCTCAGGACAGCCTTTGGGAGTTCACTTGGGAGGGTGCAGGGAGGGAGGGGTGGCTATTCTCTCCAGACCAGAAGTTTAGAAGCTTCTGGAGAAAATGCCAGCTTCCCTGATTAACAGATGCAGGCAACTGTCAGTGTCGGGCAGGCTGACACACGCAGGCCAAATGCAGGGAGGGAGGGGGCAGAGCGAACCTCCCTGGGGTCATTTACGCCTGGTGCTAGACAGATGTGTCTCTTAGGGTCTGTGACAAAATCAAAATGATTTCAATCCAGAAACCATAGGATTAAGATTTCCCCCCCAGCAAATCTAGAGAGCTGGAAGTGAACCCAATACAGGAGAACTGGGGCCCCATTGTATGCACCTTAAAAGTCACAGCTGTGATAAGCAAACTCCAACACCTCTACTGCAGCTTCCCAGATACAGTTACGGGAAGTAAAGCCTCACAAAGACATGGCATGAGCAGGGCCTCTCCAGGGGTCATGGGACCAGATTGGCTCCACCCCATCTGTAGGGGTCGCTGAAAATCTGCAGGTGGGGATCTGTGATGGGGGGCTGCCAGGGTGTTCAGGAGCAGGGAGCGCTGTGGAGACAGTGGCGACCCCCTTCAGTCTCCAAAGCTGCTTTCCCCTGCCCTGTGGGTCCTGATGCTTCTCTTCACCTGGGGTCCAGAAGGGGCTTCCCCAGTGCCACCTAAACAAGGACCACAGATTCAGGGCAAAAAGCACCTAACACAGGTGTTAAAGAAATTCCAGGAAAAACAACTCAGATCTTCCCCAAGTCTTGTTTAGTGCTGCCTATGGTTCCTGAGGATTCTTTATAAGCAGCAACGGGCTGGGAAATGTTATTAGCTGCTACAGTCTGTAACCCTTCCAGGGTCCTGCAACGACCATAACAGAGCATAACAAAACCAACAACAACAACAAAAAACCCCACCCCTGAAGAGTGTATCTTCCCTAAATGGGCCTCGCAGGCAAATGGCAGTCAGGGCACACACTCCACCGTGAGCACCAGCCTACACCCCGACTCTCCCCACCCCCCAGCATTTCCTTGCCTGCTCCATGAATTTTCTTTTACAAAAGGTTGAGGTTAAAATACATCTAAGTACAGAGGAGAGGGAAAAAACTAGGGTTTTCTAACCAATGATTTGTCAACATAACAACAGGATCGTGGGGCGCTGGCTGGGTCATCGGGCTCCTGAAATGGGGGTTCGACTAGGAGCCCAACCCACATCAGAAGGGACACTTGGTCAGCACCAACCAAGTGGACCGGAAAGTGAGGCTCATCTCACCACGGGGAACACGAGAAGCACACAAGATTCCACCCAGCACCCCTACGGGTGGAAACCCAGGCTTGTGTGGAGTCTCTGCCACCAGATCTGCGTATTGCCCCCCACCCCCCGCCCCGGCTGGAATACACTTGACTTGATCTGCCTTTATTAAAAAACCTTACAAAAGATGTATTGAAATGCTTGAAAAAAGTAACTTTATGCTCTATACAGATAAACCTCTCTTGCTGTACAGCTACTAGGAGTAATCGCCTTTGTTGAAAAAATACGCTTTTCCCCCACTCACATGAGTCGTGGGCAGATCTACACAAACCACCTCTCTCCCCACCGGGGACATGTCCCAGGCGCCGTCACGTGGCCGGAAAGACCCCCCCAGAGCGCCCCTCTCTTGCTCAGGAATGTTTATTACGACTGTTTGGGGGTCGGGGTTCTCTTCTTCCTCCTTTTCTTCTGCTTCCTGAGCGGGGGCGCGGGAGCGGGGGGCACCGGCCGGCTGGCTGATTGTCACTTGCTGTTGGAGTGGTCGAGGGTCTCCAGCACCCGGTTGAGGCGGATGTTGAGCAGTCTGACCTGGCTCTCCAGGTGCTCCAGCTTCTCCTCCACGCTGGGCCCGCTGGGCCCGCTGCGCCAGTACAAGCCCATGGGCCCGGTCATGAAGTAGACGGCCACCACCAGGCACAGGGGTAGCACCGCGCCCTCTGGCTCGCCCTCATACTTGTGCAGGATGTACACACACGACATGGAGAACAGGAGGACGCGGGCCACCCAGAAGAAGCGGCCAAACAACACGTGCAGGACACTGAAGGTGAAGCCCAGCACCAGGGACAGGAACCAGTAGGCCAGGAGGACGACGCCTACCAGCAGGAGGGCACGGGCTGGGCTGCTGGCCACGGAGGATGGGCTGAAGTACTGGGAGAGGTTGGAGACTGTGGGAAGGAAGAGAGAGAAACTGTGGTTACAGGCGGCCAGGGCTGGGCACCTCAGCTCGCGGCCGGGCCTGGTAATGACCCGAGGAACTAACGGGAACTGCCTCAGTGACCTACATACTCTCAGCACGTGTGGCTAATTTTCCTTCCTCCCATAGGAGCCAATGGCCAGCTTCAGGCCAGGCCCAGGATTGCCTAGGACAATGGCATTTCTCATCTCATCTGGCAGCTCCATGACGAAGCTTTGGTCAAGGAGAGGTAAGCTGCAGTGTTTTGTGACTACTTCAAGGGATTTTTCCTTAAAAATAGTGGAAATGTGCCCTTTACCTCTTCTCCTGCCTGCTGGAATTTGGATGCGATGGCTGGAGTAGGAGCAGCTGTCTCGGACCATGAGGGAAAGGAAGTCACCTATTAGGGAGCAATAACATGGAAGGCACCTCGGGCTCAAGGACGACGTGCTACACGGTCACCTACCTGCGGTCTTTCACATAAGAGAAATAAACTTCCATCTTGTTTAAGCTGCTGTTATTTGGGGCCTCTGTTACTCACAGTCAAACCTAATCGTAACTGGTACACACACATGAAGTTCCATCTTAACAATGGAGGAGTTGCATCTTCTGTGTGCCCAACTTAAGAAAATTTTCAAATAGAAAAGTTAAGAGAACAGTAAAATACTTCTACTGAAACTACCTAGGTTTAACGATTGTTAATATCTGCCACATTTTGCTTCATCCCTCATGTCATGTTCATTTTTTTTACTAGACCATTTTAATTATACACAGGTCATACTTCAAAGATCACCTCCCCCTTCCCCATTTCACTAAGATCAAACTGTCTGTATAAGTACAGAATAAAGACTTACATAGACTGAAATAATCACCACTGTGAGTTCAGTTAACATCTGCCTTTCCATATACTAACAAATGAGAGAAAAAAGTGTTTTTTACATTGTAATGAGAATACTATGGATCGACGGATCACACAGCAGTGCCAGCTATGGTCACCTTATTGTATATGACATCCCCAGCACTTACTGACCCTAAGCTGGGAGTTTATACCCACTGGCCACTTTCATACAATCCTCCCATCCCCACCCTCATCTCTGGCAACCACAAATCTGATGTCTTTTCCTGAGTAATTTCCTTCTTAGATTCCACGTGTAAGTAAGATCACCAGTATTTATCTTTCTTTGACTTGTTTCACTCAGCATAATTCCCTCGAGGTTCATCTATGTTGTATGAATGGCAAATCTTCTTTCTTCTGGCTATATAATATTCCACTGCAGATAGACACCATATGTTCATCTGATGATGAAGGTTGTGTCCATTTCTTGGCTATTGTGGATAATCCTGCCATGGATGTGAGGTTGTAAGTATCTTTTTAACTTAGTGTTTTCATTTCCTTTGGCTATATCCCCAGAAGAACAACTGCTGGATCAAAGGGTAGGTCTATCTTAGAATTTCTGAGGGATCTCCATTCTGTCTCCCATGAAGGCCACATCAATCTACAATCCCACCCATAAAGCACAAGGGTTCCTTCCTCCCCTCCAGCATTTATTTCATGCCCGAGGAGGGCCATTTACAAAGGTGTGAGGCAATTTCTCCTTGTGGTTTGGATTTGCATTTTCCTAAATATTCGTGATGCTTAGTGCATTCCTGGGTCCCTGGTGTGCATTTGTCAATCTTTCAGGGAAAAAAGCTCATCCAGGTCTTTGCCCGTTTCAACTGTATTATTTGTTTGTTTTCCACTGAGTTGTATGACTTGTTGATGATATACTTGGATAGTAACCCCTCAACAGATATTGGGTTTGCAAATGTGGTTCTCCATTCAACTAGTTGTTTTCTCATTTTGTTGATGATTTTTGGGGGGCTTGCTTTCTTGTTTCCATTGTGCAGAATTCTTTTTGATTGATATCATTCTACTTGTTGTTTTTTTTTTTAAGATTTATTTATTTATTCATACAGAACTGGGGTACAGGCCAGAGATGCGGAGGGTGAGAGGATTCACCAGAGACAGAGTAGGGAGCAGAAAGGCCAACTGACGAAGTACACTGCTGAGGGGAGCAGCGGGCAGGTCAGGAGAGGTCTGCCACGCCATGTGGTCTCCTCCGGGGGCAGGCGGGAATTGAACTCATGCGGAAGTGGCTTAAGCTTCTTTGTGCAGTGCTTTTACCCGCTGCGCCACCAGGGAGGGCCTGTTTTTTATTTTATCAGTTGTGCTTTAGGGTTTGATCCAAAAAGTCATGGCTATGACCCATGTTAAGAAGCTTATCACCTGGGGGGAGAGAATTTCACTGGACTATGGTGATGGCACATCGGTGACTGGTGATGGGAAACCCAAGGGGACTGCAACTGAGATGGAAACACAAAAATATGTAAAAATAAACTATTATACAATTTTTAAAAAAAGTTTATCACCTACATGTTCTTCTAGTTTTATGGTTTCCAGTCTTATATTTAAGTTTTTGATCTATTTCAAGTTAATTTTTGTGAATGGTAAAAGATAGGGGAGTAGTTTCATTTTTTTTATGTGTGAATATTCAATTTGTCTAGCATAAATTATTAAAGAAACTCTTTCTCCATCCTTGACAAACACTAGTTGATATTTGTTGACCACCTACGTGTCTGTTTATATCTTAGGTCTCCATTCTATTCTACTGATTTGTCTATTTTTTACACCCATATCATACTGTTTTGAGTATTACAGCTTTATAATATAACTTGAAGCCAGGACATGTGATGCCTCCACCTTTGTGCTTTCTCAGAATTACTTGGGGTCTTTGTGGTTGTAAATAAATGTTAGAATTTTGTTTTTTATAGAAAATCTCAATGGAATTATGATAGGAATTGCATTGACTGTTCAGATGGACTTGGGTAATATGGATCTTTGAATATTATTAATCCTTCCAATCTATAAGCAGGGACACGTTTCCATTATCTGTGTCCTGATTTCCTTCGTTAACATCTTACAATTTTTAGAGTAGGGAGCTCTAACCTCCTTAGTTAAATTTATTTCTAAGTTCTAATTGTTGATGGGGTCACTTTTTAATTTCCTTTCCAGATAATCTGTTGTTAGCACATTGAGACACTACTGATTTCTACATGTTAACCTTGTGCAACTTTACTGAATTTGTTGATTAGATCTAACAGTTTAGATGGAGTCTGTAGGATTTTCTATATATAAAAATTCTGTAAAATTTAGGATTTCTATATATAAAGTTTCACTTCTTCCTTCCCAATTTGGACGTATTTCATTTTTACAAAATTAAAATAACATTCTTCCCACAACCATGAAACTACCTTCATGCCTGTGAATATTAAATTCCGTAACATCTTTCATATTTCTTCAATTATCCAGGAACACAGAGCGATGCCTCCTCATACCCACCCATCAGGACCCATCACAGTTCACGCAGGGTCACTGGTCATGCCGCATCAGTCTTTCATCTAACTCCAAAAGCCAGGAGGACCTCTCAGAAAGTCCTATGCTCTGGATTTGTCTGTTTCCTTGTGGTGTTGGAGAGGAGACAGAGGCAGGGCGCATTTAATCGACACCAGTGGTTCTCAAACTGACATGTGCATCAGCACCCCAATAGGACCGTGGCCATGGGGCCCCCCAAACAATGTCTCTCACCAGCTCCCAGGGCTCTGCCATGCTGCTCTGTGGGTCTCGCATTGAGCACCATGGGCCGGTGCCCAATCAATTCTATATCTTAGAGGGTGAGAGGAATGGGGGCAAACTGTGACACCAGTATTTGGGGTGGGTGAATGTGGAACCAGAACACCTGAAGCTGGGGTTTCTCAGGCCTCCAGGTACACCAACAATACGAATACCCATCTTAGTACCCCCAAAGGCAGATTGCCCCACATGTTGGCTGCTCATAAACAGCAACCTGGCCCAGAACTGAAAGTGTGGTATCCCCCAGGACTCCCCAAAATCTATTGTCTCCCCCTAGGTGCCAACCAGAGGCAGAGGGAGCACTTTGAATATGGTTTTGACTCTGGCATTGATGTTCACACATAACCTCTGCAGATGAGATTTAACCCAATCTTTCAACCTCAGGATCCCAGGAGGATTTATTTACATAGTTTCTGCCTCTTTATATTTACCATATTAGAAACTAATGTCAACATCTGATAAATTCTTAAAAAAGAAAAAGGCATTGTGGCTCCGTATTTGAATATGCCCTGTGCTTTCATACTATTTTTCATTCCTTTTGTCCAGTTTTATTGAAAAGTAATTGAGTCACCCCTTTTAGGTCAAGGTGCGCGGCCTGTAGCTTTGATTTACGTACAGTGGACAGGTTCATTTTTATGACTTAAGAAAAAAAGACAATTTTCTTCAGAGCAGTTTCAGGTTCATAGCATGGGAAGCACAGGTTTTTAGTACATTTTAATCATTGCTGTTTCTCATTCATTTAAAACTACAAAGACTCCATTATCAGTTAACAAAATCTATTTTTCACAGAAAACAATGTTCCCCAGACAAAGGGGTAGTGAGAAGAGAGGCGTTGTTTCACACTTCTGCAAATCTCCTTAGTGTCTGCTTTATGAGAAGAAGCTGAATATTCAACCTGCTTTTGAAGTCACAGGAACTGGGTGCCAGGCAGATGTAGGCCATGTAAGTAGCTTAAAAATTTCTGGAACCCACATGAAAGGGCAAAAATTAAGTTGAGAAAGTTATATTTGGAGGGAGGCCACCGATTCAGTCCAGAGGCATCTTCCGGCTCGTCTGGTGTATCCTGAGCGACCCCACCCTCCTCAGTGAAGAAACGTCTGCATAAGAAGTCACTGAGGTGAAAGGGTGCAGACGTGTCAGGGGCCAGTGTGGGATGGGCCCCTCTGTGACTCTTGTGACAGATGAATTATGGCTACACTGGTGTGGTGGGCAAACAGCAGTGGTGTTCCCAAGCCCCCAACACTTGCCCCTTCTCCACCACATCTTTTCACAGGGATAGAAGCATTGGCTTGGATCCATTTTCTTATTCAACCTTCTTGGTAAATAAACTTTTATAATAGTCAAGAACAAAATGAAAGGTACCTTGCTTAATCCATTATTCAAAATATAATCAACATGTCACCAGTATGAAAAAGTGATTGAAACATGTCTGGCCTCTCAGACATGCTGATGGAGAATCCAGCACAGAGGATGAGGTGCTGGCACCTGTGGCGAGGGCAGGGCAGAACTGGTACTGGATGCAGGGAGTCGAGTTTCCAGAACTATCTATCCTGAGGCACCATCGCAGTGGATTCAGCTTTCCCTTTTTTGTGGAAAGCAGCTTCGGAGAGAGTAATTCCCAGCAAAGAACACGGAGCCAGGAGATGAGCGCAGGGTTAAGTTGTGCCGTCCATCACAGAAGCCACGGTTGCGGTCACCGCCATGGCCAGGTGTGGCTACCAAGCATACAAAAGCTGCAGGTCCAAATCCAGATGCACAGGAAGTGTCAACCACACACTGGACTTCCAAGACCAAATTTCTATTTTTAGTGGACTGCTCTGGGCTAAGGAGCCTCCAGTGAACCAGCATCCTGAACATTCTGAAGAAGAAAATCAGGGGCCCTGCTCACAGAAGCATTTTATACAGAATGTCCAACTCTGGAGTAGTTTCCCATAGGTCTTTCTGCACCTTCAAGGTTCAGGCACAAACTCCTAAGGCCTTTGTGTGTTTTGGGTTTGTACAAAATAAAAGGTGGGATACTGTGGGGCGGAAGCGAGTTCTCCACCTCCGGATGTGTCGCTGCTCTTGTCTCCAATGTGGCATTTCTGTGCTCCTAGTCCTGCAGCAGGAAAATTATTTTTGTTCGCTCAGCAGAACCAGAAGGCTGAGCTTGTCATTCCAGGCTTGGGTTGGCTTCTCCAGGGATCAAAGGCCAGGGATGAGGGGTGAGTGCCGTGGGTGGGGCCTAAGGCAGGCTCTGGGTGGGGCTGCTGCAGGTCCAAGAGTCAGCGGCCCAGGAGGCCATGCCACGGCATCCTCTCAACCCCCACACGGCTGCCTCTCATCCTTCACCCGAGCAGCGAGGCGCCCTGGGTCTGGCTAAGTCTCTTATCTGAACCCAAAGGTTTAAGGCTGGAGGTGGGCTCGAGCGGCTGAGGCCCAACTGTGCCCCAGCTGCGGCCCTGGACGGCAGCTCAGCCTCAAGTCCAACCTTTGATCTATAAGCGAAGTGTCAGGGAGCGAGGCTGTGGCCCTGGCCAGGGGCGCCCTCAGATGGACGGGAACTTGAATTTCTGGAGTGTGACTTGGATAAACTCACTGGGTTCCTGGCTCAGGGCTCCTAAAACCCAATGGGTTTCCCAAACTGTGCGTGACCAGGTGCCCTGGTCATTGAAAATAAACCCCTTTCCACCCCCACCCTGGCACTTCTGTGAGTGAGGGGATTCCTGGAAGGCCCCCCAAGAATGGGAGGTGTTTCAGAGGAACCAACCACAGAATTAGAGGGTGGGAACTTCTAGTCTCGTCCTGGCCTCTGGGGAAGGGAGAGGAGGGACTGAATCCAAGGCCAGAGGTGCCTGCGTGAAGCCTGGGGCTCACGGTGCCCAGGGTGAGCATGGAGGCGGGAACTGGGGTCTGTGCCTCCTTGCCTGCATTCCTGAGGCACCCTGGGAAGGAGCTAGTGCCCCAGTGAGCAGGCTGTTTCTCCAGCCTGAGAGCAGCTCTGAGGAGTCACCCTGAGTCCTCTGCTCACAGCCAGGAGCTCAGAAGTGCAGGTGACAATCTGAGTGGGACCCTTGACCCATGGGCTCAACGCCCTGGGCGCTGGTGTCACTATGGAGCTTCATTTGTCCACGTCTGGTCAGTGTCAGTGGAGAGGAGAGTGAACTGCTTGGTGGATGGCAGACATGGTGGGGGATCTGGGAGGCCAAGATGGCATGGGCTCACATGGACCCCCTGCTCTCCCTCTGCAAGCCTGGGACCAGACCCCGACTGCCTCAGCCCAGAGACTTCACATGTGCCGTCGTCACAGGAGGGATGCTCAGGGTCCCTCGAGTGCCCCCTCCAGACCCCCTCCAGAGGGTGGTATTTGTGAGAGCCATTCCACAAACACCCCCCCCCCCGAACACCTACCATCGAGTCCAAGAACATCCAAGACGTCCGTCCAGACTTTCCACATAGTCTCCACAAACATGTCGACTCCCAGCACAAACCTCTCGGTCAGCCTGGTCAGGAACTGCAGAGACAAGAGAATGGTTACTGCCGGCCTGGCCAGTCCCCGCCCCCCAGTCCACAAACCATATCTTACTTGTCAGGGGGAGCACGGGGAGGAGGAGGGGCGAGGAAGGCTGCATCTGGAGGCGCCCACCAGCCAGGGACAGGGGTTCCGCAGAGTGAGCTACTAAGTTTCTGGAGGCCACGTCCCCATTCTCCAGGTGGCCGGAGCCTGGGCACTGACGGAGCAACCCTGGACTTAGAACAGGGGCTCTCACACCTGAGTGTCCTGGCGCCTGCGGCTCTGGCTTTGGGGCCCAGCAGCTTCAGGTGTGTATTCACTCTGAGCCCAGTGAGAAGGACTCGCACCCTGCACCCAGCCCCTTCAGGAAGCACCATCACCACCACCGCCACCTCTCAAGGTGCCGGGTGAGCACAACACACAGCTATGCGCCTCTGCAGGGGGAGGCGCACTGTGGCTTTTCTCGGGGGCATTCTGTCCTGGGGAGACCCGAGTCTGGGCCGTGCAGAGCAGCCTCTTGCTTTGTAACAACAGCACTACTAGGTGTGCTCCCGGCTGCAGAGCAGGCGACTGGACGTCCTCCTGCTTGGACAGATCCCAGGACAGGAGGGAGAGGGGCAGTCACGGGAATGGAGGACCCGGTGACTTCTGCACCAGCCGTGCTAGACAGAGGCTGGGCAGGGGCTTGGGTGGTCAGTTCCAGTCCAGCTCCACCATCCACCCAGGCGGGTAAGGGTGGTCGACTCTATCACCTATCTGTCAGGGCTCTGTCTGACAAAGGAGATGGTAGTACCTGCTTCAGCAACACCCTAGGGCTGTGGGTACACAGGACTGCAAAGCCCCCGGCACCTGGGATTCTGCAGAAGCACTGACTCTGGAAGGTAGTGCTAGGATGGAGGAGCAGCAGCCCTCAGGGATGGGGGAGGGGGAGGAAACCAGCCCTGCCTCCCCCGCAGAGCGGTAGTTTCTGGCCATAAAGGACACAGGCCCCGCCTGCCTCTTTATCAGCGAACCCAGAAGCAAGAGGCCCAACAGGCAGGACCCCATTCCACGCAGAGTCTGGGGCGGGCACCCCACGGAGGCAGAGAGCAGACTAGATTGCCAGGGGCAGCAGAGGGGGCCATCCAAGGCCCGGGGGTTCTCTCAGGGCGCTGAAATAGCTGCGGTGGAGGTGGGCAGCTCAGCTCACAACCACAGCATTACACGCTGGGGCAGCTTGCACTGTGTGTGAACGGCCCCCGTCAAAGCTGCTGCTAAAAAATGGAAGGATTTAAGAAGGTGATGCTAGGACTGGCATTTGGAAGAGCCTTGTGGAAATTGCCAGGAAGAAGCGTGGTGGTGGGGGGGGCAAAGGGGGCTGGGAGACACAGGTGTGCTGCATGTGTCTGGCCCTCTTTTTTAGGAGCTTCCCCACCTTGTCATTTACATACCAGGAGACTCCTGTCTTTGAAGTGTGTGCCTCGGCTTTTATAACATTCTCAAGGCTGCTAGGTCATGACCACTGTTGGTCATGACCACTGTCCGATTTAGAGCACTCAGCACCCCAGGAGGAGCCTGTCCCAACTGCAGCCACCCCACCCCACCCCCAGGCAGCCTCTCCTTCCTGTCCCATGGCCCTGCGGCCCTGCGGGGCAGCACTGGCTCTGTTCCCATCCATGTCGGGTCAGGCCTGGCCCTCTCCAGCGTGGCACCTCCCCTCTCTTATCCTAATCCTTTGAAGAATGAATGACATATACTTTCGTTCACAGAACCATTTTTATAATCTGCCAAAATATGGGGGGAAAAGGCTCCTGCCACAAGAAAAGGGCCTCGGGGCTTTAAATGAGCCCCCACCCCCCCTCATGGGGTGGGAGAGGCAGGACCTGTCCCTAGAGCCAACACTCTGAACTTCTCTGGCCTCAGTTTCCTCTGCTATTGGCCAGGCGGAAAGGATGCTGCACTCAAGGGCCTGGGGACAGCACCCCCAAGGACAGAGGCCTGGCCCTTGCCCCAGGCTGGGCCATCAGCAACCCCCACCCTGTGAGTCCTCAAGTAGATGCACAGAAACCTGACACCCCTGAGCCACGGCCACCCTGAAACCAGGTGGGTGGCAGCGGGGGTGGAGGGCACTGTGGGGCTGGCACTGTGAGCCACCAGGGACACCCTGACCACATCACCTGCTGAAGCGGGCCCTCCAAGGGGTACGCCCCAAATCTTCATCTTGACCAGTACCTAGAATGTGGGGTGCTGGCGACAGGCCTTAGAGATGATACAGGTCAGTGAGGGGGTAAGGGCAGCTACTCCTCCATGTCTGGTCCTTGACCAGAGGAGGTCAGTGAGGACGTAGCAAGAAGCAGGCGGGTTGCACACAAGGAGGGAGGTCTCTCCCTCCCAGGAAGACCAGCCCTGCCCACACCCGAGTCTCAGGTTCCTGGAAAAGTCCTGATGCTTAAGCTGTCCGGTCTGGTGACTTTGCTATGGCCACTGCAAGAGGTGAACACAGAGGTCATGGCAAAGCCGGTGTTCTGGGGATGCCCCAAGCCTGCTCAGAGCAGCCCCTGGAGTGTCACTGCAAGTTCAGGGGCACGCAGGGACAGTGGACGGGACACACAGGGCAGTGGACAGGACACACAGAACAGTGGAGAAGACATACAGGGCAGCGGCCAGGACACAAGGCAGTGGACAGGACACAAGGCAGTGGACAGGACACAAGGCAGTGGACAGGACACAAGGGCAGGACATATAGGACAATGAGCAGGACACACAGAACAGTGGACAGGACAGAAGGCAGCGGCCAGGACACACAGGGCAGCGGCCAGGACACACAGGACAGTGGACGGGACACAGAGACAAAGCTAAGCTGGAAAGCCCTGATGCAGGTTGGCCAGTGGGTGGCTCTCTCCTTGTGTATGCTGGACGGTTTGGAAAGTGAGGCAAGGGAGACTGGGTGAGGGACAAGGAAGGAGCCAGGAGGGCCGAAGGTCGCGATTTTATCGCCCCCTTGCAGCAGAGGCCCGGGCCCAACCCCAGGGAGGGGTGGGGATGGTGGTTTCCTGCAGTGTAACTTCTCTTCACCCCGCTACTCCTAGACACTTGCCAAGTGGCCCCAGGAAAATCAGGTGGCATGAACAAGCCTGAGAAGGAGGCGCGTTTCACAGCTCGGAGGTGCCCGGGCTTGTGCAGGGCACAGGGGGAGGCCACACCGCGCTGTGCGGACGGGGCCAAGTTGTGCGGAAGGGCAGGAGGGCAGCCGGGCACCGGGTGGGGCAGGCCGCGAGCTGGTAGAGTCCTTGCCGAAAGGGTCTCTCCCACGTCACCCTGCACACGTGGGAGGACATTTCAAAGGCAACAGGGTGCAGAGCGCAGTGGCTGACACCCTCGCGTCCTCGACGAGGGCCAGCGTCAGAGTGAGGGGCCGCGGGAGACACTGGCGCTTTCATGCCTGTGGGGGACGTCGGTGCAGAGGGGAGCCCCGCGCCCTGGGCACACCCCTGATGACAAAAAGACTCTCCCCTAAAACTGCATGTAATTGTTCACAGCAGCGTTATCACAGAAGATGAAAAGTGGAAACAGCCACAGTGAGTCAACCGCTAGCTGGGTGAAGGCAGGAAACGTGGGCTCAGGCCCGGACACGTGGAGCGGGGCTGAGCGCACAGACCAGAGCTCAGGACCCTCAGGGTGGATCAGAGACAAAGGCCAGGCGGTGGCCAGGCTGGGGGAGGGCAGCAGTGACAGCGGAGGGGTCCGTCCCTTGTCTGGGGGCGTGGCAAGCTCTCAAATGGCTTAGGGCCAGCTGGACAGCAGCTGAGTGACCAGTGAGCTGTGGTGGCATCCCACGTGTAGCCTGATGAAAGGAAAATGATAACCGGCCTGTATTCTCCCAAAATGTCACACCAGAAAAGCCCCCAAGCATGAAGACCCCAGGACAGACTAGGAGGTCTGGGAAGCAGACCGGCCACTCTCTGGCGTGTGGGCGGCAGTGGAGACGCAGGAACTCGAGATGCCAGCCTGGGGTTCTCCAGAAGGAGCCGTGCTGATCGCAGCTCACTTGGAAGGGCTCCGCCGAAAAATTAAAAAAGAAAAAGGTGCGTCTATCACGGACAGAGAAACGTGGCTGGGAAAACAGGTGAAGCACGGGGGACCCTTCCTGAGGAGCCTCCAGCTGCCCCTCACTGTAAACCTGCAGCTCCTCTGCACTTCCAAGTTTCTGAAAACCAAGGGCCTTCCTGCTGGCCTAGGGGCTAGTCTCAGGCTATTGTGGCTGTGGCCTGAGTTTGGTCCCTGGCCAGGGAGCTGACCCACATGGGCAGCGGGCCTCTCCTGTGTCCTGCTGCTCCCCTCAGCAGTGTCTCAATGGATCTGCCTGTTCTGTGCCCCTCTCTGTATCCTCTCATTCCCACGTACCTCTGGCCTGCACACCAGTTCTTCAACACACAAAATAATTTAAAAAACAGTTTTAAATTTCTGAAAATCCAGGGCCCTCCCTGGTGGTGCAGTGGGTTAAAGCACAGCACTAAGAAGCTTAGGCCACTTCCCCATGAGTTCGATTCCCGCCTGCCCCGGAGGTGACCCTCATGGCACAGCAGACCTCTCCTGGCCCGCCCGCTGCTCCCCTCATCAGTGTACTTTGTCGATTGCCTGTTCTGCTCCCCACTCTGTCTCTGGTGAATCCTCTCACCCTCCGCATCTCTAGCCTGTACCCCAGTTCTTTATGAATAAATAAATAAATCTTTAAAAAAAAATTTCTAAAAATCCAGAGTTGGTGGCAACACGACTGTTTCCCAGGATGCATGCATGTCCAAGTCAATGCCCTTGTGTGTTTTTGTGCATTTATTTGCACTTTAAATATGTCAGTTACACCTCACAAAGCTTAAGACGCTTGTGGAAAGAAGGCCTTCAAAGTGTCAAAGTTCTTTTGCTCAAAATATTTTCTTGCAAACAGCAAACAATGCAAGTCTCAAAATAAAAAGGCCTGCAGCTCAGTGGGAAAATGGCAAACAAAACAAAAGGCAGTTTCCAGAAAAGAAAAGGCAGCAGATTCTGAAGCCCTGAGAAGCCCATCTAACTCAACATAGAGAAACCAAAAGGGTCCCAGAGGCTTGACTGAAGCCGGCAGGGATACAGTCAGCATTCGGGTGCCTGTGGGACCAGAACTGTGTACCGAGGTCAGGAGAGGGCAGCCCAGCGCACATGGTCAGTCGGGGAGTGGAATCTTGGGGCGTGGGAGCAGGACAATCCACTTCAAGAACTGCGCTTCTCACCAGGGTGCTCTCTGAGTGACAGTGCGTGAAGAAAAGCACACCTATTACACTGCAATTAAAGATGTTAGCAGGGGGCATCCCTGGTGGTGCAGGGGTTGTCTCAGCACTATGAGGCTATCAGCAGCCCAGTGGCATGAGTCCCCGGCCAGGAAGCTGACCCACCAGGCACAGCAAACCACTCCTGTCTCCCTGACACTCCCCTCAGCTGTTGATTTTAGTGGATCCGCCTGTTCTGCTCCCTACTCTGTCTCTGGTGAGTCCTCTCACCACCCCCTCCCACAGTGGTCCTGACCTGAGCCCCAGCTCTTATATGTATTTAAAAAAAAAAAAGTTAGCAACGCCCAAACCCTGACTCAGCAACAACATTCCTAGCAACCCACGGCGTCCCTGATGTGCACACACACAGTGTTCTGGTGCCTGGGCTTAGTTTTTAGACAGGAAACGGCAAAACGGTAACCAGCAGGGGCGGGCTCTATAGGAGTTCTCTGCAGCTGTCCAGAAAGAAGGAAGTTCTGTACTGGCAAGTTCTGATCTCAAGAAGGTGGGGGACAGCCCATCTCCTTGATTGGGGAGATTCCATCTATCTGCTGCTCCTAAGGAGAACAGGAAATAGGGTCAGAGGAGTGAAGCAATATTTATTTTCTAACCTCTGGATGGCACCCCATGCAACTACACTTATATTTTATGAAGACATACAAAAGTATTAATCTCCTTCTGTATACAGCAAAAGAGACAGTACAAAAGACAAACAGGCATCCCATTGATTGGGAAAAATTTTCTCACACAAAACTAGGGATAAAGGATTGATCACAAAGATATATGGAGAACTGATGAAACTCAACAAAAATAAAGTAAACAACCCCATCAAAAAATGGGCAGTAGAGCTAAAAAGACACTTCTCCAAAGAGGAAAT
>NW_004567130.1:1820202-1825435 GCF_000260355.1 Condylura cristata | reverse complement strand
AAAAAAAAAGTACAAAATGATGTAAAAATAAACTATTATAATTAAAAAAAGTATTAAGCTCTTTTGAAAAGAAACAAGGCCTCCGTGGTGATGCAGGGGTTAAAGTCTAAAACTATCAAGCTATTGTCAGTCAGCCAGAGTTTGATCCCAGGCCAAGGAGTTGACCCACACGGGGTGCCACAGCAGTCCTTTCCTGTCTCCCCACTGCTCCCCTCAGCAGTGCATCCCAGTAGATACGCCAGTAGTTCTGCTCCCCATTTTGTCTCCGGTGAGTCCTTTCACCCCCCTGCACCTCTGGCCTGCATCTTGGTTCTTCTATGCATAAATAAAATAAAAATAAATCTTCAGAAAAACAAAAGCAAAGGACAGGTGTGGCCACCCTTTCCTGCTAACCCGTCCTCCCAGATCAGCAGGTCCAGCTCCTGAGGGCAGGACACACCTTTCTCTTGGGACTTTGCAGTGTCTTCCTCGATCACTATGGAGGCTGCGTTGTTCTGTTTTTTAAAGATTTACTTACTTATGCATACAGAACTGGGGCACAGGCCAGAGGTGCAGGGAGTGAAAGGATTCACCAGAGAAGAGCGGAGAGCAGAACAGGCTGACTGACTGAAATACGCTGCTGAGGGGAGCAGCAGGCAGGTCAGGAGAGGTCTGCTGCACCATGTGGGTCACCTCCCTGTCCCAGGGAATTGAACTCACGCTGCAGTGGCTGCGATAGCGTCAGAGTGCTCACTTTAACCCCCTGAGTCGCCAGGGAGGCCCTGGAGTCTGTGCTGTTGACCCTGGGAACCTGCGTAGAGCATGATGGGGCTGTCCTCTAGCCTGTAGTCCCGGCCATCCCCCAGTGTTCCCTCAGCCTTACCCACCATGCCAGTTCCTACAGCAGCACTTCTGCTACACTGTTCCCACCACGTGGGCTCCTTGGCAGGTGGCCAAGTCATACCCCTAGTCACTGCATTCCAGTTACTTCCAGCTCTGCAGTTTTGAGCACTAGTACACCCCAGTTTCTACCACCGATTAGCAGAGCTGTGGGGAGAGGCTCACCCTTCCTATGGCTCACTTTGTTCATCTGTAAAATCAAGATGATAATGAAAAGCTCCTAAAACCGTGCCAGGCACCCACGAAGCTTAAACACAAATGATCCATCATTCTTATTACTTCCTCCTGTTGTTTTACTGGCAGCGCTGAGCATTCTGAAGTCACCTGCTTCGGTTGATTTTGCATTCATGTATCGCCTCCCTCGACCCCCAGCTACCACACCACCATGCAAACTCCTCAAGTGGGGATACTTGGTGCAACTCATGTCCTACATGTAAGCAGATTTTTTATAAGCACATTTCTTATGTTCAAAAAATGAGTAGTTTAAGACTGTGGTCAAAGACATATAAGAAGAGGTTATATATATACACATATATACATATATATTTATATATCACATATATAAATATACGTATAAATACATACAAATGTATATGCATATAAATATGTATAAATACACACACACACACACACATATATATATATACACACACACACACACACAAAATGGAATACTACCCAGCAATCAAAAACAGACAATTATAAACCAGCGAGATCCTACAGGGGAGGGGGACAAAGAGGGACACAAGGAGGGAGGAATGCAGGGACTATGATGATGACGGGTGGGGGAGGGGGAAGTAAATAGGGTTGTAAAATGAACAGCAATGTAAATAGATGCATATTTTTAAAAACAGATAAGAATGGACCATTTAAGCCACTTTCTAGGGTACCTTCCAAGGCAGTAAGTCCATTCAGAAGGTCACGCAACCACCCTTTCGATCTGGTACCAGAACATTGTCATCAACCCAAGTGGAAATCCTCCCTCTGCTTTTGACTCTATGGGTTCCCGCCAGTGGAATCTAGGAACATGTGACCTCTCACATTTGGTATTATTCTTCCAAGGTGCGGCCACCTTGGGGCAGGTGTCAGGGCTTCGCTCCTATCTACACTGAGTCCTGTCCCATGTGGGTTTTTGTCTATCACCAGCTGATAGACAGTTTGATCATGTCCACTTCAGGACTGTGCAAGCAACATGTGCCGGCTGCCTCGCCTTTTCTCGGTGAACAGGCCTGAGTGTATCCCTCTCCTTCCAGAGGCTTCTGTATCCTCCATCAGTACCGTCTAGCACCAACGACATGCTTGTTCAGTTGTGCCTGGGACTCCCTTGCTAATCTCCTTCCACAGAGCCCAAGCAAAGGTGGCAGGGCTGGGATTGGAACCCGTGTCTGTTGGACATACCCAGATCCAAACCAGAGGGCTGTGGCTCCATTTTAGACAAGTCCTAGGCTAGACTCGGGCATTTCTTTAAGTGCCCTCCAACTTCACAACCTGCCCTGCAGGTTATCTAAGAGTAAAACTAAAACTGAAAACTACCATCAGTCAGCAGCAGGAACACTCTTCCTCTGAAGATTAACAAAACAATCTCTCCTGCTTGGCTGGTCACCAAAGGAAAAAAATGGCCGGTCAGGCTCATTGGCCAGAAGAGTTACTTTTACCACTCAATGAAGCAGTCTGTGTTACTCTGTAAGTACACATAGTCCAGGGGCCTTCCAGGTGCCCCAGGGGTTAAGTCTCAGTGCTATCATCACTATGGCCTGAGTTCAATACCTGGCCAGGAAGGTGACCCACATGACACAGCAGACCACTTCTGTCTCCCTGCTGCTCCCGTCAGCAGTGTATTTCTGCTCTCTCCTGTCTCTGGTGAATCCCCAAAACCTCCCGTCCCTATCTCTGGCCTGCACCCCAGTTCTTCTATGTATAAATAAATCCTTAAACACACACACACACACACACACACACACAGTCAATCTGACTTGGATTTCAATGGGGGCAACCAGGAAAGGGTCTCATGAGGCAGGAAGATCGGGGGCTCCAGTCCCAGCTCTGCCACTCAGGTTGACCTGAAGCCAGTCACTCGGTCACACTCTGTGCCTCACTCTGCTCATCTGTAAAGTGGAAACACTGGTACGACCACTTCATAGGTGGGGTTAGGATTCAATGGGTGACTTTCAGGATCAGAGAACTAAACAGTCTAAGGAAGCCCTTGCTGGCATCATCCCTCTGAAGGCACCACCTCGGCTTTACCCCCCACACCAGAACTGACCTCAGGATTCTCAGGTTCTTGGCCAGAATATGGCTATTTAGTGATACCAACCCAGAGATTAAACCCTTCAAAATCTTATTTATTGATTTATTTTGACCTGCGGTACAAGCCAGAGGTGCAGAAGTAGTGAGAGGACTCACTAGAGCAGGGAGCAGAACAGGCAGATGGACGATGTACACTATTGAGGAGAGCAGTGGGTGGGTCAGTGGAGGCCTGCTGCACCATGTGGGTCACCTCCCTGGCCAGGGATTGAATTCGCGCTGAAGTGGCTGCAGCAAACTTCATGGTATTTTGCTTTAACCCACTGCATTGCCAGGGAGGGCCCTCAAAATCTTATTTATATTTCATGCCAAGGACTTTTGTTCTCACATCCAGCTGCTGGTTGAGACATAATGGCTAGTGCTTACCCTGCACAAAAATGTCTGACTTCTTTTTGCTGTAAAACAAGTGACTTCTGCCTCCCATTTGCTAGGGTGGTAGAGTAACTTTGCCCATGGCCTTTCCGCTCTGGGAGTCGACCAATCTTTAAATTCAGGTGTTGAATGTACTCTCTTCCCTCTTGGCCAAATACAACCCCAGGACCCCACGCTGCACCAGAGGCAGGTGTGCTCCCTTGGGGAGGGGGCTTAGAAGTGAGTTTTCTACCCAATGAAATAGTCTGTTACCCACTAAGAACACAGTCGACTGAGTTGGGTTTAGGAGATCTTCCCTCCCCTCCATCTCAAGCACCAAGAAACCCTGAAAGTTCTTCCAGCAGAGTTAAGCAAGATCTCTGGTTACCTGGTTCAGGAGCAGTGACCAGTGGCCCTGATCCAGCCTGCCCTCTGGTCCAGGAGGGTCATGAATCATCACCACCTCAACCTCACATCCTTACCACTTAAAAAAGTGAAGTCACTTTCCTAAAGTCATCCAGCCCCAACGTGAAGGCGAACTTCTCTCCATTCCCAAACCCCAGAGCTAGAGAGCACACGAGGTCAAAGGAAGTGTGAGGCCGAACCCCCAAAACCACGCGCTACAGGCAACTGTGCCCCACTCACTTCCTCTTTCTCGGGGGCTCCTCGGTGGGCTCTGGCCGAAAATGGCCACCCAGCCCTGGCAAGTGGGGCTGGGAAGCCCTGGGCACCCTTGGGGGTAGGGGGTGAGGAGTAGGGGAGGAGGGAGAGATTACAGGATCCTAAACAACCACCACGCAGTAAACAAAATGCTCCAGTGAAAAGCCCAGCACACACTTGGTGCTTGGGGCAGGGGAAGAGGGTCACTGTGGCAGAGGACAGAGCAGACGGCTGAGCCACCTTTCTTTTCTCGTTAAATTAAAAAAAAAAAACACCAAAAAAACTAAATATCTTTTAAAGCAGAAGGCGGGATTAAGGGGCCTTGGAGAAGTGGGTTGGGGGCGAGGGTAGAAGGAACTGGGGGTTGGGGGAGCACAGCACTGGCAGCGGCCGCGGGCGTGGCCGGGAGGGCGCCACCAGGCGGCCGGCCGGGTGCCTGGCTCATAGTAGGTGCTCATCAAACGTGTTCAATGAACGACTGAATGAATGGGCGGCGCGGCCCGCGTCAGAGCCGCGCAGAAGCGGGGGTGCGCGGCCTTCGGGGGCAAGGTCCAAGGAGACGAGCCATCCGGGGAGAGCGCGCCTCGAGGCCCTGAGCCGGAACCGGCCCCAGATCCTCCTCTGGCCCAGCAGGACGGGCGCCGCAGGGCGCAGATCGAGGACCACCCCCCCAAACCCCCGGCCGGGGCCCTCTTTCTGGGAGTCCCAGGAGGCCCCGCACGGGCCCCAGGCCGACCTCGAGCGCAGGTGCGCGGCGGCCAGGGCAAGGTGACCGCGGGCGCGGGAACGGGGGCCCACCTTCTGCGCGACGCGCACGTTTTCCTCTCCGAACAGGCTGCTGACGCTCTGCGAGAAGGTGTTGACCGTGCGGCGGTAGCTGTTCTTCTCGGGGCCGCTTCGGCCCCGCGCCCCCTGCGCGCCCGGAGCCAGCAGCCCGAGCAGCAGCAGCAGCAGCAGCGGCGGCCGGATGCCGGCCCGCGCCCGGGGTCCGCCGGAGGCACTCGCGCCCATCCTGAGCTCGATGGGATCCGGACGGCGG
>NW_004567130.1:1795834-1819984 GCF_000260355.1 Condylura cristata | reverse complement strand
GGGGGGTCCCCTCCCGCCGGGGGTCCCCTCCCGCCCGACCCCGCGAGCTCTGAGCCCTTTCCAAAAAAATTACTTCTAAGTTCTCCACGCTAGGCAACCCTGCCGGTGAAGCCGATGACGGCCTCCGCGAGGATGATGCCCAAGGATGGGAAAATAGGAGCTCGCGCCGGCGCGGAGTTTGTGATGGAGCGGGTAACCGTTCCCCATGGCGATAAGCCTGGCACCTGCTTAGTCCTCCACTCCCAACGTTGAAATAAAGCCAAACTTCCAACCGCCGGCCTGTCCCTCCCGACCAACTGTAGTTGAGAGTCACAGGGCAGGTGCGGAGGGAAAGCTGTGTCCAAAGTCCCGCTACCAGGTGGGGAAGTCATTTTCACGCCACGTGGTGAAAGGAGGGGTCCCGGAGGTGACCCTCGGGAGGTTAGACCCATAGACGCAAGGTGGGTGGGGGAGGTGGCCGTGGAGGGCAAGGCGTGGGGGGGCGACCCGCCCACCTGAGCGGCCGGAAGCGCCTGCGCCACCTGGGGAGCCCCTTGCTCTAACCTACAGTTGACAGGAAACACGGGGGGTGGAGGCGGAGCCACCAGCCTGCCCGGAGCGTGGAATCCCCTTCGACTCACGACCCTGGTGCCCGAGTGCCGGAGCCAAGACTTAAAACGCAACGCCAGCACCGGGTCTGCGTCCTAAGTCAGAGTCTAACCGGGTGTTGTTTGAGAAAATCAGAAAAGCAAACATAAGTTTTGCTATGTAAATGGCGAATTATTGTAGCTTATTTCTGAATTTACGTTTTTCCTGGATTCCTGGTGAAGTTTTCTTGTTTCTGGGCCTCCTGAATTATTCTTTGGTGAATTGTTTATCTGTTCTGGCCATTTTTTCTTGGGTTGTTTAACTTTTTTAAAATTATTATTACTTTGAAATAATTATAGACTCACAAAAAGTCACAAACGTAAGATAATTAATCTTAATTATTCTCAAAGTCAGGAAACTGAGATTGCTTTGTTTTTTGTTTTCTTATTTCAATTATGGTAAAAGTACACAAAGTAATTTAACACAATTTGCAATTATCTTTGTGAGATTATTTCTAAATATTGCACTTGTATGATGAAAACAATATAACATTGTGCTGCCGTATCCCTCCTCTCAACTCTGCTTTCAGTCACCAGCTCCAAATAGACCCTGCTTGGAGTATCTATGCCCCCCAAATCAGCAAATGCTATAAGTCAGTGTTATGCCTCTATCAGCAGAGTTTCCTGTCAAAAATGAGGTTAGCACCGGGCTCACAAGGGGATGAGACAAGTAAGGGGGTACTGATATCTCACAGTGGCTTAGAAATTTATCTTCCTTTTTCAAGTAAACTTTGCTTAAGGTTTATAGATTTTGTTAATTAAATTTTTTCCTTACATCATTATAGTCCCCATAGTTCTCCTGCTACCTTATCACCCTTAGTCCCTTGTGTTCATACCTCCCCTGGTTTGCCCTGCCTCTCCTGCCCCCTTCTTTGCTGTATGCTTCAGTTCTGTGGGCATAATGTAAACTTTTCAATTGAAGTATAACATGCAAATGGAAAAATATATAAATCATAAAGCACCTCTTTGTTCACAAAATGAACCCACAAGGTAAACTCCAGAGCAGGGAAAATTATCAGCAATCTTCCCTGTGTCCTCTCTTGACATCCCCCCTCCAAAATGTAAGGACTACATTTTGGTTGTTTTTGACCTTTCTTTAAATGAGATCATACAGAATGATATTTTGTGATTGGCTTCTTTCATTCAAAATTGTGTGTGTGTGTGTGTATACATATATATGTATGTATGTATGAGACCTGTGTTATGTATATGTCCTTTTTTCCACACTTTATAGAATGCTCTTTCTATCTTCTGGAAAAGAGAGAATCCTTTGCTATAAAGCACAATAGATTGGAGACATTGCCTACATAGTAATTTAAAAGTACTCAAACTTTGTTTAAATACACATATTTGAAGAAGAAACTGTAATCACTATCACCCTAAGCAACAAAATAGATTGATATACTGGTAATTACACTCCATCCTGTATCCATTTAAATGAATATATAACTTTAAAAGCAGGGTCCTCTCTGGTGGTGCATTGGGTTAAAGTGCAGAGCTACGAAGCTAGCTGTAGCCATTGCAGCATGAATTCAATCCCCAGCCAGGGAAGTGGCCCACATGGTGCCCCATGAATAATAAAAATCTTTTATAAATTTAAAAGCACATATACTGCCCAAATCTTCCCATTCACCAGCTGTATGGTAAGGGGTTATGCTTTTCTTTTAAAAAATTATTTATTTATAGATACAGAACTGGGGTACAGTCCAGAGGTGGATGGTGGTGGTGGTAATGGTGAGGATTCACCAGAGAAAGAGGGCAGAGTAGGGAGCAGACAAAGTACACTGCTGCTCCTACATAGTAATTTAAAAGTTTAAGGGGAGCAGTGTGCTAGACAAGGGGGGTCTGCAGCACCTCCCTGGCTGGGGATTGAACTTCGTCCTGAAGCTGTGGCTGGATTTGCAGTGCTGTGGTTTAACCCATTGCCACCAGGGAAGGTCTGAGGGGTTATGCTTTTCAGGAGACAAGGGGAGCTTGTGAAAATTCAGTCACATTCTTCATTCATTTACTCATTCAAAAACTAATTGAATACCTACTCTGCCAGGAATTGTTCTAGCTTTGTCTCCAAAATTCTAAATCCTAGTGCCTTAACCCTTTTTGTGATAGAATTTACATGTTTGCCCTTAATGACTTAATGCTTTTAACAGAAAAAAGAAAATGCAACACAACATCACTGTTCTATTCACAATGTCATCAGAAGATTCAGAAAACACATTATTTCTGGGTGAGCTATGATAATGTAAAGTGGTAAGGAGAGAATAAAACTGCCAACAGGTCCTTCCTCTTGGTGGTGTCTGAATACAAGTCACCAAAGGAGCAAGGATTTTGAGGGATTTGGTCTCCAGTTATTGAGACCCCACACCACCACCACTCGGCAGAGGACAAAGGGTGTGGAGACTTTCATTTCTTCATATTGCAATCATCACAATTAAGAGTGCCAGAGAAAATGTTTCTGCCTTCACCTGCAGAGCATACAAAATATGGTGTGTGTGTATGAGGGGAGGGGACCCACAGCACCTTCATAAACTGCATATTATTACCAAAGTAAAAAGTACCAAAAGAAGTCCATGTTAGGGAAATCTAAAAAGATGCTGTATTAGAAAAAGCACTCACCTCTTGAGTTGTTATGAATGAATCCCTTGAGCAAATGCAAAAGTGAAAGTTGTTAAACGTTTGATAAGAATGCAGTCCCTGAGGTTGCCAGGAGGACTTTCAAGGGAGCACAGCTCGCACCTGTCCATAGGGCCCTGCCAGAGGTACCTCCACTGTCTGAGAGGTACCTCCACTGTCTGAAACTCCAAGCAACCAGGTCTCTCCATGGCAGAAGAGTTTCACGTTAAAAAACACAAATCGTTTTTATATATAAAAGAGAGCGAGAAAGTGTTTTCATTAAAATATATATTAAATTGTCAATAAATGAAGCTGTCTACTGGATGCTTAGTTCTTCCACCTGCCCCTAGAACTGACCTACGGTGCCTTTTTACTACACAAGAATGTATATTCCTATGGACATCATAACAGGCAGCTGGATCAAAAGGAGGGAAGTGGCTGGTATGAGGGGTGGGGTGATATTTTAACAGGTGACAAAGTACTCCTACTTCCCAGTCCCGAAATTAGGCACATTCAGGAACTCAGAAAAAACCGCGCGAGAATGTTGGCTCCTGGTCTTACCCAAGGACTCCTGAGCTAGGGACTCCCAGGCCCCGCCCCTTTTGTTGGCCATGCCCACCTCAAGTTACGCCCAAACCAAGTTAGTCCCGCCCCGTGTTCTCACACAGTCCCGCCCCTCCAGCGGGGTACTTCCGGCTCTCGCGAGAGCGCAGCCCGGAAGTCTCCCGGCGGGAGCTGACGGTTTGGGACCCCACGTGGGTTGGGTTTCGGAGTAAGTTGCTGGTACTGCCTGCCTCTCCCCGGTGCGATGGGGAAGCTGCGCCGGCGGTACAACATCAAGGGGCGCCAGCAGGTGACCCCCGGCCCCTCGAAGGGTCCCCCCGAGCCACCTCCCGTGCGACTGGAACTAAAGGGTAAGGCGTCCCGGACTGGGGCAGGGTTTCAGGGGAGGGGTCAGCTGGGCACTGGGTCCGGAGGGCCTTGCGCACTGTGCCCTTCTTGACTAGAGTGGGGAGAGGAGAACCCCCTCTCAGGAGGCCCGAAAGAGGGGCAACAATGTCACGCTACTTATATGTGTGTCTGGGACAGGACCCTTGTGCCGTAGTATAGAGATGGGGGCAGTTCCACTTGTTCCTATGCTTGGGTTCCTGTACTGTATCTTCTCCAGCTCCCGCGTCTATTTTCAGCTACTTGTCTGCTCAGTTGCAGGCTGCTTGATGTTTCTGCTCAGATGCTGCTTTGCTAATAGGAGCGTCTACCATGTGCCTAGCACCATTCTTGGAGACATCATAGGAGATTTAAAAAATAATCTCTGCTCAGCTTGTGTGCTCCTGGGGGGAAATGAACAAAGATAAATGTGTTAAACATATAAAACAAATGTTGTATGAATATAAAATTCTAAGGAGATGAAGCAGGTCAGGCATTGGATGGACTGTGGGTTCCATGGAATTATGGGGAAAGTCACACTGAGGAAGCAAGTATTTGAGTTAAGACCTCAGAATGACTGATTGGAGGTGAGAGGAAAAAGTGGGGGGCCTTACGAGTCATAGAGAAGACCAAGGCTTTGGGGGGATTTGTAGCAAAGTTGAGATGCCACTGGATTTATGTTTTAACAGTATCACTGTGGATGCTATGTTGGCAAAAGTAGAACCAGGAGATTGCTTAGGAGGCTTAGTACACAAATTTGGACAAAAGCAGAAGTCTGGACCAAGGAGTAAGCAGGGGAGGTGAGAAGTTATTGGGTTCGGGATACATTTTGGAGATGGTGACAGTATGTGGTGGCAGGTTTTTTTTTTTTTTTAAGATTTGTTTTATTTATGTATACAGAACTGGGGTACAGGCCAGTTGTGCAGGTGAGAGGATTCATCAGAGGCAGAGGAGGAACAGGCTGATCAACGAAGTACACCGCTGAGGGGACCAGCGGGCAGTCAGTAGAGTTCTGCCATGCCAAGGGCAGGCAGTTTTGCGGGAGACCCAGAGCTTGGTTTGGGAGTCATTTGGAGATCTAAGTAGAGGGGACAGGCATACATATCTCCCCCACACAACCCAGGGAAGCATATCTGTGTGTCCCTCTGGTTTGAAATTACCCTCTTTACTGGTCTATTGTTTATGGTCTATACTTCCCTCCTCCCCCACCCCAGACTAGTATGGAGGGACCCCCTTGGGGGCTCCAGAGGCTCATACTGGGTGGCCAGCCCAGAGGACTCAGCACTAAGGTGGCTGGCCTCCGTAGCCTCCAGGTCTTGAAACAGTCCAGAATGTCTTTTCAGATGAGGCCACGCTGAAAGGAGTTGATGCAAGCAACGCACTGGTGCTACCGGGGAAGAAGAAGAAGAAGATCAAAGCCCCTCCTTTGTCCAAGAAGGAGAAGAAGCCTCTGACCAAGAAAGAGCGGAAAGTGCTGCAAAAAATCTTAGAACAGAAGGAGAAAAAGAGCCAGGTACATACCACCAACTCAGTCTGGGTCACATGGTTCTTCAGGGTGGGGAGGGCTGAAGAGTCTGTACCCCAACCCCCTGCCCTCTGGGTCTCTGTAGCAGGACTCTCCAGTGGGGCTTTCTGGAACTTGAGGCATGTTCTTTGTCGATACAATCCAGTATAGTAGCTACTTCACCTATGGCTGTCAGCACAGGAAACATTACTGCATGACTCAGGACTTGGTTTTATGATTTAGTTTTAATGAATTTAAATCCAAATACCTACAGGTGACCAGGGGCTCCAAGACCTTGAGCCCCTCATGGGGCTGGCTACTTGGGGCTCTGCCAGGCTGCAGCAGGCCCAGGTTTACTGAGGCTGGATGTGTGTTAATGAGGGAATTAGCCCGTCAATATGCTTGCCTTGTTTCCCTGCACATTTGTATTTTAATCTGGTCAATTTCAAACTTTCTTCCTTAAATCTTTTCAGAGAAAGGGGTTTTGTAATATAAAATCCAAACACAGAAATGGAGGTAACAGGGTCCAATGGTGACCACCCTGGTCACTCCAGGGTCCCTACCACTGTTCCTTCTTCCCCTGGGTCCAAGTCCAGGACACCCATCAAGATATTAGTTTCCTGGGGCTGCCCCAACAAATGACCATGCACTGGGTGACTTAAAACAGAAATTGATTCTCTGGCATTCCTCGAGCTCTGAGGTGAGGCGAGGCTATGTCCTAAAAGTCTGAAATCAAGGTATGGACTGCAGGAGTCTCCAGCGGGGGTCCCTCCTGGTGCCCCAGGATATCAGCCTCCATGCCACAGAGCCCTTTCCCCTGTGTGGCTCCTGTAAGAAGAACCTTTAGATTTAGGGCCCACCCCAGAAGTCCAGGTAATCTCATGTCTGGATCTTAACTTACTACATCTGCAAAGACCCTGTCTCCAAACAGTGGACAAATGTTTTGGGGACTGTCATTCAACCCACTGTACCTACATTTTATCCATAAATCAGTTTCTATTGTTGAAATGAGGACTATTTTTAAATAACCAGTGCTGTTAGCAACACCTTTTTGAAAATACCAAATATCCTATAAATGGTTGAATTTCCAATTGTTTTGTACAGGTGGCTCCCACCCTATCCCCCCCCCCCTGTGTAATTTGTTGAAGAAATTAGATTGTTTCAGAGTTTCCCAGAGTCTAGACTTTTACTTCCTGTGGTGAAGCTAAATTCATTCCTCTGTTCTCTGAACTTCCTGTAAATTGAAATTTGGATCTGGGGCAGTGATTCTCGACTGGGACGGTTTTGCATGGGGGAGTATTTGGCCATGTCGAACATCTAGTCATGATGACGTGGGGCCCTACAAGCAGCTCCTGGGCTGAAGCAGCCAACAGCACCCCACAGCAAATTGTCCAGCTGGGGTACAGAGGCTGAGAAATTCAGATCCAGAGGCCTCGTGGGCTCCCTATTTGATTCTGGCAAAGTCATGACGAGGCTGTGGTGTCCACAGGAGACGGCTGACCTGTGCTTGCCCAGGGAGACCCACCCTCCCGCGGTGTTTCCTGTAAGCACCCTGTGCGGTGCTGCTTCCCTGCTGTCCTCTGCCTGGCTCTGTCTCTTACAAGCTCTGAATTGTTTACACAGAGAGAAACACAGGGAAAAGCCTGATGAAACTTTGAGTCAGGAAAAGAAAACAGTTTTGCACACCCCTAAACATTGCTCCTTAACTCATATGGGGACCATGTCCCATCAGGCATGGAGCTGCCCCCCCAGCTTGAGTAACAACAGGCGAGGAGGTGGTGATGCCACAGTATACCCCTGGGCCCTGCTCTGTGCCTTTGGCGGTCTCCCTGGACAGGCACCTGGTTGGTCAGCAGTCTACAGCCCCGCTTACCTGACCCCGACTCCATGGGGGCAGAAGCCCCCTGAATATCGGCAGAAGAACACCCTGCAATGGAGCTTGACTATAGAAAGATCGTGGTGGGGCCCTCCTTGGTGGTGCAGCGGGTTAAAAGCACAGCACTGCAAGCTAGCCACAGCCACTTCAGTACTGGTTCGATCCCCACCCGGAGGTGGTGGCAGACCTCTCCTGACCCACCCACTGTTCCCCTTAGCGGGGTACTTGCAAACCTCTCTTGACCCGCCCAGTGCTCCCTTTAGCAGTGTACTTCATCAGTCTGCCTGTTCTGCTCCCCCACTCTGTCTCTGGAGAGTCCTCTCACCGCCCCTGCACCTTAGCTCTGTATACATAAATCAATAAAATCTTTTAAAAAAAGAAAGAAAGAAAAATTGCAGTGGTAGCAGTGCTGAAGCTTGATACTGTCACACTGCCCCTCCACGGAGCGTGTCTGTGCCGATTGTGACACTGTCTCCCTTCCCAGCGAGCAGAGATGCTACTGAAATTGAGTGAAGTCCAGGTTTCAGAAGATGAGATGAAGCTCTTCTACACCACATCCAGGCTGGGCACGGGGCACCGCATGTACCACTCCAAAGCGTGAGTCACCCCTAATGTCAGGATCCACGCGAGCAGGCATCGATTGGGTCATAGAAGGCGTTGCTCCTGGGGCTGTGGGAATAAACCAGCACCGATGGCAGCTTCCAACTGCAGGACTGTATACTCCTGCCACGTGTCCTGAGGCAGGTATCTGCAGAGCCAGCTCCTCCTGGTCTTGCTCCTCATCCTGGCACTTGCCAGCCATCTTGGGTGTCCGTGGCTTGCAGGCCTTAATCTGCATGTCTCTGCCTTCCATGGGCCTCTGCTCTCTGTTGAGGTATCTTCTCGCTCCTCTCAGGAGACCAGTCACTTGGGGGGCCTTTGTCATTGAAGGTCATATTCTGAGGCCCTAGCAGACATGACTTTGGGGGAGATGCTATTTACTAATAACCAACTTTTAAAAGTTAGGAAAAATCACCTAAAAATCCAGGTTCCCACCTGGTCTGCACCATTCAGACAATCTGGCCATGCCAGCCAGCAGTTGCAGAGGGCAGCTGGCCCTTAAGTGGAGCCTGTGTATCCCTTTCCCCATGGCTTCCCTGCCTCTGCTCTTAAACTCAGCCCGGTCTCCTCTTACAGTGATCCCAGTCTGGTGCCTCTAAGCATTATTGTGCATTTAATAACTGCTTACAGGTTCTACGGGCCCTAGGATAGGACAGTTTGCAAAAATAAAATTCCCTTCCCTTAAGAAACTTAGTTCTGGGCCTCCTTGGTGGCTCAGGGGTTAAAGAAATGGCACTATCAAGCTGGTGCCAGCCACTGTGGTCTTAGTTCAATCCCCAGCCAGGGAGGTGACCCACATGGTGCAGCAGACCTCTCCTGTCTCCTTGCTGTTCCCCTCAGCAGTGGATTTCAGTCAATCCACCTGTTCTGCTGCTCATTCAGTCTCTAGTGAGTCCTCTCAGCTCCCTGCACCTCTGGCCTAAACACCAGTTCTTCTAAGTATATATAAATAAATATATCTTTGGGGTGGGGGTGGGGAGAAGATACTTAATTCTAATGGTGGGGCCTTGGTTTATAGTCAAAAACGTAGATATTTAGGACTGGTGGGCATAAAATAGACAATAAAGCAGGGCAAGAGAATGGAAGGCATTGGAGAGGGATTTCAGCTGCACAGTTAGGAAGGCTTCCCTGAAGGGTGACGTTTGCGTCATGTAGAGACGCAAGGACATCTTGTGCAAAGCCTCTCGGGTGGGGGTGGTCATGGCCTTTGAGTTCCAGGCTCTGACCAGTGTTGAGCAGCTTGGGGTCTACTGGTCCTTCCAGGCTCCATTGCTGATGCTTGCTGTCCCAGCAGGAAGTCTCAGGAGGTCAGAGCCCAGGGTCCGGAGAGGATCAGCAGCCTCAGCGGGGCCCACCGGAAGCGCTGTCATGAGGATTCAGAGGAAGAGGAGTCCGAGTCTGAGTTCTCAGCAGAGTCTGAGCTCGAGGATGAAGCCACAGGAGTCGAGCCCGGGGAGGCTGGTGTGGGCATTGGAGTGGCAGGTGTGCCTCCAGAGGCAGCTGGTGAGAATCCAGAGCCCAGCACTCAGTCAGCTCCAGCAGGGACCCCTGCTGCTCCTCCAGGCCCACCAGCAGCATCCTCCACCATGGCCAGGCCCCCCATGAAGCCGGCCATCTTCATCCCTGTGAACCGCTCCCCTGAGATACAGGTTTGCCACTGGGGTGTTTGTGGTAGGGGCAGGGGCTTGAGTGCTTGGGGCAGCTTGCTTCACCCTCCTGCCTCTGAGACCAGTCTAGAAAAGGGGGAGTAACAGCACCTCCTCATGGAGATGTGTTGCAGCCTTCCCTGGAGTTGGTCCAGGCTGTTGAGGTTGGTCGGGGTCAGTGTTTCATCATCTGGCATTGTCGTGTGTCCTGGCCGAGGTGGCCAGTTGTCCAGACTTAGCCTGGGCCGTGGAATCAGCTGACCTGGAGTCGAACGTTGGCCATGTCTACTGCTTCCTTGCTTGCCCCAGGCCCGGGCCTTCTGATCTGCACTTTGGGGCTGTCCCACCTACTTTAGGTGCTCCCTTTTCTCTGCCTCACTCTCCTTATCTGGTCTCGGGGTTGTGCTGCTGATGAAAGGACTTAAGGATGTAAAGCCTGGGACCCTCTGCAGAAACCTTGGTGTGGTATCATCGACTGTTTGGTCTCAGGATGCCTTGGACGCTGGGGTACCATCCAGGTCACTCAGTCCTGGGCCCGTCTGGTGGAGGTCACTCCATCTGTCCACTCTGTTCACTCAAGGGCAGTGGGGACCTTCATCCTGGTGGGGAGAGCAACCTCAGCCTCGCGCTATTTTACATGGGGACGAGGGCTGTGGAGGGAGATGGGGTTCTTTGAGGGGCCTGTTCCTGAGTAGGGGACGGGACAGGCCCTGGCGCAGGGGCTGCCTAGGTCCTGAGAGCGGATTTGACTGTTAAAATAGGGATGAGTGATTCTTTTTTAAATGAAAACATTGAAATTATCAGCTCACCATCCCAGATAAGGGTGAAGATCATTTCATGAGGTTGTAGCTGGAGCTGTGGGGACATGCAGGGCAAGCTCTGGCCCTCCCCAGTTACTTCCATGATGTCACGGCCCAGGCACTGTGCCAGTAGGGAGTGGAGTTCCGCTCCGCCAGGCTTGGTGGCTGGACTCTTCAGGGTGTCCCGCTGCTGCCAGGCTCTTCTGAGGGTATTCCTCAGAGGCCTTCCTGGAGGAGGTGTCTCAGTGCTGTGTCTCTGTGTGAATAGCATGGTGCTCCTTTTCCTTCTGCAGTTTTGCTCTTTTGTCAGTCAACTTAATAGGCCTGAGTTTTGTTCCTGCCCTCTGGAGCTGAAGTCCATTCTTTGGTTTTTCTTAACTGCCTCAGGGAAGAACCTGTTGTGGGAACAGGGCGTGATCTTGGCCTTTTCTTCAGAGCATGGGATTGTCCTCCCATCCTGCAGCTGTCCTGCTGTCTTAGATGCCCTAGCCCCTCCCTTGGCGGCCATGCTGGGATTCCTGGGGCAGTGTTTGCCACCCATCTGGTGGTCCTGACCATGAGGCAAATGGTGTTTTTTGGGGTTTTTTTTTGTAACGCTGAAAAGGATAGAATAAAAACCATTTTCAGAACAAGTGTGCATGTGTATACACAGGGTGAGCAGTATGTCGTGGGGCTTCTCCTGCTGTGTATACAGTCATGTATGTGCACAAGCGCTTCTTGGTCCGTACGTACAGACAGGCATGCGCACAGCGCTTCTCCGGCCATGCATACACAGGCGTGCCCACGGCGCTTCTCCGGCCCTGCGTACAGGCAGGCGTGCCCACTGCGCTTCTCCGGCCATGCATACACAGGCGTGCCCACGGCGCTTCTCTGGCCCTGCGTACAGGCAGGCGTGCCCACGGCGCTTCTCCGGCCCTGCGTACAGGCAGGCAGGCGTGCCCACGTCTCTTCTCCGGCCATGTATAGACAGGCGTGCGCACAGTGTTTCTCCAGCCGTGTATAGACAGGCATGTGCACAGCACTTTTCCGGCCATGCGTACAGACAGGCGTGTGCACAGCGCTTCTCTGGCATGTATAGACAGGCGTGTGCACAGCGCTTCTCTGGCATGTATAGACAGGCGTGTGCACAGCGCTTCTCTGGCATGTATAGACAGGCGTGCTCACAGTGCTTCTACCATCTATATGGACACGCATGCGCACAGCACTTCTCGTGTAGTGTGTACAGACAGCACATGCATACAAGTGTGCCACATCTGGGGCAGGAAGGCAGTTTTGGGAGCTGCGCTGCTCCAGAACTGGCCCCTGTGAGGGACAGGGCCTTGCTAGGGATACACGGGTGTGGGTGCCCCCCCCACAGAGGGTTCCCATGTCTCTGAGGACGCTCGCTGTTACCTCTGTAAACCATGTCTTCCTCCATAATCTTGCTTTGTTTGAGTAGGTTCCCCTTATCCCCTCTGTCCCTGTATAGGGGGTGCCCTCCTCCCCGCATCCTGAGCATTAATTCCTTCTTTTGCCAGGAAGAGCGACTGAAACTCCCAATTCTCTCTGAAGAGCAAGTGATCATGGAGGCAGTGGCCGAGCACCCCGTTGTCATCGTGTGTGGGGAGACAGGCAGTGGGAAGACCACGCAGGTGCCCCAGTTTCTATATGAAGCAGGCTACAGCAGGTGAGAGCGGTCCCGGGGCCCTCTGCAGGTCCCTAGGTGGCAGGAGTTTTGGGCCCCTGGTCATTTGGAGCACGTGCCCCAGGCGCCAGTCCCGCCGTGGCCCTCCCAGCTGTGTGGCTATGGTAAGCTGTGTGATGTAGTGTCTCTGTGCCTCTGTGTCCTCAGCTGTGAGGTAGGGAAGTTGAAGAGTGGTGCAGTCCGTGGTTGACAGGTGTGGCTGTGCAGAGCAGCCCCTTCAGTCCCAGTGTGTGGAACCAGGGGTTAGCAGGGTGCTCATGTCACCTGGCTGGCAACTTGGACCCTTGTGTCCCCTGGTCTGGGCCTCTTATTCAGTGATACTGGGGCACTGGCCTGCTGCCTTAGCCAGGTGATAACCACTTCTGCGAGGCCCCCAATCTGGCACCCCAGCTGATGTGTCAGTTTTCCCCCTTAGCGAGGATAGCATCATTGGTGTCACGGAGCCCCGCCGAGTAGCCGCCATGGCCATGTCCCAGCGAGTGGCCAAGGAGATGAATGTGTCGCAGCGGTGAGGACTCTGCCTCTTGGGGTAGGGCTCAGGGGTGGAGGTGGCTGGGCTTTCCTGGAGGAGTAGGACACTGGTACGCACATCCTCCATGGGGTCACATCACAAGGGGTGGGGGTGGGGGTGAGCAAATGACCCTTCTGGGCCAAGGGCCAGGCCAAGCAGCAGGTGGCCAGTGATGAGCCCTTAGCATCACCGGGTTCCTCTGAGCCTCAGGGCTCCCAGAGGAACAGGCTCTCCTGGCATCAAGGCTGCAGGCTGGCCATGGACAGGAGGGGAGCAAAGCAGCCGGTCGTGGCCAGACCGTGGGCTCGGGTCTGGTGGGGCCAGGAGACGTGCGAAGTGGTCTGAGCACAGCGAGAGGCTCCCCTGTCCATCCGTCCCTGCTGCCTTGGGGAGGTGTGAGCAGCGCCTGCCGCGGGCCAGGCCATCCGGCTTCTGTGTGGCAGTGCGTGTGGCCCCCACGGCCCCCTGCAGCTTATCTGCAGTCTGAGACACTTCGTCTGTTTGCACATCAGGTGGGCAAGTGCCCCTGCTCCCCTTTCTGGCCGTGGCCACCACACATTTTTTGCGTGTCCTAGAAGCTTCTCTGCACCACCACATCTTCATACTTACCCTTGTCTGTTTCTTACAAATGGGGTAAGATCCCACTCTCCTGTGTCTGTCCTGCCCCCTTAACTGATGAATCTTAAAAATAATAACACGTGAGAGGCTGTGCCTTGCTTCTGTGTGTTTTGCTTATCGTGACCATTTCAGAGAACGGCAAGGCTCGCACGTGTGCCCTACTTGCCCGTGCCGGCCCTTTCCTGCACCAGCGTCTTAGCCATGGCCTGGCCAGCTTCCCCTCCTCTGCAGCACCCGCTACCGCACCTGTCATTCAGAGGCAGGTGCCAGACGCTCTGTCACCATGTCCGTAGCTCCCATTACAGCTCTTAGCACTTTTAAGATAAAGTTTCTTCAGAACATGATCACAGTATCCTCCTGTGTCTGTGACTCCAGGCCTGCTCAGGTGTCCATGGCTGTCTCCCCAGAATCTCTGGCCATGGTCCTCATGTGCTGGCCTGACATGCTTGGCAATTGGAGGCTCTGGAGCAGGAGAGCAAGTGGGGCAGGCATCTGGTCCTCAGGGGAGTCGCGGTCCCCTGCTCTCAGGCGTGCTGCCTGGTGGGGCCAGGCCTCCCCTGCTGCCCATGTAGGAGCAACTGCTCAGATGCAGCCTCTGTAGCTGCTCTCCAGCTTGCCCTGAGGTCAGCCTGTCCTGCAGGGTCGTCTCCTACCAGATCCGCTATGAAGGAAACGTAACAGAAGAGACCAGAATCAAGTTCATGACTGATGGCGTGTTGCTCAAAGAAATACAGAAGGTTGGTTGCTCGTCTTCTCTCTGGGAAAGGCCTGAGAGCGTGGGGCCAAATGTAAGGCCGACGCCCTGGATGAGAACAAATGCCCATGGGTGCCAGTGGTCAGCCAGGGTACCGCGGTGCTGCTGTGTGATCTTGGGCAGGTTATTTAACTCTCCAAACCTTTCTGCAGTCTGGTGCAGATTGCATGTAATTGTTTTGAAGCAAGTTGTGTTATATGTGTGGATGGCAAGCACAGGCCTGGGGATGTTCCTTGACTTCCGGGAGCTGGCATTCACCAGGATGTGCCCCTTGAGTCCTGCTGACTGGCCATGTGGCCCTTGAGTGGGGGTCTCGGGACCGCAGAGACGACAGCCTTCTCTGCCAGGGTCACCTAGGAAGGTGACCAGTGTGGTTTTGGATTCCATGGTTCCTTTCATATGGCATGCCCTGAGTCCGACCCCCCTGAGTCCCCACCCAATGCAAGTTTCCAAGTTGCCTGGCTCTCCATGCCCAGAGGAAGAGTGAGAGCTCAGATTTAAGGAGTAGAGGCCGCCCCTTGCTCTGGCACCTTGGCCCAGGCCCCAGGCCATATGCTTTGCAGAGGCAGTTGTCAGTGAAACTGCACCGTGACCGTGAGGTGGGTTCAGTTGTTCGTCTGTTACAGATGAACCTGAGGTGTGGGGAAGTGACACTCCTTACCCAAGGTCACAGACTTAGTGGGCCAGGGCCCATGCCAGCTATCAGAGGGGTTCCCCAGGTGAGAGTGAGGGGACAGAGTGGCCCTGGTGGCTCAGGTAGGGCAGGTGGGCCTCACCCTGCTGACCTCTTCCCAGGACTTCCTGCTGCTGAAGTACAAGGTGGTGATCATCGACGAGGCTCACGAGCGGAGTGTGTACACGGACATCCTCATCGGCCTCCTGTCCCGCATTGTGTGTCTCCGGGCAAAGGTGGGTACAGGCGGGGTGTGGGGGGCCCCCACATCCAAGGGTCTCAGCGTGTTGTCCATAGACTCCTAGGCCCAGCATAGACTCCTGATGCCCATCCCAACCCCAGAGACCCAGGCGCTCACTGCAGCCTGGTGCCTGCTCTCCCTTCCTGTAGTGATGGGTGGGCCCGGGCCCTGCCTTCTGCCTCCGTCCTCTAGCAGAACTTTACCTCCGGGATTTTCAAGCCTCCCTTTATAAGCTACAACTGGGAGAGCAGAACCTGCCGCCCACTCACCCTTTCTAGAGAGTTCCCCAGCCAGAAAAGGGGCTGAGAGTCAGGACTGGAGGAGGTCAGGTCCCCGAGCCCCAGGTCACCACCTCCCACCCCACAGAGACAGCTGCCGTTGAAGCTGCTCATCATGTCGGCCACACTGCGGGTGGAGGACTTCACTCAGAACCGGCGGCTCTTTGCCCAGCCGCCCCCCGTCATCAAGGTAACATCTAGCTGGAGGTGGGCCAGCGGGGCAGCCAGGACAGAGCACGGGAGCTCGGAGCTGGGGAGGGAGGGAGTGCTGCCCTGAAGGCTCCCTGCTGGGAAGTCTGGGTAAGGGTAGGGGTGCTTCTGGGCTACAGTCACCCCGTCCTGCCCCTGCCCCCGTGTGCCCCTCATAGGTCGAGTCCCGGCAGTTCCCAGTGACGGTGCATTTTAACAAGCGGACACCCCTGGAAGACTACAGCAGCGAGTGCTTCCGGAAGGTCTGCAAGATCCACCGCCTGCTCCCGGCAGGTCAGGCCCTGGCGGGGAAGCTGGGCTTCACCCCTGAGCCTGGGGTGCGGGCAGGTGTCCTTGGCCTGTCTCCCAGGTGCCTCAGCCCTTGCTCAGCCTTGGTTTCTGTGCCACTTCCCAGGTGTTCAGGGTGCCTGGCCTGCTAGACTCTGCCCCAGGAGAGCGAGGGAATGAGGGCTGGCTTCCTGCTGCCCTGCTCCCTCATGCCCTGCTGGGCACTCCCAACAGCCCTGTCACTCAGCCTTGTCCCACAGCTCGCTGAACAGTGCTAGGCCTGCCCACTCTCCGCCTGTTCCAGGGGTACTCTTGGGCGCAACCCCAGCACATAATCTTGTTCCCTCCTCCCCACCTTCTCAGTGGGGCTTCTCTTACATCTGGACCTTCACCCCTCAGTGCGGCCACTCCTGACTCCCACACCCCTGCGCCTTGCCTCCCTCTGGACGTGCATCCTGGCCTTTCTTCCTGCTCCCTTCCGGCCTTTTCCAGGCCTCCTCCCCGTCCTGGTCCTCTGTCAGCAATGGAGGGACCCGTGGGAGGGTCCCTCGTTCCTTTTATTCTCAGGAGTGGAACTGCTGGCCAGCAGGTAACCGTCCAGCCTCCAGTGTGGTACCACAGGCCTGGGATGGTTGCCATCACCCCTGCCTCGACGTCCTGTCTGGCTATCCTGCCAGCCGCCTCCCAGCGGGGCTTGGTGATGGTCGGTGATCAGGGATACTTGTGGGGTGCCTGGAGGGGTAACTTGGGGGCCTTCCTCTTGGCAGGCGGCATCCTGGTGTTCCTGACAGGGCAGGCGGAGGTACATGCGCTGTGCCGCAGGCTCAGGAAGGCCTTCCCCCACACCAGGGCCCCGCTGCCAGGTACCGCGCTACCCTCTGCGCCGGAGCCCTCGCCGGGGCCCGGGCCTCAGCATCTCGCTTTGTTGTGTTGGGCCTGCTGTCCTGTCACTTTAGGGTCACCCACAGGGAAGGACAGCCCAGGGTGCCATCGCCTGACCTGTTCATCTTCTCCCAGAGAAGGATGACCAGAAGGACTCGGCCGAGGAGATGCGCAAGTTTAAGAAGTCAAGGACTCGGGCCAGGAAGGCTCAGGCAGCGGTAGGTGGGGCCCTGGGGCAGCCTTGCCAGTGGCTGTGTGCACGTCTGCCTGACTTTAGTGGAATAGAGTCAAAGTGCAGTTCCTTGGTGACATCCCTCATTCCTCAGGCTCCCAGCAGCCACCGAGAGCTGCCAGTGACAGCAGGGATGCTCCTGCAGTGGGGTTTCCATTGTGTGGCCGCTCCACAGCTGCAGGGTGGCTTAGGACTTGAAACGGTCGAGGTTCCTGAAGCCTGGGGCTGGGGAAGCGTTTGGAAGCATCTGCAAGGGTTCTCGGGGGCGGGGGACAGAGCAAGGGCACAGGCCCTCTCGGCTCTTGTGGAAGGACAGGCGCATGGGCAAGGCAGGGGTAGGCCTGCTCGCCCCGACAGACCCACTTCCTGCGTGACGACGGCCAGGTCAAGGTCAGTGTTTTTTCATTGGTGAGCTACGAGGCCCCGGTCTGACTGGGTTTGTTTACAGATTTACTTATGTATACAAGGACCGGGTGTAGGCCGGAGGTGCAGGGGTAAGAGGCTTCGCCAGAGAGAGTGGGAGCAGAGCAGGCAGGGGTACTGAAATCAGCTGCTGAGGAGAGTGGTGTGGAGACAGGAGGGGTCTGCCGTGCTGTGTGGGCACCTCTGGCTGGAGCTGTGCTCCTCACATCTTGTTTGCCGTAGACGCTGCCCCATATCAGTTTGGACAGTTACTCAGTGCTGCCCGTGGGTGAAGAGGACCGGGAGGCAGACGTGGATGAAGAGGAGGCCCTGGGCTCCGACCTGGACCTGGACCTGGGGGACGACGTGGCAGACAGAGGTGGGACCCCGGCAGGGCCGCCGTGTGCCTGTGCCTGCATCCCTGCTGTTCCCCAGGCCCTGTTGGGGCCCAGGCTCTTGTCTACCCTCACAGTGCCTGGAGGGACACTGTGACCCCACCTCTCTGTTCCTGTGGGGTGGAGGCCCAGAGAGCTGGGTTCCTGGCCCTTGTGCCTCCCGCCTTTTCCTGAGCTCCTGAAATTACCTGGCTCTCAGTATTTGTGGTGTTGCCTCAACAACAGCAGGGAGGGTTCCCCAACTGCAGAGCTTGCCTTACTGGAATGTACCCCGTGACTAGAGATGGGCCCTGGCTGGCCTTCCTGGGCAGAGCCTGGTGGGCGTCAGGCTGGAGTTGGGCAGTGGACAGGGAGCTTTGGCTCTGCGCCAGATGTGCTGGTCCTGAGGGTGGAACCCCAGCAGGCAGCCAGGTGGTACAGTGTTCTCTGGTGGGGTGGGGGTGCTGGGGTGCCAGTGGGCCTCCACTTCCTTGCAGGTGAGCAGCTGGATGCCTCGCTCCCCCTGCACGTGCTCCCCCTCTACTCCCTGCTGGCCCCTGAGAAGCAGGCACAGGTGAGCTGGCAGGTGGAGTGGGTCCCGGGGGGAGCATCTCTCGGGGCATCTAGAAGGGGCAGGGCAGCCCTGACTGTCTTGACTAGGAGCTATTTGGTCTCCAGCCCTGGTGTTCTAGAAGAGTACTGGCATCTCCCACTTGTAAATGAGATTCATTTCCCTGTTTGGGACACGGTGGCAGGAGCCAGAGGCAAGCAGTTGGCCCTGCTCGCCTGGCTGCTTCCCCGTGGGGACCTTGCCTGACCTTGTTCCCACGCCTCTGCTGGTGAATTCTCCCCTGACACTCGTCTCTCCTTGATACCAGGTCTTCAAGCCTCCCCCAGAGGGGACTCGGCTGTGCGTGGTAGCCACCAATGTGGCCGAGACGTCCCTCACCATTCCGGGCGTCAAGTATGTGGTGGACTGTGGGAAGGTCAAGAAGCGGTTCTATGACCGCGTCACCGGTGTATCATCCTTCCACGTCACCTGGATCTCCCAGGCCTCGGCTGATCAGCGGGCGGGCCGTGCCGGCCGGACAGAGCCTGGACACTGCTACAGGTGGGTCTGCAGCTTCCTGCTTGGGGACAATGGGGCCTTGACCCACCAGGGAGCCCGTGAGGTCCCCAGGCTGTGTCCACTGGGGTCCTCGGGCTGTGTCCCAGGATTTCAAATCTGTGGGACTGGACCGTTCGGGTCTTTTCCTCAGGTGTGTTTGGGGGTTCACTGTGGTGTGGCCTGGCACGACGCCTCACTCCCCTTCATGCAGAGTCCTGTGCTGTCGCCGTGTGTGGGACCACATCTTCCCTGTGGGCGGGCATTCAGTGGCATTCCTGCAGCCATCATGAGTACTTCCTCAAGGGTCCGTGTCTCATGAGTCGGGCAGACCTCTGGGTCTTGAGGGCCTTGTGTAGGTGACCTGCGGGGAGCCCGTGGACCTAGGGTCTGTTTCTTCAGCCACTTCGCAACACCCGTTACTTTCCTTTCTGAAAGTTGTGAGCTTCTTGTGGGGGAGGCGGCATCTGCCTGTCTGGGCTGGCCCTGGGCTCCTGGCCCTTTGTGTGAGCTCTGGGGAATGTCTGTTCTGGTCTTTTCCTTACCTTAGGTTGTCTTTTGATTGTTGAGATGTAAGAAATTTTTTTTTTTAATTTTTATTTTATGTATTGATGCATACCAGAGCTGGGGTGCAGGCCAGAGGTGTGGGCAATGGGGGTGAGAAGACTCACCAGAGACAGTGGGGAGCAGAACAGCGGGTTGACTGAAATCCACTGCTGAGGGGAGCAGCAGGGGGACAGGAGAGGGCTGCTGTGCCCTGTGGGCCAGTGCCCGGCCATGGAGCAAACTCTGCTGCGGGGGCTGCGATAGCTTTATAGTGCTGAGACAACCCCTGCACCACCAGGGAGGGCCCGAGATGTAAGAATTCTTTATACATTTGGGACAATAGGTCCGTGTCAGATGTATCATGCAGATGTTTTTTTTCAAGTCTGTACCATGTTTTATGGTTTCATGTCTCTTTTTCCAGTGTTCAGAATTGCCAAAAAAAGATAATTGAGAAAACTGAAAAGAGTGGTAGTTAAGATTGCCACCCGCTCCGTGCCAGCCTGACCATGACTTGAGTCAGCCCCCGTCCCCTCCCCCGCCCAGGCTGTGTGGTCGGGCCTGGCCCGGGTGACCCGGCTGTGCACACAGAGCGAGTGGGGCCACAGCAGTCTGTGCTTTGCCAGCGGCACATTCTGACCGTGTTCCTTTCTGCCAGGCTGTACTCTTCAGCGGTTTTTGGAGACTTCGAGCAGTTTCCTCCTCCTGAGATTACCCGGCGACCCGTGGAAGACTTGATCCTTCAGATGAAAGCTCTGAACATCGAAAAGGTCTGAGTGGCGTAGGCCCTGCCCCGCCCCCCTGGATTCCTGCGTCCTGTCTGCCCTCTCTCAGTGCCCTGGGGCTGGCCCTGGGGCCCTTGCCAAGCAGCTAAAGCCCCTACGAGAACCCAAGTCCCAGCCCTGATCTCTGGAGCACCAGGATGGGTGTCGGGGACAGAGCCAGGCGGACTGAAATGCTCCCACAGGCCTCGGGAGGGGCAGGGGCTGGCAGTGCCCTCGAGAACCACAGAAGGTTCTGCCCACAGGCCCACATCTCCTGGTGGACCAGGGTGGTCCACCTGTCACCTGCTCCAGGAGGGTTGGTCCCAGACACATGGAGACCCACATCCATCAAAAACCACCCCTGCCACACCTGCCAGGCACTGGCAGCATGAGTCCATGTTCTGTGCCTTTGTCCTTCAGGGTGGACCATCCTGGTCCACCAGGAGATGTGGGCCTATCTTTCTGGGCCCGTCACACTTGGGGAGTCACATGCTGTGCCCTTGAAGGTCCCGCTGCTTTCAGCATCATGTACTTGAGCTCATCATGTGGGAGCAGGGGCCAGGGCTCCACTTCCTTATGCCAAGTCTTAGTCCCTGATGGGGGACACCCATATCCGTGCATCCAGGGTGGAACCTGCATGCTTGAGCTCTTGCTGTCAGCTGTCCCTACGCCAGTGCCATCACCCCTGTCTCCTCCTGATTGTCTGGCCACATTGGCTCCATCTGTTCTGGTGGAACCCCAACCTCCCACCAGTGGTGACTGCCCCCCTCACTCCCTGCTGTGGGGACTCCTGCCCACCATGTGGGACTCACGCCCTCCCCTGTCTTCCAGGTCATCAACTTCCCCTTCCCGACCTCTCCCTCCGTGGAGGCCCTCATTGCTGCTGAGGAGCTGCTGGTGGCACTGGGTGCTCTGCAGATGCCCCCACGACTAGACCGGTGGGCAGGGTGGAGTGGAGGCAGGGGGTGGAAGGCCAGCCCCGCTCCCATCACCCCAGGCACCTCGGTCTTGGGGCTGACGCTGAATCCTGGACCTCTGTGCTGCAGGGTGAAGCAGTTGCAGAATTCCCGACTGAGCAGCCCCATCACCGCACTGGGCAGGACTATGGCCACCTTCCCCGTGGCACCACGCTATGCCAAGATGCTGGCGCTGAGCCGGCAGCATGGCTGCCTGCCCTATGCCATCACTATTGTGGCTGCCATGACCGTCCGGGAGCTGTTCGAGGAGCTGGACAGGTGGAATCGGGCGGGATTCTGGCCTCGGGGAGCCCCTGCCCACTGGGTGGTCTGTGCGGGCCCCTCACCCCACAGAAGTCTGTTTGCTGGACTTTCCTTACCCTGGATCCCCTCTCCGTCGCCCTCGACCTCAGAGCTCCCCGGGGTCCGCAGGGCTTGCTGGTTCACGATGTGCTTCTGTCACTTCGTGGCTTCGTTTACCCTTGTTCCTCCCACACGTGAGCCACGCTGTTTATGTGTGGCATCCTGACCTACGCTGCTTTACGTGAGTCCCGCCCCAGAACCCTGTCCTGAAGGACCCCTGGCTGCTCTGACCGGGACCAGGCTCTGGGAAGCCCACCTGTCATGTCTCCCTCCACCCCTCCTGAGCACGTGGGTCCGCGGGCATCACCATACCTCACCCTCCTGTCCGGGTAATGCTGGGCGTTAATGGTTCCAGCACATTGGGTCAGCTCACATGGGATGTCAGGCACTCCGCAGCTCAAGGTCACACATCAGCTGACTGTCCCCTCCATGGGGACCTCAAGAACAGTTGATCTCTGTCTCCAGCCTGCCCTGGGGCTTCTGACTGGGCCCGCAAGGTGGCGGCGGTTGCTCTCCACTGCTGGAGGGTTCTCTGCTTGGTGTGTGGCATGGGAACTGCCAGGTCGGGGGGCGAGGGCGCCTCAGTCCCATGGCTGTCAGTGGGGACGTCAGCCCACTGCTTTCTCCCTGACTCTGTCTCAGCTTTGGGGAATGAAAAGTGCATCCCTGCTCCGGCACCTCACGGTGGCTGGGCAGCCTATGCCAGGGCAGTAACCCAGTGTGTGTCTGTCTGTTGTAGGCCGGCCGCCAGTGACCAGGAGCTCGCCCAGCTGAAGGGCCGGCGTGCCCGGGTAGCCCAGATGAAGAGGATCTGGGCAGGACCGGGCATGTCCCTGAAACTCGGGGATATCATGGTGCTGCTAGGTATGTGCCAGACGGGGCGAGGAGGGCGCGTGGGGGCAGGGGGTGAGTGCTGTCTCGCCCACAGGCGCCGTGGGAGCCTGCGAGTACGCCGGCTGCTCGCCCCAGTTCTGCGAGGCCAACGGGCTACGCTACAAGGCCATGCTGGAGGTCCGGCGTCTTCGCGGCCAGCTCACCACTGCGGGTACGGACCGCCAGCCCCGTCTAGTGAAGCTTGAACTTGTCTTGAGCGACATTGCCACTGCGGTCGTTCCTGTCACTCGTGGCCGTGTCTGGAGCTCCCGCGCTGCTGACATGCTTGTGGCCCTGAGCCGTGCCTCACGCTCCAGAGCTCCCGGGGACTGCCTGGGGCCGGGGATGGCAGACGGTTGTGGCTGGCGCCCCTGAGGGACCTCGCCTCCCCCTCTGCCCCTGGCTCGGTCACCACCACGCCTTCGGCCCTGCAGCCCCCTGCCTCACCCTGACTCCAGTGCTCCAGCTTGCGGGGGTGGGGTGAGGCAGGAACTCTGGCATGTGCCAGGCAATGGCCCCTTTGTTCCTGTCCCTGGTGCCTGCTCCCGTCCTTCCCGATTCTTCTCCTCTCTTTTCAGCTTAAACTTTGCTGGGTGTTTTATGGGGAAGCCAGGAGCTTTATATTGTAAACACTGGAACAGAAATATCCATCTGTCCTGCCTTCCTTTTGGCCCTGCTCCTCCCCTCTGGCTTTCTGCCACCTACACCCACCCCACCGCCCCCGGCAGCCATGTCGAGCCTTCCTCCCGGCATCCATAGAGCTCAGCCTCCCCTTTGGGGATGGTCCCTCACCCCTGGATTTCACACCAAGATGACGCCTGGCTTTCCTACCAGCAGTGGCTCCAGGAACCTAGAGAGAAACATCTTTGCCCTCTTGTTACCTTGTCAGAGGCCTCAACTCTTCGGCCACTTTGGGGTGGCTGATCCGGGCAGAGGGCATGGGGGTCCACGTCAAGCCAGGTCCTCCCAGGCTTGCTGTTCTCAGTAGCTCTCTCCTGACACACAGTGTTGGTGTGTCCCTGTCCTGTGCTGTGTCCCCGGGCCCCCGGCCTTCAGAGCAGCCACAGCATTTCTGTCAGCCCCGAACTGGATCACTGCACGCTGGGAGCAGTGGCCTCACACCGCATGTCTGCTCCCTCAGCAGCAGGAACCCTAGCCGTGCCCTGCCCACCATGGCACATGGCTCTGGCCTCAGGCCTCTGGCTGAGAAGGCAGTTAGTTGCACTTTTAAAAAATGAGCTTTCTAGAAGGGAGCAGGGGGCAGGATGGGCTTTCCAGAAGTCCTGGCCAGCAACCCTGTTCTTGCGTCCAGGCCCAACCCGAATCCTGTTGTTCTCTATGGGAGCCAGCAAGAAGCCACGTCTTAGCAGAATGCCCTGTTGCCCACGGCGGGGAGGGGTGTTGGGGCCAGGGTCCAGGCAGCAGGAGGCTGAGGCCAGAGCTCACCTATCAGGGTGAGAGTCTTCTGGAATGTAGGGACAGAGTCTGCCCCCTACTGGCCATCACAGCCATCGCCATCCTCATGCTTGGCTGTCCCCGCCCGCAGTCAATGCCGTGTGCCCAGAGGCTGGGCTGTTTGTGGACCCCAAGATGCAACCTCCTACTGAGAGCCAGGTGACCTACCTGCGACAGATTGTGACGGCTGGCCTCGGTGACCACCTGGCCCGTAGGGTCCAGAGCGAGGAGCTGCTGGATGAAAAGTGGAGGAACGCCTACAAGGTTGGCACTTCCTCCCTAAGCCCTTCAGCCCTCTGGCCTGGGCACTGGGCGCCATCCAGCCCCCTGGCCTGGGCACTGGGCGCCATCCAGCCCCCTGGCCTGGGCACTGGGC
>NW_004567130.1:1772343-1795734 GCF_000260355.1 Condylura cristata | reverse complement strand
CCATCCAGCCCCCTGGCCTGGGCACTGGGCGCCATCCAGCCCCCTGGCCTGGGCACTGGGCACCTCAGGAGCAGGGTCCCTGGGCATTTGGTGGGGCTGCACAGAGCACAGCTTCTGGGGGGCACAAGCTCTGCCCCAGCTGTACTTACTTGGATGCCATTCGCGCAGTGCCCGGCCCTTAGGTGCACCATCAGTGCTTCCAGTGTGTCCCTGAACAGTGCCGTCATCACAGCTGTACTAGGCCTTTTCGTTGCTCCAAAAGAAACACTCCCCATTTTCCCCATCGCCCTGCCCCTTGAATGTGCTCTGTCCTTATGGATCTGCCTACTCAGATCTCCCACTGTGCATGGGGCCTGTGTCTGGCTGTCACTCGCGTCCTGTGTTTGGAGTTTTGAGGCCAGGCAGTGCCCCTGCTGTCCTGTTCCCTGCCCCAGTGAGTGCCTGGACACCCCTGTGTGTAGCCAAGAGAGTTGATAACACCTCTGCCCGCCTCTTCCTCCACAGACCCCGCTCCTCGATGACCCCGTCTTCATCCACCCCAGCTCCGTCCTTTTCAAAGAGCTCCCGGAGTTTGTGGTTTACCAGGAAATTGTGGAGACCACCAAGATGTACATGAAAGGTAGGTAGCAGCATGCGGCTGGGTGGGGGTGTCGCTGCTCGGTGCCTGGGGATAGCCTGAGGCCCCAGGTGGCACGCACTCTGACCCCAGGCCTTCTCCCCTGGCCCCAGGCCTCTCGACCGTGGAGATCCAATGGATCCCCGTGCTGCTGCCTTCTTACTGCCAGTTCGAGAAGCCCCTGGAGGAGCCCTGCCCAACTTACTGCCCCGAGAAGGGCCGGGTGCTGTGCCACCGGCCCAGCGTGTTCTGTGAGTTGGGTTCCTGCGAATGCGTACTCTGCTTGGGCATGTGCGTGTGAGGGAGTGTGCAGGTGTATGCCTGTGTGTGCATGCCTGCGGCAGCCCTGCCCCTTCAGGTAGGGCTTGGGGGCTCCACCCCTGCCCACTCACGAGCTCTTGCCCTCAGACCGCGTCGGCTGGCCCCTCCCTGCAGTCCAGGTGGATTTTCCAGAGGGCATTGATCGCTACAAGCACTTTGCCCGGTTCCTGCTGGAAGGACAGGTGGGTGGCAACCAGCGGCTCCCTTTGGCCCCCGCCTTGGACATGTGGGCGGAAGGGAACCTGAGACCCCCACTCTGTCCCTCAGGTCTTCCACAGACTGGCTGCCTTCCAAGGCTGCCTGCTGTCCAGGCCCAGCACCATGCTGAAGACATGGGCAAGGTACATGCAGGCAGGTGGCAAGGGTGGTGCTGGTCTTCTGGGGTCATTGATGGAATGACCAGCCTATGGCTGCAGACAACAAAAAGCTATCCTCTGACTGACCCAGAAGCCAGCGTTTCAAGGTCAAGGTTTGCGCAGGGCCAGCTCCTGCTGAAGTCTGGGGGAGGTGCCGGGTGGTCTGCACCTCAGGCCTGCTCAATGCAGGAGGCTTCTCCAGCAAGCACAGGCCTGCCCCAGGACCTGACCCAGCCCCACTTTTGAGGTTGGCGCCCTAGCTGGTGCAGGGGCCTGAAGGTGCCAGCAGGCCAGTGCCCTAATACTGCCCCCATCCCATCCCCGTGGACAGTCACATCTGCTCTGCATGGGATCGGGCACAACTCTGGGCCCCATTTGGCTCAGAGAACTGCCAGCCGATATAGCTAGTGTGGTTAGTGGGTGGTGACGGGACCCTGCTGGGAGCAAAATGGGACATTGGGGATGTAGTGTTAGGTGGGGCTGGTGAGGGGCAGCCAGAGGAAGTTTCCAGAAGTAGCAAGCAGCATGTGCCAAAAGTCCCTAGATGGGCAGGTGCCCAGGGAGCTGAGGGAGGACAGGCAGAGGCAGGAAGACCGTGCCGATGGAGGGTTTTTTTTTTTTGCCCCAGGCCTGCAGTGGCCAGTGCTGGACAACAGGAGGCCCCAAGACCTTTGTCTCCTGCAGGCTACAGCCCCGGACAGAGAGTCTCCTGAGAGCCCTGGTGGCTGAGAAAGCCGACAGCCGAGACACCATGCTGGCTGCCTGGAAGAAGAACCCCAAATGTGAGTTGACCAAGGCAGCTTCCATGGCCAGGGGAGGGGGTAGGACTGATAGAGGCCCCCGGGCCGCCTGGGGCTGCAGAAGGGTGTGCCCTGGAGCTGCAGGCAGCCAGGCCAGTTAGTCCCCGCCCCCTCCACAGACCTGCTGGCTGAGTACTGTGAGTGGCTTCCCCAGGCCATGCACGATGAAGTTGGGAAGGCCTGGCCCCCCACCTCTGACCGCTGACCCCTGGCCAACTGGCTGATGCTGCAAGTGGATCCCCAGGCTGGGCACACCAACATCCAGAGAGCCTGGCCCCACTGCCGACCAGGCTGACTGCAGGGCGGAGCTGCTTCCAGGAGGTGGCCCAGCCTGAGACACACCTCACCTCAGCCCTGCTCAGCGCAGCTGCCTGCCCCCTGGCAGTGGCTTTCAATGTGACTATTATGTGCTGGATGGTGGGTACCGTGCTGGGTCCATCTCCAGCAGATCGTGTGGACGTTTGTCCCTATGGAGCAGCATAGCCAGAGGCTCAGTGACCCTGGGTCTGCGTCTACTTCACCTTTCCAGGGACCAAGCCCTGGTGCCACCTCAGGGGAGGGTGGCCAGGAGTGGGGTGACCCAACAGTCAGCTTCTGGCTGCTTCACTCCTCACATCATGCCCTGGAGGGCGGGCTCTGCCAGGTACACCCGCATGACCTTCCTCCTGACCCTGAGCTGCGCCCTGGGGACCTGACCCTTCCCTGCCTCTTTCCTGGTTGTGAAAGAGGAAGATAGAGGACATGGTGGTCCCCAAGTGAGCAGAAACAAGAAGAATGCAGGCCCCTCAACATCCCCCATCACAGCTCCTGCTGCAGTCAGGGTCCCTCTGGCAGGGGCGGGGTGATAGATTGCCCTCCAACCAGGTCCTCTTGTCCACCAGACAAGATGCGCGGGGTGTGCGGGGCTGGGCCGTAGGGACCCCTCCGTGCAGGTCCCTGCTCTTGGGAGCCCTTTCTAGGTGTCCTGCTGCCAGGCTGCTTCAGAACTCAGTGGCTGCCCCTTCTCCACCTCGCCCTGGAGGTGCCAGGCCCTTCTTGCCCCTTACCCTCCCTGGACCTTGGCTCTTCTGCCTTCACGGGCCTGCAGACCCACAGCCCTGGAGGAGGGGTTGGGTAATTCTGCTCAGAAATCCTGACTCTGGCTTCTCCGGGAACAGGCTGGTCTCACAGGTGCCGAGCTGCTCTGTTGAGGGGGAGCAGCGCTCAGGTACCACAGCCCACCTCACTGCCCACCTTCATCCACACAGCGGGGGGAGAAACTGATTAGGCAGAGTTTGACTTTCAGATTTTTTGGTTTTGAGATAGAGCTGACATAAATTTCAAAGTTGTACTTTGAGGTATACAGTCAGTGGGGGTGGAGGGGGGCTGTGAGAGAGAGAGATGAAGGTAATTTATTGCCGATTCCAGAGCATTTTCAGTACTGGTAAGAGACCTGGTGCCGAGCAGTCAGCCCCAGCCCACAGCCCCAACCAGGCGCCGAGCTCCCCGGGTCTGTAGCTCTGGTCTGTAGAAGCCGCGCAGGGTTGGGTCCTGTGTCTCCACTCTGCGTGGTCCTTTCAGGGTCAGTTGCTGGAGGCGCCTGTGAACACTGTCCCTCCTCTGGCTGAATCATTGTTGGGCCAAGCAGGTCTTGTTCACCCACTCGCCTGCTGCTGGGCACGGTCATTTCTGCGTTTCACCTATGGTGAATACAGCCTTTATTGCCCATTTTAAATTGGGTTGCTCATCCCACAGAGTCATAAGGGTATTTTCACCTGTTTGAGATGCTTTTGCACTTTCTGACAGTGCCTTAGAAATAAAAGGATTTCATTTGAGCAGAAGTCCAGTTTTTTGTGTTTTCTCCTTGTTTGCTTGTGGTTTTGGTATCTACCTAAAACCATGGGCTCTCCCCTGGTGTTTCCTTGTAAGAGTTTTTATCACTGTAAACAAAGTTTTATTTTTATTACTCTTTGTTCATCTTGGGTTTTGCATCCGGTGTGAGGCTGGTGGACCATGACATTGCAGGTGGCTATCTGGTTATCCCAACGCCTTTTGCTGGAGAAAGACTTTCCCCACACACATTCCACTGAGTGGTGTGTGTTTAGCTTTCGTCAAAAGCTAAACAGATTGACAGGTATGTTTCTGCACTGATTGGACACTTCTTGCACATACTACAAAATTCAAAAGGCCCAGGAGGTTCCTGAAGGGAAAGGGAGCCCCTTCCCAGGCGCACACACACGGGGCTCTAGCTCCCTGTTCTGTCAGCCAGACCCCCAGGGAACACCCTGGGCACCCTGTCCACACAGAGCCACTGCCCTGTGATTCCCACTGACTGCACTACTACCGACTGTTCCCTACTAGGTAGCTTGGGTACAGGCCAGAAGTGCAGGGGTGAGAGGATTCACCAGAGACAGAGTGGGGAGCAGAATGGACAGATTGAAACACGCTGTGCAACTCCTGAGGGGTGCAGCGGGCAAAACAGGAGAGATCTGCTGCACCATGTACCTCCCTGGCCAGGATTTGAACTCATGCAGCAGTGGCTGTGTCTGGCTTCATTAGCTATGTGAACAAAACTATTGAAGACCCTCATTTGTGTCATTTCACACCTGTGTGTACACCTGTGCCCCACATACCCAGAGGTGGAGTTGCTGGGTCAAGAGACCGGCTGTGTCTTCATTTTGAAGGAGAGGTGGCCAGGGATGGGTGGACCAGGAGACAGGACCTACCTTGGCTCTTCTCAACACCAGGTACACAGACGTTGCCGCCTGCTTGAATCCCTGTGTGGGCTTCCCATCGATCGAGAGCTGAAGAGCCAACTCTGACATGGCTTCCAAGGGTGTGCAGGCACAGACCTTGCTCTGCGTTACCACGCCACATGCCCTCATCACCCTGGGTCCCTGCCTCTCCCAGATGCACCCTGTCAGCAGCACTGGTGCTGTTCCCTCCATGGCAAACCTGTGTGGTGGTTTGCTTTCAGAGTGAAAGCACGGGCAGCCCTACCCTGGGGCTAGCCAGCCACCCGCCCTGGACCCCAGCAACAGCCAGTGCCATGTTGTTTGCCATCTGTGCCCGCCATGTAAGAGCACTGACATTCAGAAAATTGGTGTGAATGCTGGAAAGGCTCAAGTAAACCTCTAAAGCAAGCTAGAAACCACAGAGGAAGGAGAAGACCTTTGATCCATAATGTTCTACCTATGTGGAAAGTGATCTCAGTGACTCGCATTAAGGAAACAGCAACAAGAGGAGCTATTGTGGCTCCAGGAGGAAAGAGTGCCAAGGCTGCGTGGTGGGAAGCCCTGTCAGCGACTAGGGGACACCCAGCCTCTCGGCTTGCTGATGACACACCTCGTGCCCCACCAACACCTGTGGCTGGGGAGAGCTCTGGGTGGGTATGTCTTCAAGTCTGTTGGTGAAATTGGGCGGGGGGTCGGGGGACAGCCCTCGGGAAGATATCAGGCTGTACTGAAGGATTTAACGTTCCATGTGGGTTCATGAAGATGGACAAAGAAAGGGGGGAAGAGCAGGGAATCTGCAGCTTGCTGAAGGCCCAGAGAGGACCCCCCCCCCCCCCCCGCACGGGAATGTGGGAAGGGTGAGCTGTTCCCTTCCACTCAGGTGATGTGTAGTTTTTGAAGTGAGCCCCAGGGCAAGTTAAGGTTCAGCTGGCAGCTCCAGGAACAACCCAAATTAACAGCTTCACAGGGATCTCTTGTTTTTCAAATTGGGATTTAAATCTCTGTGTTGTGCTGTTAGCCCCTTAGTCAAATGAAGGGCTCAAGCCCACGGCGCCAGGTCACCAGTGTGACCAGTGTGGGCGATTTGATGAGTGTCCATTCGGACAGGCTTCTAGAAGGGGGGAGGGCCCAGGAGCCTGCTTTTTCCCACTAGTGCCCAAATCCCATATACCCCAAATGGGGAGGTCTCCTGTACTCTCCACATCCACATTCTAGAGGCTCCGCCTCTAGGACCTGCTCAGAATCCCACCTCCCAGCCTGCCTCTCCTGGTTTGCACGGGTCGGGCGGGCAGGCTCCTGGTACATTCTCCGGGTGGCAGCCAGGGGGAGCCATTTGCAACCTAAGTCTGACCTTGGCTTTTGCTGGCACCCATCAGATCTTCCAGTATCCTAGAGTATTCAAGCCTCCTAAGGTGTTTCCTGAATTTCGTGCACAAGGCTTGCTTTCTAGCCTGCAATACGGAAGTGTCCCCTCTCACCTGCACCCTCCAACCGCAGAGCCTTTGCGCCTGCGCTCTCCATCTCTTGCTTCATAACATATCTCCTTAATGCTTCGCTCCTGGACTGCAATATCCAACCCAGGAATGCTGAAACCTTGCGGGTCTTCCCCGAGGTGCCAGGGGACGTGGCGTGGTGTCTGTGCACACAGTAGGCCCTCAATGCGTGCACATCACCTTACACCAGGTGCACAACAGTCACCAAATGACCATTTGCCTCCAAATCTTGTTTTTCTAACTCGAATGACACGAATAACAACGACTGTTTAAAAAACCAGCTTCCCGGCTCACCGCCAGCCCACTAAGTCTGGATCCCCACGGAGCGAGACCGGCGTCCGTGAGCCGACAGAGGACACTCACTGGCCGGCCCCAGGGACCTCCTTTTTCAGCCGGTTGATGGGGGTAATCTAGGTCGCTTTCCTTATTTACCAAATCACCGTATTACCAAATTAGAGAAAAATGGCCAAAAACTGGAGATGCCGGGGATTGAACCCGGGGCCTCATACATGCAAAGCATGCGCTCTACCACTGAGCTACATCCCCTGACCGAGGGTTTGCTTCCCTGAGAGTCTGCATAGAGGCGGTAGCCCTGCTCCTACAGGTCTCCTTTCTGGATCGCCCGCGTCGCCACCCATCCTAAGGTTCTTCACACCAGGGTAAGGCTTGGGCGGCACACCGCAGCCTGGGTGGGGCACACAAGGCGGAGCCTGCCGCTGAGACGTCTATTTGGACAGGCAGGCGGAAACATGGGTATGGCTACTCCTCGTTAGTATAGTGGTGAGTATCCCCGCCTGTCACGCGGGAGACCGGGGTTCGATTCCCCGACGGGGAGGCTGCGTTTACATTTTGAACGTTAAGGAAGCCTTTCAACCTTTGTTCCCTGAGACCTACCATCCCCAATGGGTACCTGTATGTGAGGTGTCGCTTACAAAATTCGGCTAGACATCATGGAGGGTGCTCAGCAGTGTGCCTGAAGTTTCCTCTTACGCAAAAATAGTGAAAAAAAAATTCAAAAGGATACCTGCACCCCTGTGTTCATTCGCACTACTTATAATAGGTAAGGTATGGAAATAACCCAAATAGATGACTGGATCAAGAAGATGTGATCTATATACACGATGGAATACTATTCAGCAATCAGAAACGATAAAACTCATGTCATTTGCAGCGAGATGGATGGAGCTGGAAGACATTATGCTCAGTGAAATAAGGGGGGCTGAAATGAGGGGGGAATAATCGGATGGTTTCAATTATAGGGGAATGTAGGGGGACCAAATAAGAGATCAGGAAAAAAATAAATAGATAAACAAAAAATTTTAAACTATTTTACACCGTGTAACTATGCAAAGTATCCTTAATAGCCTGTATTCCTCTCCATCACGAATTAAAACAATATAAAGCATGGACAGAAATCTCACCCGGCTTTGGCTACTCGCTTTTGGCCTGTGAGTCCCTGTGCACACAACACCTGAAATGACTGACTTGGTATACCTTTCCTTATAATGTAATGGCAATGGCTGCTGTTGGAAAGAGTGGCATCCACAAGATATGTCCTCCCGGGACCTCAGAATGTTATCTTACTTGAAATAAGGGTCTTTGCAGATGAAAATAAGTTAAGGGTCCACAGTGAGATCATCCTGGGTGGTCCTAACCCCAGTGGCACATGAATAATAGGTGACAGAAGAAAAGACACACCACGTGGGAAGGCTGGTGTATTCCTAAGCGAGGAGACACAGGAATAGGTGGTGGCCACCAGAAGCTGGAAGAAGCATGGATAGTTTCTCCCCCTCAGCCTCCAGGGGCAGCAAACCCTGCTGACACCATGATTTTGGGAATTGTGATCTCCACTACAATGAGAGAATAAGCATGCTGTGTTAAACCACCCGTTGTTGGCAATTTGTTTCAGCAGCTCTGAAGGTTCATAGGATAATCAAGCCCTCAAGAAACTCATGTATTCAGCCACTACGTACCCAGAGACACGAGTCTACTAGGTTTGAACTGACAAGTGAAAAAAAACTGAGGACACATTTATGAACTGAATGATTTGAAAAAATTAGAGGAAAACAAAGCAAGTAAATAAGCAGATTTTAAAGTATTAACAAAGATCATGCAACTCCAGCTATGACCCATTTACCTTTTCAATTTTTCATGATATAAATTACATTTCCACAGCATTTGCTTTGGGATCACTGGAGTCAAGTCCAAATGGCCCTCAAAAACTTGTTCTATGTCAAAAGTGAGTGTGCTGCATTGCTTTTGCAGCTAGATCTAGCCAGACCTGATATCCATACAAGAAATGAACAATAGGGCTGTATTCTAGAAGGAGTTTCTTCAGACAGAAAGGAAGTCAAGGGCATCAGAAGGGAGACAAACTCTCCTACTTCTCCCAGGCCGTCAAAATCAGAAAACTTCTCCTTATCCAGAAAAACCAGCACATTGTCAGGGTGGGTATGTATATCATAGCCTCTGCTTAGTTTGCTGGGGCTGCTATAACAAAATACTATGGCTTAATCAACAGAAATTAACTTTTGTGGCTTGTTTCCCAAGTGCTTTTTTTGGCTTGCAGATGCTGCGCCTTTTCTTTTGTATCTCATCTGGTTGTTCCTCTGAGTTGTCTTACTCTCCTCTTCTTAGAAGAAAACCAGTCCTGTTGAATTAAGATCCACCCTGAGGACCTTATTTTAATTTAATTTCCTCTTTAAAGGCCCTGTCTCTAATTCCAGTGGCATTCTGAGATACTCAAATTTAGTGCTTCAGTTTATAAAACTGTGGGAGTGGGGTGGGTGGGTTTGTCATTGGGTTTGGAGCACTTAAGGGGTTTTGGTTTGCTCTAAGAAGTTGAGGAAGTTGGCTGACTCTGCTGAGGTAAAGGGGCATCTCACAAATGAATGTCTGTGATGAAGTCTTGGTTCCTGGTAAGGGCAGGGCCTCTTGCTAGCTCAGGAGCACCCACCATCCTATCAGTAACCCAGACCAAAGCGTGGGTGTCACTCTCATTCCTCTCTTTCCTTTGGTGCTCACATCATCAATAAGGTCTCCTACACTCCTCCCAAAGTCTGTCTCAAATCCACTCTGTTACTTGCACTTCCTCCCAGGTTTAAACCACCATCAGCTCCAAAGGTTTCCCATTTCCACTCTGGGAACCACTAAACCCATTGCCACAACCTTCCAGGTCGGCCAGATCTGGCCTCAGCCCTGTGGATTTCAGCCAACCCTGTCTCAGCCCCAGGGCCTTTGCATTTGCTGTTCTGTCATTCTTGGGGACTCTTCTTCAGCTCTCTGCAGTGTTGAATCATCAGACTTCAGGCCTGACTGCCCCTCCCCAGTATTCCAGCCGCCCCTGGGAGCTATTAGTCCTAGCATTACTGTCCTACCCAGCTGTTTTGTTGTGTTGTTGTTGAGTCATAAGCCCTCGGGTGCTTAGCAAACAGCCACCATTTCACCTCCCTGCCGGCTCATCCTCTCCCAGAGGTCAATCTCCACCTACCCCTTTCCCAAAGGGAAGGGAAGCAGAGCGCTGAACCGGATGTGTACCTCTCAGTTTCTTCATGCCTTGAAGCCGAACAGGTGCATATAGTTGTGGGAAACCATTCTTGGGGGCGGGAATTGAGTCACACCTGTCCTAGGAAAGCCACGTGCTGGCCCTTGCGACTTCCCACATGCCTGGCCTGATCGGCATACCTGCCCCATCTCAGACGACCTACGGAGCTGCAACCACGGGGTGACCTTGTTCCTTTCTCAGAGGGAAGCCTGAGAAAGCGGGGCTCTCGGTCAGGTAGCATGGATATGTTTGCTCATTTATTCAACAAATACTTTATAAGTCACCTATGATGTGCCAGGCACTGCTAAGCGCTGGGAGTTCGAGCAGCCTCCCAGCGGATATTTCCCTGCACCTCTTGGCACGGTAGCTCTAGCTGGGAAGATGGGCAGTCACAAGGAAAACAGTGCATAAGCTAACGATAAATAATAAAGGATTGGGGTCGTGTTGAGAGGAACGATCAGGGAAGGCTTCTCGGAGGCGGTGGTCGTACCGCAGGAAAGGGGCAGCGAAGGCAGGTGCTGGGTGAAGCTGGTGGGTTTCTTCTCGGATTCCAGCGTTAGATGCCCGGGCCGAGGACTCCGGCCTTAGATGACCAGGAGGACCCAAGTGCCGCTCCGTGCCAGCGGCAGCCGAAATAGCTCAGTTGGGAGAGCGTTAGACTGAAGATCTAAAGGTCCCTGGTTCGATCCCGGGTTTCGGCAGCTCGTTTTCTTTTCGGGAGAAATGTATTCAGTCAGATTCCTTCCGACTCAAAAAAGGGTATTGGTCTTTATTTACGAAACTCCGAAGCAGCGTCTTTGGGTGGGGAGAAGTCACCGAATTTGGGGAGAAGTCACCGAATTTGGGGAGAAATTCAATCAGGCTGTGTGTTTGCTGCCTCCTGCCCTGTTTCTTAAGCGTCTATAGCTCTCTGCCACCTGCCGGTTAGGTCTGCTCGTAGTTGCTTTCGGCTTTTTGTTGCTTTCGGCTTTTTATTAATGTCTGGTCTCTGAACCTTCGCGGCTCAGTCAGGGATCGAGCAGGGAAAAACCTCTTTAAAAGGACGTTCGATCCAACGGGACTTTTGGTTTCTGGAAGATAGAAAGCAAAAACGGACTGGAATGTATTAGTAAATGGGAAGAGTAAAATTAACCTGAAAAGGAGAATTTGTAGACGCTGGGGCAGAGCCATTCCTCGTTAGTATAGTGGTGAGTATCCCCGCCTGTCACGCGGGAGACCGGGGTTCGATTCCCCGACGGGGAGGCAGATTGCACTTTTTTCTTTTTTTTAACTTTTTCTTGTTCTTTTCATTTTTCTTCCAAACAAATTAAATTCTTCAACTTTCAAAATAATTGGTTACTCTACCCTAGAAAAATAAGCCTGCCAGGGAACGGAGATTTAACAGGGCTGTGGGCTCTCCCGCTTATTCGTCCACTTCTCTCTAGCGCCTGAGGGTGCAGCCTGGGCTTGACCCAGAGGGTCTCACATTCAGTACTATTTCCGGTTTCCTGAACACACAATCTCCCTCCTCCCATCCTCCCATTTTCCCCAAAACACACACTCAGCTCCATGGTTCTTGATTTATAGCAGTTCCCAAGAATAAGACCATCAACTCCAGTCCAGGAACTGCTCCTGTGGTAACTATTCCATCTTCTCAAGTCTTGCTCCAGCCCAGAAGTTGCTTAGAAAATACTTCTGGGTTTGAGACAGGAGTGAGGGTGACTTGATTGCAACAGTTCTCAGTGGCGACTCAACTTCCTGAATCTGGCCATCATCCTTCCCAGACTCATTCATTCATTCATTCCATACATATGTATTTATTGAGGCCTTAGATAGTGGGACACAGCTGGAAACGAGAGTCAAGGACCAGCCCTAATGCACTCACCACCTAGTAAGGGATGCGGACAGCAGTTTAAAAACAGGTTCCGAGAGTGATAAAGGCTGCAAAGGAGAGTAAAGCACCAGAGGAATTGCTTAGGGAATGAGTGGGGTTGGTAGGCCCCTGAAGAGAGGTGGCCAGGCCTTCCTGAGGACATGGACGACATGAAGGAGATCTGAGGAGAGGTATTCCAGGGAGAAGGAAAGGCAAATGCAAAGGGCCTGTGGTGGAAGGAGCCTAGCTGAAGTGCAGAGGGGCAACCCGATGGCAACAGATGCCCAAGTACGTAAAGGCCAGATTAAGGTATCCGGGTTTTATTTTAAGAGTTTCATGCAGAGAGCAGACATAATTGGGGTTGTTTTGAGCAGAACAAGAGAGCAAGCAGGAGTTCCTGCTTAACTGAATATATTCTCTTAGCTCAACCCCAAACTGTGTCCCAATCATACCACCGGTGGGGCCATCCCTTGTTGCATCAACAACACTACACTGGTAAAATGAGGAAACAGGAGTCATAGAGCAGGCTGGAGGATGCAGGATGCTGCTCAAGAGCAAGATCCTGGCCTTTTTATTGAAGGGGAATAGGGTGGGTGAAATTGAATGATGGGGACCTCTCTTGTGGTGCAGGGGTTAAAGACAGCAACATCAAGCTATCTCCAGCCAGCCAAGGCAGCCTGAGTTCAATCCCCTGGCCTGGAAGCTGACCCACATGGCATAGCAGACTGCTCCTGTCTCACCTGCTGCTCCCCTCAGCAGTGTATTTCAGTAGAACTGCCTGTTCTACTCCCCACTCTGTCTCTGATAAATCCTCTCACCAACCCCTGTCCCCTACACCCTCTACCTCTGGGCTACACCTACACCCCAGTTCTACCTCTGGGCTATACCTACACCCCAGTTCTTGTGTGCATAAATAAATAAATATTTCAAAAAATAGAACACGAACTAAACAATGGATTTGGGGTTTAGGGAAGCTGAATCTGCTGATATACTCCTGACCCCCCACCCATGTCTTCAATCATTATTAACAAGGCGTCCCCTGGTCCACTGATCAGTCCCTGGGGCGCAAAGCACATTAGTCAACAACCTCCACCCCATGTCGGTGTTCAGGGTCATACCTGTCATACCTGTTGCCCCAGGGTCATTAAGCATCCTGCTCTTGTCTAACTTGAAAGGAGCCTTGTACACTACACCCACAATCATTCTATGCTCCCACCGAGTCTCCACCTCGAGTTTCACGCAAGGGACAGAAGGGCGTCACGCAAGATCCCCATTCCATACTCACCCTACTGCCCTCCTTTGACCTTCTGTTTCACCAAAAATATTCTCTGCCTGTCTGTTTAAATAAAGTGAGGTCAAAATAATAGTAATAATAATAATAATATAAACAAAAAAGAGTGCTAAAATAAAACAACAACAACAACAAAAAAGTGAGACAAGTAAAAGGAGGTGGCTAGATTCTGAGGCTCCCAGGGAGAGATATGGATTGTTTGCAAGAAGGTTACAGGAATATCTCAAGAATTTCTGCAAAGTAAATGTGGGTAAGCATAATAATTAAAAAAGCAAAAATAGACACACAGACCAATAGAATTGAATTGAAAACCCAGGCATAAAGCCACACATAGTTCAATTAATCTATGATAAAGGAGTAAAGAATATGCACTGGAACAAGAAAAATCTCTTCAATAAATGGTGCTGGCTAACTGGACCACAACATACAAAAGAGTGAAACTGGACTACCTCACATGCACAAAAACTGACTCAAAATGGATAAAAGACCTGAATGTAAGACCTGAAACCATATAACATACAGATGAAAACATTGGTAAGGTACTCCATGACATACACTTTTGAAGGCTCGTCCCCTGAAGCAAAGAAAATGAAGGAAGAGGTAAGCAGCTGGGGTGACATTAAACTAAAAGACTTCTGTACAGCAAAGAGACAATAAACGCAGAGCTACCCCACAAATTGGGAGAAAATACTTGCACTCTATACTACCTATGCAAAGAGCGCACACAACAAAAATGAAGTAAACAACCCAGTCAAAAAATGAACAGAAGAGCTAAAAAGACACTTATCTAAAGAGAAATGGCAAATGGCCAACAGGCGCATGAAAAAATGTTCAACATCCCTTATAATCAGGGAAATGCAAATCAGAACTATAATGAGATTCCACCTTACACTGGTGAGAATGGCCCCATTAAAAAACTGACACCACCAAATGTTGGTGAGGATGTAGAGACACAGGAGCCTCCAATGGTGGGAATGCAAACTGGGCCAGCCAGATGGAGGCCTTCCAACTACTAAATATGGACCTACCATATGGCCCAGAGATTCTACTCCTAGGGATCTATCCAGAGGGCACAAAAACATTAACTCGAAAGGAAACCTACACCTCTATGTTTACTGCAGCATATTATTACAACAATATGGAAACAATCTAAACACCCCAAAATAGGTGAGTGGATCAAGATGTGTTCTCCCTACGCAATGGAATACTACTCAGCCATCAAAAATTAAACTCATGCCATCTGCAACAATAGAGCTGGAAGGAATGATGTTCAGTGAAATAAGTCACAAAGCAAAAGAAAATTATTGGGGGATATCACAATAGAAAGAAACCAGTCAAAGGGTCAAAAAAAAAGAGATAAAACTTGTAAGCAACTATAGATCTGAGGCTTACTGGGGTGGGGGGTTGAGAGGAAGGGGCCAAAACAGGGGTAGGAGGAACTCAAGGAACCGTGGCAATGGTTCAGTGACGTGGTGGTGGGAGATTTATGGAACTACACTTGAGGGAAGAAGTAAATACTGTACCAAAATGAACAACAATGTAAGTAAATTTAAAAAGTAAAGAAAAGAAAGTTCTGGGAACTTGGAGTTTTAGCAAAGTCACACATCTGAGTGGCCATTCTTTGAAACACTAATCTATCTGGAGACTGCAACTTCCAAGCCTTGTTTTGCTTCCTTTGTTTATTCCACAGAAAACTGTTAAGTTTCAGGCACCAGCCAAATATAGGACCATGGAAGGGGCAGTTGCCCCAAGCAGAAGCAGGTATTCGGGAGTGATAACTTCATGACTTGTTTGTCACCACCGGTAACGCAAACCGGGCAGAAAAGTAAGTAATTTTCCACATGGCTGTTTCTGCCCCCTGCCTAGGCCTGTAAAAACCCCTCTTTCAATGTGGTTTCTCTGACCTCAACTCTCTGAGCTCAGTGGACCTCGCCCTGGGGAGCACAGAAATATACCTACTTTTGGTTTTACTGGCCTGGCTTCTGTTGGCATCCTCACTACCGCACTGAACCTTTCATTAGCCCCTCCCCCCAGTGGTTTCTTCACCCAGCCAAAACAACTGCTCTGGACTTTTGTCTTGCCCTCTACAAACCCCCCTCCTTCGCCCCCTTTAAGTGGGGGCCAGAGAGCAGGGATTCCTCTTAGTTGTTAGCTGCAGTGGCCAAGTCCATGCCTGCCTGGGTGGAGGCGAGTGAGAAGCGTCCTAACCTAAGGCCGCACACCACTAGCGAGTAAAGTGAGAGAAGGCTTGCTGGGCCCCGCTGCGGACTCTGTTCCCTATTAGGAGTGACCAAGTGCGGAGATTTACAGAGGGACTAGATAAGGGCAGTAATGAATTAGGCCTTGCATCCAAGGGTGATAAGGTGGTAATAATCTGGCCTTACATCCAATTAACTGGGTCTTACATACTGGATGGGACTAGAAGATGGTGATAAAGAACTGGGTTTTACATCAAGGGACACAGTGCTGAGTCACCCCTTGGAATCTGAGCTTAGAATCTATATGAGAGACCCTTCCCCCCATAGGCCTGGCAGTAGCTGCAGACCCCACTGTAGGGGCTCTGTTTCAGCTGCTGCCCGGGAGCAATAAACTCTGCTTGCTCAGCCTTTCGGCCTTCCGTCTTCCTTTCTTGCGCTGGTCACAGAAGTTGGGACAAAACATTCCTCACTGTTCATTGTGGCTCCCCCATTCTTGAAGGAGGCTCTATTTCAAATCTCCATTCCACTGAGAAAGGCCATCGAGGTTGAGAAATAGAACCCCAGAGCCTGGGCCCAGCGTCCCACACCAGTACACTGGGGCTTTTAGCTGTGAGGAGTTTCACGCTGCAAGGGAGTCTACTGCATCCTGAGGTGGCAGCACATCTGGGGGTCCTTATGCCTATGGCCCCAAGTGACTGTTTTCTGCTAGGATTCTCAATTCTGGTGTAGAGGGCCCACCACTGGGACTTCTCTTGCTCTGTGGTGCCTCCAGGTCACTCTGGAAGAGTGAAGTGTTACAGGGCAGGGTGAGGGACAGCCCAGCAGCCCCAATTACAGAGACAATTGCTAATCGAAAAAAGAGTAGACTTTTTTCAATGAGCTGTTGGCTGCAAAGAGATTCCTTTTGCAGAGTTGAAGCCATGCATCCAGAATGGATCTGTCTCCTTTAAGTTTGCTCATTTTTGTATTCAGAAGACTTCTTGAGCAGAGAAAAATAGCCCTTCAAGCAGCTGTGCATGCCTCAGTTACTGGGGGTCTGATGACTTCAGAGCACAGAAAGCTGAGATTTCTGGGTGGAGGTACAAACAGGGTGACACTCTTGTTTATGGGAAGAAGCTCCCTTTCCTTCCCTTTCTTTCTGGCTGTGGAATTACATTCTAGAGTAGGTTTGTTTTCCTTTGTCCCTTGGTCAGGAATCAGCTAGAATTTCGGCGTTGAGAATATGAACAATGGGCCTTTGAAACTAGAGCACTTTCTTTGAACTTGCTTTACAAAACAGAAATGCACCTTAAAAGGGCCTTAGGAATGAAGTATAGCAGAGAATTTCAGGATGCAGCAGCAAAGGGGAGGGGGATGTAGCTCAGTGGTAGAGCGCATGCTTTGCATGTATGAGGCCCCGGGTTCGATCCCCGGCATCTCCACTTACTTTTCTCATTTCTGTTCAAATCCTTCAACAAAGTTATAATTTCAAGTGTCACCCCTAAGCTTCCTTCTAGAAGGTGGCACTCACCACACGATCTTCTTTCTCTGAAATCCATCATGCTACAAGTAAAACTTTTGTTAGACGAGGGAAAATTTCACTGTGAAGGGGGCGTTACTTGTTTCCTAGCTTCCTGACTGCAGGTTAAGGGGTGTGATGGTTCAAGGTGTGTGAGTGGTTCAAGGTGTGTGTGGTTCAATGGTTCAAAGGTCAAGTATCTGGGCTCCCTTTTGCTCTTCCCTTGAGCTGTGGGTGACCAACCACTTGCCTGCTGGATTTTGCTTTCTGCTTCTTCAGCAACAGGCCAGGTGGACATACAGCTTATATTATAGTTACCAGCTGTCTGAGTGTTACCATTTAAGTAAAAGATGCCTTTCACTGAGCGGAGGGCTCCTGTCACATTCTGTAGGTTGGGTTCTTTGTCTGGGGCAACATGAATTCCTCACCCATCAAATCCTGTCTCCTCACTTCACTCATGTTTTAAATGTTAAAAACATCTTATTTCAGACCAGGAGGGAGTCTTTATTTTTCAGTGTGTGAAACTGAAATTTGTGAAATGACTCATGTGTTTTACATGAGTCATCTGGTGGAGTGTTGGGGACAGTTCCTGCTTCTAATGAACTTCTTCTGCAAAGGTTATTTTTCCTTAAATGTCAGCAAGGTTTTAAAGGAACAAAACATTGAGGCTAGTTTAAAGTTATCAGGCCTAACACAAAACTAATTATGTGCTTCTGTTTTACTTCATATCTTATAATTAAATATTTCTAATAGGGTTCTAATAGGGTAATGACAAGGGGAAAATACCATAAAGCTTGTATGGGGGGATATGCAGCTTACCAGAGCACTTGTGACTCTTTTAGAAAGGGCTATTTTATGAGGTCCATTGTAGGAGGAAGCTAGCTTAGCTCAACTCCTAGAGACCTGAGGTAGAGCCGAGCCTGCCAGGGGTGGTGAGGAGGCGGGTGGGTGTTATTTTTAGTTTTGCAAGATAGAAATGAGTTCTGGAGGTATATGGTGATGGTTGCTTAGCAACATGACTGTTGAAGAGTAGCAGAACTCCCCTCCCCAAAATATGCCACTTTGATCTGAAGAGGACAGAATCAGATGGCCCCAAGAGCCTCGGAACTGGTCTTCCTGGGACGCCCTGCTATGGCATGCAGAGTATTTGGAGCTAAGAGCAATGAAATACCTGAAGGCTGAGGGACAGAGCCAGTCCTTGCCTCGTCCAGTTTAAACTTCCACCCTTTCCCTAATCAGAGAAACCACCACTGTTCTCCCTTTTATGACCCAGAAAAGGAGCTGGGAGTGGGAGAAGAGGAGTGTGTCCTCCAGTTGTAGGCTTACCAGGGACTATGTCTTCTCTGTCTGAGAAGCTCCCCTTTACTCAGAGTGAAACTGAGGTCACCATCTTCTTATCTATCATGTGATGTCCCCTCCTCAATGCCCCAAGTCCCTAAACACAACCTAACTATCCCAGGTGGGCGTCATTATTCTTTAGAATTTACAAGCATGTAAATATATTAAAGTTTCCACCTACTAATCTGTCTGGTGTTGATTTACTCATCCTCCCAGCTTTAAGAGAACCCAGATGGGATGGGAGATATTTTCTCCTGTGCCGGATGTCATATTGATTATTTTGAGCTGTTGGCACTTGAAAAACAGCAGATGCTGGGAGGAGCTTCCTCTGTACCAGCTTATGTGCCTCAAAGCAGAGAGCCTCTCAAAGGCTCAGTGGGCCTCCTGGGGTTTCATGACCAGGGAAGATTAACTCATCACAAGAGAGAGGCCTAGAACACCAAATTTTGTCTCAAATTACCAGCCCTCAGTTCTTCTGGTGGATTCATGGTTCCTGAACTCATTTATTCTTCCCTCAGAGGCTTCTATCACCTCCTCCCTTCCCCTATTAAGATGGCATGCAAGCTTAAATGCCTAAATCCCCCCTCTGAATAACCCAGGTCTCCTTGGGTATCTCTCTTGCTTGTCTGCCTTTCATGGGGAATTCAGCAAAGAACTCAGAAGGATAGAGGTAGAGAGAATGATCCCTCCAGGATAAATATATTACTGCTGCTACACTTACATTTAAAATTTAAAAAATGATGATGATGGTAAGTTTCACAATCTGTTTATTTTGCCACAACTTAAAACCAGCAAATTTAGAAAACAAAAAGCCCTAATGGGTCAATCAACTTGGAAGGTCTCTGGGGTACTAGAACTTTTATCTGATTTTCTGCCTGGTGGGGGATGACAGGTTATTTTAAGCTGGAGCACTCCGTGTTCTGATCACAATGTAAAGGCACAAGTGTAAACAGGAAAAGCAACAGAATCCCTTGGGCTTTTTCCACCCTGTACATTGCAGATACTTTTCACTACCTTTTATGGCTCTATAACAGATTTGTCGACAAAGCAAGGCAAGACTTCACCATCCAGCTCTCTGATTTGACCCTTCCCTAGGGAGGAAATGTTTGCTGATTCTTATGTCCGAACATTCTCATATGTTTCACATAAGGTTGTGACCTTCAGAGGGGCTGAGTCCTCTGGGGGGAAGGAAGAAAGGCAGGCAGACAAACAGGCGCCCTTGCAACTCCACCCCCAGCAGCCCAACACCCAGGCCTTTGTGAGCTCAGCCCATCACGTGCCGACGTCAGCCTATCAGGTGCCGATGTCAGCCCATCACGTGACGACGTGCCCACCAATCCTGCCGTGTTGCTGGGCCTCTGTCACTTTTCCATTGGTGCCAGCTCTGAAGTAATCTCTTCAGGGGTGCCTGCAAAGGACGGATCTGTGAGTGGAAGAAACTGAACACGGATTCAATGACTCAACGGGCTTTTTCTAGCACTTTCTAGCACATTGCATTCTAGGTCAGGGGATTGTAGCCCCATGGCTTGGTACCTTTCCCCTGAATCCAAGGGGCTTGGGGGGGCATTTAGACTATGGGAGTCTTCTTAGCAAAGAGGAAGCAGTTGGAACAACAGCAACAAAAATACCCTGTGGAACAAGGATTTTCAAGGTTGGCATTATTCACATAGGGCTGGGTATTTCTGTGCCATGGAGTACTGTCCATTGTGGGGCCTCTGCCACCAGATGCCTGTGGACTACCACTCCTCCTGCTGCAGTTGTGATAACCAAAACTGTCTATAGAGATTTCTGTCCACTGGGGCAGAAATCACTCCTGTTTGAAACCAGAAAACACCCCCTCTTTGGGGAGGTCACGTTCGCCTCCCCTCTCTGCTTCAGTGTCCTTGGACAAATGCTTATTTCTGCTTGCTTTAACAAACCTAAGTTCGACTTAGGTTAGGGACTGGGAGAACCAGAGTTCTCCCAGCACCAAAGAATGTTTTCTCTTCAGTGATAACCACTGGCATATTTCCCAACCTCCCCTGCCTCTGAAATTGGGCCTGTTTTTTATGTTACCTTTGGACTGTGTAAAAGGCTAGGTCACCAAGCGTGTGACTCAGCTTTTGAACAACGTGAATCACAAGACTCACAGCTAAGTAGCTAAGCAAACAGGCTGTGCCACCAGGGAGGGGCTAGGCACTTTGTTCCTATAAACACCTCTTCCTGAAACTTAGGAAAAAATAACCTTATAAAGAGCCTTCCTTTTTGTGTTCCTTTGAAAATCTCTACCCATAAATTTAGAGATAAATAACATTCACAGAAATCTGTGCTGGAAGTCATTGGGATCTCCGGCTCATCTGCAATTTTTTTCCTATATTTATTTTACTGTTTCAGTAATGAATTCATCCCTTTGGAATATGTTAAAAATCAGAGGGTAAAGTTTAATTGAACCCTGCTGAAGACTTTTTTTCATAATCAATACACAGGGAACCAAAGTAAGTAGCTTTGTTTTGACTCACATTTTAAGTAAAATATTCAATTTTTTTAAATGCTCATAATTAGTCCTTTTCCTTAATGGCAAAATATTTTTTTAATCAGTTGACTCTTTTTCTCTCTTTTTTTTCCCTCGAAGACTTTCAGGGTGGTGTCAAAAACAAAACAGGAAAATTCAATTGAACACATTTGAAGGTCAAATTGACCTAAAATTCCTGAATCTGCCATCATTCTATCTAGTAATAGAAAACCTCCAGAAAGCTACATAAAAGGGGAGGTTTCATAAGGTAGTCAGTGGGACAAGAAAGTCTTTTTTTTTTTTAAAGATTTATTTATTTATTCATACAAGAACTGGGGTACAGGCCAGAGGTGTCAGGGGTGAGAGAGTTCACAAGAGACAGAGTGGGGAGCAGAACAGTTGGACTGACTGAAATCCATTCCTGAGGGGGGAGCAGCCCGCTGGACAGGAGACAGCCTGCAGCACCACGGTGGTCACCTCCCAGGTGGAGGATCATACTCTTGCTCTAACAGCTGCAGATAGCTTCATAGTGTTGTGTTTTAATCCATTGTGCCGGCAGAGAAGGCAGGGGACAAGAAAGTCTTAAGTGGAAAAAAACACATTTTTGGGGGGGAAACAATTTATTAGGTAGATTACTTAACTAATGCTGACCAGTTACCTCTCTGGTTCTGACCAGGAAATTCCATGCTGACCTGCTCAGAGTATCTTCCTGGGCAAGGTTAAAACTGCATTAAGATTAGGTATTAAATCTCGGTCTAGTGCCCTGTGCTTAGCACAATTGACTCCATTTTGGGCCCTTCGTTTCTTTTCAACAGTGAAAGTTAGAATATCCTCCCTCTTTCCATTTGTTTAGATATTTCTAGAAGAGAGCTTGTAAAGAACAGAAGCTAGGGAATTGATGAGAGATCGATGAGGGAGATTTTCATTGTAATGTTTTAAAAACCTGTTTTCAATTTTCACCACGTTCACAGATTTAAAAAAATTTAAAAAATATGCCAGGGAAATGACACATCACAAAAAGAACGTGCACAAATAAAAAAAATCTGGCTGGTGATTCTTTGGCTCCTCTTTTAACCAAACAGTAGAGTTTCCTATTTGGGATATTACATTTGTTTTCGAGAAATATCCAAGGCCGAGGGACCATTCGTTCTTTGAAAACCTCTGGCTCAGAGATTCTGTTTCCCGAGCACAACTATCATCACAGCTGGAAAATTCCCTGAACCCACGGGGTCTAGCCTGGCCCTCCCTCGCCCCAGCCTCTGCCTGGGACTGAGGGGCAATCTAGAAGGCTCTAGATCAGGCGGCCTTTGGCCCCCACAGCGCTCTGACAGCCCCGGGAGGAGTCGCTCCTCCCCGACGCAGAATAGCTTGGGTGGGCGCTCCCTTTTCCCGCGCGTGCGGGGTTGGGGGAAGCCGGGCAGCGCCCAGGCCCGACAGAGATTTGCCTAGTCACTGGTCTTGTCTCCGTGCCCATGGGGGAGGGGACGGGCGGGTCCGGGGGGAAGGGCAGGAGTGCCAGTGAGGGGAGCGGGACCCCGACTCCGCGGGCCAAGTGGCCGGGCCCAACTGGGCGCCGGCGTCTAGAGAACCGCCCAGCCCCTGAGGGCCAAGGGCTGGGGGCTGCGGGGCGTGGCGCCAGGGGCAGGGCTGGGACGATCCAGGCGCTCTGGAGGTTCCGCGCCGGGTTTTAGAGCCTCCCGCGGGCACCTCCGCCCCCTTCGAGCGCCGGCCGAGACCGCGGACGCAGTACTCCCCAAACGCGCTGATCCTTCCGCCGAGCAGTCCCGAGTCGCGACCCACTTCCCACCCGACGTTTCCCCGAAGCGCCTGTCTTAAATGAAAGTCATTTTGTGAGGGGCTCTGATGGTTCTTGGTGACTGCTTTTTCTTTAGCAGTCAGGAAGGGCGGAGAAAAGTAGTCCCTTCTCGGCGTTTCTGCGGAGGGATCTCATTGGCGCGGCACTTCCCCCGTTCTTATATAAAGGGGCGCCGGACGCCTCGCGTTGAGAGTCGGCGGGTCCCGAGTTGAGCTGTCCAGTTTCTTCGTGCGCTGCCGTGACCGCCGCTAGGTAAGGAGCGTTCGCCTCGCGGCAGGGAGTAGGGGATGTGACCACCGGGGGCAGTTACAGGGCTGGGCGGAGAGGCACCGGGGGCTTCGTCGCCCGCCACCTTGGCTCAGAAAGGGGAACGCGGCAAAATGGCGGTCACTTCCGTTCCTGCTTGGGGAGACACGGCGGCAGGAAGCAGCCTGTGAGGGCGGAGAGCGGGAAGGCGACCTGAGTGTGGAAGATGCCACCAAAGAGCCCGGAACCTCGGAGGCAGGAGAGCATAATTTTGTGCGGTCGGGTCTCGCAGGCTTGAGGAATTGACGTTCGGTGTTTGTTTCTCTGATTGGCGGGCTTGAAGACCTGCTTTCTGGTGTTCGGTTGGGTGTGTGGGTTCGTCTTCTCTAGGGGTGGGGGACGCTCGCGCTGCTGCACTCCTGTGACGTCAGTCCACTGTTCATAATATGGGTGGGGCCACCTGCCGGTGTGTGCAGTAGGTGACAGTTGCAGGATACAGGGCTTGGGCCTGGTGTAGACCCTGCTGAATTGTCGGGGGTACTGACATGCCCTGGGGGAGGTTGAGTGAGGCCACCCCCCAAGCTTACTTGGATTAGGTTTTCCAATTTGCCTAATGAGCGTTTGAGTTTCTAGTTTTGAGCTTAACTGTGAAGTGATTTCAGTTCCTGAGGTGGTGTAGGCAAGCTGTTTTCTTTTTTGTTTGGTCAGTATAGCATAGGTATTACTATAGTGTTTGGGTGTAATAATAACTGAATCATCTGCTAAACTGGGATTTGGTTATCTTGTTCTTTTTGTTATAATAGAAAATGCAGATCTT
>NW_004567130.1:1763977-1770819 GCF_000260355.1 Condylura cristata | reverse complement strand
GACTACAACATCCAGAAGGAGTCCACCCTGCACCTGGTCCTTCGCCTCCGGGGTGGCATGCAGATCTTTAATAAGATTCTCACCCTTGAGGTAGAGCCCAGTGACACCATTGAGAATGTCAAGGTCCATGACAGTGCATTCTCTTTGACCAGCAGAGATTGATCTTTGCCGGCAAGCACCTGCAGGATGGACGCACCCTGTGTGTTACTACAACATGCAGGAGTCCATTCTTCATTTTGTCCTGCACTTGAAGGGAGTTTTCTTAAATACACCTCCCTTTTTAAGCTTTCAAAAATTTTCATTGCACTTTTCTTTCAATAAAGTTGTTGCATTCCAAAAGTGTGGTTTTTTTTTAGTAAATGTTTTTTCTGTTTAGGTGAGGTGGAGTGATCAGGGTTATTCTGAATTGATTATGTGGTAATAGCCATGAAGTATAAGAAATTTCTTTTTTAAGATTTATTTATGCATACTGAACTGGGATACAGGACAGGTAGAGGGACAGTGGGAGGATTCACCAGAGAGTGGGGAGCAGAACAGGCAGGTGGATGATACACACTACAGAACGGAGCAGTGGGTGGGACAGGAGAGGTCTGCTGCACTATGTGGGTCAGTTCCCTGACAGAATGGAAATCATTCTGCAGTGGCTTCAGAGAGCTTTGTAATAGGGTGCTTTAACCCACTGAGCCACCAGGGAGAGCCCAATAACTTGTTTTTTTAAAAGATTTATTTAAGCTTATCAAAGTTGGGTTGTATGCCAGATGTGCTGGGCTGGGCAGGCGGGGTGAGACAATTGGCCGGAGACAGTGGGGAGCAGAACAGGCAGACTGTTTCAAATACTCTGCTGAGGGAAGAAGGGGGTGGGCCAGGAGAGAGGTCTCTGCCATGTGGCTCAGCCTGGCCTTGAACTCAGGTTGTAGTAGATGCAGATGGCTTCATTGTACTGAGACTTAACTGTATTACCAAGGATGCCCTGAGATGTTTTTAAAAATGGAGCATTTGTTCACAGTGCTGCGATTGAGAGGTATAGGCACATCTCCCTCAGGTAACATGACACCCACCAACAAAACTCCTTAACAATAGTTGAACTTCCTCCCCACTGTGTTCTTGAAATAAAATTTGAATGTGGCCCCTGAAAGGTTTACAGTTGGTCTCCAGCCTTCATTTCTGCAAACTAATATGCAAATGGTCATATCCAAATGGTAAGGGATTCATTTGGTATGTCATTCATACCTAGGGCCAAAGGTGGAAGATACAGGGAGGCTTTTTAAAGAAAATTTAAGGAATTGATGCTGGGTGGTGGGCATCATGGAAATAGTCCAGGGGCTCTTAAAAGAATTTCAGTTATTTTCTTGAAATCACCACTCCCATTTACTACATTCCCCCTGGCTTTAGGACATCTATAAGTATAACCTCAGGTGCTGAAAATACTGTCCCCACCGGTTGTAAATGTCGACAAGTTTAAGATGGTTCTAGCTTAGTAGTCATAACTAGAGTTAGTGAATGTTCTTGACGCACCACCCATCCAGTCCAAATCCCTGCAACCACTAGCACCTGTAACTCTTGCAGTCTCTAATCTTGGTGCCCATGAAAATTCAAAGATAACTGTGTAGAAAAAAAAATAGCATCTTCACATTAACCACTGAAGGAAAGTCATTGCACAGTTTCTCAAACATAATGATTAGTATGTTTTCTAAGTACTCAAGTATGAGTTGTTCTGTGACTAATAATTGAAGACGTTAGGCTGCATGATCTTGTGGTCAGTTCATCTCTTGAAATAAGTGGCCACCCTAAGTGGAACTATAACTGGTGTTGGAGAGGTGGGGAGAGTAGGTGTGGGGTGCTCAACTGAACTTAGGAGAGAACTTGGCTCCCTGAATTAGTGTTTCCTGTCAAATTCAGTGAAAGAATTTACCAAATACTGGTGTAAATACTAGAAAAATGAAAAACATTAAAATCAATCTATGAAGTTAGACAACCACTAGGAAAAAATTGAGTTAGGAATATTTGTCTTTAACTGAAGTGCATACATAACATACATCTGGTGTCTAATATGTAAAGTTAAAGAAAATCCACCTAAATTCTCAATTTCCCATTTTTACTTACGGTGATAATTTAAAAGCTTACTATTTGGAAATTTGCCTCTGCAGTTATGTGCATATATATGCACTCACATAGACACAACAGGGCTATTTGTGACATTTCTCAAAAATTATGTCTGCATCCTTGTATGGTTGCCTTAGGGTTTATTTTACCTTCACCAACATCTGTTTCTGTTTCTATAATGCTGCTGCAAAGTATATGCTTTTTTTTTTTTTAACCAACAGTTTGAAAGGATAGCATAGACAATAGGGTTTTGGGGGATTATTCAAAATAGGATAGAACTTTTTAAAAATAATTTGATTATTGTCCTATGATATTTTCTATTTTGTAACTTTTTAAGTAGGTAATACTTTCATGTGTTTCAGATATTTCAAACTAAGTTAAGTCTTCTTAGCTCCCCTCCACTCTCAACTATGCATGTTCAATTTCTCTGTGCAAGTAGGAATATATATGAATTCCTCCTCACAGAAGTAACATCTATCCTGCACCTTCTTTTTTCACTTCATATTTACTTTAATAGTTGAGAGTTCTAATATCCTTTCATTTTGTATAAAGGAAAAACCGTGTGATTTTCTCAAGAAGAAATCGTGATGGCAACACAAGCCCTAGTGAACATTAATATAAACAACAAATATAAATATTAGGAAACTAGAGTGATATTGTGATGAATGAGTAGTGTTTATGCCGTCAAGAAGTGCTTAGTCTCATCAAAGAACAGGTGCTAGACTTCAGTCACATTGAATGTTTTCACAATCAATCCAAAACCATCCCAAAGTCTGGTTTAACACTTGAATGAATACTTTGAAAGGTTACATAGATGTGGCTATGTGAGGTTTGAATAAATAAGGAAAACACGTGGATTTCATTTATATAAAGGAATTTTCTTAAAAACTCACCAAATTGGGTGGAGTGAGGAGTGGGATCAAAAACAGTGGGGGGAGGGAAATGCACTGGACTATGGTGATGGCACATGGGTGATTCGGTGATGGGAAGCCCAAGGGGATTACAACTGAGATGGATAAATGCACAACATGATGTAAAAATAAACTTATGCAAAAAAAAAAATTCTCACCAAATTATAAATATGGACCTCACAGAGGTATATTTACAGTCTGACAAGTGCTTTTCAAAGGAGGCGGCCATGTTAACGTGCAGTGCTTATATATGCCAGGAGAGGGCGCTACTAGGACAGTCGTTGGTGTAGTCATGGATCCGGCAGCGCCCTCACGCGCTTGTGGCTGACTTGACAATTTAAACTTTCACTTTTCTATTCATTTGTAAAAAAAAATTAACTTACTGTCATTTTTCTTCCATTTTAAGAAAGATTTATTTACTTATGCATACAAGAGCTGGGATCCAGGCCAAAGGTTCAGGAGGGTGAGAGAATCACCAGAGATGGACTGAAATCCACTAGGGAGGTCCTTTTCCTCCATTTTTTGCAGTCATCTTTGTGCCATCGCAGCAGCAGCCATCTATAGTGGCTATTAGTTCCCTAGACCCTCTTTCTTACTGTATCTCATCAGACCTAACTCAAAAATACTCTACCTGCTCCCCTTATCTGCTAGTCACTTCCTTCCCTATACTCCATGCCTATGTCCCCCCTCTTTCCTTTCTCCCTCTTTCTAATATGCCACACAAATGAAAATCCTACCCAGTGTCAAGATCTCATTCAAAGATTCTACAAAGCCTTTTTTGTCCCACTGGGAATTACCTGTCTTCTCTGAACTCTTAGAGCTCTAACTAGGTATTAAAGCCCTTTTCAAATGAGATCATGCTCTTCGTTTATTTGATAAGAAACAATTAGCAGCTGCAACTAAAAGGTGTGATCAGACGGGGAAGTTTGGGATCTACTCATGGTCAGATGTTCAAGAGAGGGTTTCTGGAAAAGACTACTTAAGTGAGACCTGATGGATAAGTAAGGTCAGCTTTGCAAAAGGTGGGCAGCAGAAGATAGTGCAAGGGTCCTGGAGCTGCTGAGGAGCTTGGCATACCTGAGAAACAGAAAGGAGAGCTGCATGGAGTTGAATGAGCAAGTGGGGAGGTGGGGCTGGAGGGCCTAGAACAGACATTAAACGCTTGGTCTGGAGAGGGTGGGTGCAGGCTTTAGAAAAAGAAAACAGCCTGGCTGGTGGCAGAGGGTTTAAGTCTCCACACTATGAAGCTATCTGCAGCTACTGCAGCACAAGTTTGATCCCTGCCCCGGAGGTGACCCACATGGTGCAGCAGACCTCTCCTGTCTTCCTGCTGCTCCCCTCAGCAGTGGATTTCAGTCAGTCTGCCTGTTCTGTTCCCCACTCTGTCTCTGGTGAATCCTCTCACTCCCTGCACCTCTGGCCTGTGTCCCAGTTCTTATATGCAAAAATAAATTATAATCAATCTGAATTGGGAAACTAGTGAAGCCCATCAGGGTAGCCTATGGCAGGGAGTGCCCAGTTTTAAGTAGGTAGGGGGGCAGGGAGTAACCCAGGGTCTGTGGGGGCCTGAGTGGGAATGTCAGCATTTCCTTTAAAGCCCATTTGACAACAGTCTGCCCTGCATTGTGTATGGTGCCTGTACATAGTCCACCCAACAGTTCCCTGTCCAGGTGGCTTGGGGTATCTGACGAATGTTGTTACTTCCCACAGGTCTGTGCTAACAGTGCTGTCCTTGAGCTATCTCCTGTCCCAGGACATTCTGCCATCCTGCAGTGGCATCCACTTTTGCTGTCTCCTTCAGGAACCCAGAACAGCCAAATAGAGGGTGACAAATTTTTTTTTTTTAGCCTGACACAGGGGTAATGAAAGGAAATGGTAAAGTGGAGAAGTCACCATTGCACGCAAAATGACATGAGTCATTTTCTCCTCCTCTTGGGGATGCTCTCTAGGCCCTAATCTGAGGTCCTTTTCTGGAGGTAGAAGCACTTTGGGCTATGATTCCCCAAGCCCAGAGCCAGTCCTTCTCTCCTCTTGTGACCAATGTAAGGGGGAAAAAGATTCATCTCACATCCATGATATCAATTCTGCCCCCTATAAAGAGGACATTGACCTAAGTTTGAAGGAATTTTAGCTTCTTTTACTTTAAATTTAATTCCAAAACCAGAAATAAAGCTTTCCCTTTGGGTAAAATACTGAAGCATTTCCTCAAAACAAGAGTTGTTTCTCATGTGACAAATTAGAAAAACACCCAATGCTTTAAAATAATAAGCATTCGTGTTTCCAGACCTCAAGCAGTTCTCTCTCTCTCTCTCTTTTTTTTTTTAAGATTTATTTATTTATGTCTACAGAATTGGGGAACAGGCCAGAGGTGTAGGGGCAGTGAGAGGCTTCACCAGAGACAGAGTGCAGAACAGGCCGACTGACGAAGTACATTGCTGAGGGGAGCAGTAGAGAGAAAGGAGAGGTCTGTTGCGCCATGTGGGTCACCTGGCTGTCTGGGGACCAAACTCAGGTCACAGCTGTGATAGCCAAGACTAACTATTAGGCCACCAGGGAGGCTCCCCCTGCACCAGGGAAGCTCTCCCTGCACCAGGGAGGCTCCCCCTGCACCAGGGAAGCTCTCCTTGCACTTTTCAGCACCAGGACCCACTTGTCGGTCCTGTCTCCTGGCAGAGCTGCTGTGGAGCCTGCAGCTGGCTTTGGTGGGAATAGAGAGCCAAAGGGCACATTTAGGAGCAGGAGGAATTGGCTTCAGGGAATTCTCAGGAATCACTCTATGGTGTGTGAAAAGGGGAAGATAAGGCCAACTGGTCACACATTGTGACCCCAAGAAGCTAACCCCCATGCGGCCATGGAAAAGTAGTTGGATGAAATGAAAAGGCGTTCTTCTGACAAAAGACACTTCAAGTGCTTGGCAGAAAGGCAGGCCAGACCTGCCATCACCAGGCCACGGGCTTATTGGCACAGGGGCCCAGAAGTCCCCTTTCCAGGGGTTCAACCAGCAAGGTTGTGGCAGAGTTTTCTCAAGTTATTTCCAGGGCATTGCAGAGGTCGGCTTCTACTAGCTGCTCAAGAACCTTTCTCTGCAAAACTCTGTCAGCCGTGACCTGGCCTTTCAGTCTGAAGTTCTGTATTTTCTTGATCTGGCTTGTAGTGGGAGCCTGAGTTAATGTTTACATCAGAAGTCCCAGCCACCTTCCATTGCCTCTGGCAGGACTGTTGAATTCCAGGCTGATGGTCCCCTGCAGAGGGGGTGTCTTGTGGGGGTGGGGGCTGCTGGGCCAGGTGAAGCCTGGCTGCAGCCCCCACACGCCTCCAGCCACCCAGTCAATCACCCACCGGTCTAGCCTCCCACCTGGCGAGGTCCTGGCCCAGTCACAGACCCCAGCAGCATTTCAGCTTCTTGCTGTTGGCGTTCTCCGGAAGGGGTGCCACGTGGGCAGAGACCCAGGCATGGAGGAATGGAGTGAGAAACTCATTTTGGCTAGGAGGTGAGGCCTGGTGGGGGGGGCATTTATTCCCCAGGCTTGTGAACTGTCAGTGGCCAGTCTCTTGAGAATGAAAACCGTGAAAAGAGTTGCTTCTCTTATCTCTGCCCTTGGCAGTCTGTCTTAGTTGGTTGGGGCTGCTATAGCAAGGAACCATCGTGGAGGGGCCTCCCTGGCGGCACAAGGGGTTAAAGCGCAGGCCGGGAGCTGTCTGCAGCTTGTGCAGCAGACCTCACCCATCTCAGCAATGGGTTTCAGATCTCCTGTTCTGCTCTCTAGTCTGTCTCTAGTGAATCCTCTCTCTCCCTGCACTTCTGGCCTGTACCCCAGTTTTTTTTTT
>NW_004567130.1:1760822-1763592 GCF_000260355.1 Condylura cristata | reverse complement strand
ATTGTATATATGTACCACATCTTTCTAATCCAGTCATCTACTTTTGGGCATTTGGGCTGCTTCCATGTTTTTCCAATTGTAAATAAGGCAGCAATAAACATGGGTGTACCCCAGTTTTTGTATAAATACATACATACATACATAAATATATATTTTTAAAGAGAACACTGTGTTTTAAACAACAAGCGAAAGTGCTTCCTGTTCTGGAGGATGAAATCCAAGATCAAGCTGGAGGCAGCTTTACTCAGGACTTGGCCTCTTCTGTTCCTCCTGTGGTAGAAGGGGCGAGGGAGCTCTCTGAGGTTTCCTTTGTAAGGGTACTTCCCCTGCTTACCCTCACAACCTAATCACCTCCCAAAGGCCCCACTTTCTGATACCCTAACATTGGGGGTTAAGTTTCAACCTATGAATTTGTAGAGGGACACAGGCCATTGTATTGTTTTCCTTTCCCAGTTTATGAGTAGCCATCTACATTGCCTATGCATTCTTGTGGTCATTTACATGTCCTTTTCTTTTCTCTCTCTCTCTTTTTATTTTATTTTTTTTGAGATTTATTATGCATACAAGAGCTGGAGTGCAGGGGGGCAGGGTGGGCAGGTGAGGAGGGGAAGGGGGTAAGAGGATTCCCCAAAGACAGAGCAGGGAACAGAACAGGCAGATGGACTGAAACACACTGCTGAGGGGAGCAGCTGGGAGACGGGAGAGGTCTGCCGCGCCCTGTGGGTCAGCTCCCTGGCAGGGGGATTGCACTCAGGCTGCAGTGGCTGCAGATGGCTTCACAGAGCTGAGACTTACCCCCTTGAGCCACCAGAGAGGCCTTACACATTCTTTTGTACTACATCAACAAACACATCCACATACTATTTCTACACTTTTCACTTCAGATTAGAGTTTGGGACTAGCTTTCATGCGTGTTTGTGCCCTTCTGGTTTCTAGCTGCAAAACACTCCAGCATTGAGATTTGCACTCAGGACATGTGACTAGTGAAATTTACATTGGGTAATATTTTATACAATCTGTCCCTCCATTGCATTAACCACATTTCAGCTGCTCGGTAGAAGGATTCGGTGGGGACTAACATCCTGGACAGAACAGAGAATGACCATTTCCATCATCAAAAAAAATGCTCGTGGCGGTGCTGGGGTAGTGGACCCACTGTTGGAGATTCAGGTGGGCCCAGGGTCTTCAACTCTAACCCACAAGCCAAGACTGCTCTTGTGCACAGATGGCTGGTCCTGTGTGCATGTGTGTCCAAAAGATAAACTTTTCTGGTCAAAGGGCAGGTGCATTTTAAATTTAGACAGGCTTTGCTGAACGCCCTCCGCAGGTCATGCAGTTTCAGGCTCTGCCAGCATCAGCAGTGCCTCTCTGACCTCAGCCCACAGGGGCAGGCGAACTTGCGTCTTTGCTCTTCTACCAGGTGACTGAGGTCCTTTTTGTGGCTTCAAGGTCATTTTAAGTATTTCCTGATACCAGAAGGACCTCCACCATTGTCCCACTGGACAGGATCACTTTCAAAGTGAAAACATTTCTTGGGGTTTTGTGTATCTCCTTTGAGGACTTTGTGTCCCAGGAGAGAACCAAATGTTTATATTGGTTGCTTCATCTGTCACTACTGTTGAACTGTGTGCTGCTAATTATTAGCTATGGTGGATGCAGAGGGGAAGGCAAAATTGGATATGGAATGTTCAAACTGACAAGCTCTAAAGAATCTGGTTGTTACCAAAACAACAACAACAACAACAACAACAACAACAAAAACAACATATGCTCTAGAGCCTCTGGCTGTTAGTTAAAAAAAAAAACAAAACGGTATGCTATTTCTCACAGGAGGTTTAGCTATCAGTACAGCATGTTCATTTACCTGGACACGTAAGGGGCTGCCACCTGACCCTTTTCCTCCAAGACTGGCTATGTGGTTTGCTCTGGGAATCCAGCATTAATGCTGTATCAGATACACAGAACTGGCCATCAGCCAGCTGGTGGAGCATTTAAAATTACGGCTCATTCATGTTCATAACAACATTCCAATAGCTATTGATAGATCAACAAAATGGGATTGGTTTAGACAATGAAATAGTATTCAGGCATGAAAAGGAGGGGTTTCTGATACTGGCCATACAGCTGATGACTCCTGAAGACATTATGTTAAGTGAAAGAAGGTCAAATTATATGGCTCCACTTACATGCAGCTTGTAGGGACATCAAGATCACAGAGACCGACAGTAGGAGTGAGGGCTTTGGGGGAGGGAGAATCCACAGTGTTTAATGAAGAGTTTCAGGTGTGGTGGATGAGATGTTTCTGGAGAGGATGTTTCTGGAGGTTGTGGCACAGTAGAATGAGGGTGCTAAATGCCACTGGGAAGTATGCTTAAACATGGTTAAATAGCAAAAAAAAAAAAAAAAAAAGATATGAAAGTGCTTACGGAAATGGATGGGAAACAGAAAATGGCCAGAGTCAGCCATTTTGGAAAGACTTCTCAGTGTGGCCTGGAGGAAGATCCAGGAGCTGTACCCAAGCCCAAGAATCCCCTACAGGCTCCAGGGCCCCACTGTGTCCATGGGAAGGGCCACCACTGGTGGGAGGGTGTCCAAATTAGGTGGACCACAGTCCCTGACTCTCTACAGCCATGGGGTCTGCTGGTTGCACAGTGGAATTGGCACTCCAGTTCTTCCCAAAACTTTAGCTACCACAAGGGGGCGTGCATGATGAGGTAGCAGAGCAGCTTAAAGTATAAACAGGATTTCTTTTCCTTCCTTTCTGCATATC
>NW_004567130.1:1758536-1760722 GCF_000260355.1 Condylura cristata | reverse complement strand
TCCACAATTTCCAACAGTGGTGAGAGTCCAATTTAAGGTGGTACAATAAGGTTAGTGAGACACCGTTCCCCCAATCATACCACTTTTTTACTAACTCTTCTTTTTTTTTTTTTTTTTTAGTAAACATTACTTTTTAGCAAAATTGAGGGTCAGATACAGAGATTTTCCACAAATGCACAGCCTCCTCACTATCAATATCCTTAGGGTAGAAACTTCCACAATTTCCAACAGTGGTGAGAGTCCAATTTGCTCAGATTGCTATAGTGTGATGAGGAGATAAAACCACCCATCTGCTTTCTGTCCCTATGGAGTTGCTCCTTCCAGAAGTTTCCTGTAAACAAAGTCCTATCCTCTGGTGCCTCATGAGTCTGGCTTCTCTCACTCAGCATTGTGCTCTCAAGCTGCATCCATATGATTATGGGTGTCAGTGCTTCATTATTTTTCACAGCTGAATAATATTCCATGATCTGTTATAACATGTCTTGTTTGTCCACTCATCCGTCCATGAACATTTAGGCTGTTTCCAGAATTTTTTTCAATAATACAAATGGTGAATCCTGTGCCATGTGTATTTTCATTGTCTGGCTGTTGTGAATGCTTGTGTGCATTTTTTTGAATGTCTGTTTTCCATTCTTTTGGGGATGTATTTAAAAGGGTTAGATGCTAACTTGGTTTTTTGCTTGTTGAGGAGCTGCCAGGCTATTGCCTCCTTCCTTTTTGATTTTGATGAGCAAAGCTTTTTAGTTCAAAATGAATTTAAGTTCTTTAACTTTTTTCTTGAAATCTGCATGCTTCCAAAGCAACCAGAGGTTACAACACACATCCCTCTTCCGTACTTAAGCCACACCAAGCTCTCCTTCCTAGGGCACACAAATTAAATTTAGCTTCTTTACACAACCTTTGAGGCCCTAAGAGTGTTTTCAAACTTCATACGCCAGTGCCCCCCACCCCAACCATTACATCTCAGCTATTTCTTCAGAGAAACTTCTGGGCCTCTGGGATCCCTATTTCTCTCACCCACTTCCTCTCTCCTACGTGACACTGGTTTTGTTTTTTCATCACACTACAACAGTCTTAGCAAACTGGAAGAATGTTTCCTCATCATGACCTATAAGGCTGAGCTGTCCTGGGTCTTCCCACCTCTCTGCCTCTGTGCCACCTACCACCTCACTGTTTGCATGCAACCTGCCAAACCAGCTCCTGCCACAGGTCCTTTGCATGTACTGCTCTTACCCAGAATGCTCTACTCTTGTGACTGATTTCTTCTCCTTTAGTTTGGGCTCAGAATTTATTCCACTAAGAGGCCCCCTGTGATAGGCTTGAATAATAGCTCCCCAAGGATTCCCACCTCCTAATCCCTTCCTACCTGTGAATGGGGATATGGCAAATAGGACTTTGCTGTGGCAAGAAGGAAAAGGTGTTCAGATGTCAGGGTTATTCTGTATTAGCTAGGGGCTAAAGTCTTCACACAGCTCCTTGTAAAAGCACTCAAGATTCAGCAACAGAAGAAAAGTTGATATGATGATGAAGATGGGGATGGGACTGCAGACCCCGGAGTGCAAGGGGGTCTCAGAAGCTGGGAACCACAGGAAAAGGAGTCTGTTCTCAGAGCCTGGGGGAGGAACATGGTTCTGCCCACATCTTAAATGATTTCAGGTTTCTAAACTCCAGAGAATTGGGAATTTACTCTAAAGGGACAGGGTCATCACAACCGCTGCTAACTTTTTGAGGAAGCTCCAGGCTGTGTTCCATAGTGACTGGCCCCAGTTTATATTCCCACAAGCATTGTACAGGATTTCCACTGCTCTATATTCACCAATACTTGTTATTTCCTTCTTTCCCCCTTTGATGACCATTTTTTTAATTTTTAAGATTTATTCTTTTATACATACAGAACTGGGGTATGGGCCAGAGGTACAGGGATGGTGAGAGGATTCATGAGAGACAGAGCAGGCAGGTCAGTGAAGTAGTCTGCTGAGGGGAGCAGCAGGTGGGTCAGGAGAGGTCTGCGGCGCCATGTGGCTCTCCTCCGGGGCTGAGGAGTGAACTCACACTGAAGTAGCTGCTGCTGCTAGCTTGCAGTGCTGGTCCTTAACCCATTGTGCCACCAGGCAGGTCCTGACTATCTTTCTTTTCTTTTCTTTTTTTTTTTTTTAAAGATTTATTTATTTATTCATACAGAACTG
>NW_004567130.1:1755530-1757686 GCF_000260355.1 Condylura cristata | reverse complement strand
TTTGATTTGTGTTTCCCTGATGATTAATGATGTTGAGAATCTTTCTTATGCTTGTTGGCCATCTGTCAACCTTGGGAGATATTTGTATTCAAATCCTCTGTTCATTTTTTAAAAAAGATTTATTTATTTATGCATACAGAACAGGGGTGCAGGCCAGAGGTGTGGGGGGTGGGGTGAGAGGAACCTACCAGAGACAGAGTGGGGAGCAGAACAGGCAGAACTGAAGAACACTGCTGAGGGGAGCAGTGGGTAGGGTCAGGAGAGGTCTGCTGTGCCCTGTGGATCACCTCCGGGGCTGGGAAGTGAACTCTTGCGGAAGTGGCTTTTGCTTCTTAGTGCTGTGCTTTAACCTCTGCGCCACCAGGGAGGGCCCTCTCTGTTCTTTTTTAATCTTTTTCATTTGCTTTGTGTTGAGTTATAGCTGCTCTTTATATATGCTGTATATTGAACATTTGAAATGTACTTTCTCCATCGTGTAGGCTGCCTTTTCATGCTGTTAATCTCACACATAATCTCCACTTTCTTATGGAGAAATGTCAAAAGATTCACAGGTAAGTTTTGAAAGTCACCACAAGAATGAAAAAGAGAGGTCCTCCCTGGCAGTACAATAGGTTAAAGCACAGCATTATGAAGCTGTCCGCAGCCACTGCAGCACAAATTCGACTCCTAGCCAGGGGGTGACCCTTATGGCGTGGCCGACCTCTCCTGTTAGCTGACGGCTCCCCTCAGCAGTATTTCAGTAGGTCTGACTGTCCTATTCCCCACTCTGTCTCTGGTGAATCCTCTCACCTCCCCCCCCACTCCTCTGGCTTGTACCCCAGTTTTTGTATGCATAAATACGTAAATTTTAAAAAAAGAATGAAAAAGGGGAAAAAGTAAACCTTCCCCTGCTCACCACAGAGATTATCTCCGTTATTAGATTCTGGTGTAATTTTCCTTTTACTTTTTTCTTCTACAGTTCTTTTTGAGGCTGTGTGATAATAAGTTTCCACAGAATTTGTGCAGATTCTGTATTATTTGAAGGGAACCTTGTCTTCTCAGAGCCTAGTCTCTGGGACCTCACAACCCCCACTTGTAACATAGGAAAGGGAAGTGGGTCACTCGGAAGGACCCCACTTTCCAGCTCTGTGTCTGTGGACTCAGACCAGTGTCGGGAACATCTCTTCCACTCACCTAGGCCCTGTGCACACCCATTTATGGAAGTTTTGATTAGGCTTGATTGGTGAGTTCTCTTTTTCACGCTAAAGGGATAGAGTCATTCAGATATTCTCCAAATAAGAGCTTGCAAGCTCCCAGCACAGCCTTTCTTCACGTAGAAAGCACGTAGGGCCTTTGCTTGTGCTCATTGCACAGGGAAGTTCTGCTTTCACAACTTCGACTTGACTGTTCGTACAATTTAACCTCCAGCTCTTCATGGTGTTTTCTATTCCAAAAGACCTTCATCAGTTTTTCTTTAGGATAGTGTAGAAACCAGCACTTTGGCACTATTCACTGGAATGTTTCTTTGCAATAAAAATCCCTTTTCTTTCAAAATGAAAGGTGGGTTTCCTTTTTTTTTTTAAATAAAAATTAAAAATCAAGTTGTGCTGATCTGCCAGTTGTTTGCAGGGTTATAGAATTTGGGAAACAAAGCTTCACACCCCGACATGTGCACAACCTTCCCTCCCCTTCCACCAAAGCTCCAGGGCCAAGACCCCAGCTCCTGTCCTGTAACCCTTTCTTGCCCCCCTTTATGAGACCACTATCATTTTCAGAGTCTCGAGTTACATTTGCTGTGCTCTGCCAGTGTGTTTTCTTGGTCATTTCTAGTTCACAAAAGTGCAGAACCACCAGTCTTTCACTTTCTGGTTTATCTCACTTAGCCTCATCACCTCAGATCCACTGCTGAGGGAAGTAGTGACGGCTTCGCCATTCAGCAATGTGGCTGGGGATGGAACTGGTGCTGCAGTGGCTGTGGAACAGACTTAACCCCTGCACTACCAGGGAGGCCCTCAGATCCAGCCATAGTCTCCATTTTGTGTTTTATTTATTTATTTATTTATTTTTTTATTACAAAAGTTTAGTTTTACATCATTTTGTACATTTTTTTTTCCATCTCAATTGTAATCCCCACGGGTTTCCCATCACCAAGTCACCCATGTGCCATCACCATAATC
>NW_004567130.1:1709507-1754831 GCF_000260355.1 Condylura cristata | reverse complement strand
CGGGGATCGAACTCTGGCCACAGCAGTGATAGCCTGAGACTAATCAGTAGGCCACCAGGGAGGTCCTTGTGATATTTCTATTTTGGAGTTTTTGTTGAACTTGCATCTGTGTTCCGGAGAGGCTGGTGTGGCTACGCCCTCAGGACGGGGGCTATGGGCTCCTCACTCGCACTTGTTGCCTGTGCAGAAGCGACTGGCCTTTCACGCAGCTTGGATTGTCTCCCTCACGACCAGTGGTGACGGGCGTGCCTTCATGGGCCAGCTGTGTGCTGTTTGGAGCATGTCTGTTTAGGCCGTTATTCAACTAAACCAAACTTTACTGACTGGCGATCCATTTACAAGCCTGACTTATCCAGGGGGACAGGGTCTCAGAAAGGGTTCTCCTGAAGCAGAGCATGTGCTGGTTGGCAGGAACCAGGTTTCGGGCCTGGCTTGCTAGGGCAGAAACTTGGTTCCCCCAGGGCCAGCTCTCTAACAGCAGAACTCTGATTTTACTTCTTTATTTTTTAGAAACTCTAGAGAATGGGACGTGGGACCACAGGAAGAAGCCACACGTGATTGTCCCAAGGCCTCATCTGCTGAAACTCAGCCCGGAAGGCTCGGCTGTCAAGTGAGGCTGGGGTTGGACGGTGTGGTTCCGGGCGGGGATCCCAGTTGCTCCCCACAGCCCTTTGCCCCCCCTTCTTGGAGAGGTGGGGCCCAGGGTTTGAGGCTCCAGGGCCTTTGCTGGACCCAGACTAGGTGTTTCAAGGCGGGTGCCAGCTGGATGGGTGCTGGGCAGCAGGCCCGGGGCTCTGGGAGGGCAGCTGAGGCGACCGTTGTCACGTTCATCCATCTTTATTTGATCAATGAAAACAAACAACTGTGACCAGTATCTCCAGTGCCCACCACAGCCGAGGCCAGGCAGGGTGCTGGTGGATGCTTCTGGACTTTGGCCTGAGACTTTGGCCATGAGAAGCTGGGGCAGGTTTTACTCTGGGGACTTTGGGAAGCTCTGCCTTCCCTTCAGAGGGCGGAGTGTGGAGGGCGGAGGAGACCGTTGGGCCAGCGGGGACAGCCATCCCCACAGACGTTTCAGGGCTTCTCCACATGCGGCCCCAGAGTGGCTGTGTCAGCTTCTCCTGGGAATGTGCTAGAAATGCAAGATAACAGGCCCAGGCGGACCTACTGAATCTGGGGCGGGCAAATCTGTGGGTTCCCAGCCATGCCCCTCCAGCGAGATCCTGCGCGTGGAGTCCTTCATATGCTGCTGAAACAAAGCTGGAAATCAGGGCGCCTGAAGCCTCTTGGGGAGGGTCTCCCCTCACCTCTCCAGTTTGTGGTGTCGCCAGGACTCCCTGGCTGGTAGCTGCTTTGCCCAGTCTCCTCTTCTCTCTGTCTCTGTATCTCCAGCTCTCTCAAGACCAAGGTCCTGGTGGACAGACGCCTCACCCCACCCTCCTGCATCCCGCTGGCCCCAGGCACAGCCACAGGATTTATTTCCTCCAAAGTCACGTTCATAGGCCCGCAGTTTAGAATTTCAACATCTTTTGAGGAGGGCCCCATCCAGTCCGCTACAGATGGGGTAAAGGGGAAGGAGTCAAGAAATACTCAAACAAAGATGGGGAACCCCAGTGTCTGGGGGGCAGGGAGCGTCAGGGGAGCCAGGAGAAGTAAGTGCCGGTTCTTATATAAATCTCTGGCTAGAGTAACCGGTGTCCTGTTCCCTCTAAAGGAGTTCCTTGGGGTAGTGTTTCAGGAACTTGAAATCTTGCGAGTGGTAAACATACTGCTGAAATAAATTTCTCCCTTTCTGACACCCTTCTCCTTTCCCTGTGGGACAGGGTTGCAGAGAGGAGACAGCACCCGCCCCCTGCCCTTCTCCCCAAGGAGCCTTGACCTTGATTCAGAAGAACAAGGGCCTTGGAAACGACATCAAGGTCAAGGCCTGAGTCTGAAGGTGCTGCAGAGCTTGGCCCCATAAAGGGGAAAGGACAGGATGGGGAGCTGGTCAGCGGGGGGGCGCCTTCCTGCCCACCCAGGCTGGTTCAAAGCATCTGTGCTTCTGGAAGTTTCCCTTCTTCTCTCCTCATTTGCAGGGATTCTAATGCACTTGGCAAGAATCCCTGCAGGGCCTGTGAAACGCAGACCCAGGCCTCACCCCCTCACCCCAAGTTTTATATCAGGGAGTCTGGGGTGGGCTGTGTGATTCTGTGTTTGGGTCATGGTCCTGGATCCCTGCTGGAACTCAGATGCCAAGAGCCTCTGAGAATGGGGCACAAGCACTGGCAGTAAAACTCCCCAAAACTCCCCACCCCACCTGGGGCCTTAATAATGGTTGGCCAGTTTTGGGGGTCACAGCCCAATTCCTCCTTGTCTATCAGATGTGGATCCAGACACCACTTCCTCAGAAGCCTTCCTGCTGCCTCCAGGCAGGGTCAGGACTCCACCCACCCATACATTCATGTTTGCATCATTCCTTCACACGCTCACTCAGCAGCCACCGTGCCTTGCCGCACTGCAAGGACAGGTGAGGGCTTTACCCTCCTGGTGCTTCCACGCTAGTGGGCAAGCTGTGAAAATAAGACGGGAGGGTGAGTGTTTAGATGGACCAGCCAGTGCTGGAGACCTGTGAAGAATGTAAAGCAGCGAGCACAGCACATGCCGAGGTCCTGGAGTGGGCCCCAGGCCCTGAAAGGCTGCATCTTAGGGGCTGAGGGGGAGTGTGTGGGCCAGGGCCTGAGGGGCCCATGTCTGTGGGTCTGGCTTCAGCCTGTGCCACCAGGAGCCAGCAGAGGCTTTAAGGAGGAAGTAACAGAATCCCATTGGCTTTGAAAAAGGTGTGCCTGCGCCCTCTTAACAGCAGATTCTTTTTCCTAAAAGCATTTTTCTCAGGTGTCATTACAGACTCATTGGTGTGAGTAATACCTGTGTCCCCACCGCTCCAGGGCCACAGCTAATGCTGGTTCCCCTGCATCCCCCTCACCCGAAGGAAATGCTCCGCGAACACTTGAAACAAATAGCCTTCCACCCCCAGCCACTCAGGTGGCCCCTGGCCCAGGATATTTTTGCTACCTGCTTGTACCAGGGTTGGAGTCACCTTGGCCTGGAGGGAGGGGGGAGGGGGCAGCTACGGGAGAGGAGGGGGAGAGTGGGGAGAGGAGCTGCAGAAAATGTTTCTCTGGCAGGAAAAACAGCCAAGCAGATGGGAACTTGCTGCAAAGAGCTGCTTCATTAGGAGGAAGCACAAAACCGTAACTTGTCTTTAAAAAGCCTGTGAGCTTGCGTGGGAGGGTCTGTTGGAAAGAGAGCCCTGGAAACAGCCAGATCTCACTAAACTGGAGCTTAGAAACTGTACGCCTGGCAACAAGAAAAGCAAGAAAGAAAGGAGGGAGGGGGAGAGGGGAGAGGCAGAGGAAAGAAGAGGGGGAGGGAGGAGGGCATGGACTGGGCCCTTTGTCCTTGGAGCGATTTCCCTGCCGTAATGGTGTCATACCCCGCAGTCCACATTCACTCCCACCGCTGGGCCTTTGCACTGGCTGTGCACGCCCCACCCCCAATGTAATGTTTTCCCAGGTCTCCACCCTGTGGTGCTTTATGTTCTCTGATATCACCTTCCCAGAGAAATTCCACCCTCACTCCCTGGCCATCAAACCACCTGTTCTAGTTCTTACTCAGAATTTAGCATCTTCTGAAAGAGTTTGTTTACTCCTGCCTCTGTGAACTTGCTTTTGTGTCTGTCTCCACCTGGGGCACTCACATCTCGGCAGAAAGGACCTCTCCCATGCTCTCTAGGGCCCAGAACCATCCTGACCCACAGAAGGGCCCCAGTAAACAGGCACTGAGTGAGTAAATCAATAAAGCCCTTGATCGTGCTGCTGGCAACTTGCCAAAGGGTTTCATCTGTTTCCACTGAGATGCTTTGGGCTGAAAGTACTAGAAAACACCAACCCACATGGTCTAAGACATTTTTTATTTTCACGCAGTGGAAAGCACTGGAACCAGAAAGCTGTAAAGGTCTTCATTTCAGCTCATCCTTGAGGACCCAGGCTCTTTCCATCTCCCTGCTCTGCAAGATGGTGCTATCCACCAGCCCTCAAACTATGGGAATATGGCGGTGAGACGTTTCTGAGGAGTCCCCAGCACACCACCCTGTATTTTATTGGTCAGAATATGGTCACGTGCCTACCCTGCAAGCCAAACACAGAACAGAAAATGGCACCACCAAGATGGCTTAACGAAGTCAGTATCCCCTTGGTGGGAACATGAGTTTCCTTATTTGAAAATCTGTGCGGCTCTAGGACCTGTGCCCTGCCATGAGGGCAGAGGGGGTGGGAGAGAAGGAATTTGGGAAGGGCAGCGAGTGATGCCCATCATCCACTCTTGTTTAATGGTTAATTTTTCCTCCCAACCCCCCTGAGGCAACATCTATTTCTGTCAGCCGTGTACCTATTTTGGGCTGAAAGTACTAGAAAGCACCAACCCACATAGTGCAAGGCATTTATTATTTTCACACAGAGGAAAGCCCTGGAATGGGGAAGCTGGAGGGGCCTTCATTTCGGCTCCTCTCTGAGGAACCACACTCTTTCCATCTCCCTGCTCTGCAGGATGGTGCTGTCTACACAGCCCCTTGTGCTATGGGAAGCCCATTCCCTGAGTGGACAAGTTATTTGAACAACTCCCTTTAAAGGCAATGATTTTCAATAACAATCATTGTTTTCTGGATTCCTGGAATATATTTTCATTTTAAAGGTATTTATTCAAATGTATGAAAATACTTCATATATGCTGAGTGTGTGAGGAAGGGCTCAGAATTCCGTTCTGCACAGAACACAATTTCCACTAGAAAATAAGTAATACTAGAAAATATGTAACATGATACACATATTACCAAAATTCAACAGAAGCCAAGTGTTCAATATAGGAAAGGGCCACAAATCACAATTTTTGAGGCTTTTTGGGGTCTCTGTTACAACAACTCCAGTCTGCTGGTGAAGCACAAAAGAAGTCAAAAATAGTGTGTGATGAGTATGACTGTGTTACAATAAGACTTGATTAACAAAACCAGACTGGGGGTGGGATTTGACTGTAGTTGTTTGCCAATTCCTGGTTTAGAGCTTAGACTAAGAAAGTATCTTTTAAGGGAGGCTATTTCATCAACAACATTTTTAAGCATTACTGGTACCTGGTAATAATGAGAAAAAGCCTGCCTTCGACTGAGTTTCATTATCATTTCAAAGTTACCGATAGACAGTGCAGGACAGGGCGGGGAGCGGGTCTGTATCACGGTTCCGCCCTGGTTTCATCTCTGAGCCCCAACTTATAAGGAGGCTTTGGGGCTGGGAAGGGATCACCTGGAGCTCAGAGTGGGCCTCCTGGACCATGAGTCCTTCCCACCCCAAGGACACAGCGGAGATTCCTCAGCCTCCATTTGTCCGGAAATTCAGGTGGGTGCCCTTTGGGTGACCTAGGAAACCACTGAGCCCCGGGGACTAACTGACTGGCTGTCCCCCCATCTCCCTGCCTTCTGTGGATTAGAGCAGCACAGACCTTGTTTGAGTCTCTGATTAGGGAAGCCCCTTCCCCCCACTGACAGAATTTTCACTCTGCCCGGGTCACGGTTGGGAAGACATTGGGGGTTGGTGTGTGACAGCTTGGAGGATCATAGTCTTTTTTTTCCTTCAAAAATGGTCCATTTTATTAGCGAGAGGACACAAATCCCTTTCCTCCTAAGGAAAGGACTAGTTCCTTCTCCAGGGCGATAGATATGTTACTTCTACAGCTGACAGTTTTCTCTTTTCCTGGTACTCACCATGTCGGTTAGATGTTTGTAAAGATAGCTGATATGTTTGTTAAGGTTGTGCAGGTCGTCAATAAACATTCGATTCCCAACCATTCTCTTCTTTTGGATACAATGCTGCAATTCATTCCCCTTCCAGCTTTGAAGCCACTTGGGACCCCTGATCAGTTCTTTGGGATGCTTTTCAAAGCTTGCCAGGAACCCAGTGTTGTCATATACCCCAAACAAGGCCCGCTTCTCGTTCCAACAATCAAATTCTTTGGGAGGCAGGAGCGTGAGCCTTACACGGGCTAACCCAGGGACACCCACAGAGAAGCTTCTGTAAGCTAAGGGCATTCAGGCCCAAGGGCTCCTATCTGCCCCCAAAGTAGACTCCCCTTTATTGCCCCAGTCTCTGTCCTACAGTAACACATGGCAGGAGCACAAGAGTTAGGGCCAGTCAGCCGGGGCCTTCGAGGAGGTGCCAACAGCTACAGTCCTTACTGGCCCCCCGAGTGCTGAGTGGCTGGAGGCTCCTAGTCCTCAGGGAGGCATGCCAAACCCTCGCATCCCTCCCCGGGGCCACACCTGCTCCTCCTTCCTGCGCCTGCCCAGCACTTCTGATGGGCGGCCCCTCTGGTTCTGGATCAAACACCCACTCTCAGGGCTGCTGCTCATAGGTCAGTTTCTCTTAAGTCTCCTGAGAGGTTTCTAGAAGCTCTGACCGCAAAATCTGCATGCTCTGGGAACCCTTTCTACCCTCTACCCCTTTCTAGCATTTGCCATACGGACCTCAAACCACACTACGGTGGCAGTAAGTGCGTCCACGCAGGGGGATGCCGCCTGTCTCCGCAGAGTGGCCCCAGTCTACTCCCAGCCCTCTCCCCGAGCCCTGCTATCTCTAGGCTGCGTCTCTCTGGGTACTTGGTCCCAGGGGATCCTACAGTGTTTGTCCCTCTGTATCTGGTTCTCTCCCTGGTCCTCCAGCTTTATTCATGCTGTAGTGGGTGTCAGCTTTTCCTTCATTTTCAAGGCTGAGTAATACTCCACAACTTGATAGACCATATCTTACGTTGGTGTCTCTCAGAGGGCACTAGGGTTGCCCTTAACCCTCAGCTGTGAACAAGGCTGTTGTGATCCCGGGCACACAAATATTTGTTTGTGCCTCTGATTTCAATTATTCTGGTTGAATATCCAGAAGTGGAATTGCTGAATAAGGTGGTGATCCTATTTTTGGGTTTTTGAGGAACTGCCTTGCTGTCTGTCTTTTTACTTTCCCCCCCATGATGCTCTGCATTTCATTTTCTCCACGGTCTCGCCGCGTTCCGTTTGTTTCTGTTTTCATGTTTGCCCACCAGCCGCTGTCCTGAGTGCGTGAGACACCGTATCTCATTGTGGTTGGGTTTGCATTTTCCTTGTGATCGGTGTGTTGCTTGGACTCAGTCCCGGGCCCTCTCACCCCTTACCCTTGTGCTCCCCTGGCCACCTCACGCCACCCCTACTGAGGCCCAGCAGATGTTCTGACGGCACCAGGGTGTGGCTGCCCTCTCTGGACTCTTGTGACCCCATCTGTGTGGTGGGAAAGAGGCTGCAGCACCCACCTGGCTGGGCCCAGCTGCAGTATTCAGCCCTCAGGGCCTAGGCTGGCAACATCCGAGAGCCCAGAGGGTATTCATGGGTGTTTGTGTTCTGGCTCACACATCCCAAGCATGGAGGAGGCTACAGCTTTTCGAAACAGGAGAGGTAAGCTCGGGACAAGGCTGCTGGATGACAGCTGATGAGAGTTCTCCATCGAGCCCCTCAGAGAGCACCCTCCAAGGCCCCTGTGCTTTTCAGCCTGTGCTCTGACCTCCTCACCAGCCAGCATCTCAGTTTGTTTTATTTAGCAGACACTTGGTGCTGAGGGCTACACAGATGTAAGGTCATCTGCACCACCGCTCTCGAGAGGGGCCTTGCCAGCCCATTTCACCGGGCTTGCTGGCAGGGATGGGTCGGAGCCTGATTGCCTGCTCCACACTGGCTGTTCCTAAGACTGTGCTTTCTCACCCCAGGCCCGGCTGCCTGCTCTGCCAGGCCGGGCCGCGGGCTCCAGGTCCAGTCTCACTTCCTCGCACCTCCTAAATCCCTTCCGTCCACAGCTTCACTGCTGCACCTGGCAGTGTCTGAGTGGGAAGACAGCTTACTAAAGAGGCTATTTACCAAGGCTCAGGGAGAGAGGGATGGGAAAGCTGGAGAGGGGTGGCCTTGCAGGAAAGAATTTCAATTTCCCGGCATGGCGTACAAATCACCCCAAAATATAGGAACTTAGAACAGACATTTTCGTATTTGTCATGGTTTTGTGGGCTGAATAGGCATTTCTGTTTCATGAGGAGATGTCTGGGAGGCTGGGCCACCTAGAAGGTCCTAAATAGCCCCCCCCATGTGGTGCCTGTTGCTGGCTAAGGGGTGCGTGGGCTTGCTCCCAACAAGGTGGCGGCCGAGTTCTAGGAGTGTTGCAGGAAACACAGGTGGAAGCTGCTGGGCTGTCGGGGGCCTCTCTGGAAGTAGTGCAGTATCATTTCTGCCACATTCTATCTGTGGAAACAGATCAGGGTCAGTTTGAATTCAGGGGGAGGGAAGTAGGTTCTCAATAAGAGGAGATGCAGCAGAGGGTTGGCGGCCATCTTAATCTGTCACAGGAGGAAGTTGGGAACAATATCTCATGTTCCCTCTCACCGTCCTTGGATTTCCCACCTTTCATTGACCTAATCCAGCTAGAAGCCACAGGACGCAGGTGCTGCCAGCCTGGTTCCCAAGGGTCTCCTAGGGGAAGAGAGAAGGGTGGAGAAACAAATGGTGCTACCTGACGGAGAGCAGGCTATATCCTCTCCTAGGTTGCCCTGCTTCAAGCTCTTCTAGATAGAAATTTCTCTGTTTCTTGTAGCATAATTTGTAATTAGGAACCTCTGTGATTTTTCTCTTTGAGGACCATGAGCCCCAAGAAGTCTGGCATCGTGCCTGTTTTGCATACCCTGGGCCCTGGCGTTCAGACCAAGCTCTTTCTGACAGGACCCAGTTTGCCTTTCTTCCCGCATTTACTCCTTGCTCTGGATCTGCTCCTAGGGTCCAAACCATCTTCCAGGGCTGTGAGTTCTGCCGCCTAGATATACCTCAAACCCTTCAGGCCCCCTGGCTCCGCTCCCCCAGTCCAAGTCATTATAACCTAGGCCACTCAGGACAACTGCATTTTGTCTTACCTGACCCCCAAGAAGCAGTCAGGGATTTTTTTAAAACGAAATTTTCTTTGTCCATTTCAGTCTTCCAAAACAGAATCCACAGACCAGGTGATTTCAAAACAATCCTAGCTCTTTTCTCTCAGTTCTGGAAGCTGGGAAGGCCCTCTAGCGAGAGGCCATTTCCAGGTTCATTGGTGGTGGCCTTTATCTGTATTCTCATATAGCTGAAGGGGCACAGGGGTTCTTGGGGGTCTCCTCTATCAGGGCACTAATCCCACTCATGGGGACCCCCACTCTCATGACCTAATCATTTCTCCAAAGACTAGTATACCAGGGACTAAGATTTAACGTGGATCTTGAGGGGGTACATTATGTTCTTTTATCAGTAGCAGAAATAGACAAGAAAGTAGAGAAAATGGTACCGATATGTTAGCATATGGGTTCATTATTACAATTATTAGATGCCCCACCCATGCCGCTTCACCCATCTGTTTCCTTTCTCTCTTAGTAAATCCCAACCACCATTGTCTTTCTCTCCTCCACCCTACAGCATGCACCTCTAAAAAAGTGTGGGTGTTGTCTCATTTAACTATGATGCCCTTCAAAATTAGCAATTATGCAATCAAAAATTGCAATTATAGTCTTTGCTACAAGACCTTTGTGGTGAAAAGCTGTCTCCTACCAGGGCCTCAGAAAGAAGTGACTGGTTTATTGTACAAACTGGAGAATAATAGTAACATTGAGGTATAAATAATAACATGAGGTATAAATACTGGGGTGCTTGTAGTTCTAAAAGCTCTTTCTGACCTGGTCTCTGCTTATCTGTTCCTTGAACAAACCTGACTCCTCCTTGCCGCTTACCTTTGCACTTACTTCCTATTTTGCCAGAAATATCCTCCCCCGCCTGTCATCCTTCAGGCCTCATCCCTCTGCCCCCTCATTTCTCTGTGGCTTTATTCCATTTGTTTTTTCCTTTAGCACTTGTATTACAGGGCAACCCAATGTGAACTGGGCTGCCTCTCTGTGGGTCCTTGCCATCACGCTTAAGAGTTAATTGTACTGCAGGCACACACAAAAAGGGTCAACAGTGGGTTTATTTACAAAGGGAAAGGCAAAGGAACAACCCAGAGATACAAATTAGCTAGAGCATCCTACCAGTTCCACTGACTTAGAAGCCAATAGCATACTGAAAGCTCATCAAGAACTGTTCTTGGGTCCTCACAGTTCTCCCTGGGAGTTGTAGTTTCAGTGACTGGCGTAGAGGGTAAAGTTGTAGTTTCAATAACTGGAGTAGGAGGTGGAGTCCACAGCACTCTGCAGAATTCCTTGAGGACATCCTTTCCCCTTAAAAATTACAGAGTGTAGTCTTAAGAGACAGTCTTCTTAAGGTTTCTAGTGTGTGCAAAAAGAGCAGCAGCAGTCACCAGCAGTGTCCATGAAATCCTGGTATGACAGTCATTACTGGAAACTAGTCCATCCGTATAGGTGGAGAGAAAAAAAAACAACAAAAAAACTTCTGGTATATATATATATCAAAATAACAGGAACAAGCAAAAATCTTCAAAAACAATTCTCTCAACCTTGATCCCAACTTAATCCAACAATGTACAAACTATTTACAAAGTCAAACTACCTTTTAACCTTTTTTCTATTTTTGCATAAAGTCACATGGTAGACTAACCAAACAGCAATTTTTGTTGGCCTTGTTGGAATACTCTACATAGTGTCAAAGCAAACAGTTGATGTTCAGTCCATGGAGGCTTTGGGAACAACGTCAGTCTCAGCAGACTCAACCTGGGTCACCTCCAGTTTACCAGGACTTACTATTTTTCTCGGGTTGTCCAGACCTTCCAATGGAGGCAAGCCTCCTCACCTTTTTTGGAGGTCCCTGGAACCCTACAAAGTTCTCCTCTTCTTGGTCCAGCTCTGTTTGAAGTTCCTGGAGAATGCCAAGCAAATCCACTGAAGCACATTTCCAATTTCTTTAGTTTAAGCAGACAAAATTCCCTATTGCAGCATCTTAAATCCTTATTTATTTATTCATGTGTTTAACTCACATTAATATTTAATATAAGTCCATCTTTCTCATATACACTAGAAGCATAATGAAATGTAAATTAAAGGCAGGTATATAAATAACCTGTTGTCATTTATAATTCGTAATTGGGTGACACACAAATAAATATGAATATTCCTATCTATAGGACTAAGCAACAAGTCACCATCAAGAGTTAAAAATAAATTTTTGGGGCCTCCCTGGTGGCATAAAGGTTAAAGACAGCACAATTGCCAGCCACTACAACACAAGTTCGATCCCAGGCCAGGGAGGTGACCCACATGGTACAGCAGACCTCTCCTGTCTCCCTGCTGTTCCCCTCAGCAGCCTCTAGCCTGCACCCCAGTTCTTGGATGTATAAATAAATAAATCTGAAAAAAATTTTGTATTTCTTATTGCCCATAGTAAAAGGAATATGTGAGGATATAGACATATATTTTATTTTGCCATCTGAATAATAAATCCTCAATTAGTGTTTGTTTTGAAACCTCTCTTTTCCAGTGAAAAAGAAGGCCAGACAGAAGGAACTGCCCTCCCCATTCTAACCTCAGCCCCCAGAGCACTGCAGGCCTGGCCCTGAGCTGGCCTACATGAATGAATGACTGAAGGTGTCCATCCCTTCTCTGGGCCGGTGGGCAGGGTGAGGTGGCCTCAGATGAACCTTCTGGGTCCTGCGGCAGAAACCAGCGGGCAGAACTGGAGCAGAGTTCTTGAGCTCACAGCTGCCGGCCCGAAGGCTGTCCGCCACGTCCTCCCACGTACTTCCACCTTTGTTCTGGAAAATTTCCCTGATGAAGGCTTGTCAGGGAGCCCTTGTTCAATCTTGGGAACCAGCGGCAAAGGCATTGTCCTACTGCCCGCTGGCTAGCAGGAAGGTAGAGGATGATTCTGGAGGGGGTAGGAGACCCCATTAGGAGTTGGACTGTTGCAGGGGGCATTTCACCAAGTGAAGAGAAACAGCTTGTGAGAAAACACTTGTATTACATAAGAAATTAAGATCTCCCTGGCACCCCTGCGTCAGGGCCTTTGCACTTGCCATTCCTTCTGCCTACAAACCTCCCTGGATATTGGCAGCGTCAAGGGATATCTCCAGTGTCCTCAGGTATCTGCTTGGTTCTTTCCTGAACTTTCTTTAGATCTTGCTCAAAAGTTATCTCAGAGCGGTCTTCCCCACTGGTGGTCCCCTCCCTCACTGTGTTCTCTATTTTACCTCTAAAGGGTGGATCACCCCTAAGACAGCACTGCCCAACAGCACCCCAGATGCAATTCCAGCTGTCTTTGTAGCCACACTTTAGAAAGTAAACGGAAACGGGTAGAGTCAATTGTGATGTACATTTTATTTAACTCAACATAGCTAAGCAGTGTCATTTCAACTTGTAATCAATTTTCGAGTCCTGCGATGTGTATGTTCTACCACCTGGCTGCCCTCTCCCCTTTAGCACCTGTTCGGCCGGTGGCTATTGTCTGGGACAGGCGACTCTGCCGTATTACGTCTCCCATGAAGATGCTCCCACTTTCCATCTGGCTTGTCAGCTGGGATGTCGGGTGGGTGAGGCCAAGGCGCCTTGGCCCAGGGGGTGGGGGGCTCGGCCCCCTGCACCCTCACTGTCCCCTGGTCAGGCCCCATCTGCGCCGCCTGAGGCTACAGATGCCCTAGTTTCCTCTTGCTTTGTGGCTCCTGTGGTCTGACGCCCTTGGCCCGTGGTCTCCCTGTTTTCCCTTCTCCACTAGTTCCTCTTCCTCATCAGAGTGTCATGATTCATGTGTGTGCTTAGGAGCCAAGGGCAGGTTCAAGTCCCTGCCCCTAACCAGTGATGCTTCTTTTTAATGGAGTTGTTTTTTCATCGTGTGATTCACCGGTTCACCGTTGGGGGGGTCGGGGCGGGGATAACAACAATTCTTCCAGGGCTGGGGTGTGGCGGCAGCATGTGGCGACCTGCATGGGATAGTGACCGCATCTAACACAGGTCCACACTTGGCTAAGTGTGCAACCAAGATGGGCCCACTTATTTAATCCTAACCATTACCACAGGAGTTGGGTGCAATCGAGATCAAGGAAGCCGGGACACACTTGCCCATAGCAACCCAGCTAGGCAGCCTGGCTGCAGGGTCAGGTTCTGAACCCCTGGGGTCTCACAGCCACTGCTCAAGTGTGTATATGGATAAAGGCACTGCTAAGAGTTGGAGGTAGAGCGATAGCTGAAATAGACAGATCCATGTCTTTTTACATCCCAGAGGGGGAAGGGAGGCATCAAAACATGCAGGTTGTTGCGTGATGAAACGTGCCATGGAGAAAAATAAATCAGGAAGGACGACAGAGAGCCCAGTGGGTGTGGCTGCAATTTGACAAGCTCAGGAAATTCTCCCTGAGAAATGACTTTTGAGCAAGGACTTGGAGCAAGGAAGGGAAGGTGAGCATCTGGGGGTTTGCGAGACCAGCAGAGGTACCAGAAAGCCCAGTAAGTGCGAAGGCCCTGAGTCAGGAGCTAGGCAGGTCCGAGGAGCACCACAGGCTGGAGGAGAGTGGGTGGAGGGAGGGGGGACCCGAGGTCAGAGGGGAGGTGGGGGAGCTCTGGGCACGGTGAGGACTCTGGCTTCTTCCCAGCGGCAGCTGGAAGCCAGCAGAGCTTGATTGTTTTTAAACATCTTTATTGCGCAGTGATCCACACGTGCGTGGGATCAGCTTCAGTCCGACCACGCAAAGGCCGTGTTTGCTTGTCCTGCAGGCTGGTCCCTGCCATCAGTCTAGGCTCTGTCATCCTTGTTTACCAGTGCGGCTTCCCAGGACACGTGGTTCACTGATTTCAAGTGAAAATCCACTGGAATGGATTTTACTGTTGTCACAGAACGGTGCTACTGCTTCAACTTTAAAATGTTTTCACCCCATCCCACGTCCCCCCAGGTAGCCTCCTGCCTCCCTGAGGATGAAAAAGCCTTGTAAGGTCCACGCTCTGCGGGAAGGGGGGTGGTAATGAAAACCGGGAGCCTGAGCCTTCACTCCCCACCTAGGATCTCCATTGATCCCTTCTCTGCCTAGACAGACATGCACCCACTTTCTGATTATAAACATTGCCTCGGGCCCTCCCTAGTGTTGCAACAGGTTAAAGTGCAGCACTGCAAGCTAGCGGCAGCCACTTCAGTGTAAGTTCAATCCCCCCGGCAGGGAGCTGACCCACATGGTGTAGCATACCTCTCCTGTCTCCCCGCTGCTCCCCTCAGCATTCTGCCTGTTCTGCTCCCCACTCTGTCTCTGGTGAATCCTCTCACCACCCTTGCACCTCTGGCCTGTATCCTAGTTCTGTATGCATAAATAAGTAAATATATATTTTTTATTTTTTAGAGTTTAATACAATTTTAATTGAAATGCGATAGCCACATATACACAAACAAAAGTAAAGCTATCATAAGTGCGCAGAATAGACTATCACAGAACAAGAATACATCCACAAAGGTGTTAATATTTTAAATCAAATATTTAAACATTTAATAATTCAGTATAGCAATAATAAAGCATTGTATGTCAATATAAGTAATGTTTTTAATGTAAAAATTACTGTATTGTCTAACAAAGTGAGGTGAGAATGGAGTTTCCTATTTCCCCCAATCTCTACCTCTATTAATAGCGTGGGTTTTTAGAACAGCCTCTGCATTCATTCAGTCTGTTGCTCACGTCTTGTTGAACAGTTAAAGGAAAGGCACTCTTAAATAAGTAAGTCTTTTAAAAAACAAGCGCCTCTTTGGGACACTCCCTCTATGTGGGGCCACACAACTTCGTGTCTGGCTCCTGTGGAACATCATGTCCCCGCCTCATCCGTGCTGGGCAGGTGCTGCACCTCGTCCCTCCTTACACCGACGGCTGTGCGGCTGGAGAGCCCTGCCCGTCAGCAGAGGTACTTGGGGCTCTTGCCACCTCTTGGCTCCAGGGAACATGCCGTGATGGCTGTTCAGGTTTAAGGTGCACACAGTTCTCATTTCTCTGGTATGCACCCGGGGTGGAACTGCTGATCTTAGGGGAACTGTGGTTTGGCCTTTTGAGGGGCTGCTGTCCAGGGCGCTGCACCTTCACACAGCACCACGAACAATGTTGAGGGGTCTGATCCCCCTCTCTCTGTCTTTACTCATAGCTTAGCTGGAAGCCGAGGGGGAAGGTCACCCGCATCGACGTCTGTGTTGATATTTACTATCGCCACTCTTGCTTTTTCTGCTGCGTCTCTGCCTTTCTTCATCCCCGCAAGGTCCTTTTCTACAACATGACGACGTCTTTTCTCCCCTTGTGTAGGTCACCCCCCACTCCCTGCATCGGAAGTGACTCCCCACCTCGAGGCCACAGCTAGTCACATGTGCTACGCATCCTTTCATCTCTGCCCTCCTTGCTGGTCAAGTGACCACAGTGCATGGCCCCTGGCCTCTCCTGCCATGGCCTTGGGGCTCTCTTGGGTAAGCACTATGCAGTTAGACCTTGAAGACTCAGTAATGAATAAAGATCACATTGGTTGAGTAGGTCCTCTCTGGGGGAGGATGGGCATGGCAGGGTGGGTTCAGGGCCAGGTCAGATCCCAGATTCCTAGCTGGTTAATTCCCAAGAACAACAACGTCAACAAAAATCCACAGCTGATTGATGGTGGAGAAGACCTTTAGGAATTCAGTGACATCTGTTTGTTAAGGAATCCACAAGTTACTTGACTAATTCATTAGTGAGTTTACTACTTCCAGTCTTAATTGAGTATGTCCTAGGTGGTAGATATTCTTGCAGGTGCTGGAGATACACTCATTAACAAAAACAGACCATCTTCTCTCTTGGGAGTAGGGGGAGATGAACATGTAGGCAGATTAATGAATAAGATGATTTTCAGACAAGATGAGGGTTGGTGGGTTGGACAGATTAAACAGTAAAGGAGTCAGCCCTGGATGGATCTGGTGGAAGAGAATGTTAGGCAGAGGGAAGAACAGATAAAAAGGTCCTGGGGCAGAAAAATGCTGGGGATGTCCAAGGGACAAAAAGCAAGCCTAGAAAGATAGAAGGAGAGTGGAGGAGAGATGGCGATAGAAGAATAGGTGAGAACCAGGTCACAAGGGCTCTGGATGGACAGAGGCAGAGAGGCCCAGGCCACTTGCTCGGGGACTCTGAGGTGGGAAGCCTGAGAGAAGCATTTCTGCAGGCCTGTTGTGGCTGGCCACCTTTGACTTAGGGCCTGCACCTGAGCCCTGGACAATGCTGGGCCTCCTCAGGGAAGACAGAGTCAGCAAGACTCTCTGGTTGGTACACTGCAGGTAAACGCTGACGCAGAAGGTGCCGACCCCGGAGGATGGGCCCAGAGGCTGCTTCTTGCAGGGATGAATAATACATTTTCGAAGCCCTCATTTTGGTCTGGAGCACTGGTCTTCCTTACCCAGATGTTGGGTAACCCCTTGGGAGATTGGTGAGCAATCTCATGGAGAGAATGAGATTGGCCTTGGCCAGGACTCCAGGATGGATGCATGTGGGGGCAGCCCTACTTGATGCTCCCACCTGCCCCCCTTCCTTGGATTGTTGAGGATCTGCCCTTACGCATAATGCCTGTGGACTTAACCCTTCTATGCCTATTTCCTTACCTCTTTTTTTTTAAGGATTTATTTATTTATGCATACAGAACTGGGGTACAGGGCAGAGGTGAGGGGTGGTGAGAGGATTCACCAGAGCAGAGGCAGAGCGGGGAGCAGAACAGGCAGATCGACAGAGTACACTGCTGAAGGGAGTGGCGGGCGAGACAGGAGGGGTCTGCTGTGCCATGTGGGTCACCTCCGGGCCTGGGGATCGAACTTGCACTGAAGTGGCCGCAGCCAACTTGCAACTTGCAGTGCTGCATCCCATCCCATTGCGCACCAGGAAGGGCCCTATTTCCTTATCTCTTAACAGAGACAGTGCACAAGCACTCAGTATGGGCACCTCTGGGCTGACTCTAAATGTTGATTATGAGCCAGGTAGTGAGAAAGGATGGGGGGGGCGGGGGAGCAGTGCGCACAGGGCAGGGGCCAGGCTGGGTTGGACAGGGCAGGGGGCCAGAGAGGCAGAGTCTCAGGCCACAGCAATCTAGTCTGGGGGTGGTCAGAATATAAAGAACAAACGTGTAACCAGCCAGGTGGCACCCAGTGATAAGAGTGCAGGGTGAGCAGGGAGGGCTGGCGTTGTTTTATTTTATGGGGGGAACGTGAGGGGGGGGCTTTCTGATAAGCTGGTGGAGCAGGGAGAAGGAAGGAGCCAGACAAGATATCTGGGAGAACAGAATACCATGTCGAGGGTGGACAAGGCAGGAGAGGCTTGTCGGGGAGACAGCCCATGTTTGGGGGTTGGGGGAGGGATGGTTTCACAGAAGTGGGATGGGGGCTCCGAGCTGTGGGTGAGTTGGGAAATTCCAACCTCACGTGAACAATGCCACGGTCAGGACTGGGGAAGTGGGGGGAGAAGGAGGGGCGAGGGCGAAGAAGGGGAGTGGGGGGAGGGGAGGCGTTGAGCGAGAAAGCCCGGAAGGGGACTCGGGTTGGGGGGAAGAAGGGGAAGGCAGGGGAGGGGAGCCGAGCCCAACTGATATCCTGGCAAGCTGGCCACCGGCTCTACACGGGAACGGAAGCCGGGAGGGGCCTAGATGTCCGATCTCCGCCCCGCGCCGGGCCCGCCCCTTGTCGTCCCCTTTCCTCTGGCGCCTCCCTTCGCCGTCCGCGGGCGCAGGTCTCGGTGGCTCTGTCGGGGGCGGTCCGGCCTTAGGGCGATGGCGCATAAAACCGCTGGCCACCTGCCGGGACGTTCCTCCGCCCGCTGCCGTCCAGGACCCATAGTGACCCGCGGCCCCGGAGCCGCCGCCGCGTCTGCCCCAGTCCCTGTCCCCGCTAGGCGCGGAGCCCCGCGAGCGCCGGGCTGGCACCAGGGCGCGCAGACATGAGCCGGCGCACAGGAGAGCGCTGGGCGACCGCTGTGCTGGGCCTGGTCGGCCTGCTGTTTGTCGCGCTGGGCGTCTTGATGGTCTACATGGTGCCCTCAATCATCAAGGAGCAGGTCCTCAAGGTGGGTAAGCGGCGCGGCCCCGGGCCGGAGGGCAGGGCGCACCGTGACTCCCAGCCCAGCCGGCATGTGCGCCCTGGCCCGCGCTCGCTCGCTCGAGCGCCTGGGGAGGGACCAGCTGCCCGCTCCCGGCACTCTGCCGGCCCAGGCTGAGGCTAGGGACCGAGGGAACACACCTCGGGACTTTGCAGGAAGCTCAGGCAAGGGCTAGGGTCTCCAGTGCTCATCGAAGGGATCCAGCAAGCAACGTGGCCACATTGTGGTGCTGCCCGGGAGCCCAGGAGCCCACACACGGTTTCCCGCCTCTTAACCACATTTTCATCACAGCCTGGGGCAGTGTCTGCTACAATAGGCATCACCTAGCTGTTTCCTGTAGCTGAGGAGAGGGGAATCCACAGTCGTGTGAGACTCGTGGGTGCCGGGCAGCTGACCAGAACCCTCCCTAGAAATCCCTTCAGAGGCTGAAAGCCCAGCGGCACCTTCCCCCTACAAGTCCTCCCCATGCAGATCTGAAATGTTAAGCGGCTTTTCTCCCCTAGATTCAGGCCAGGCAGGCACAAACCCCAGGCTGTGTAGCCCCAGAGCTCATAGCTTCCCCTGACCCTCCCAGCTTGGACTCATGCTGCTCTTTCAACCAGTAGACAAATCAAGGCCGTCAACTGGCCTTCAGACCATAGACTCTGCCCTCGGTGTGGTGTCTGGGCGGCCTGTTTGAATGAACCTGCAGTTATTGTGGGTCAGGGAGATTGTAGACTATGTCTCCCTGGGGTTGAACGCCTTTCAGAGCTTTGAAGCCAGAGCCAGTACCTGCGTGCCCAGAGGGGAAACCGAGGCTTGCCTGTTCAGACAGCGCCGAGATTCACTTGCGAGATTCAGTTGCGGGTCTTGTCGCTGGCTGGTTGACTCTTCTCTGCCCGTAGCCACCTTCTTTGGGTGAGCTTAAGAAGGGGGACGTGTCCGAGTTTCCTGTCTGCGCCCCAAACCCAGCACAGGATGCTTGGGGAAATGAATAAATGAGTGATAAATGAGTCAGCTTAGAAACTCGGCCCCTTCTTGGGACCCACCGCTGAAAAGCTTTTCCCAAGGTGTCTGGTGACAGTTGTCTGAGTCATTTTGGCCACACCGTGTCTCTCTCTCTCTCTCTTTCAAATCTTGTCCCATTAAGTCCTGCACGGAGATCAGGTCTGCTGTTGATGCTCATCACTGCTCTGCTGTGTGTCTACCCTTGGGGGTGGCTGGAAAGCTCTGTGGGAGCCCTCAGAGCTCACAACTGCTGTTGTGGCCCCTTGGTGCACAAGGGGTGCCTGTTGCTTATTCGAGAGCAGGCTGAGGGCTTCATCTTGGTGAAAACCCCCCTAAACTTGTCCATTGACTGGTTTCTGTATGTAGCGTGTGTACCCAGGAGAGATAATCACTCAGGTAGGGTAGCATGAGCTTGTGGCTGTGGGGTGGGGTGGGTGGGACTTACAACCCGTGAAGAATCTTGTCAGCTGTCCTTCTTGGGCTTAGTTTGGGGTTTTCTTTCTATAGCTGCGATCAGGTTAAGGATCTTGGTTCCACTTGGGCATGTGTGTGCGTGCACGACCTCGTGTCCTGTAACACCTCTGGTTTCCAAAGAGGAAAAAAGCACTATCGTCGTCCTGGTGCTGGGATTTCCGGGCTTAGAGTTGAGTGAGAGGCACCCAGCATCCTACATGAGTGTCCCAGAGATGATTGGTCTGGGGCCGAGTGGCGTGAAGCCCGGGGGGCAGGCCAGGCCAGGCCAGGCCTACGACTGCCTCTTCTTGGACCGCCCAGGCTGGGCCCCGGCCAAGTGCTGTCCCGGGAAGAAGCGGCCTGTGTTCAGGGGACTGGACGGGGGGGACCTGGGAGAGGGAGCGACTGTTTTCTTTGGCTGCTCAAGCCCATGTGCAACCTGAATAAGAAGCCTGTCTGGCGTTTCCACATTTTAAATGCTTTTTGGTTAAAGAAAGAAGTCTGGTGTGAAAGACATGCATTCTTGCTCAGGAGGAAAAAATCTTCAAATGGAAGGAAAAAGCAGCCCGTGCACTGGCCTCCCTCAGAGGGTCCCGCCTTCATCGGTGTGCACCGTCTAGATCTCTGTCCATGTTGCTGGCTCATATTTATACCCACGAATGGATGGTTTTTATTGACATTGAACTGTGCTGGGCACCAACAGCCTACTGCAGGCTTTTTCAGTTCTGTGGCGTGGCTGGAAAGCCTTCCCTGTCAGGGCCGGTCCCTGTCACCTTCTCCCCACCCTGCATGCGTTCCCTCGACTGGCAACACAATCAATTAGCTGCCTGTTTCTGTACTGATTTGCTTTGCATGGCATGTCTCCTCTGACACATCTGTACCGACACCTCCATGGGGCGTTTCTAAAAGGGGTGCCTCTTGGCTGTGATGGGTGTGGGTGTCAGGCAGGGTGCCTGAGAAGCCCTGCTGTCTGTCCTTCTACCAGCAGAACATGAGAGCACCCCCCACACCCCTGCAGTCCCCAGAGAGGACCTGCCCCTTACTGTGGTTTTTTTTTTGGGCTAATCAGATGGTCTCTTTTTATTTTAAAGGTTTATTTATGTATAAAAGAATTGGGTACAGGCTAGTGGTGCTGGGTGAGGGGATTCATCAGAGACAGAGTAGGGGGCAGAACAGGCAGCTCTACTGAAACACACTACTGAAGGGAGCAGCAGGTGAGACAGGAGAGGTCTGCTGCACCATGTGGGTCAGCTCCTGGCCTTGGATGAACCGTGCTGCAGTGGCTGCAGATAGCTTCAGGGTGTTGTGCTTTAACCCCTTCTGCCACCAAAGAGTTTCCTCAGATGGTTTTGATTTATATGTCTCAGGTTGCTGATGTGAGGGGTTTTGAAACCCATGTAGGTTTCCAGGACCTGGGTTGGGGTCCTTGGGTCTGATACCTCACCTTGGAGCGGGGCTTCTGAGTAGAGGTGGGGCCAGACCTCATTTGCCTAGATGAGGACTTGTGTGTAAGTGCTTTGGCCGGACTGAAGCTCTCCTTTGATCTGACAACATCTTGTGAGAAAGGCTGAGACCGCGGCGTTTTCTCTCCCTGCAAATCAGGAAACTGAGGCAGAGGGAAGGTGAGCCAGGTTCACCCACCTGTGGCTGTGGGGGCCAGGTTCACCCACCTGTGGCTGTGGGGCTACACCTAGGAGCCAGATCTGAGTTTCCACTCAAGTAGGGGCACAGGAAATGAAGCAGAAACTCCACCCAGCGGTTTTTTAGACAAAAGCAAGAAGCAACCTGATCTTATGTTTTAAGCACGGATGGGTCACAAAAACACATGGCTGACTGTAAAAACAAACAAACTTATGGTTAAAAAAGAAGCAAACAGGGGCCCTCCCTGGTGGCACAGTGAACTAAAGCACAGCACTAAGAAGCTAAAGCCACTTTAGCATGCTAGAGTTTGATCCCTGCCCAAGAGGTGACCACATGGCGCGGCAGACCCGCCTGACTCTCCTGACCCGCCCCGCTGCTCCCCTCAGCAGGGAGTCAGTCCATCAGTCGGCCTGTTTTGCTCCCCACTCTGTCTCTGGTGAATCCTCTCACCACTCCTGCACCTCTGGCCTGTCAGTTCTGTATGCATAAATAAATAAATCTTTTAAAAAAATCAACAAACAAATAAAAAAACTCCACAAAACAATACCCTGTATTTCAGTGGGTTACTGATTGAAAGCACAGAGCATGGTGGGCCAGAGGGCACCCCGAAAAGCTGTACAAAGCAGTGCTGGCTGGAGCTGGTGGGGCTGCTGGTGTGCATGGCATGGGGGACTTCCTCTCCTCCTGCCTTCTGGGATAAAACCAAAGGAGTATTCCCTTGTTCTGGGATGATTGAAAATCAGTAGGTGAGTCTAGCTTTCCTTTCTTCTCCTTGGCACTGGGGGTGGGGGTGGTGTGTGTATGGCTGGCAGGATGGGGGAGTGGGGGGGAGTTTGGGGCAACTTCTGAGGGAGGTTCATCATCAGGAATAGTCAGGGAAATAGAAAGTTGTTTGGTAGCTCCCCCAAGTGTGGAGGTGAAGGCTTGGGTCACCCCCTGACGCACATTTATTTTCTGATTCCCCCTTATCAGGCCCTCAGCAAATCCTATCGGTTTTGCTTGCAAAACAAAAATCTTCTCAAGGTCTCCAGTGCCAGCCTCAGCATGCACCGCTGGCATGGGGTGTGGGGGTCTCGCTTCTGTGGGCACACAGCAGAGGGGTCCTGCTCATGCATCTTGGCTCAGCTAGGAGGGAAGGCCAAGGTCCCTTGGGGGGAGCGGAGGGGGGCGGGAAGCGGTCCCCTTCCTGCCTTTGCCTCCCTGCTCCTGGCCCAGCTCTTCCTGAGGCTTGCTTGACCCACCCAGCTGCGGCTTGCTTTTCCCACAGCCTAGCCCTCAAGCCACTTTGTAGCTTGACCCTCCCCTCCCTCAGTCCCCCCCCCCATTATGTGACATGTTTACTTGTGGGTTTTCTCCTCAGGGCATGGACCTCTGCTGGGGCTGGGTTGTACAGTCCCTGTAATGTCCCCCCACCGGGGCAATGCTTGGGTTCAGGCTGGATGGGGATGAGCCTGAGGAAAGCACTTTGTAGTTTGCTTCTCCAGGGCTCTCTCCTCAGTTCTGCCCCTCCTCAGCCCCGGGGAGAGCCACCCCGAGCTTTGGGAACCTTGGGGAGCCTGGCCTGCCCCTGAACTGCTGCTTCTTTGTCAGCCTCCCTCTGTGTCCTCCCCACAAAGAGGCTGGGGTTGAGGGGGCAGCCCGAGTGCCGGCGTGCACCTGTCCCCCTCCAGGCCCCTGGAAAGAGCTGGTCTGGCAGACCCCTGTAGCCCCTGTCCGCACAGGCCACAGCTGCAATCGGAGGCAGGATTTGGCCGGGCCCACCCCCTTTCCCCGCATTCTGAGGGGCTGTGCTGCTTGGAGGCCTGGCAGCCCCTTTCCGTGTTGGCGCACTGGGCCACCTTCCTTCGCGGCCACTAGGCCCCCCAAGCTGCGGGCTCAGGATCCGTGCGTGCCGCTGCTTCCTTCTGGGATGAGGTGACAGGCCTGGGCGTGCCCAGAACCGACCTATCAGGGGGAGGGGGCGGGGCCGCTCCCCGCCGGGGCTCCCGCGAAGGGCCGGGGCGCTGGCCTCTGCCGGCCCTGGGCAGGTACTCTGAGTTGGCTCAGCGTTAGGCGCCCCCTCCACGCTGGCTGCACCCCCCGCTGGCCTCGTCCGGCGGTGGAGCATCCACTCTGTCACAGATGGGGTGCGCCCCTGGGGTGCAGGGGGGGTCCCAGGTGTGCTCCGAATGGCGTTGTTTGTCTTCCTCTTTCCTGCTGGGGAGGGGAGGACTTCCCGCCCCTCCTGCGCCCCTCCTGCGCCTGCATGAGATGCTTGACCCGCTCCCTGGCAACAGCTGAAGAGCACGGTTATTTTTAGTTTCTCTAATCCAGTTTATTTTTGTTTCCCCTTTTGCTTCCTTAGCATGCACACGTCCTTGCACACGTGTGTTGATGTATGTACACATGTGCCGATCATGCACACACAACGGGTGACATGTGGACACATGATGCATGTGACCACAGGGCTGTCTGGCTGTGGTGCCAAGCTGTGAGCGTGCTCCATGTGTCAGTGCATGTGCACCCCGTGCTGATGTGTGTTGTGTGTAGACAAGGAACAGTGTCACGTGTGTGGGCTCACGGGCGTGGGCATGTACAGCACTCGTGGGCTCAAGCATCACTGTGCCCACTCATGCGCTCACGTGTGGGCTCACACGCCCACATTGATGTGTGCCTTTGTGGGCTGGTGCATACACACACGTGGGAACACACATGACTGTGCGCCTGGTGCATGACACGTGTCCACGTGTGTCCCCCCCCATGGCCTGGACCCCACGCCAGGCTTAAGGGTGTGTTCAGCATACACTATTCCTCGAGTTGTCCCTGTCCCTTCCTGGAATGATTAATACCTGCTGTGCCTCAGCTTGGTGATTTGACATGATTACCTGGAACCAAGTGAAGCCCAGCTACCTGGAATCCTCTCTTCTGCCAGCCAACAAGACAGAAGTGACTGACCTCAGGACTCGCTGGGTGGCATTTCCCTGGGCAGCTCTGGTCCTTGGAGGCCTGGTGCCAGCTTGTCTCTTCTCTTCTCTCTATGTGTCTGCCCTGCAGGGAGGGGGTCCGAAGGTGACTGATGTGCCAGGTCAGTGTGGAGGTCCTCGGGGTCAATCGCTGTCCCAAGGCTGGTTTCAGCTGCAGAAGTGACACTGACTTTCCTGGTCTTAGAGCTGGGTGACTTGGGTTAAGTAGCACTGGTCCCCAGCCTTCACTGTTTGAAGGTCTAGCAGCTTCGATCCCATGAACACACTAATGGTGCAGAGAATTCAGCTGTTGCCCTGGGCCAAGAATAACAAAATCCAACCAAACAAAGGGAGAAGCTCTGTTATGTTTCTCATCTCCTTCTCCCTGGCTCAGCTGTGCCCTTGGCCTCGCGGGCCCCGGGAGTGGCCAGGCCTAAGCCGACTCGCAAAGAGAAACAAAAGCAACACAAGTGAGTTCAGTCTTGGCCCAGGAGCTGGCAAGTCAGTAGTTATCTGGGGAGCTGGGTGGACTGGATCTTGATCTGAAGCTGTTCAGTCTGCTTTGAACCTCCCTGAACCCAGTGGCCTGGCCCGCATGGCCAGGGCACAGCAGTCCTCCTCCTCGATCCTTCTCCCTTCTCTTCCTGTTCACCCATTACCTTGTACTGGGGAGGGGAAGGAACGGGAGTGGTCTGATCCTTGTTCCCTTCCTTGCATTTTGGTTGGAGTTCCTTCCACCCTTTTGGGAAGCTTCTAGGACTCTTGAGACACTTAATGGTTTCTTCCTGCCTTGCTCTCTGACTGCTCTTGGTCTCACTTGCTGTTGCTTCCTTATCTCCCTGACCTCTTACCATTGGCGTGTCCCAGTGCTCAGACCTCAGGCATCCTTTCTGTGCTCACGCATTCCCGAGGTGACATGCCAGCTTTGTCTCGGCCACTCCTAAATTGGAATCCCTGGCCCAGACCTTTCCCCTGAATTCCAGCTCAAGCCTCCAGTGGCCAAGTCCATGTCTCAGCTTGGGTGGTCAAAGGTAGCTCACATGTACCCTGGCTCACACCCAGTGCCTTATCATCCTCCCGAAACCCCATTCCTCTGGCCATAGCCCCTTCTCTGTCCTGACTGCTCCATCCTGCAGCTGCCAAGTCGAAAGCCTTGGCATTGGCCTTGACTCTGACCCTCTCCTCTCTCTCACTTCCCTGTCTCCCATGCTGAACCACTGGGAAGCCTTAGGGCACTGTTTTCAAAGTAGATCCAGTATCACCACACCCCTGGTCCAAGGCCCCATCACTTTTCACGTGGATTCCTGCAGGCCTCAGATGCCTCCTGCACCCCTCCCCTAACCCCCCCCCCCCAGCCAGGTTTCTCAGCAGCAGCAGCCGAAGGGAGCCTGTTAGACTGTACTCAGTTCACACCCACCACCGCCCTCAGAGTCGGGGGTCCTCACGTGGCTCTCGAGACCAGGCCATCTGCCCAGACCACGCTCTGCCCTCTGCCCGCCTTGCCCCACTGCCTTCCAGCCTCTCCGCATGCAGGTGCCTCTTTCCCCTGATGGGGTGGTTTGCTCTCCGGCCTTCTTTCGCTCTTTGTTCAAATCTCATTTGTTCTTGAAGACCCATCCAGATTGCAGGTTCCCTCCCCCCAAACCTCCATCCCCCATGCCCCTGTTGTTTTTTTTCCCCCTGCGGCCCACTGGTGTAATTTATGCACATACCATACTGCCTGTTCTTTCCCATGAGAACTTGGCGCCGTTGAGGGCAGGGACCTAGGTGCCCAGGAGGAGGCTTGGTACTTAATTGTGTTCTCAAGTGCTCACTGAATGGCTGGTTAGAAATTAAGGGACTTTTCACAAGAGGCTTGAGCCTATAGGCAGGCTGAGGGTCCTGTCACCCGCATGCCCCGCTTCACGCCCAGCCACCGTTCCCTAGCTGACTACCCAAGTACTCGCCAGGGCTGCCTGCCTATCACCATACAGATCTGCAGTCATTCTCCCTGCGGCACCACAATGCTCTTTGAAAAATACAGATCGCATGTTTTGAGAGCCTTCTCCAGTTGCAGTGACTGGGCGTGTCTGAGTGTCTTCTGATTGACCCCTTTTCCATCCCACATGAAGGTGTAGTGGCCTGGGAGGCAGGGACATCGAGATGTTATCATGGTGATCTGAGGGTGGAAGGTGAAGAAGCAGTACCTCCTGGCTGAGGGCCTAGCCTGGCTGAGGGGCCTGGGTGGCAAGGAGGCAGGGCTGCCTGCCCAGGGCAACGGTGATCCTCAGGCCGCTAGCTGCCTTAGACCCATGGGTGTGGTGTGGGGCTCCTTCCCCACTGCCTCTGAGTCCTGAGTTTTCAACGCAGCCACTTATGTTGTGCTCTGTCCTCACCAGCAGAAGCTTCAAGTTTGAGGGGGACACAAGAGCACCCAGTCCAAGCTGGAGCCCGTGAGCCTCTCAAACATGCAAAAAGTCTACGTCACTCCATCACCATGGGGCGGCCATGGAGTGTCCCCCAGAGAGTACTGGAGGACGTGGGGAGGGGGTCTCTGTGGCCCTGCCATCATCCATGGTTCCAAAGGGCATCTGGCCAGGCTGAGCGCCAGCCTGGAGTCGCAGTGTTTTCTGCTTGTGTGCTTCCCTACCCTTGGCCAGCAGCTCTGTCTGCACCTCAGAATCAAGAGGGCATCTACTCCCAGTGGCAAGACACAGCCACCTCCCTAGAGGCCTCCAAAGAGCCTGTCTCTAAAGGTAACTAGAGAATTATCCCATTGGCTGGGAAAAGTTTAAGTCAGACTATTCATTAGCTGTGATTGGCTGGTGTCATGTCACGTGACAATCCTTGAGCCAGTCACTGTGATATGAGAAGTGGGCTGTTCTAATTTGGTCAGATTTGTATTACCTGCCCGTTGGGGAGCTGTGGAAGAAGGAGGCCTTCAGCTCCTCTCCCCAAGCCGTAGGGGGTGAGGGGGAAGAGGGTCCTAAGGGAAAAGAGGAGAACTGTTTCAGAAGAGGAGGGGGTGGCAGGCAGCAAAAATAGGTTATGGGCCCTTGGCCTCAAATAGCCCTTCCACGCTCTGGGAGTGGTTCTTTTGTTCGACTGCACAGGCCTCGAGGAGGTGGCTTCTCCACCAGTTGTTTTCATCAGGACGTTTCCATGAACTCTCAGCTCATTAGAACCGGAACTTGGGTTTTATTCAATTTCATCTTTTATTTTTCCTTTGGGGGACCCAAAGCCCAGGGTGTGCAGGGATTTACGTAGGGACAAGTGAGCAGTGAGAGCTGGCAGGCAGGTGTCCAGGGCAGAGAGGGGAAGCGGATGCTGGGCTCGAGGGACCTGTGGGTGCAAGAGCATATCATTAACCAACATCCTTCAGGCAGAAGGTCCTGGTCCGCACTCACATCCTGACGACCGGATTGGGAGGTGTTTTTATAAACTGGGAGACAGGTCAGGCCCAAGAGTGCCAAAGTTCAGACTTGGTTTGCCCTAGGTGGGAGTGTGGGCTGGGTGAGGAAGGTGCAGGTGTGGGAGGAGGGAGGCTCTGTGGCCTTTATTGGAGTCTGCCCAGGTACATGTGGGGGAGGCAAGCTGCAAGTATAGCCAGAGGCACCTTCTGCCATGTCACCTAGCGCCTTTCAGCCACAGCCTTTCAGCCGTAGTTCCTCGTCGCTGCCAACCTGGGACACAACCTTCTTTACCTGGGACATTATGGAGGCGTGTGTGGGAGAGGTCTCGCCAACAGCCAGGACCCCGGGGCCTTGGGGAGCATCCTTTTGTGTGCCAAGGCTGGGGCCTCTTCAAGAACACCTTTTGCCAGGTGAGAGGTGTGGGGGAGCCAGAAGGTGGTGCTGGCTGGGGTGGCATTGCTTTGGGTCAAGTTTGGGCACATGTTCTCAAACTACCAGCCTTCTCTCCAGGGGCAAGATTTCGGCATCCAGGAGATAAGTGGATCTTGGTGTGCGCAATTGGGTGCCAGGCAGCTCTGCCACTTCTCCGCTGCTTATCTTTGGGCCAGTGACTTGACCTTCCTGGGATCTTCTGGAGGCTGACAAATCCCAGGCAGATAGTTCAGCAGCTGGGCAAGACTTGCTGCAGTCATTCTTCCCTGTGCAGAGGCCTGACTAGGCTGCCAGTATGCTCCGAAGCGGGGCCATGCTCTGCTGGCCAGCCAGATCTTGTCTGAATCTCCCCTGTCATCTGAGTGCCCATCCCATGGCATATTCCAGGGGGTGGAGGTACCAGCTGTTCCTGGCAGGGAGCTTTCAGGCTTCCCCACCATCCACACCCAGTAGCCATGCATTCTTCCGGCTCTAGGTTTTAGTTTGAAGATTTTTATTTTGGAAAATTCCTAAGAGCAGAGTGATTGAGCCCACTGATGGTTTATGTTTGTGTTCTGTCTCTACTGCTCTCTGCCCATCTGTGTCTCTCTGCCCCTCTTATGCTGGGTCTCCTGACAGCATCTTGCAGGCTTTGCACCCTCTCACCCAGGGCCCTGCAGCTCTTCTGTCTGTAGGACTTAATCTCTACCCCTCTAACCCCTACACGCTGTCAGTTACCTTGACCTTCAGGATGGCACCTGGCCTGGTTGTCTTGCCCCCCTCTCCTTCCATGATATTGGCCCCTGAGCCCTTGCTGAGTCTTTCCCTCTGGCCTGTGGGAACAACTGGCCAGGTTGTTGGCAGGATCTCGAGTGGGATTTGTGAGTTGCTTCCTCCCAATGTGCTTCTTTGTCATTTGGGTTTCCTTCCACACAAAGGCTCCCCCTGGGAATTGCCCCTCCTCTTGAGGGAGCCTCTGAGCCTGACCTGGAAGGACCCTACCCTTGGTTCACATAATTCTTGACTCCTGGGCCCTTAGCAGCCTGTATGTCCGACACTCTCCATCCGGGCTCCCCCAGCGCCTGAAAGGCTGGGTCACCCTCTGGGCTGTGGGTCCTGCGTGTTGGAGTGGCTGGTGGGGGCTCCCCTGTTCACCTATCTCACCTGTCCTCCTGGGCTCTGCAGAAACTCTCAGGCCAGGTCATCCCCAGCCTCTTCTGGCCTTTGGCTGGCAGGTGGAGGTGGTGCTGGCTTTCCATGGCTGAGAGCTGACTGCAGCCAAGATCCCTTGAAGCTTCAAAAGCGTTTGTCCTCGAGACTCCTTTGACTGCCTGTTCCCGAGCCTGTCCCTGAGTCCACCTCCCCAGCCACGATGTCCAGCTAGTCTCCGATTTTTCTTTGCTCTGAATTGTCACGCACTTGAAGAGCAATGCCCCAGACCCGTGTGGTAACACTCACCTTGATAGAAGCCCGGAGGTCCCCCCAGGCGAGGGAGCAGAGCATGTGCCTGCCTGCTCTGTGTCTCACGGGCCGCCTCCCACAAGCCTGCCGTGACCACCGGTGCTGGCCTCTGGGTCTCGTGTTAAACTTGAGTAGAATCACCCTGCTCAGGTCGGAGAGCTCGTTTCCCCCCACCAGCCTCACAGTCATAGGCCGAGCTCCTGACCCCCAAGTGGCGGTGTTAGAAGCTGGGGTGTTGGGGAAGGGCTGCATCCCCCCAGGGTTCCCTTGCTCCTCGGGGTCTGAGGACCTGCAGGCAGGGAGAGCTGTGCCTCTCCCTGAGCTCCCGCCCAGGATGGGGTGGAAGGAGGCTGGCCCCAGTGCCACCAGAACAAACACCTAAGGCGCAGGCTTAGCTTTAGGCCCCGGGCGCTGGGTGGCGGCTGGGAGAGTTTGGGGTGTGGGAACCTGGCAGTTGGGGGGCAGAGGAGCAGCCTCTGTGGCCCAGCGAACCCCGGTCGTAGGCGAGGATCAGTGTGCAGCCTTGGGAGCTGGGGCTGTCTTTGGCCAGGACTCAGCTGCACGTTCTCCTGTGCAGGTCTCCTGGCCTGTGGGGCTGGGTGGGGCCGTCGGAGGGGTGCCCCAGGTGGCAGGGAGGTGCGGGGGCTTCTGGATGTTGGGAAAGATGCCCAGCGGAGCAGCAGGATGCCGGCTCCTCGGCTCCTCGTGGAGGCCGTGGGGGCTGTTAAGCGGGTCCATGTTAGGAAAAGCCCGTGCAGTGCAGGCCCAGGGCGCTCAGGGCGTAGGCAGCCTCTACCGTTTGATAAGGAGCTTAGAGTGGGTGTGAACTGGCAGTCAGCCACCCGAGTGGGTAAACAGCCAGAGGGAGTGGAGAGCAAGGTGTGTCGAGGGTAGCTGAGTTCTCAGGTCTTACAGGAGCGATGACCCCAGACCTGTCGCCTGCTGTGCTCACTATTCAAGACAGCGACCGTGGGGGTGCTCAGACATCACAGGGCACCCTCCTTGGTTTCAGAAAAGGGGCCATCAAAATGGGGTCCAGAAAGGGACCCTGCGGCTGTGGGGGCGGTTGTGGCTGCCTGACATGGCTGTTGCAGAGATACAGGGCTGCAGCTGTGGGGGTTGTTCTGGAATTTAGATTTAGGGTTTGGATTTATCATGGACCTTTTTTTTTTCTCTTTCTCCCTTCTTCAGCTCTATACCTGTGGGACTCATACTGTATTTGGTTTCATGGCTTTACCTGTATCTGGTTCGGATGGGAATTTGGGGGAGGGGGTTGGGTGGAACGCTGAGCCCCCCAGGGCTTGTGTCACAACCAAGTGATGGAGTTAGGGGTAGGGGCTAGGGAGGACAGACCCTGTCTCCCAGCACACCTGTGCCTGTTCCTCTGGCCTCCAGGAGCAGGTGAGTGCTGCTTCTCTTTGCCCGTGAGTGCTAGGTACTGCTGAGGGGCTCACCCCAGTTTTGACTCCCATCAAGCTTCTCATGTAATAATAATAATACTAGACTGAGATTAAATTCAGTCCCTTTAAAGGGTGGGTCTGATGCATTTAGCACGTTCACAGGGTCTACTTCGTGTCCTTGGCTCCATGGAAACCCACCCCCAGTCCCTTAGCTCTCACACGGTACTGTGTCCAGCTGTCTTGTCCCATCGGTGTGCCTGTTCTGGCCATTTTCTGTGAAGGGAGCCATGCTTTCTGGTGTGGCTTTCTGCATCTAGCTTCTCTCAGCGTAGTATTTTCCAGGATCATCATCCATGTGTAGCTGGTGTCAGCCTTTGTTCTTTTTTATGGCCGCATAATATTTCATCGTACGGATCTACCACAATTCTCCCACCATCTGTTGATGGATGTGATTGTGTCACTCTTTGGGCTCTCTGGACACTATTGGCACAAACGTGTGCATGTGTGTGCTGGAGTATCCCTCCTCATCGCCTAGACTCGCCCCTCCCTGTCTCTCCTCACCTGCTGACCAGGCCTCTGTCAGCCACCAGGTGTGTTTGGGCCATGTGTGGTGCAGGGAGTCTGCATACAGCACAGCTCTAGAGCCAGGTGGGCGTGGGGCCAAATCATCGCAACTCCTCCTGCCCACTGTGACCTTGGACCATCCTCAAATCCCTGGGTTTTGCTGGGGATCCTGTGAAGTAGGGCCAGCCACACCTTCTTAGATTGGGTATAGCTGGGTGTGGTGACTGGCTGCTGGCCCTAGGAAGGCTGTCCTGCTTCAGATACCCCAGATTTCTGGCATCATGCTCTTTGCAATGTACCCGTGCGGTGCCGTGTGGCTCTGGCTCCCTGTTGCCTCTTTTCCTGGATTTGTCCCCAGGTGATGGCGGTCCCTGGCTCTGTCTGCTCCTGTTTCCATAAACAGGGCATGTCCAGAGACCCCGCAGCTCCCACCAGTTTCCTTGTGATGTGCTGGGGTCACCAGGGCCACTGCTCTCCCCCGCCAAGGCCCAGCCCCCCAGGCTGGTCGGCCTCCTCCAGTCCTTGCTGGCAGTAGGTGTGCATCCCGGCTGTGCGTGCTGGGTGGTGTTTTGACCTGCATTTCTGACCTGTGAGTTTCAGCCTCACGTAAGACAGTGTGGGGCGGGGTGTCTGGGGCTTACAGAGTTTGAGGGGCTTGTTGGAGTCACACAGCAGACTAGCTGGCCCCCAGACCTCCCTCTTGGTTTAATCTCTGGCCCCCAGTGGCCAAGGTCAGATGCAGGGACAGGACAGAGGACGTGTGATCTCCAACTGACAAAGCTTGTCCAGGACGGGAGAGAATGTGGGTGACTCCCCTCTCCTCCCTGCTGTCCAGGCTGGCTTGGGAGTCCCCTCTGTCAGCAGTATGCCTTGGCCGCTGCGGGTGTGGCTAAGTGTGTGGTCATTTCCTAGGGCCTCGGCTTCTCGTGACCTCCCCATTCCAGGTCCTCTTTCCTTAGGCTGTCGTAAGATTTAGCCCACCCCCAAGTCCAGGATGATCTCTCGAGCCTCTGAACTTGCTCACAACCACCAAGACATGTTTTCCAAGCAGTCACATCCGAGCTTCCAGCTGGACGTGAACACTGGGGGGCCTGTCTGACCTGCTGGGAGTCGGACCCCCGCGGCCGCAGACCTCTGCTGGCTGGTCTGTGTGAGCTCTGTGGGGACTTGGTCCCAAAAGCTGACTTCCTCCCCTGTAAGTAGACGACTGGGACTGGTCATGTCCCTCGTAACTCTAGGGCTGGCGCTCTCAGAGCACCCCTACTGATGCCAAGACAAGGAAAGGCAAATCGGAGTGTGATTTGAAAGAGGAATACCTGCGAAAGAAGGGTGCAGCCTCCAAGGAGCTGCAGAGTGAAGGAGACCCTCCCCGCCTGTGGCCTGGGCCAGTGGGGACTTGAACAGCCAGCCCTGCTGGAAACCGGGCGCTTCCTCCCCGAGGCGGGGCTGGCCTCCCACTCCTGGGTTTGACTCTTGGGGCTCAACCTCACATGGACAAGGGGCAGAGGACAGTGCTTATTTCTCTATTTACTTCTGGGGCAGGGAGGAGGAAGGAAGAGGGAGGAAGCAGGAGGACCCTGGGCCTTGTTTCCTGGGTGGGGGCAGAGGCCACAGGCTGAGATCCATCTTAGAAACCCCCTGCTGATCCTCCTGTGTCTCCAGCACTTTCTCCAGTGGGCATCAGTTTCCTGGGGCTCATTATGGAATTGTATTCTCCCCCAGTTCCAGAGGCCAGGGGCCTGAAATCAGCTGTGTTGTGAGCAGGCCACACGCTCTCCAGAGGCCCCGGGGGCTCCCGTTGGCTCCTTCACTGGTGGGTGCAGTGCTGCTATCTCTGTTTTCATGCAGCTTTCCTGCATCTTCTTGCCCTAGGACACATGTCATTGTGGACAGGGCCACAGGGTCATCTCAGCTTAGGGTCCTTAGTTACATCTGCAGAGACCCCTTCTCCAAATAAGTGCACACTTATGGGTTCTTAGGGGGACATGTCTTTTGAGGGGTCACCCTTTATCCTTCCTGGAGGGCCAGCTGACTGGAGCGGGCACAAGTGTCTGCTGTGTGGCAGGCACAGGAAGTGGCTGGTTGGGGCCTCCCAGCCCCTGCGAGGGGCAGGCATGTTTGTTCTCCAGTCACAGACAGGAGGCCAGAAAGGCCAAGGCCCTGAGCCTAGCAGTGCCCAGTGCTCCACGCCCTGCCAGGCTGGAGAGGTTTTCTTTTTTCTTTAAAAAGATAGTGATTTATAATGATAATGATGAACAGCTATATACCAGAGACATTTTGTGGAGGTAGAGTGGGGAATGGGATCAAAAACAGTGTGGGGAGGGAAATGCACTGGATTATGGTGATGGCACATGGGTGATTTGGGGATGGGAAACCCAAGGGAATTGCAATTGAGATGGAAAAATGCACAAAATATGTAAAAATAAACTATTATAAAATAAAAAAAAAGATAGTGACTTATTTATGCATACAAAAACTGGGTGTGTAGGCCAGGGGTGCAGAGGGTGAGAGTATTCACCAGAGGCAGAATGGGAAGCAGAACAGGCAGATCTACTGAAATCCACTGCTGAGGGGAGCAGCGGGGAGACAAGAGAGGTCTGCTGAGCCATGTGGGTCAGCTCCTTGCCGGCCAGGGATTGAACTTGTGCTGCAGTTGCTGCTGATAGCTTGATAGCGCTGAGACTTAACCCTTGTGCCACCAGAGAAGCCCCTGGGGAGGCGTTTATAAACACAGGCTATTATTAAACAAAATCAAATTTGTTGCCAGTGTTTAGATGGGCAGATTTTACACGCAGATCTGGATTTCAGGCCCTTGGGATGCTGGGAGGAGCCACACGCCCTCTGGGTGGCTGGAGGTCTCTCTCTGGCCCACCTCCTCTCCTGGCGATGCTTCCCAGCTGTGTGAACGTGGCTGCGCCTGGTCTCCACACCTAGGAAATGCTGACAGGGCCTCAGCCTCACAGCTGTTGCTGCAGCAGGACTCCACTGGGCGCTGCTGGTAAGGGGGATGAGTGGGCAGTGCAGAGTCGTGGTTGCCGAAGCCTTGGTACTCTGGTGGGCATGATGGCTACACGTCTCCAGGAAGATGGGTAGGGGAAGGCTTTGACCCCTCTTCTTTGGTCATAACAGCAAGCAACCTAGCATTCTGGGGGGTGCTCACAGCATGGGGCCTGTGGACCCCAGGAGGGGAGGCTGGTGGAGCTCACGTGTCTACTGAGGTGGCCCAGGCAGAGGCCCCGCCCTCCAGACTCCAGGTGAGGCCACCAGCTGTGTCCGCTGCACGCTGCAGTGGTGGGGATGGTGTGGATGGCCCAGGAGGGGCAGACATGGGAGCATGGGCTCCGGCCAGCCTTGTTGACGCGGCACAGACAGGAGAGGCTGGTGCAGGAGAAAGGGGGCTCTCGGGCGCCTACATTCTGGGCAGATTGCTCACCCCTTCAGCACCTGCTTGATGGCTCATCCTGTGGGCTGGGCACTGTGCCAGGCACGGGCGCTGCAGCTGTGGCCAGACCAGACAGCGTCCCCTCTGATAGGCTGCCGGCTTAGCCGCAAGGGGTCCAGTAAACAGAAGCGCGTGCTGCGGTCTGTGAAGACGCCTGCGAGCCCTCTGAAGGGGCCGGCAGGTGAACTGCCATTAGGTGGCAGGTGGGGAGGACGTCCTGGGGAGGGGTGGGCCGTGGGAGCCATGGGGCAGAGGAACAGCACTGCGGGCAGAGGGCACAGTGAGCACCAAGGCTGGCGACAGGCCAGTCCTGCATTGGAGGAAGTGGGGCTGGGCGGAGGGGCGGGAAGGGACAGCCTGGGCTGCGGGGTCTTGGGGAGGATTTAGATTTGGTTTTTAGCTCCTGGGGATGCCATGGGAAGGTTCTAAGCACACTGTGGGGGAGCCACAGTCTGAGTCACGTGATTACAAGGAGCCCTCTGGTTGCTGTGGCGAGAAAGGAGGCAGGGAGGCCAGTGCCTCAGACCAGGGTGGAGGCTGTGACTCTGGTGTGAAGAGGACAAAAGACTTGAGGTTTCTTCTGTGGGAGGATCAACAAAATGTGCCCCTGGACGGGACCTGGCATGTGAGGGGGGCATGAGTTCCCCTAATGGAGGTATCTAGACGGTGGAGCTAGTTACCAGTCACAGGAGAAGAGCTGGGGGTCCGTCAGGTGGAGAGGGTGGGTCTTAAATTTAAGGTAGGACAACTCAACACCCCAAAACAAAACACATGCTTTAAAAATGAGCAAAGGACCCACTAAGTACTTTTCCTGGAACTCACGAACAGGTGACGGTGTCACCAAGGGCACGCTGACCTTGGCTGCCAAGAGGCCCATTGTGCGCACTGGGAGGCCCCAGGTTAGGGTCTCCAGAGGCTCTCCAGAAAATGACCAGCCCTGACAGTGACATGGCCCTGCTGGAACCCTCCTTCACTGCTGGGGGGTGCGAGGTGGTGCAGCCCTTTGGAAAACAATGACTCCCTCACAAAATGAAGCAGGCCCACCTTGGCGGTGAGCTGTCACACACCAGTGTTTCCTGCAGCGCTAGTCACACTAGCCAAAAGGTGGATGCAACAGATGTCCATTGGCGGATGAATGGATAAACACAGTGGAATAGTATACAGCCATCAAAGGAAGAAAAGCTTGACACTAGCTACGATGCGGTGAGCCTGGAGGCTGTGATACTGAGCAAAACAGGCCAGACACAGAAGGACAGGCCCTGAGGTGAGGTCCTTAGGGAGTCAGGCCTAGATGGGAAGAAAGTAGAGGGTGGGGCCAGGGCTGCAGGAGGCAGCGTGATTATTGAATGGGTACAGGAGCTTCGTTTGGGGTGATGAAAACATTCTAGAAAGGATGGCATTGGTTGTGCAATAGCACACATGCTCTTTGTGTCCCTGCACTGTGCCCTGCAGTTGGTGATGACGTGGTGTTTAGGTTACTGTATTTTACCACAGTTTAAAAATACCACGGGAGAGTACTACCTTGCACTACACACAAAAACAAACTCAAGAAGGATTAAACACCTAGACATAAGACCTGAAACCATAAAATATCTAGAAGAATATATTGGTGGGACACTACACGACATACACCTCAGTAATCACCTTTAGAGATACATCACCCAAAGCAAGGCTAGTGAAAGAAAGGATAAACAGCTGGGACTACATCACAGTGAAGAGCTTCTGCACAGCAAGAGACATCACATAAAACAAACACACCCCACTGACTGGGGGAATGATTTTGCACATAATAGGAATGATAAAGGACTGGTCACAAAGACATACAAGGAGCTGAGAAACTCAACAAAAATTGGGCAGAAGAGCTATGAAGATACTTCTCCAAAGAGGAAATGCAGACGGCCAACAGGCTTATGGAAAAATGGTCAGCATCGCCTGTAATAAGGGAGAGGCAAAATGGGGTGAGGTAACACCTCACCCCAGTGAGAATGGCACATATTAAAAAACAAGCACCAATAAATGTTGGCGAGGGTGTGGAGAAAAAGGGGTTCTCCTGGTGGGAATGCAAACTGGTGCAGCCACCATGGAAAGCTGTGTGGAGGTTTCTCAAATGCTAAACATGGAGCTTCCCTATGACCCAGCTGTTTCACTCTTAGGCATCTACCCAAACAACAACAACAACAACTAAATCTCAGAAAGTCACCTGCACCCCTGTGTTTATTGCTGCCCTCTTTACAGTAGGGAAGATGTGGAATCAACCCAAATGCCCAAAAATAGGTGAATGGATCAAGAAGATGTGGTACATATACACATTGGAATATTACTGAGCAATCAAAAAAGATCAACACATGCCATTTGTGGCAACATGGATGGATGGGATGGAAGGGATCATGCTGAGTGAAATCAGCCGGAAAGAAAGAGAAAAATATCAGATGGTTTCACTCAGCAGGAGTGTGAGGGATCAGGGGGAATACATACGTGTGTGTGTGTATAGTAATTGTAATAAAGTAAAAAAGATCATTAACAACTAGAAAGCAGAGACATTCTGGGGGGAGGAGAGGGGAGCAAGATCAAAACTGGGGTGGGACAAGCACATGGAACTATGGTGATGGCCCATGGGTGAGTTGATGGGAAGTCCACAGGGATTACAAATTACAACAAGATAAAAAAAATGTACAAAATGAAGAATAATGTAAAAAAATGTATTTATATATAAAAAATGCCTTGGGGGGCTTTCACCCGAGGAGAGAGCCTGGCCAGGTGGGGATCTCCCTTGGCAGATGGCAGACCTGGTTGCCCAGCCCACTGATCAACGGGAAATTACATCACTCTGAGCCGCTTGCAAAAGCTGATGCCTTTGAAGGAGGCAGCCAGAGCTTACTCCACTCCCATGGCCTCGACCACTGCTGCCCGGTTAGGAGACCTTCGCCTGTGTCCCTGAGCCCAGCCAAGGTCAGCAGCAGAGGGCTCATTTAGCAATAGTCCTCCCTGCTTCTTCATTACAGTCTCTGTCCTTGATGGCTTCGTCCTTCTAGGCTGCTACCTGGGAGGAGGAGAAGGGAGAAAGGGGGCTTGCAGAAAGGAAGGAGGGGAGAATTGGCGGAGGGGGGGGAGGTGATAAGGAGGAGGGAGCCTGGGAGAAGGAGGAGGGAGGGTGGGAGAGGAGAGGAAGGAGGAAGGGTGATGGCCAAGGGCGAGGAGGGTTAGAGGAGGGCTAGGGGACCCAGAAGAGCCTGCCCCAGCGCTGCCCCTCCCCCCTTACGGAGGTTGTCACCTGGCCAAAAGCTGGCATGACTGGGGCAGCCCTTCCTGAATTTCTGAATGTTCTAGAACAGGGGCTGTCAACTTTGTTTCTAAAAGGGAAAGCGAGCCTTTCTGTCTCTGCATCCCAGTGGCTCTGTGTCTCCTGCTCACTTCTGTGGCTTAGAGCTGGGCAGACAGCACCTCTGAGCGTGGGTGTGCACCCCACCGCGACCTGTGGAACCTCCTGTGCCACAAAATAGCATTCTTCTGGCTCCCCCCAATGTTTAAAACAAACCAGTTGTGAGCTTCTGTGTCATCAGGCCAGATGTGGCCCGAGAACTATAGTTTGTGGGACCCTTTTCAGCTGGGAGAGTCCTGCTTTGTTGGAGTGGAGTTAAGGTGTGAAGAAGGGGGTGTCCCCCTTGAGAAGTGGGCCTGGTCAGCCTGGTGGAGACTGCTTGGCAGGAGCATGGACAGATGTTGGCCTGGAGTGCCCGTTGTGGGGGCAGAACTGGGGGGGTGGGAGGAGGCCCTGATTTAGGGACTCAGGGTGAGGGCATGCCTGCCCTTCTGTGCCCCTTACTTGCTCACGCCTACAGGTCTTTTATGGCAAAATACAGGGGTCACACACAGGCTTTGGAGGCTGCCCCTGTCACTGCCAGTTTGTGCCCTCGGCTGGAGCGGTTCAATCTGACTGTGCCTGCGTTTCCTTGTGAAACCACAAGGTGAAATTACCCCGCTGACAAGTTGCTGGGTTTAAATGAAAGGAAGCATTGCTTCGGATGGGATGCGTAGGACTGCAAGCCACATGAATTGCCCCAAGCAGCTTCTATCACACGGATGCTTGTTTTCAAGCTCCATGGGAGAAATGGAGGTAGTGAGTGTTTCCAGATTTGTCCAGCAGTTCAGTGACACCAGGCACCAACCAGGTCAGTGCCTCTGATGCTCTTTCAGCCTGGCCTCATGGTCTCATGGTGGCTGCCACTGCATTGGACACCTTGCTATACCACCCACTATTCAGGCTTTGTTCAGGTCTTCCTCTTTTATTGGAGGAATTATCCCCAGAAGTCCCAACAGACTTCTCTTCCCTTTTCATTGGCTAGACTCTACCTTCCCTAGATTTAGGGCTTTCTATCCACTACTAGAAGCAAGTCAGGGTTCTCTTAGCGGAAGGAGGAGACGGAGGTGGCCTCGGAGTGGGCAGCTATACTGCCTGCTGCCTGTGTAGCAAACACTTAACACGTGCCTTGATCCCCCCAGAATCCCCTTGTGTTCCCCACCAATACTCCTCTTCCCCAAGGTTAACCCCTGTCCTGACCTCTTGCCTCTTCCATTAGCTCTACCTGTTTCTGTACTTTATTGTATTCATTTGCTCAACATTAGGTTAGTGAGACCCACCCATGTCATAAATGGCTGTTCTTTTTCAGCGCTGTGTAGTATTCCACCACATGAGGACAGATATGTTTCGCATAAGGACACTTTTGTAAATGGACTTCAGCTTTGATGGTGGTGCCAGCAGGTTTGACAATACAGAGTAGGTATGCAGTTGGCAAGACCAGCTCAGTTGGTGAGCTTACACTCAAGATCATGCAATGACAAGGTTGCCTAAGGTAGCCTAAAGTTGCATCTCTCAGAATATATCTCTGTCATTAAGGATCCTGTGACTGCTGGTTAATATTTGGATTGTTTTAGTTTGTGTCACCAGAAATAAGCTTCCAGGGACATCTGTGTATGTCTCTGTGTGGAGATGTCAGTAGGGCCTGGAGATAGTTATTGGCACAGGGCATGTCCCTACATGCCATGTGCTTTATTAGCTTTTGCTCAACAGTATTCCAGAGTGGTCACACTTGCCAGTGGGGTGTGAATGTGTGGTACTTGCCAATGCAGGTCCTTATTTGTGTTTGATGCCCCTGAGCGTTTCCAGTTGTGTATCTGAGTCCTTTGGGAAGAACCTGTCCCCTTCCTCACTTCCTACTCAGTTCCTGCATAATTAGTTTTGCCCGTATAGCACTAAGTGCCAGCTTGGAGCAGATTTGATAACTAGGCAGAGTGGGAATGAATGAAGGAAGAGAATACCATGTTCTCATGCTCAGCTCATTTTGTACTATAGCAAAGGGATTGCAAACTTAACCGGTAAGGGCCAAGGGTGGGGCAATAGGGAGTGGTGGGGGCCTGTGGCAGAGTAGAGCACACACCCGATCTAAGGAGCAATTGCCGCCCATTGGCAACAGACTGAGGCTGTGTGGGGATGCAGGCCTAGTGCTGGCTTGGCTCCCAGGTTTTCAGAAGCCAGAAATCTGGAGTTTATCTGCTGGTTTTAAGATACCTTCAACAAATTCAAATATTTTGAAATAGCACGTGATCTAGAATGCCTCCACTGGCCAAATCTAGCCTGTGGACTGAATGTTTGTGGAGTTGGCTTCAGGGAGACAGAGATTTTTTTGGGGGGTGGGGAGTGCTGCTGGTTCAGAATTGCTCAGTGATTTTTAAAAAAGCACATTACGAAAAAATTAAAAAATGGAACAGTGTCATATTGCCATGTGCCTTTGCTAAACATCCAGCCACAGACCCACCAAATGTTTCTGTGTGCTCCACCCCCAGATACTTCCCCTCAGGAATTATTCCTCTGATGTCATTTCCTCTGAGTCCCTGTCACGATGGTCTCTTACTTTGTGTAGCCATCACCCTAGGACTCGTCAAAACACAGATGGCCTTGCCCCACCCTGACTTTCTGAGTCAGGGGGTCTGAGAACTAGCCTTTCTGCCCAGGTCAGGCTGGAATGGCTTGTTCAAGGGCCACACTGCGAGAACCACTCTCCAGCAGGGACATGCTCATCCTGAACCCAAGAAAGACTCGCGTGTGGCCTCCTCACGCCCCCAACCCCCCACAACTCCTCTGTATGAGGGACAAGTTCTGAGCCTGTGCCATCATCCAGAAATTCCCTGGGCCTTTGCTCCTTGCTTGGGGGTAGGGGGAATCTTTCAGGGGCTGGGTTTGTGTGGCTCCGTGGTCACTTAACCCCAGCACAGCCAAATGGTCCTCGTGACTCCTCGCAGCCTATAGTCTCTCTGACCTCTGACCTTAGACCTTAGACCGTTGCTGTCCCCCATCTGTCCTGCGGGAGGCTGTTGACTTTTTGGCCAGAGCCCTGGTGGTGTCATCCCAGGGAGGGGGACCCGGCTTTCCTGGGGCCCTCAGTCCCCCTGCCCCACCCCGTGTGGGTCAGCATGCAGTTCCGGGCATTCCCCCTCATGTGGGGCCCTTGGTGGGCGGGCTGTCTGTGTCCAGTGCTGTCACCGGCTGTCCTTGGTGTCAGAAGTCAGGACATGGTGGCGGGTTGCGGGCGGAAGGGGCTCCCCCTGCAGCCCCTGGTGAGAACAAAGGCCCCGCACTGCTGCCTGAAAGCAGCCACCCATCCAGCCTGCCCTGTGCTTTCTTATCTGCAGCTTGGGCTGCAGCTAGAAGGGGGTTTCAGAAAAGCGGGGTGGACTGAGCACCGGGCGTGGGGCTTGATGATCCAGAGGACGAGGGCCCCTTGTGGCGGGATAGGCCCACTCTTGTCCCAGGCCCTGCCTGTGGGTGTGGACGGGAGCCCTGGAGAGCAGGTTGGTGGCGCGGGCACGCAGCCTGGCATGGGGTGCCTGTGATGTGGGGATGAGGGGAAACGAGGTGGGCTTGGCTGGGACTATCTGTGTGGCTGGGGTACCCACAGGCTCCTTTCAAGCGGGAGCAGAGAGGATGCACTGGGGAAGGATGAGCTTCCAGGACCGCAGGTGCCTCCAGGCGGTGGCCAAAACAGAATTTTGGGGTGAGGCCCATCTTAGATTTCTCATCTTCCAAACTGTTCATTTCTGTCCTGCCTGATATGCGGTGACACATGTCCAGCTGCCCACGTCACCCCGACATCTGTGCAGCCCACTCCAGGTGCCCCACAGGCCCAGCTTCTCCCACGCCCCCCTCCCCCCAGACCCCAGTGAAGTTTGTGATGGTTTCTACAGCTTGGAAACCAACAGAAGAAGCTTGCTTCTACTTACAGTCAGGCGAGTAAAAAATGACAAATTCTGTTTTGGATTTAAGTAAACTACTTAAACTCAGTATGGAGCTTTTCTTCCCAAATGAAAAATCGTTTTTTTTTTTTTTTTTTTGGTGTTGAAGGAATGTTGTATCCTAGCGTTTCCTGAGCTCTGGTGTGCTTTGCTGGAGGAGAGTGCGTGTGGGATGTGCTGGAGTCCCCCAAGTCCAGCCCTGCCTTCAGCACGAGGCTTTATGTTGTGATTTTTCCTGCTCCTACTTTAATATTTATTTCAAGTTTGTGCTCCTGCTTTAAAAAAAAAAAACAAAAACTGAGAGTCTTTTATATATATATTTTTTAACTTTATTTTTGCGTAGAAGAACTGGGGTACAGCCCAGAGGTGTGGGAGTGAGAGGACCCACCAGAGACAGAGTGGGGAGCAGAACAGGAAGACTGACTGAAATACACTGCTGAGGGGAGCAGTGGGGAGACAGGGAGGTCGGCTGCGCCATGTGGGTCAGCTCCCTGGCCGGGGATGGAACTCAGGCTGTAGGGGTGACAGCCAGATACTCAACCTCTGGGCCATCAGGGAGCTCTCGTGTCCCTGCTTTAAAGGCGCCAGTGTGTCTTTAGCACCCTCATGTTCTGAGGAGCCCAGGGCAAGGGGTACAGCCGTCCTGCTGTGCTCCGAGATGACCAGGCCCAGCTCCTCCCCCAGGAGGGAGGTCCTGTTTGTTTAGAAATCTCTTGTGTTTCGGATTTACAGAAGACCGGGACACAGGACGGGGAGTTCCCCTACTTCACACCCGTTTCCGGCGCTGCTGGCCTCCTTCTGAGCTCCCTTGGGGTCAGATCAGCTGAGTCCTGCTGTCCGCACAGTCCAGCATGTCCTCTCTGTTCCCAGGTCCACTCTGGATGCCTCGTCTCCCTCAGCCATCTCATCTCCCAGGGTTCCTCTGGGCTGTGCTGGTTTCTCACACTTTCCTGGGTCCCGAGACCCCTGCAGTGTGAGGAGTCCTGGGCTGCACTGAGGGGCCCCTCTCGGGGCTGCTCGAGGGTTTCTGGTGATTAGGCCAGTCCTGGGTTTGGGAGAGGAGCGCAGAGGCCGCTGCCCTTCATCATACCTGCATTGGCGCTGGGCGAGGTGGGTGGCGATCCCCAGCCCTGTCCCCGGAGGAGGAAACCTGGCCCGGGAGGCTGTCACAGCCCGGCTGGCAGGTGGAGACCTGCAGGAAGGGGAGGCAGAAGTGGGTCCCCTTTGCTTGCAGCGCCCTCACCTCTCTCTGGGGTCTCCCAGCAGTGTCCTTGCTGGTCTCCCAGGGGCAAGCGGCAGGTTTCATGGGACCCAGGACCTTACTGAGCCTCTGTGGGCCCTGACATCGCTGGACTTGCCAAGCTTCCTATACGCACCCACCTGCGTATGGGCACTTTTCCGCACCATAAAGTGTAAAACCTGAACCTTTATGGCCATCCCAGACTTGTCAGGATGACACGTGGAAGGCTCCTGCACCCCTGCCCTTTCACCTCTCCCTCTCCGTGCCGACCTGGAGCTGCTGTAGCCTCCACCTCTGTCACCACACATCAGTCTCGCCCGAGCCCTGGAAGGCTGCTAAATGGGTACATGCGGAACATTCTGCTGGTGTCTTGCATCTTTAATCAGCACCATGGGGGTGCCAGGGTCACGCGTCCTTGTGAGCATCTGCATCCGCTGCTGCTCGTGACTGGGCAGCAGTCATTTGTCATCCACTCATGTGTTTGTGTTGTTCCCATTTTGGAGTGCTGTGAGTAAAGCCTGTGGGCCTTTGCAGTCTGTGTGTATGTTTTTATTTTTCTGGGATAAACACTCAGAGTGGGGTTGAGACGTCTGAGGGTAGATGGATGTGAAGCCTGTGGTGACCACACCCCACTTACACTCCCACCAGCAGTGTGTGAGTGCTCTGGCTGCTCTCTCCTCTTGTCAACACTTGTTATTGTCAGTCTTTTCATTTTAGCTATTCTGGTGTGTGGTGTAGCATCTCACTGTGAGACCAGTGGGTATTTCTCTGATGACTGATATGCCCAGGGCTGGTGGGGTGCCCCATGAGATCACAGGGATCCAGTCACCTATCTTGCTTCCTCATATTTGTTGCTTCCATTCTCAAAGCTCCTTAGTGATCCTAAGTGGCTGTGCCAGCTCCATCCGTTGGAACTGCAGCCCAGGCAGCAGGAAAGGAGATTTTCAACAATTACATAGGACTTTCTGACAACGATGACCTCAGGAAGACAAAAGCAGAGGGATAGGGTGGGGTGGGAAGGGAAGGACTACTTGTAGAAGGATTGCCTTTCTGTCCATTTCTATCCCTAGACATGCTGAGGGAATGGCGAATGTTCAGGAAAGAGTTCACCAAGAAGGTGACTTCAGACTTAACCAGTGAGGAGGAAGACTGCCCCTGGAGGGGAGGGGTCAATGCCAAGGCCCTATGGCAGACACTCACCTGGTGAGCCCAGAAGCAGTGTGGCCAGTGTGGCTGGGGCAGGAGGGAGGTGGACAGTGAAGGGGTTTGCAGTTGGAGCGGCCGCCAGAAGCCAGACGGCACAAGACCGCAGAGGCCGCTGTCAGGGATCTGGATTTTATTCCCAGATAAATAGGGGGCCACAGCTGGAATCCGAGCAGGATGATGACGTGACCCAGCTTATCTTTTAAAAGGATGCCTCTGCGTCTGCGAGAATAGAGGGCAAAAACAGAAGCTGGGAAGCCAGTGAGTAGGCCGCTGAGTTAGTGTGAACAAGCAGCGGCAGGCGTGTGCACTAGGAGAGGGGGCGGGTTTTAGGTGCGATTTGGAGCGAGCACAGCCAAGACTGGTGCTGGACAGGTGTGGGTGGGAGGGAAATGGCGCCATCAGGGATGACTCAACTTTTTAAAAAGCTTAAGCAGCACGCCCTGTTGCCTTAGCAATGCGCTTAGGCTTCCTATAAAAAGCATTCATTTTTTTACCTCTTACCTTTAAAGCCGGAAGAGCTTGGAACATTAGGCAAGGGCACGTTGTACCCACATCCTAGACTGTGGGCTTCCTTAGTCCACGCCCCACGGGCCGGGGGCCTCCTCATTGGAGCCCTGGACTCCAGGTTGGGAGTGGCCGTATGGGCTGGTTCTGGCTCCAAATTGGCCTCTTGGCTCATCTCAGAGGTGTTTCCTTTGTGGGCGGTTTCCTGCCATCCCTGGGGGAGGGATCTGATTTTGCAACTCAGTCTCCAGGTAATGATTACCTGATGCAGCCCCTGTGTGTCCTGGAGCCTG
>NW_004567130.1:1673201-1709357 GCF_000260355.1 Condylura cristata | reverse complement strand
CTTGGCCTTCACGCCCCGGAGTTTGCATCTGTGACATGGGGCTTTGGGAATTCCATCAAGTGAAGCAGGCAGGAGTTGTTATCCCAACATGCTACTCAGATGGCAGGATTCTCCCGTGCCCTGTCGGCCTCCTGCACGCCCCGCTTCTCAGTGGTGCTTGCATCTTTAATTTCTGAGTATGGGGCACAGAGTGATTGTGCACAGAGTGAGCCAGGGTTCTAATTAGATCGCCGCTGGAACGTTCCAGGGAATTCCGGAAGCCTGCCTGGGGGCGGTGGCACCTGGTGCTGGGTTTTGGATTTGGAGGCAGGGGCATCCTGAACTAGTGGGGGGCACGGGAGGCACTGCAGGTTGGAGAACATGAGGGTACTGGCAGGGAGGCCTTGAATGCTGAGTGTGGCAGTTCACACTTGAAGGTGGTAGGGAGCCCAGTAACTACGCCGCCGCCTTCTAGCACCCGCTGTGTGTATTCGCAGTGCGCCGTCCTCCCATTCTACTCTCATCTTACAAACGAGAAACTGGAGCTCGAGCGGGAATCCTCTGGCTCAGGCCACTCACTAGGAAGTGACAGCTGAGGAGTGACAGCCCATTAGATCTGGCTGTGCACACAGCTGGCTGTTTTCCGGTATAGTCTGTCCTCACTTAATATCATGGATGGGCTCTTGGAAACTACGTCTTTAAGTGCAACAATGGAGGGTGAAACTAATTTGGTCATAGGCCGATTGATCTAAGCAAGAGGTTTCTGGCCACAGAAACATTGCCCATGTCCAAATAAAGGCTCCAGACGCTGTCATATTCAACAGTCCTGTGTACCATCTGCTCATCTTCCAACTTGACTATTCTGCTTATCAGGGTCATGGGTGGCCAGGCCTGTCTGGGCAGTGCAGGGTGGAGGTTGGATCTCACCCCCATGGGACGCTCTCCTTTCACAGGACACCCTGAACCCACACCCACCCTGACCCGGACAATCGAGACGCACCAGTGACCCTCACAGACACGTGGGCAGGGAAGTGAGAGCCTGGAGAAAACCCATCTTTGGGGACAATGTGCAAACCCTGAAGGCTGGCCCTGGCAGGACTTGATTGTTTCATTTTATTTAAAATTTTAAAAAAGATCAACTTATTTATGCATACAAGAACTGGGGTGCAGGGCCTCCCTGTGGCACAAAGGTTTAAGCACACAAAGCCTGCAGCACTATGCAGCTGTCTGCAGCCAGCAGCCCCTGCAGCATGAGTTTAATCCCTGGCCAGGCAGCTACCCACATAGTGTAGCAGACCTTTCCTGTCTCCCCGCTGCCCCCCTCAGCAGTGCATTTCATCGATCTGCCAGTTCTACTTCCCACTCTGTCTGTGGTGAACCCTCTCACCCCCTGCATCTCTGGCCTGTACCCCAGTTCTCGTATGCATAAATCAATCTTTTTTTTTTAAAGAACTGGGAGGCTCTCCCTGGTGGCAGTGGATTAAAGCACAGCACTAAGAAGCTAAAGCCACTTTTAAGAAGCTAAAGCCACTTTGGCATGAGTGTGATCCCTGGAGGTGACCCACATGGCGCGGCAGACCTCTCCTGACCCACCTGCTGCTCCCCTCAGCAGTGTACTTTGTCGATCTGCCTGTTCTGCTCCCCACTCTGTCTCTGGTGAATCCTGTCACCACCCCTGCACCTCTGGCCTGTACCACAGTTTTGTATGCATCAGTCAATAAATCTTAAAAAAAAAAGAACTGAGGTACAGGCCATAGGTGGGGGGAATGAGAGGACTCACTAGAGTGGGACAGAACAGGTGGATCTACTGAAATCTACTGCTGAAGGGGAGCAATGGGGAGACAGGAGGGGTCTGCTGTGCCATGTGGGTCAGCTCCCTGGCTGGGGATCGAATTCGTGCTGTAGTGGCTGCTGATAGTCTGATAGTGCTGTCTTTAACCCCTGCACTACCAGGGAGGCCCTGGACTTTATTATTTTATCTCACTGACATTATAGTGAAATGATGTTGAATGAAAACATTTTTTTTCCTGAGAACTGGCTGTAGCCCTTTAAAAAAAAAAAGCAAAATGAAACGGAAATTAAAGTTAGTGGTGTTACTGAGCGGCAGGCTCGCTCCTGGGTGTGCATAGGCACTAGATTTTGAGAAAAGAAAGATTTATTGTAAATTGACTGGCATGGAGCCTGGAGGCAAACTCAGATCTGCTTCACTTAAAATAGTGAATGAGTTTATATAGGTTTTAGGAATGGGGGTGAGGGCGAGAGGCTATTGGTTAAGGAGCTAAGGACAGATGTAGGCTTGGCTGAAGGTCATTGGTTTGTTGGGGCGGGCAGACATGGTGACGCGTGAAGGGGGTTTTCTCGTGCACAGCCTTGTGTGGGGTCTGGTGCTTGTCCCTCACCCTAGGCAGCCCCTCCCCTGAGTTTGCTGTTTCTTGGCCCAGGCAAGCCTTGGAGCTCAGCTTAAGTTGGTGCCTTCAGCTAGTTCCGGCTGAGTCATCTGCAAATAAAGGAGAAAGTTAAGAGTAGTTTTTGTTGTTATTTTATGCTCCAGGGCCTGAAAGCAATTTAACTCTTTCTCCTTGGCTTCACGGATATGTTTGATTTAATCCAGTATATCCCATATGCCATTATTGACTTGGCCTGTATAAAAAGTCATCAGTGAAGTAGTTTACATCCTTGGCTGTGTCGCCTTAGAAACCCAGGGTGCTGTTGGCATCTGCTGGCCACATCAGTCTGGACTCACATGGGTCACTTGGCCATGGTGCTGGGCTGCACGGATCAGCCGGGGTTGAGGCATTCCTGAAGCCGGGGTTGAGGCATTCCCACCCTCTGTGGGGAGGGGATGTTTTTGAGTGGCCTGGATGTTTCTCAGAGAATCTGTGCCTGGAACAGCTTTCAGCAGAGAAGAGGACATGTGGGTGTTGAATAAGGGAAACCTGAGAAGGACCCCCTTGCTGGGAGTGGCATAGGCACCTGGAAGGGCTTGAGTGCTGTGTTAAAAGAACTTCTTTGTTAACGTGTCAGTTACTTCTGGAGACGCTGCCACTCCTGTCAGCTCAAGCATCACTTGTGGAGGTGATGGTCTTCACACTGGGGGTGCTGTGGGCACTGTCACTCATCCCGACCTGAAGGTCTTTCAGGGTGGGGTACCAGGCTCTCAGGGTCCCTCTGCCCAAGGCTGTTCCCTCAGCCAGTCACTTACTGCCAGCCCCCCCGCCCCCCCCCCCCAAGATCTGCTCAGTAAGTGTCAGGGATGCAGGGAAGGGGCTGGGGTGTGCGGTGCATCTTTCTAGAATGTCTGGGGGCTCAGAGGTCCTTCTTGTACCTGGACAGCATTGGGGTCTCCAGGTGCGAGGTGCGAGTTGGGCTGGCCCACAGCCTCCATGCCAAATGCTCCCCATCTCCTTTGGCATCAGGGGAGAAAAGAGCCTGGTGTGCTGGGTTGGGATGCTGCCTGGCGTTAACCCTGTATTGGGCTGATGAGTGTCTTCCCAAAAAGTATGTCCAAGTTCTAACTCTGGGCATCTGTGAATGTCTCCAACGTGAACTGGGGTGCCTGTCTGTGGGTCCTCACCTGTGTGCTTCAATTGTGGACACACACCAAAAGGGTCAATAATGGGTTTATTTACAAGGGGAAAAGAAAAGGAATAACCCAGGGAGAGAGAGAGAGACAAGTTAACTAATGTGTCCTACCAGTTCCTCTGGCTTGGAACCCCAATAGCACAGTGAAAGCTGATCAAGGGCAAGTGACCAGCCACCGGCCATGAGGCTAAGGGCGAGAGCCTCGGCCCAACATGTCCGCCTTTATAGCCAAAATCTCAAAATGGCTGCTTAGCTCCACCCCCGGGTGCTAGCAGTCCTCCCTTGGATGTTGCTGGGAGTTGTAGTTTTGGTATCTGGAGTGGGGCTGGAATCCACAGAACCTGTATCTGTAGAGTTCTTCAGGGCATCCTTTCCCCCAACAACCTTATTTAGAAATAGGGTCTTGGCAGACATAATTAAGGGGGAGAGCAGGTGGCCCCCGTCCCCATGGGAAAGGATAGCAAGAGTCCACACACAGGGGATGTGACAATGAAGCCATGGTCTGAGTGAGCCAGATAACCCCAGTAGCTGCCAAGAGCTGGGGGAGCAGGACAGACCCTTTTGGAAGCCTCTGAAGGCAGTGTGCCCTGCCCACACCCGAGGGTGTGGGCCACCTGAGTCAGGGAACCATTGCTTTACACCACCCTTGTGTGATTTTGTTACTGAAGCCCAGGATGCGACCCAGATGCTCGGGAGACAGGCTGGGTGAGGCTCAGTGCGGCTCTCAGACCCTGGCCCTTGGACTTGGTGAGAGAGCACTTCTTGGCCCTCAGTGAGCTGAGGTCCTGGGTGCTGGCCACTGTTTCCTGAGGGAAAGGGTGAAGGCAGGAGTTGTGGGGTCCTCTCACCTTCAGCTTCTGGATCCTTTTGTGCTCCCAGCTTCTCCCCAGTGCTTTCTGGGGGCCTTGCCATGTGGCCCCGGTGCCCCAGCAGGACAGCCACGTGAGGCCCAGACCTCACCCAACCTCCCCTGGGCATCTCTGTGAAGGGAGGCTGCAGGCCTCCTGGTAGCGAGCTCCTCACTTCCACCTGCAAAGGATCAGGGCCAATGAGAGGGGTCTGCTGGGTCCCCACTGGGTGGGGGATAGCCTGCCATTTTCTTCTGTCCTGAGGTTGCAGCCTGGCCTGTGAGATTGCAGTTCACTAAACCAGGAAACCAAAAGCTGGTGATTTTTAAGGTGCATTTACTTGAAAAACAAACTATTAGGGAAAAATTAATGTCTGTGAACCTTTTCATTTTTTCCCTCCCTGGGCGCCCTGACCAAGCCCGAACTGGGCCTTGAGCAGGCCACACAAGTGGTGTGTGTTTAGGAATAGTTCACGCTTGCGTGGGGGCCTTGAGGACAGACACAAAGGAGACAGAAGCAGAGCTCTGCCCTGCAGGTTTCCACACTGGTTCTCTTTGTTTCAGGGTTCACCTTGCTGCTTTGCTCAGTCAATATTTGCTGGGCGCCTCTTGAACACCAAGTGTTGCCCTGGGCCCTGCCATCCACTAATGAGCAAAGCAGACGAGGACCTGTCCTGGTGGCTTTATGGCCTAGTGGAGGAGGCTGGTGAGCAACAGGCAATATTCCCTAGGACTTGAGCCTTCTGGCGACAGGACCAAGGGGAAACAGCAGGTCGAGGGAGTTCAGGCAAGTGGGGGAGGGCAGACCTCCCCCAGAAGAAGGCATGTGAATAAAGGCTAGAAGGGGCCAGGGAGCTGCCATGCAGCTGACTCTGGAAGAACAATGAAGGCAGCCAGTGCAAAGGCCCTGGGGCAGGATGTGCCCTGCTAGATGAGGGGCAACAGATGGCCAGCTTGACTGGGTGGAGTGAGTGACAAGAATGACAGCCATGGGGCCTGGAGAGGCCACTGGAACAGGCTGGATAAGGGGCGTGCACGCCAGTGTTAAGACAGGTCCCCACCACTCCCGCCAACTTTTGCATAAGATGTACCTAAAACACTATCTTAAATAGAATAAACTCACCTTGAGCAAGAATACATGCTATCTCTTATCGATTCTCTATTAACTGTAACTTGTTCTGCCTTTTTCTGTTGTTGTTGTTCTGAGTTTCTCTGCACAAAGATTTCTATCTCCCCATCCTCACCCACACCCTTTCTCTTCCCTGGAAACCATTCCTGGTGCAGTCTGCTGCAGACTGCACCACACATTCCTCCAGTTGTCAGCAGGGCTTGGAGCGCCTTTTCCGGGCTTCTTGGCCATCTGCAGGTCCTTTTGGAGGAAGTCTGTTCAAGCCTTGGCTCATCAGCAGTTAATGTTCCTGCTTTAAAATTCATACATATTTGCCCATCACGTATCTGACCAGGGACGCATACCAAGATTTAGAAAGAACTCGCACAACTTAGCAAAAAAGTAATAACCCGATCAAAAATAGCAGAGCAGAAGGGATGCTTCTCTAAGGAAGATGGACAGACGGCCCACAGCTCATGAAAAAGGCTCTTCATCTCTCAGCGCTAGGGAGATGGCAATCAACCCACTGTGAGATTAGCCCAGAAAGAGCGGGTGTGAATTAAAGGGCCCTCAGGCGCTGTGGATGGGAGTGTGGACAGCCCGGGGCAGCAGCGGGGTGCAGGGCGCTGTCTCCGAATAGCTCACAGTGGCGCTACCCCATGACGGCAGTTCCACTCCTGGGGCTCTACCCAAAGGATAGAAAAGCACGGGTCTGAAGGACACCGGCACCCTGTGTTCACTGCTGTACTCTGCCATAACCGCGTTATGAAGACAAGCCAAGTGCCCACACCGGATGGGCTGTTTCCATTGTTTCTCTGTGAAAGCTTATGGGATGTTGCCATGGCAACACCATGGACTGGCCCTGAGGGCCGATGCTATACTATGGGAAATAAGTCAGAAGGAGAAAGACAAACACTGGCTGATTTCGCTCAGGTGGAATATAAAGAAACAAAGCAAAGGCGCTGGCAGAACCAAGTCCCAAAGCCCCTTGGAATCTGAGATTCTTGGGGTGTGGTGGGGGTGGGAGCAAAGCTGGGTGGGGGCTCCAGGGGCTGTGTGGGTGGATTATAGGGGCTTTGGTGGTGGGTGTGGGGTGGTGATGCCCAGCTGAGGGTGTGAACCTGTACCCCTAAATCACATATAATGTCACAAACAGTGTTCCTTCGATTTAAAAAAATTGAGTATGGTCTCAGGATCTCGTTGGCGGGACGTAGCTTACTGTGAAATGCGCACTCAGCGAGGGGGCGAGCTCAGCCCCACACATCTGGAAGGAGGATATTTGCAGTGCTCACTAGAGGGGGACCCCACCTCTGTCCTGGGCAGTGGTTGTGCCTGCTCTAGACCCTCACGCAGGCATACCCCTGGTGCTCAGGTCTGCCTCCTGTGCCCAGTGTGATTCCATTACACTTTGGCTGTGCTAATAATACCTACCCTTTGCCCGTCCTGAAATAGGTCTATGAAACCCTACCCTTCAAAGCCTTCTGCAGGCTGCCCCGCTGTAGTAAATATAGCAGGTCCCATGTGTTTCATTGATTTTTAAAAATCATCTCTGTTTTATTGATTTTTAAAAATCATCTCCACTGATGTTTATTTCAATGGCAGGAACACATTGTAAGTGTGTGTTTGGTAAGTTTATAACTTTATTCAAAATAACCCCAAATTGGAAGCATCATGTATCCATCAGCAGGTGAAGGAGTGAATGGACCAGGTATATTTACCCAAAGGTAAATAAATCAGCAAAAATGGGACACACTTTGGAAACATTCAGCTGAACAAAATTAGCCAGACCCAGGGTCTCCCTGGTGGCATAGGGGTTGAGTCTCAGTGATATCACTGTGATAGCCTGAGTTCAATCTCCAGCCAGGAGCTGACCCACATGGCGGAGCAGACCCCTCCGGTCTCCTCAGCTGCTCTCTTCAGCAGTGTATTTTAGTGGATCTGCCTGTTCTGCTCCCCACTCTGGTGAATCCTTTCATTCCTCATACCTCTGGCCTGTACCCTAGTTCTTGTATGCATAAAAAAAAGAAAAGAAAAGAAAAGAAAATAAATCCTTAAAAAATTAGCCAGACCCAGAAAACAGAACATACTGTAAAGGAGAGAGTTCTACTGGTACTTTCTGAGGGCAAGTTGACCTCCTCTCATATTTACATATGGTGACTCTGATGTGCTAACATTTATGGCCTTTCAGATTATTTTATTGGTATCTAATTTACTTATTTTTTTTCTCTATATAAATTTGTAGTAAAGTACCCATCCCAGAAAATTGACCATCTTAGCCATTTAAAAATGTGCAGTTCTGGGTGTGAAGTACATTCGCACTGATGTGCAAACATCACCACCATCATTTCCAGATCTCTTCATCTTGTAAAGCTCATGTTCTCTCTCCACTGAATATTAACTTCCCAGCCCCTGGCCCTGATCAATCTGCTTTCGCTCTGTGAAATGTACTATGGCATGTAACTGGATTCATATAGTATCATCCTTTGCGTCTGTCTTATTCTACTCACCATAATTCCTCCATGCAGTAGCAGTTCTCAGAAGTTTCTCCCTTTTTAAAGGCTGAGTAATATTCCTTCACATGGATAGGTTACATTTTATTCATTCATTCACTCATAGATGGACAGTTGGGTTGCTTTCACCTTTTGGCTGCTAAGCCCCTGCAAAGCTCATGGATCACATACATCCTTTTTTAAAACAAGTGATATCTTCCTTCTTTACAAACTACACGGGAAAAGGAGGAAACATTAATGGACCGTGGAAAGCCTTATGTTAAGTGAATAAAAGTCCTTGATCTTTTCTACCTCTGCTTGTTTTTAAGGAACATTTGTTGATCTGAAAGGACCAGGAAATCCATAGAGACAGGTGGTAGATTAGTGGTTGCCAGAGGTTGGGTGGGGAAATGATTGGGTAGACGGTTTTGTTTTGTTCATTCTGGAACTAGACAGTGGGGGTGGTTGCACAACTCTGAATGTACTAGAAACTGCTTGAATTTACGGTATATACATCATCTCTCAAAACTGTCAAAAATGTCAGCATAATGTTTTCAAGATTCCTCTAGATCATTCTTTTCAACTTACAGTGTAATGGGCTTTATCATACATTTATACCCCACCTGTGAGGCAACCAAAATCAAGATCTGGGCTCTGTCCATCATCCCAGTAGTCGCTCATGTCCTGTTGCTGGTCTTTCCCTCTGCCCCAGCCCCTGGCCACTCTGGATCTGGCTTGTCGTTCCTCTCCAGAACTCCAGTTACATGAACTCACATGTAATTTCTCTCTCTGGTTTTTAACATTTAACATAATACCTGTGTGGTTCCTCCCTGCTGTTTGGATATGTGGTAGCTTGTCTGTTGATAGGCTTTCAGTGTGTTTTAAAAACTTACTCATTATTGGTAGAGGGTTAGTTAGGTCGTGCTCAGAAGGCTTCCTTTGCCTGGGCTGTGTTCCCGCTGTCCTATTGTTACAGGACAGGGAGAGAGGGGCACCCCTGAAGACCCAAACCTCAGAAGGGGACAGGGGGAGGGGGCACCCCTGAAGACCCAAACCTGCCTGCTTTAAGTGGGTTCTGCCATCCGCCGCGTCAAGACAAAACATATAAAACTTTAATGAAAAGGGACTTTAATGCAGTGAGTATACAACACGGAACACAAAGAATGTAATGTCTAAATCAAACACCTGAAGTTACTCATCTCCTCGTGGGCAAAAGTCAACCTAAAAGGGATTGGCCCAAGGCAAGGCCTGAAAGTTGCCACAAAGCTAAAGCACCTTCTGGCTGGGACCATGGAAAAGGGTCAGAAATGGCCAGACAAGTCTGGGAGGAAAAGAGCAAAATCAAAATCAGTATAAACACGGCCATAGTCACCTCCCTACAGATCTCTCACCCACATCTGCCTTAACCAGTCCAGGGCCAGGAAACAAGCCCGGTTTCTTCATCACGTGCTCGCTGCTCCATGTGGCTTCCTCAGGTCCTTCTTGTTCTCCATCCTGCTTCCTTCTTTTTTCTTCTCTCCTCTTTTTTTCACTCCTCAGCTCCACCCTCCTTCTGGGTAGGGCAGGGACCTGGAACTTTCCCTTTTCCTAGGGACCACCCTGTTATACTACCAGGAACACCCTCTTCAGCCTCTTTTCCTGGAAAAGCTCAACTCACTTTTTCAGTGCCCAGCTTGCACACCCCCTCTTCTAGGCCGCCTCCAGGAGGGCCTCGTTGCATCCCACAAGCTATTGCCTTGGTTGGTCTTCTCTCTCAATCTTTTCTTCCTGGGCAGGATCGTTGACCTCAGGGGAGAGTGGGGGTAGAATCAGCTACCTTAGGCTAAGGCCAGAGCAAGCTGTTATCTAATCAACTGCCTCTGATCTGGTCTGACAGCCAGAAATCTCTCCAGTCAAAAGCAGGGCAAAGTCCGTGCCTGTGGACAGGGCAGGGGGTCATTTTTTGCCAGGCAGCTGCACAGCACAGCTGGCATTTTGGTGCTGGCTCTGCTAGACCCTGCCTAAGCACTTATGCTCTGAGCGCCTTACCCTCCCGTCAGCCCTAAGAGGAGGATGCTGGCCTGACATCTGTTGTGTGGATGATGAAACTGAGGCTCAGAGAGAATCCATTGTTACAGGACAGGGGGAGAGGGACACCCCTGAAGCCTCAAACCTGCCTGCTCTAAGTGGGTTCTGCCATCCGCCGCATCAAGACAAAACATATAAAACTTTAATGAAAAAGGGACTTTAATACTGGAAATATACAATACGGAACACAAAGAATATAACTTATAAATCAAACACCTGAAGTTACCCGTCCCCTCGTAGGCAAAAGTCCACCCAAAAGGGATTGGCCCAAGGCAAGGCCTGAAAGCTGCCACAAGGCTAAAGCACCTTCTGGCCGGGACCCATGGAGAAGGGTCAGAAATGGCCAGACAAGTCTGGGAGGAAAAGAGCAAAATCAAAATCAATATAAACACGGCCATAGTCACCTCCCTACAGGTATCTCACCCACATCTGCCTTAACCAGTCCAGGACCAGGAAACAAGCCCGGTTTCTTCATCACATGCTCGCTGCTCCATGTGGCTTCCTCAGGTCTCCTTCTGGCTCTCCATCCTCCCTCCTTCTTCCCTCTGATTCCTTCTCTTCTCTCCTTTTTCTCTGCTCAGCTCCACCCTCCTTCTGAGTGGGGCAGGGACCCCGGAACTTCCCCTTTTCCTGGGGTCCACCCAGTTACACCATGACTCTTCCACCTTCACCAGCCCAAACACAGAACTGGTTGCCCAAGGTCCCTGTAGATAAGTGTTCATTGAAGTGGGGTGGGGGGTTGGAGGGGTTCAGGGCCTCGACGCAGGGCATGCAGTAGGCTCTCAGTAAGTATTGAGTGAATGCGTGAGTGAGTCCGTGCGCCGCATGGCACTGAACAGCACAGTCCGGCAGTAGCCGCCTCTTCCAGGTGCGGCGTGGGCCTCTCTTTTGCTGGGCTCCCATCGGGCCGTTGTAGTGGAAACCCGTCCTATTACCTGTTAGCTTTCTTTAGAACTCTATAGAGTGGTGTGTGGGGAGCGTCTCGCCCCTCCTTTCCCTGGAGCCCCCACCCTGGAGCCCACTCCCTGCAGTGCCGTGGGGGCTGGGCATCGGGCAGCTGGCGCAGCCATCCTGGGGTCGCGTGGAGGGGTCGCGCTGTGGGGTCCGGGCACCCTCCTCACCGCGGGTCTCTTCCCTACAGAATGTGCGCATTGACCCCAGCAGCCTGTCCTTCAACATGTGGAAGGAGATCCCCGTGCCCTTCTACCTCTCCGTCTACTTCTTCAGCATCCTCAACCCCAAGGCCGTCCTCCAGGGTGAGAAGCCGTGGGTGCAGGAGCGCGGGCCCTATGTGTACAGGTGAGCATGGGGCGGGCGGCCCTGCCAGCGACGGGGCTCAGGTGGGCTGGGCTGCCACGCTGAGCCCTACAGGTTGATCCAGAAGCAGGCCATGTGCAGGAGGGGGAAGTGATGGTGCCGGGGAGGTTCTTTATGGGGCACCCAGGCAGCAGTGGGCCGGGTGTGGGGGCATATGGTGGGGGCACTCGCACTTGCACACACATGGGGCTGGTCTCAGGGAGCAGGGACTTGCTCCCCAAACCCGAGCAAGGTCGAAGAGCTCTGCCCTCGTCATTCATTCACCAGTGCCTACTAGCCATGGCCTAGGCTCCAGGGAGACTGCTGAGAACAAGACAGACCATGATCCAGCCTCACAGAATCACATTCTGCTGTGTCTGAGTTGTAGAAAATCAATAAGGAAGTACATGACTGTGGGTGTTAAGTGCTACAGAGAAAAGGCCACAGGGGACGGGGGTGGGTGTGCATTCATGTGTCCCTGTGTTACAGGGACCCCAATGTGAATCGGGTTGCCCGTCTGTGGGTCTTCACCCGCACGCTTATGATTCAATTGTATTATGGACACACTCAAAAAGGTTAACTGATGGATTTATTTATAAGCAGAAAGGTAAGGGAATAACCCAGGGAAAGAGGAGAGAAATACAAGTTAAGCTAAAATGTCCTACCAGTTCTGCTGACTTGGATTCCACCAGCACGTTGAAAACCCATCGAGAGCTAAAATGACCAGCCGCGAACCACCAGGCCAAGACACCCCCAGAGCCCACATGTCCGGTTTTACCCCAACCTGGCTGCTCAGCTCCACCCTCACGTCCCAGCCTGCTTCTCCTTGGCATTGATGGGATTAGTAGTTCCAGTATCTGGAGGGGGGGCGGAGTCCTTGAGACCTGTACCTGTTACACCTGTAGGTGGTTACAGCAGCCCTCCGGTCTCTTATATAAGGGAGTGAGCCCCGAGAAAGGAGTGCCTGGCAGGGGGTCGCCAGTGCAAAGGCCCTGAGGCTGGCTGGTGCGGTGCTCAAGCAGCAGCAGGGAGCTGGGCAGATTGAGCTGGGGAGCAGGCACGAGAGGCAGCAGGACTCTGGGTGGGGGTCGCTGTTCTCGGCACCGGAGACCTACAATGGTGAAATGGACAAAAGAATCCCTGCGTGCTTGCAGGGGAGGCTGATGGAGGTGAATAAGTAAAAGCACATGATGGTCTGAGGTGGGTACCCAGGAGGACTTAGGAGGCCCTTGCTTCAGAGATGAGTGGTGGGCCTCTCTGAGAGGTGGCTTGGCTGGGTGGGCGGACATTGTGATTTCGGAGACTGTGATGACTGACCAGGCCGACAGTGGGAGGACAGACCTGGGGGTCACCCAACCTGGCTGTCATGCTGTCCGGGGCACACAGACACCCTGGCCCTGCCAGAGAAGCCCCTGTGGCTCTCAGGGCCCTCTGCTGCCCCACATCTCCCCATTGCCCCCCAGCACGCCTCCCCACACCACACGCTGGCCCCCGTACCTCCCTGCCCCCCGCCTCTCATCCCGCTGCCTCCCGCCTCCCTGCCCCCTGCCTCTTACCCCACCACCCCATGTCTGCCACTGCTGCCCCCTGCACTATTGCGCCCCACTGACCACAGCCCCGCTGACCACGGCCCCACAGGGAGTTCCGGCACAAGATCAACATCACGTTCAACGACAATGACACCGTGTCCTACCGCGAGTATCGTCGCTTCCAGTTTCAGCACGACAAGTCCTGCGGCTCTGAGAGCGACTACATCGTAATGCCCAACATCCTGGTCATGGTGAGGCCGCCCTGCTCCCACCCAGGCCCAGGGTCCCCAGGTGTCTACCTGTGGGTTTTGGGGTGCTGGCCAAAGTCACTGTTTTGCCCTTTATAGTCAACAAACTGGAAATCTCTAAGAGGGGTTGCTTGCTGGGGAGGCTGACGGGGGCACCCCCAGGCCATGCTGTTCTCTGCTGGTCTGTTGGTGAGAGACATAGAGACCCCTGCATTTGCTGACTGCTTGCCACGTGTGCTGGGTCTCCAAGAACACCCACGGTCTTTGCTAGGAGGGTCCAGGAATCTGTGTGCACCCCTGTGGGCGCAGACAGCTTGAACTCCAGAATCCTGTCCCAGGGGCTCCCTGCAAGGAACTGTGATGGCCTCAGCCAGGGCTACTGTCAAGTCCTCAGCGCCTGGGTGTCGCCTGGGCTGGCCCTGCCGGCACTGCTGCCTAGCCCTGCCCAGCTCCCCCAGTGGAGCAGCTGGTCAGCGCAATCCAAGCTTTCACTTGGGAGTCGTGGGCATCTTCTTGAAACCCAGGGACCAGCTGTGCCAGCCTCCCTGGGGGGCAGTCTGCCACGCTCAGCCTCCTCCTGCCCACACTTGTCAGAACGTGGGTGGTAAGGGCTTTTCCATGCTTGACCTTGATTACTTGTCAATAGTTCTGTCTTCACTACTGTTTTCTCTATTTCTAGAGGAAAACTGACAATAGAGAGGTGAAGTGACTGATCCAAGCCCACCCAGTTTGGAAGTAGCAGAGGATGGTTTTGAGCTGATAGTGCTCAGGCCAGGAGCCCTCCTCTGCCCCACTCAGCTCCACTCCATCCTCTGTGTGCCCGCTTGATAGTTGCCAGGCGTTTGCGCTGGCCCTGATCCTGTGCTGGGCACCAGGTCAGAGGTGCACCCCCCTGGTGAAATCACTGGGTGACAAGACGGGAGACGTGGGAATAAATGTAGCCCAGAATGTTGCAACCGCCTCACTCAGAGTCAGCTAGTGTGACCACAAGTGCTCCCGTCATGATGGCACACCCCGGGGTGATGCCCAGGGCTCAGTGGGAACATTTGAGGAAATACAGTCTCGTATACTTCCATTAGGAATGGAGCTGGTGTGAGCTGATGGAAGGCAGTGTCTTTCAACAGAACATGCACATGACTCTGGCCTGAGAAATTCAACTTGTAGGGCCCTCCCTGGTGGCACAGCACTATGAAGCTACCCACAGCTACTGCAGCATGAGTTCGTTTCCCTGCCAGGGAGGTGACCCTCATGGCGCGGCAGACCTCTCCTGACCTGCCTGTTGCTCCCCTCAGCAGTGTATTTCAGTATATCTGCCTGTTCTGCTCCCCACTTTGTCTCTGTCTCACCCCCTGCACCACTGGCCTGTATGCCAGTTCTTGTATGCATAAGTAAATAAATCTTTGAAAAAGGAAAAAAATAAAGAAATTCCACTTGTAGGAGCTGCCCCTGAGGAGAATGATACACAGCAGGATGGAATGAGGTCAGGCATCATGTAGTGACAGGGATAGAGTTTGAAAAATTGCCATTGGTCGGCAATTTCATCATTGGGCAAATGTCAGGGTGTAATTACACAGACCTGCATGGTTGAGCCTGCCGGAAACCTGGGCTAGATGGTAGAGCCTGTTGGACTGCTGTTGTCCCTAGAATCTGTCATTGACCAAAAAAGGTCATTACAAGCGATTACATTTGGTCAAGGAGGTTTGCACCCAGGAAGTTCATTTTAGCCACAGTATCAGAGCAAACATCCAGAACCTATATGTGCATCATATGCAGTTACCACTATGATAACAGAGCATGGGCAGGCAGTGGAATAGTAGACAGCCAGCAAAAAGACAGGACAGCAGGGCCCGGGGGAGAGCAGTTCCTAAGGAGTAGTTCAGTAGGAGAAAATCCAGGGGCAGAACACACAGCCCTTTCTATCAGAGAAAGACTTGCACACATCCATGTACATACATGTACGTTTTACATGTCCAGACCACAACAGGCAACTTCTTTCCATAAAGAGCCACTTATAAATAGTTTAGGCTTTGAGGGACAGATTGGTTTCTGTTGCAGCTGCTGTAGCACAAAATTAGCCAAGACAGTAACATACATAAGTGGGCATGGCTGTGTCGCACACTAACGTGTGTTTCATAGAATTTTCATGGTCTGTCTAAAAACAGGTGGTGGGCTGGCATGGGCCCCTGGGCCATCGTGGCTGAGCTCTGGTGTAGATTAGCTCCAGAAGAGGAGCCTCAAGAACCTAACATAGGGGATGCCTTGGGGGAAGAAATGGGACTAGGAGAGTCGGGATTGGAGAAGGACTTTTATATTCTCTGTGATTCTTTTCAATGTTTTTATTATCTTTACCAAATTATTATGTTGAGGAGACCCTGGTGCATTCCCATGGGGCAAGACGGTGTAGCACATGCTTTAGAAATTGCTAGTGGTGTTCACTCTTGTGCAGGAAACTGGCGATTGGATGAGGCGCCTTTAAAGGGCCAAACCAAGTGCCAAGACAATATCCCGAGAGGGAAGCAAAAATTAGAAAACAAATGCACTTATATTCTAAATATCCAGATACTGGGTAGAACAGATATTGGAGGTCCTTGGTGTTTGGGAGGGACTGGAGTAGAGTCTTCACTAAGGTTCTTTTGGTTACAATGTAACAGCAAAAGTGCTCCAAATGGGAGAAGCAAAATGGAATTTATGGGTCATGTTACTGGGAGGGTGGCTGTCGCACTGGCTTCAGATAAGGCTTGATCCAGGGTGCACACAGGTTTTCCTGGATCTGTAAGGGGTCCATGCTCTGGCAGAGTCCATGGTTCCCCCGGCTTCCCTCAGGGTGACTTCAGTCTTGCACCCTCCCAGGTTCAAGGCCAGCAATGAGGAGCTCACCGCTCTACTCCACGGTCCCGGGGTGTCTCTTCTGGCTAGCTGATGCTGATGGGCCCATGCACACATTCCCAGACCAACCTCTGTAGCTGGAGAGAAGAGGTTTCGCAGTAGTCAGGCCTGGGCCATTGCCCATGCCAGTGGCTGGGTTTGGAGTTACCGGCCTGAATCTGCTGGGGCTCTTCAAGGGCACACATGGCTTGTTACCAAAGGATCAGGTCATGGTTCTGGATGCTTCAGATGCCTGACATCTCCACTACAGGGAGTCCTCCTAGGCCTGGACATTTCTCTAGCTGGACTTTGGCCTGGAGGCCAGGCTTGAACCATGGTGCCCCCTTGTTCTGCAGGGCGCAGCAGCGATGATGGAGAATAAGCCCATGTCTCTGAAGGTGATGATGGCCCTCATGTTAACCTCCTTCGGGGAGCACGCGTTCATGAATCGCACCGTTGGTGAGATCATGTGGGGCTACGACAACAAATTCTTGAATTTTCTGAATCAATACTTCCCAAACGTTATCCCCTTCAAGGGCAAGTTCGGGTTATTTGCAGAGGTAAGTGTGGCCCATGAGGCATTTGGAGTTTGTGCTTTGCCCTCCATTGACACAGCGGGAAACTAGTTACCAGCTTGCTTTTGGAGTGGGTATGGGCCCAGGAGAACAGTTGTAAGTGGCAGAAAACCTCACTTAGACTGGCGTGGCAGGACAGATGATTTATTGCACCATTGAACTGAAAACTCTAGGAGCGGATTCAGATGAAGCTTGATCCAGATTCAAGTGGGACTGGCCTTAGATAATTGAAGGTTGTTCCTGGCAGAAGGGGGAGTGGTTGCTGTGGAGGCCGATTGCAGACGTCAGCTGTAGCATTTCTCTGAACTACCAGCATTTTCTTAATCTTGACTCTAGTAATCAGTAGGATCGGTGATTGAGCCATCACCTGGTATAGAGTCCGATCCCTGACTTCTGATCCCTGACCTTGGTCCTATCAACCACAACCACAGGTTTTAAGGAGTCCTCTGGATTGATAAAGCCTCAGCCTCCTCTTTGGAGGCTCAGCTGACCTGGTGGGGGAGGGGTGCGGAGAGGACAAGGGTCATGATTCCTGTACCTAGTAATTGCTACACCTTGATCGGGATAATAGTTCTGGGTATGTGAGTTGACTGGTAAGTTTGGGGCAGGTAAAAGCATTTTGTTAACTTTATAGGCATGTCAAAGTTATTACAGAGTCCCTCTGTAATCTGTTTGCTCTTGTGTGGCGCACATCCCACATGAACAGACCATCAGAGACTGCTGGCTTCACGCTTCCTCCTGCTCTGCCCTGCCACCCTTAGGATGTGGTTTTCTGACTCAAGATTACCACATGGTCCAAGAGGACTGCCAGAGCGCCAGCTATCACGTCCCTGTTCTAGCCACACAGCAGGAAGGAAAGTGTGTTAGGAGGTGGTGGGGCAGGCAGCGGGGTGAGGTTAAAACAGCTGGTCCTATTTGTGTCCCTCTTTGGGGGGGCGCAGACCCATTTCCACTTCCCGTTGGCCAGAACTTAGTCGTGAGGCCATGCCTGACTGCAAGGTCAGGCAGCTGGGAAACGTGGCCTTTCAACTGGTGTGTCTGGGGGTTTTGTGTGTGTGTGTGGAGAAGCGGGAGAAGGGACTTTGCAGGAACTAACAGCCTCTCACACACTGTTTAGCAGAGTGATTATGTGTCATTTATCAATAAAGCCAGTGACAAGAATGCAAAGGTTGGCATGGAGTTCTTGCTATGTCCCAGGCAGGGCACTCAGGGGTTCCCCCCGCAGCTCCTGGGGATTCTTTGGGGTCCTCTGCCCTCAGGGGCTTACATGGGGGGGTGTGCCTTGAAGGTAGAGGGCATGCCATGCACCGCCTGGGAATGGGGTTCCGCTCCCCACCACCTGCCTCTGCCGTCTGCCTTGGGCTTGCATCATCTGGCCCGCCTTGCACCACGTGGGGCACAGAAGCACCCCTAGATTTTTCCTGAAGCCACTCTTCCTTCCCACACCTTGCAGGGCTGTGCTCTGAATCAGAAACCTGCTTCAGGCAACTTCCTCGGGGTCCAAGCCAAGGGTCCTATGAGGACATGCAGCTGGCTGCAGCCCTGGGAGCAGCCCGGTGCTACCTGGCCCCCAGCAGGGCTGGCCTTCTTGCTGGTGCTCCTGGTTCAGTGTGGGTGACCGGAGTGACCTGCTGACCTGGTCACTCGGGGGCACACGTGGGCCGCTTGCCCTTTATAGTGTCTGTCCAAAGAGACCTGCCCCTTCTTTTTCCCTTCATGGATGTGAAAGGCCACTTGCCTTAAAGGGGTGATGGGGTTGTGTGTTGTGGTTGAGGCTCCGTCGACCCCACCATTCATCTGGAGCAGACTACTCCTAACCTGGGAGAGATAGGCAGGACTTTATCTCGGGGGGATGCTGTCATGGAGTGACACCCTCCTACAGAGCCCAGCCCTCCTCTTGGTTCCAGACATTGGGGCCCCCATGCTCCCTCTGTGCTCCCGGCGGAGCAGGGGCCAATGGGTGAGCTTGAGGGGTCTAGGGCCTGGCCGCTGCCCCCTGACGCTCACAGGTGTGCTCTGCTCTGGCCGCAGCTCAATAACTCTGATTCTGGACTCTTCACCGTGTTCACGGGGGTCAAAGACTTGAGCAGGATCCACCAGGTGGACAAGTGGAATGGGCTCAGCAAGGTGAGTGCGGGGGCTGGATGCAAGGCTGGGGCCCCCTCCCTGCCCTGATGCTGAGGTGGTCGCCGCCATGTGAGGGAAGATGCCGCGGCTGGGGCCTGGCGGTGGTTGAGGCTCTGTCGGCTCTTGTTCTGGATGAGTGGGGAAGGGTGGGAGCAGACCCCCATTTCCTGGCTTCCAGCACACATGAATTGCTGCGGCCTCTTCCTCCTTGTGTCACAAGGCAGGGAGAGAGGCACCCCTGAACTCCCAAACCTGCCTGCTCTGAATAAGTTCTGCCATCCGACGCATCAAGACAATACATAAGACCTTTAATGGAAAGGAACTTTAATCCAATGAGTGTGCAATACAGAAAAGACAAAGAATATAGTTTCTAAGTCAAACACCCAAAGTTACCCGTCCCCTCATGGGTAAAAGTCCACCAGAAGGGATTGGCTCAAAGCGAGGCCTGAAATCCCACTGTTAAAGGGCAGAGAGAGGGGGCACCCCTGAACCCCCAAACCTGCCTGCTCTAAGTGGGTTCTGCCATCCACTGCATCAAGACAAAACATACAAGACTTTAAAGAAAAGGAACTTTAATACAGTGAGTATACAGTACAGAAGACAAAGAATATAATTTCTAAAACAAACACCCAAAGTCACCTGTCCCCTCATGGGCAAAAGTCCACCCAAAAGGGACTGGCCCAAAGCAAGGCCTGAAAGCCCCCCACCAGTCTAAAGCACCTGGCCGGGACCCATGGAAAAGGGTCAGAAATGGCCAGACAAGTCTGGGAGGAAAGAGCAAAAATCAAAGTCAACAGAAACACTGCCATAGTCACCTCCCCACGGGTCTCTCACCCACATCCGTCTCAGTCAGTCAGGGCCAGGCAACAAGCACGATATCTCCATCACATGCTCGCTGCTCCGTGTGGCTTCCTCAGGTCTCCTTCTGGCTCTCCATCCTGCTTCCTTCTTCTTTAGATTCCTTTTCTTCTCTCCTTTTCTCTGCTCAGCTCCACCCTCCTTCTGTGTGGGGCAGGGAACCTGGAAACTCCCCTTTTCTTAGGGACCACCCTGTTATACCACCACAAGCCTAAAGCACCTTCTGGCCAGCTGGGACCCATAGAAAAGGATCAAAAATGGCCAGATAAGTCTGGGAAGAAAAGATCAAAATCAAAATCAAACATTGCCATAGTCACCTCCCCATGGGTCTCTCACCCACATCTGCTCCAACGAGTCCAGGGCCAAGAAGCAAGACAGTTTCTTCACCTTTCTCTCTGCTCCCTGTGCCTCCCTCAGGCCTCCTGGCTCTCCACCCTCCTTCCTCCTCAGTCACCTCTCCAGATTCTTCTCTGCTCAGCTCCACCCTGCTTCCGGGTGGGGCAGGGGACCTGGAGCCTCCCCTTTTCTGGGGACCACCCTGTTACACTTGGTTGCTTAATTGACAAAAATGTTTCAGGGCATGCTGAGGCTAGAACCGTTCACTGCCCCAGAGTGTCATGGAGTTAAAATGACACTGGTGCAGGAGACAGTCACGTCCAACAGTGATGCACAGAGGCAGTGGGGTTCTCTGGGCCATGGTGCCCGGCCCCCACCTGAGGCCGCCACTGGCGCTGGCCCCGTCTTGCTGTCTGTTTCTGTCCAGCTGCCTCTGCACAGGGACGCAAGTTGTTTCCTTCTTTGAACATCCTGCAGTGACCCTATGCGCCTCGTTTAGTGACTCGCTTTGTCCCTTTAAATGGTCTTTCTTCAACCATGTGAAACTGGTGGTGCCTCGGTGGGGCTCGCCCCTCCCATAGGCTCCCCACAGGGGTGGCTGCAGAGACCAGAAGTGGAGGGGAAATGGCACCCTGATTCCTGCCTGGAGTGGCCACCTTACCCTTGGTAGCTGGTCCCAGCCGTCCTTGATGGACACCACCAGATTCTCTATGGCTGCGTCCAGCGTGAAGGCACATGCCTGCCTGTGCTGGCTGCAGGGGTGCAGGGGGCGGGCCTGCCTGAGCCAGCAGCATGGGTGCAGATTTTCAGGGGGCTGGGGGGGTCTGTCTGAGCCAGCAGCAGGGGTGTGGGGTAGGGCGCAGGGGGCTGGGGGGCCTGCCTGAGCCAGCAGCAGTGCAGGGGGCGGCCTGTTATTTTCACCCCAGCTGCCTCCCTCCAGCTGTCTCTGTTGTGACACCCCCTGGCAGCCTTACCCACCCTCTCCTTCCTGTGCTGGCTCCTGACTCCCTCTGTTTTAGGAAGTGTCTGGGGGCTCTCTCAGGAGGGGAGGGTGCTGCCGCCAGCCCTGCTCCCCGGGGCCTTGGGCCCAAGGCCCATCCATGGGGTCCCAGGCCGTGAGGATAAGTGCAGTGTGGGGGCCCCCACAGGTGAACTACTGGCGCTCTGACCAGTGCAACATGATCAACGGGACGGCTGGGCAGATGTGGGCGCCGTTCATGACCCCTGAGTCCTCGCTGGAATTCTACAGCCCTGAGGCCTGCAGGTAACCACTCTGGCATGGGGCTTGGAAGCTCCTGGGCCCAGGGGCCTGGATTTCATGGCTCTTGTGGTGCCCTGTGGGTGCACTTGGGCTCTGCCCCGGGGCTTGCCCTGGCCCACCTTGATTTGGTTTATGTCACAGAGAGCAAACTCCACGGCTGACCCCATGCAGGGCCTGCAGAGACTGCGGACCATGGGGGAGGGGGCGGGGAGCAGGAAGTGGTTCAGGTTTGCAGGGGCTGGGAAAGGAGGCATGTGGTGGCTGGCGGTGGTCCCGGAAGCCTCCCCCTCCTCGGCCTCCATCTCCTCCTCAGGGCCTGCTGTGGGCTGAACCATGCAGGGAGACTAAGAGGGTTCTAGAGCCTTCTCTGCTCTACTCAAGCTGCTCTGGGAAAATCCTTTCCTTGGGAATTCAGTGCTGTGCTCCTCGACTCGGCTGCCTTCCTGGCGGAACTTTGTGGGTCTCTGGAGACGCAGCGCTGGGGACTGGGCAGCAAGACGGGCCTGAGCACTGGGTGCTCCAGACTGACAGGCGAATGCTGGGATTTAGCAGGGGCGTGGTGCATCCCACTCTGGTTTTCCAGCTCCTCTGGGGTGGAGAGTGGATGGGCAGGAGTGGGAGGCATGGAGACCACTGGGAGGCTGTGGAGGGTCCCGGGAGAGGCCAGGGGACTGGGCCGGAGGTGGCCTGTGTTGGCATCACCCCTGTCCTGTCTGTGCCCTGCAGGTCCATGAAGCTCATCTACAAGGAGTCGGGGATGTTCGAGGGCATCCCCACCTACCGCTTCGTGGCCCCCAACACCTTGTTCGCCAACGGGTCAGTGTACCCGCCCAACGAGGGGTTCTGCCCGTGCTTGCAGTCTGGGATCCAGAACGTCAGCACCTGCAGGTTCAGTACGTGTCAAGCCAGGTGCTGGGTGGGAGCTAGTCATGGAGGAGGACTTATCTGCTTAATCTCTGTTCTCTGTACTCTTGATAATCCCATTAGCTCCGAGATAATGAGGGCGCAGAAAGATAATTTGCTTCTTGCTTTTGCAATAAATTCCCACCACCTTAGCCACTTGGAACAACCCAACGTTATCAGGCGCTTCTGCGGTTCAGAAGTCCGACCTGGGCCTCCCGGGCTGAGCCCTAGGTGTCTGCAGGCTGGTTCCTCTGGAGGTGGTTTGCGTTTGCCGGCGTCTGGAAATGTCCAGCAAGTCTGGGCTCCTGGCCCCTTGCTCCATCCACCCGGCCAGGAGCATCACCGCCTCTGGTTCCGCTCCCCTGGGTCTCTGGCCCTCTCTGCCTCTCCTGAGGCTCCCTGGGCCCAGCCTGGGGACCTAGGGTGCTGTTCTTGCTTCAGGTCAACTCTTTGGCAACCTGAAACCAACCCACAAGCTCAGCACCCCTCAGCATGTGACCTGACAGTCCAGGTTCTGAGTCTTCATTTGCACTTCTTTGGGGGTCCCCGTTCTTCCCCTCGCCACGCTGTGTGAGGGCCTGGACGATGGGAAGGGCCCTCACCCCACTTATGAGGGAGAGGGGCAAGCAGCGGCCTGTACTGGGGTGCAGTTTGGGGGCTGGATGTGAGCGCAGGGCTGCATGGCGTCCTCTACTGGGCCTTGCTTAGCTGTGCGCCAACTCCTGGCCCCTGGCCCCATGTGAGCGCCCGATGTTGGCCGAACCCCTCCTCGTTCAGCTTGGTCGGTCCTACCTCCGCATTGAAGCCCGAGTTTCTCATGCCCCTGACTTTGGTGTCTAGTCCCCTGTCCCTGGTATCGGTGTGGCCCCTCCAGTTGACCTTGTGCTGCCCCCTGCCCTCCATCCCCCAGACTGTCCAGTGTGGCCACCTCCAGCTTTGGGGAGTGACCATTCCATCTGAATGGAAATTGGCTTGTCGGGGACCAAACGGAAAGGCACTTCCTTGGTGGAGTGGGCCAGGTCCCACCGGTCAGCGGTCACGAGCCTCGTGGCTATCATGTGGGGCACTCCATGGCACTGGTGGTCTGGCAGCAGCACGTGCCCGTCGCAGCCCGGTGGCCTTTGGGGCCGTTGGTTGGCCCCCCTTTTGCCCAAGTTGCCCGCGGCTCGCCCACTGTGAGAGTGAGCAGGCCCCTGCGGTGGCCCCGCTGCTCTGCGGGTCTGGCCGGGCCTCGTGTCCTTTCATGTTCGCGGCTGACTGTTCTCCAGCCCACTGCCTTCTCCATTGCTGCGGTGTTTCCAGCTTGGTCCCCCTTTAGGGTCTTTGCGTTGGCTTCTGCCTGCTTGCAGAACTCTTTCTTCAGACTCCCACGTGGCTCCTTACCTCGCCCGCTTTTGGTTTATTTAAGTCCACCTCCTCCTGGGGTCCTGTTCTGAATCCCCAGCCACAGCCACCGCCCCCACCTCTTTGTCTTCTTGGTGCTTGTTGCCCTGAAGTCACCGACCGTGCTTGGTGGTCTCTCCTCCACCATGGCCGCTGCCCAAGTGGGCCTGTGCCCAGCAGGTGGAGGCCCCCATACGTTTTCATCTGTATATGCAGGAGGATGTGTCTTGCGTGTGGGAGACTGAGGCACAGGTTGGGGTGCGATAGGCCACAGGGTTGGGGTCAAGAAGCCCCCCTGGTCTGAAGAGGTGTTGCGTCTTAGGAGTCTCTTCAAGCCCCACTTTCAGCAGGAGATGGGGATCTGGGAGGGTCATTTGTGGTGGGGCTGGGGAGCGACTGCCAGCAGGCTGGATGGTCTCCCCAGGTCAGGCAGCTTGGGCAGGGGGGCCTATATCGGGGAAAGGTGCAGACTGGCCCCCCTGTCTTGGCCTGTGTGGGTCTGTCTTTGCTGGTGTTGGTGGGCATTTCTGCTGGTAGGGAGGGGTCCGGCTCTCCCTCAGTGCTTGGTGGGCAGTGGCCAGTGGTAGGTGCTATAGCAGTTTCAGAGCAGATCCTGGCACCAGGGATCTGATTCCCTCCAGGCTGGCCTAGCTACTGCAGGCCCCCTCCCTCCCCCCGACTCATGCTGGGGAGGGCCAGAAAGGGGCCAGGTGGTCAGAGTCACTCCTGGAAGTCCCAGGATTCACTCTGCCTGGCTCACCTGGCTGGGCTCCTGCAGGAGGCCATGAGCAGAGTGGGGCTATTAGGGGTGTTGGTTACAGAAGAAAGAGCTGGTGACCACAGGTAGATCCGTGTCTGTCCATTACACAGCGCTGGGGTGAGGCTGGCACTGCCTGTCTCATGGAGCAGCCTGCCCCGAGAACTTCAGGCATGTGAGAGTATTCTAAACTATTTACATAAAGCCTTTTCTTTTGTGTTGAGGCAAACATATAGTCTCTTGACCCTTGAACAATGTAGGGGCTGGAGGTCCTAGTCTGACTCAGAGGCCAGCCCAGGCTCTAGTTGGCTGTTTGAACATCAGAGTGAGTTGCGCTTGGGTCTGATGGGTCCAGCCCATTGTCATTCAAGGGTCAGCCATAGAGAGGTGCCCAAGTGATGTGTGCAGTTTGAAATACCACAAAGCAAACATCCATGTTTCTAGCACCATGTCTGATCAAGAAACAAGAGCACAGTCTCCTCGTCACTAGCCTGGTTTCCAACAACACAACCAGCTGGCTTTCGGTCTTTAAATAAAGAATATACTCTCTTCCCCCTGTTTTTCTGATGTCTTCCTTCTACTATCCTGTTGGTGACATCTCCATTCCTGTTAATATAGTAGGCTTCTTCATTGCTGTATAGTATTCTGCCACATGCCCCCATATCTCTCCTTTCTGGCTCCTTCACCATTAGCTGAGTTTTGTTTTCTCACCAGCACCCATGTGCTTCTAGGAATGTGCTTACATGTGTCTTTGGTGTACTAGTGTCTGCATTTTTGTGGCATTTTATCTGATGATAAGAAAATACCCTTGTATTTCCCTTCCTGCTTTAAAAATTTCTTGGACTCTTCTTATTATGGCTCCATGCTCTAGAACCTCAGACTTGCCCAATAAAGTCCTGTAATCATAATTCCTGGTGATCCTGGGCAATTAGATCAGGCTAGATGTGTCATAAAGCTGTAAATTAATTATCACTTATTACCTGGGCAGTTCTCTCTCACTCTGGGGGAAAAAAAATTCAAAACAGAAAGAAACACATGCATACAGTTAAATACTCACGTGTCTTTACCTCTACAGCAAAGGCAGGTGTGGACAAGTAGACCTCTGGCCTTGGAAGCATGACTGGGCTTGTTTGGGGTTCACTACCTTCCAGGGCCTGGCTTGGTGACCACCTCCCTCACCCAGCGCCCTGAAGTTCTACCACCCATAAAAACGGGGGACTCTGTTTGCTTGCTGCTCTTTTGCAGTTGAGAGGGGTGAGGTGGGGGTAGGGGAACATGGATTTCTGAATTGCAGACTGACCTCGGGGTGTCCCAGGTCCCAGGTGGCCTTGTTGCCTGCCGGCGGAGCCCTGGCCTCCAGGAGGACATCTCTGTTGGTGCTAAGAGGACTCCTGTTCCTTGGTAACCCTCACCAGCTTCACTCTAACAGAAAGAGCAGGTCTCAGGTCACAACTTGGGCACACACAGTATGGTTCGGACATCTGACCCCTTGGTTTCTGCTGTGTTAATTCCGGTATTTACTTTCTCATGTGCCAGGTGTGTCTGAGCTACGTGCTGACATGGCACTGGCTTTTACTTTCTTTCTTTTTTATTATTATTAAATTTTCTTTTTTAAGATTTATTTATGTATGCATACAAGCACTGGGGTACAGGTCTTTTAAAGTTAAGGTGCTTTTGCCGAGCGGGCAGGTGGCTTGGAGAGGTGCTTGGCTGAGCTGTGGGGGGCTCCTGGGATGTGGCAGGACTGGGGAGGCACAGGGTGAGCCGGTGAAAGGCAGCAGGACGAGAGACACATTGAGAAGCATGACAGTGCCGTGCGTGAGAGGACTCGGGAGAAGCGAAGTCGGGGTGTGGCCAGAGGCCCAGCTTCTACTGCAGATAGTGCCGGGCTTGGCCATGCAGAGCAGAACGAAGCCAGGCACCTGAGGGCCAGGTGACATAAAAGCAAGCCTCTCAAAGTTTGCAGTGTATCGTCTCTACTGAATTCTCTAACTGGTTCTGGAACATTCTTGCCCCCACCCCCAAAGAAGGACCTGTGCCCGAGAGTGGTCACTCCCTGCCCCTGCCTCGCACCAGCAGTTTCCTTCTCTGTGGCCTGTTCTGACTGGCCCCGGGGCTCTGGGAGCACATTCTTCCCTCCTTACCTCTCTGCCCCTGAGACCCGGCCCTGGCCCTGAGCTGGTGGATGCACTGACCTTGGCCAGTTGGTTGATGGAGAGGCTTGGCCTCACATTTCTGGAGGGGAATTGGTTGCTCTGAGGGGCTGGGGTCTGTCCCCATTCATGCCTGCCGGTGCCTGCCCCACAGACCAGCTGCTGGGAGAGAAGGAGTGAAGCAGGTGTGTCCCTACCGGGGCCTTGGGGCCGGCTCAAGCGGGCAGAGCTGGGCATCGCCGACAGTTGCTGCGTCACCTACAGAGGACAGTTGGGACTGCTTGGCTCGGCGAGCAAGATGGTCTTCCCCCACCCGAGCCCCTTCTGGCCTCAGCTTCCCTTTTCGTCCTCAAATCCCACAAGCCCCTTCCACGCACTGACTGTCCCTCATCACTGCGCACCCCCACCTCCCAGCCTTGGCTTCTGCCAGCCCTTCCGCCTGAGTGCCGTGCCCTGCCTGCTGGCGTCTTTACCCTCTTGCTTGCCTTCCTGTGATCTCCCCCAGGACCGGCAGCTCCTGCCATGGCTCCCCGGGCACTGAGCTTGTCCGTCGCTCTGTCCAGGGCCTGGTGCCCCTGGGCGCTCGGTAACTTTGCAGACGGAGAGGAGGGCTCTCGCTGTCAGGGTTGCTGTCTGCATCTGGTTGCTGTCCCGGTGGTCCTGCTTAGGTGTGGCTGTGCCCCGGCCATGCCCAGGGCCTGACTCAGGGCCTGATGTGCCTTTCCACCCTGCCTTTCAGATGCGCCCTTGTTCCTCTCCCAACCTCATTTCTACAACGCTGACCCGGAGCTGGCAGAGGCGGTGAAGGGCCTCCACCCCAACGAGGAGGAGCACTCCCTGTTCCTGGACATCCACCCGGTGAGCCCCCGGAGCCTGCAGGGGTGGTGGGCTTCTAGACATTTGGCCCCTGGCCGTCAGCTTGCCTGCGTGCGGCTCAGGGTGCGGGGTCATGAGACGCCTTGGTGGCTTCTGGAACGTGAGTCACGGAGGCCTCTTCTTTACCCTGACTCCATAGTTCAGGGACCTTATTATCTCCTCATAAGGGAATTATCTCCATAAACGTCTCCTAAGACAGTTAAGTTAATTAGGGATTATCAGCTTGCAAATTAGCCAGGGGCTGCCCTCTGACTGCTGAGATGCATTAATCTCTGGGTTCTGAGCAGCGCCTGGAACGTCTTGTGGATAAGTCGGGTTCTGGGGAGTTTGTTCTGATGGAGGTCCCCCACAGCAGGGGCTGGGCCTTCAGCCCGCAGGGCGGCTTTTCAGTGGCTCAATGTCTCTGTCCACTGCCGCTTGGACCCCTGTGGCCATGGTCATGGCCGCTGCAGCCACTGATCCAGAGCTCTGAAGCCTGTTTCCCCAGGGCTTTCTCGAAGCCGGCCTGCCAGGGGCTCACCCACAACCTCTTGCTCTGTCTTGGACAGCCTCGGCTCTGTCTCTGCCCTCTGGCCCAGCTTCCCGCGTTCTCTGTCTCTTTCATTGCCTTTCTCTGCTGGCTTGAGCATCCCAGGAACAGGAGGTGTTCTCACGCGACTTCCATGCTGGGGTGTGGGTTTCCTTTGCCCATGGGAGATGCAGGCTCTTGGTACGGAGGTGGGGGCAGAGGTGCTGCCAGCTGTTTGCAGCAGCTGCGTCTCGTGTCCAGGCCACTGGGCGGGGTGATCCTGGAGTCACTCTGGTGCCTGTGAGGATTTCATTCACCTGCTAGGGATGTCTCCCATGGCGGCTATTCGGCTTCTGCTGAAGTGGGGAAGCTGGAGACCTGTGGGTGAAGCTTCTGGGGACAGGAAGGTTTGCTTGCTTCTAGTTGGGCTGACAGTGCTTGGAAGGGATGAATCTTCTGGGGAAGAAAGTGGCCCCAAGTGGAGACCCCAGAGTGTAGAGTCTGTTCTAGAGCGTGGAAGAGGGTGGCCGGTCATATCGGGTTCCCAAGACCTCTCCCCAAGTCTGATGCTTTGCCTCTGGCAGAATCAGACTCATGGCTGAGCTTTGTCGTGCACAAGGACACCGTGCAAAGTGGCAAAGAGAAGGTCTGAAGCAACGTCTGGGGGAAGCTGGGACGAGCGTGGGCCCCGCCTGGGGTCCCCTCTGTGCCCCGTGACGGCACGTGTATGGGGTTCTTTACTAGGGTGTCTCCTGGGCTAGTCAAGTGGGCCGGGACCCCTCCCCCAACTTTGGTACTAAGCTGTCACTTCTGTCTTCTACTTAGGATTTTAAAGAATGGTCTTGTTCAAAGCAAAACAAAACAACAGGATTTTTTATACAAGGGAAGCTTTCCATCTCTGCCTCGAACTTTCTCCAGAGAAGCAGGCTGGGCCTAAAAATAAACACAAGGAAACAAATGCCAGTGGGGTCTGTCAGACTCTGCCTTCCAGTGGGGTGTGTGGGCCTGGTGGGGCGCCTGGGGCTGGAATCTGTGAAGGCCCCAGCCCTGGCCTTCATCAGGACAGAAGTCAGGAGCACAAGGCTTTCTGCACTTCCTCTACGTGGACTGGAGGGTGGAGGGTGGGGCGAGGGCTGAAAATGTCAGTCAGCACTTTGGGGAGCCCATCATGAAGGGACAGGGTCCCTCCCTCCATCCCTGGAGGGACCCTGGAGGCTTGGACACCAGCTCTTTGGGAGTCTGTGTTTGTTCTAGACTCAGTGGAGCAGCCCCAGGGCATGGGCTGTGGGGTGGGGCGCCTGCCCTGCCCTGCACAGCCAGGAGGGGTGTTATTTGTGTCCTGGACCCCAAGCCAGCCTCCCACCATGTATGTTGCTGCAGGTCACAGGAATCCCCATGAACTGCTCTGTGAAGCTGCAGTTGAACCTGTATATGAAGGCTGTGAAAGGCATCGGGTGAGTGGACAGGGGCTGGGCTGGGGGCAGTGGCCCCAGGAGCAGAGCTGGTGGGGGCGGAGTCCCTGGCTTAGCGGGTCCCCTCGGGCCCCAGAAATCCGTGCTCCAGAATCCTGTCATTCTCTCTTGATGTTTGTCCCCGGAGTCAACCAGAATCTGCCACCCAAACCGTGCCCCAGGCTCAGAGCAGCAGAAGCGAAACCCTGGCAGGAAAGGGAAACTTCGGACAACCATCTTCTCTGTGACTTTACGGGAGGAGTTTTTGAAACCTTTTTTCTTTTTTATTTATTTTTTCTTTCTTTTGATTTTTTAAATACAGCTTTATTGAAATATAGCTTGTATGCTATAAAACCCATCCTTTCATTATTATTTTTATTTAATTTGTATTTTCTTTTTTTTTTTTTTAAGATTTATTTATTCATTCATATAGAGCTGGGCTATAGGCCAGAGATGCAGAGGGTGAGAGGATTCACCAGAGACAGAGTGGGGAGCAGAACAGGCAGATCGACGAAGTACACTGCTGAGGGGAGCAGCGGGCGGGTCAGGAGAGGTCTGCTGCGCCATGTGGATCACCTCCGGGGCAGGCGGGAATTGAACTCATGCTAAAGTAGCTTTAGCTTCTCAGTGCAGTGCTTTAACCCGCTGCGCCACCAGGGAGGGCCCTAATTTGTATTTTCTTACACTGTTGTTCACTCTGGTGTGATAAATCAAGTAAGTCCCCATAAAGCTCCCACCTCTTCATCATCCGTGAACTGTCACCATAGTCCCTTGTGCTCTTCCTGTCCCTTTTATGACCCCTCCCTTCCCTCCCCCTCCCCCACTGTAAGCCTCAGATCTGTAATCTGTCTGCTAGTTTTGTCTTTTTTTGGACCCTTTGTTCAGTTTCCCTATATTCCTCCTCTGAGTGAAACTAACTGATATTTTTCTTTTTATGACTTATTTCACGGAACATTGTCCCTTCTAGCTCCATCCATGGGTTGGGTTCATCATGGCATGAGTTTCTCTTTTTGATGGCTGTGTAATATTCCACCATGTATCTAGAACACATCTTCTTGATCCACTCATCTATTTTGGGGCATTTGTGTTGTTTCCATATCTTGGCTCTTGTAAATAGTACTGCATTCAGCATAAGGGTGCAGCTGTACTTTTGAATTAACATTTTTGTGTCCTTTGAGTAGATCCCCAGGAGTGGAATCTCTGGGTCATATGGTAGATCCAAATTTAGTAGTTTGAGGGTCCTCCACACACAGAACCTGTTTGCATTCGCACCAGCAGTGTAAGAGGCTCCTGTTACGCCATATCCTCGCCAGCATTTGTTGTTGCCGGTTTTTTATTTTTAATTTTAAAGATTTATTTATGCGTGCAGAACTGGAGTATAAGCCAGAGGTGCAGGGGTGGCAAAAGGATTCACCAGAGACAGCGTGGGGAGCAGAACTGGCAGATCGAGGAAGTATACTGTTGAGGGGAGCAGCAGGCGAGATAGGAAAGGTCTGCCATGCCATGTGGATCACCTCCGTTTCTGGGGATCAAACTCAGCTGAAGCAGCTACAGCCAGCTTGCAGTGCTGCGTCCTAACCTGTTGTGCCACCAGAGAGGGCCTATTGCCATTTTTTAATGCAGACCATTCTCACTAGTGTGAGGTGGAATCTCCTTGTGGTTCTGATTTGCATTTCCCTGATTATAAGTGATAGTGAGCAGTTTTTCAAGTGCCTGGGGGCCATCTGCATTTCCTCTTTGGAGACAGGTCCTTCTGCTCATTTTTTGACTCTATGGTTTTCTTCTGTTTTGTTGAGTTGTGTGCGCTCTTTCTAGATCTTTGCTATCAGCTCCTTATCAGTTGTCATATCAGGCCCTTATCAGTTTGATGTCCCAGCTGCTTATCTTTTCCTTCATTTTCTTTGCTTGGGGTGAGGGAGCCAGTCTTCAACTGTGTTTGTCATGGAGTGTTTTGCCAGTGTTCCATCTGTGTGTTTTAAGGTTTCCGGTCTTAACCTTCAGGTCTTTTATTCATATTGAGTCAGTTTTTGTGCATGGTGTGAGGTAGTCTAGTTTCATTCTTTTGCATATAGCGGTCCAGTTTTGCCAGCACCATTTATTGAAGAGACTTTCTGGTAAGCCCCACCTTTTTTAAAAAATTTATTTATGCATATAAGGACTAGATTACAGGCCAGAGGTGTGGGAGGTAAAAGGCTTCACCAGAGAAAGTGGGAAGCAGAACAGGTGCATTTACTGAAACACTGCAGAGGGGAGCAGTGGGGAGACAGAAGAGGTCTGCTGAGCCATGTGGGGATCGAAATTGTGCTACAGTGGCTGCAGATAGCTTCATAATGCTGTGCCACTTCATAACCCCTTGTGCCACTAGGGAGGTCCCCAAACCCACCTTTTATTTATTTATTTTATTTTAAAGATCTATTTATTTATGCTTATAGAACTGGGGTACATCCCAGTGGTGCAGGGGTGGTGAGAGGATTCACCAGAGACAGAGTGGGAAGCAGAACAGGCCGACTGATGAAGTACACTGCTGAGGGGAGCGCAGGCGGGTCAGGAGAGGTCTGCCGCGCCATGTGGGTCACCTCCATGTCTGGGGATTGAACACGCACTGAAGTGGCTGTGGCTCGCTTGCAGTGCTGCGTCCTTACCTGCTGCACCACCAGGGAGGGCCCCAAACCCACTTAAAAAAAAAATAACAGAATAGTTTGTTTTTACATCATTTTGTGCCTTTTTCCATCTCAGTTGTAATCCCTGTGGGCTTCCCATCACCATGTCACCCATGTGCCATCACCATAGTCCAGTGCACTTCCTCCCGCCCCCTTTTGATCCCATTCCCCACTCCACCCCCATAAAATGTTTTCTGGTATATAGTTGTTCATTATTACTATTATTATTTTCTCCCCTGGTCCTTAATGCTCCTGTTATGAGTGAAACCATCGGTATTTTTCCTTTTCTTTCTGGCTTATCTCACTCAGCATGATCACTTCCAGCTCCATCCATGAATTGCTAAGTAATACTCCATAGTGTATATGCACCACATCTTTTTAATCCAGTCATCTACTTTTGGGCATTTGCAAACCCACCTTTTAAATGTTACAACTCAGTCATTTACATGCTCAGAAATGTGCACCCATCACTAAAATAGCGTTTGGATATTTCTGTCACCCCTCAGCACCTCCCCTGCCCGGGCCCTTTCCGTCTGAGTGATTGTGGTGCCTTGGCCTTGGGTATCTGGCTTCTCTCATCTGGGGTCATGTTTTTGAGGTTCCTCCACAGGATGGCTGGTGCCAGGGCTCCACCCTTTTTTATGATTGAACCTAGCCCAGTGTGGAGTGTCGAGTCAAATTTATTGGTCGATGGCCACTGGGGGTTTCTGGACCTTGGCTCTCAGGAGAGACCAAGTGTGGATATGTGACTGTACTTGGGATCCGAGCTGTGGGTCCCCAGTCCCCCAGCAGCGTGGAGGGGGGGGCCGCCTCTCCCCAGCCTCGCTAATACTTGCTGTGATGTGTGTTTTGCTGGAGCTGGGTGAGGGTCACATGGACATGAGGTTCTTTCATTGTTTGCCCTTCTTAGTATATTTTAAATTGCTTCATTGAAAAAAATCCCCTTAGAAAGATTTCTGGGTTGTGGGAATGTGAGCATCTGTTCAGCTTTGCAAACCGCCCTTAGCTGGAGAGAATAACGCTTTGTCTGGAGACAGAGGCAGGGTGAATCGGTGATCCTGTCTCTGGATCCCCACCCTGGCTGTTTATTTTTTTACATCAGAGGCTGTTCAGAGGGTTTGCTCACAGCAGAGGGACCAGGCCTCTGCTGCTTGGGCTCACACTTAGTGTGCATCCAAGGGCACCCGGTCCGCCCGCCAGGGCCTGTGGTGACGGGACAAGGCCCTGTCCGATGCATTCTCAAGGGTCTTTGTTACACGCTGGGTTTTACAGTCAGTGCTCCCCATTTTCACCTGATGGTGCTGAGTTCACATTATGGAAAGTGCCAGCCCATACCTGGCCCTGGGTGCTGCCCATTGGCCACTGGAGGCTGCCACCCCGACCCAGTGGTTCTCTGTGTCCTGGTCTGTACAGATGATTGCTGTGGCTCCAGCCATTGCTCCTGCATTCTTGCCATCTGAAAGAAAGAAGGAAGAAGGGGAAAAAGCCCATCTCTCAGTGGTGTCGGCTCCATTTTAAGCCTCCCTGATGCTCCCATGTAATATTTCTGCTAACATTTCATTCATCAGAACTTGGCTGCATAGACTTACTCACCGAAAAGGAGGCCAAGATTATGGTCTTTTTGCTGGGTGTGTTGCCATCTGGAATAAAATTGGGGCTGTTTCCGAGAGGAACGGATGGGTATCACGTAGGTCGCTAGCAACCCCTGCTCGTGGAAGCGAGTCTTTAACTTAAACAGATAATATCAGAACATCAGGTTGCTTGCTGCGAGGAGGTACCCATTTCTTAAGCAGGAACCATGCAGTTGTTACATAGTTCCTGTGCTCACATCGCATGTCCAGTGAGGTCGGTGGGAACCACCCTAGACAAAACTCCTCACATGCTTTGTTTCACTTATTTCCAGACAAACAGGGAAGATCAACCCGGTGGTCCTGCCGCTGCTATGGTTTGGAGAGGTGAGGCGGCCCCTCCCTGTGCACTGGGCACCCTGGGGTGCCATGTGGGGCACCCCAGTGAGGAGCCATTTGGAACAGAGGTCTGTGTGTGTGGCGGGTGAAGCAGGGGTGGGTTACCGGGCTGTGAGACGTTGGACCACATTTCGGAAACCTCACCCCACCTGAGCACTGTGTCAGTGACCCCAGAAGCTGAGAGTACCGCTAGGGGGAGAGCTAGCGAAAACACCTTGTGTGCCTGATTGTCTCGAGGCCAACGGGAAGTGGCTTTGGGGAAGCCCCTTTTCAGCAGCATTTTCTCTTCTTCTGGCCTTTCTCATTGAAATCAGGGTGAACACAGCCTGCTTTGATTGCAGCTGTCACCTCCTGTTCACAATGCTGGCCATGTGGGTTGGGGGTGGGATGACCAGCCTCCTTCCTTCTGGGACCCCTAACCTCCTGGAAGTCCTCAGCATCAATTCTGTTCAGTGGGTGGGGAGTCGGGGATGGGGGTGAGGTGGGGGGGTGGGAAGCACCTGCCAGGTGCTTAAAGGCCTGACCTGGGAGCTGTGGGTCACTGTGCCCACATCCCATTGGCTAGAATGTGATCACTCACTCAGTTGTAGGGGAACCTGGGAAATGTAGTCTCCTTGTACGGGGGTGCCCCTAGGAAGTGGAGGCTCCGTACAGGCTTTGGCCAATGGGCTTTCACTGGGAAAGGGGTGAGGAGGGAAATGGAGGGACATGGTTGGGTGTGATTTGGGGCCAGGGCCTGAAGTGGGTGGCACATACCATGTGTTTGTCATTCTGCCTCCCCAGAGCGGGGCCATGGAGGGCAGTCCCCTTAAGACATTCTACAACCAACTGGTGCTGTTGCCCAGAGCGCTGAACTACGTCCAGTACCTGCTGGTTGCCCTGGGCTGCATCCTGGTGCTCATCCCCAGCGCCTACGTGATCCTGACCCAAGTAGGTGGTGGCCAGTGCGTGGCTGGGGCCGGGTAGCCTGTTGCTTGCCTGCTGGAAGAAGGGGTTGCTCCCAGCTGCCCCTTCCTGCTGTCCCTGCGGGCACCCCCTGCCTGGCCCACCGTGGGCAGCAGCCCCTGTCTCTGCAGGGGTGGGGAGCCGCCGCTATGTCCTGGCTTCTCTTGCTTTTCGCAATGCTGCTTCTCTGCCCATTCTGGAAGGCCTGGGGGCCTTTCCTTGGAGGTGCAGCAGGCGGGTTTTGGATTGGACCACCCAGTCCTCGAGCCATCAAGTGAGTACCTGCTGGTGCCAGGTGCGGGGCAAAGAGCAGTGAACGACGCAGACGAGGCCCCTCTCTGGGGAGGCAGGACTGCCTCATTGATGGCAAAAGTGACAGGAGACAGAGCGGGCTAGTGAGGGGCTATCCAGCGGATGCCAGGCTGAGCCATGTGGGGCTTGAGACTTAAATTTTCTAATTAGCCCCATTGCAAAAAAAGAAATCAAATTTAATTGTATTCTAGAAAAAGATTTATGCATACAGAACTGGGTTACAGGCCAGAGGTGCAGGGAGGTGAGAGGATTCACCAGAGACAGAGTGGGGAGCAGAACAGGCAGATCGAGGAAGTGCACTGCTGAGGGGAGCAGTGGGCGGTCAGGACAGGCCTGCCGCGCCATGGGGGTCACCTCTGGGGTGGGATTGAACTTGTACTGAAGCAGCTGAGGCTTGTTCGCAGTGTTGCGCTTTAACCTGCTGCGCTTTAACCTGCTGCGCTACCAGGGAGGCCCTAATTGTATGTTTATTTAACCCACACAAATGTGGCCATTGCAACATGTGATCAATGAAAGGATCACATGAAGGTTTTGCCTTCTTGCCTTCATGTCAAGTCTTTGAATCGTGGTGTGTTTTTATACTCACTGTAGTGACTTACCCATCTCAAAGGCCCTGTTGGCAAACTTGGCTCCAGACTGAATAGCATGTAACCGGGGTGCAGGGACAAGCATATGAAGGCTTCCCTGGAGAGGTGGGACTTCAGCTTAGTGCTAAGGAAGTATGGAGGGAGGGGAGCCACAGAAAAAGGACGAGAATGGCAGTGCAAAGGCCCTTGAGGCAGCCACGGGCAGACCTGTCAGGGTGCTGGAAGGGCGTGAGCAGGTGGGGCAGAGACCCAGGAAGGAGGTGGTGTGGGGCGGGTAGGAGGTGATGTCTGAGGGGAACCAGGGGCAGGTCACTCCAGCCTGTGGAACCAATTCCAGGGGGCAGCAGGAAACTGGTGGAGGCATTTAGAGAGTCTGGCTGGGGTTAAGTGGGGCCAGAGGAAGGCCCAGTTGAGGGAGGTTGCTGGCTCAGCACAGGTGGGAGCTGGCTGAGGAAGGAGCCCTGCATGCCGGGAGCTTGGAGGCCTG